>NC_066316.1:4735121-5358932 GCF_022539315.1 Serinus canaria
GGGATGGAAAACAGGGCAGCTCCCAAGGGGTGGGGAGCCCGTGCTGGATTTGGGGACAAGGATTCTGTCTCCAGGACTGATGTTGTTACCACAAATGACATTTTTAATGCCATTTTTAAAGTGAGTTTTTCCTTCCCCTCCCTTCCTTAGCTCAGCAGTTCACCTTTTGCTCACTATTCCTATTTTTAAAGGGAAGTGAACTTGTGCAACTTGGTGGGGGAGGTGTTTTGTCATGGAAATGAGAGAGCAGAGAGTGTCACTGGTCACCAGAGGGTGACCTGGACCCAAGGGAATGGCTGGAGCTGTATCATGGGAGATTAGGCTGGATTTTTGGAAAAGATCCTTCCCCCAAAGGGAACTGAACAGGCTCCCCAGGGAATAGTCACGGCTCCAAGGCTGCCAGAGCTCCAGCAGCATTTGGACAATGCTCCCAGGGATGCCCTGGGTGGGATTGTTTGGGGTCTCTGTGCAGGGCCAGGAGCTGGACTGGATGATCCTTGTAGGTTCCTTTCAACTCTATGATTCAATGATTCCAGAATATCCCATGTCCTGGAGAAACCCTCCTGCCTCATCCCACGCCGGGGTTCAATGGCCCAGCATTGTTTAAAAACACAGACAAAGGGCTGTTTTCTCCTGCAATAACCCAACACTCCTCACTCATCCTCGTGACTTCCCAAGTGCCCTTTAACTGCCCCGTGCTCCCGGTTCGGAAACTGGTACCGAGTAAGGACCCTTCTCCTAACTGGTTATTGTCGCTCTTTCCCAGTTCTGGAGCATCCTGCCCTGGTTTTGTTTCCCAAAGCTGGGCTCTGCAAGGCTCCAGCAGCATTCCTGCTCCTTGAGTAGGAAATGAGTATCCTATTTCCTCCCCAAAAGCTCCGTGAGTCACTCCTTGATGGCTCAGTGCTGTTTGCGGAGCCGTTGTTTTGCTCAGACGTTGCAGGCTGTGGTGCTGATCCAGGAAAAAGGAAATGGAACGTGCATTTCCCCTTTTCCTATGCATCCCCTTGGGCTCCTTTTCCTGCCATGCTGATTCCTTCATGCAGCTGAGGCAGCCACAGCAGATGTGTTTATGTTCCCTTAGGAATGCTTTCAGCAGGAATGACTCGGAGCTGGTAGTGAACTACACAGCCAAGAAGTCCTACTGCCGGAGAGCTGTGGAACTGACCCGTAAGGATACGTTTTTATCCCTCTGGAAGGAGCTGGAAGGGGAAATGGCAGCAGGTGGCAGGTGCCTGAGCTCCTGTCCCCCTCTCTTGCAGTGGGAAGCCTGGGTGTCAGCAGGGAGCTGCAGCAGAAACTGCAGGATGTTGTCGTGGACAGAAATGCCCTGAGCCTGGGAAAGGTCCTGGGAGAGGGTGAGTGAAACTCATCTCATTCCAACCTCCTGCCACAGGCAGGGAACCTTCCATGAGCCCAGCTTGTCCTCCTTCTGTCACTGATGAGGAACAAGCCTTTTGGCTCCATCTTGGAGCATTCCAGATCTTGGGGATCTGGTGATGTCCTAAAAGGTGGTGCTTTGGATAAAGGGATTCCTTCTTTCCTGTGGTGCAGGGGAGTTTGGATCCGTGATGGAGGGACGGCTCAGCCAGCCCGAGGGGCCCCCACTGAAGGTGGCTGTGAAGACCATGAAGTGTAAGTTGTCTCTCTGCCCCACTGGATACCAGCATTCCCAGTACCTCTCAGGAATGGCATCCTGGCTCTATTTTGGGGTTCTAAAGCTCTTTCTTTCTCTCTGTTTCCCAGTGGATAACTTTTCCCAAAGGGAGATTGAAGAGTTCCTCAGCGAAGCAGCGTGCATGAAGGACTTTGACCATCCCAATGTCATCAAGCTCCTCGGTATGGGCTGTCCCTTCCCACCCTCCAGCTGGGATTTGGGTGGACCTGGATCCCTTTTCCAGGGCACTTTGTGAGTTGTCCATGTTTCCCAGGGGTGTGCATCGAGCTGAGCTCCCTGCAGGTGCCCAAGCCCATGGTGATCCTGCCGTTCATGAAGTACGGAGACCTGCACAGCTTCCTGCTCCGCTCCCGGCTGGAAATGGCCCCCCAGGTAGGGAGCACCAGGAGCAGAGGAGTGGGGTGGGATTGAGGTGGGAAGGGAATGCCCCTCTGCAGCTCCTGCAGGCTCGTGGGTCAATGAATGGCAGGGTCTGAGGGAAGCTCGTCAGCTGCTCTTGGCTCATCCATTGGGATGGCAGCCCTGGATAGGGAAGCCTGTTGGATCAACACTGTGTAACCCCCACTTTCCTTCCCCAGTTTGTGCCCCTGCAGACCCTGGTGAAGTTCATGGTGGACATCGCCCTGGGCATGGAATACCTGAGCAGTCGGAACTTCCTCCACAGGGACTTGGCAGCTCGAAACTGCATGTGAGCGTTTTCCTCTGCTCCATCCCACGGGATGAACCCTGTGGATTTACAGCACTACTCTGCTCCTTTCCATAAAAGTTCCCTTGGTTTTGAGACCCAGAGCTCAGCCTGGGCTTTGTGTGCTCAGCCCTGGGGCTGTCCTGATCCCTGTTTGCCCCCAGGCTGCGGGATGACATGACGGTGTGCGTGGCAGACTTCGGGCTCTCCAAGAAGATCTACAGCGGGGATTACTACCGGCAGGGCCGCATCGCCAAGATGCCCGTCAAGTGGATCGCCCTCGAGTCCCTGGCTGACCGTGTCTACACCACCAAGAGTGACGTGGTAGGTCCCTGTGCCTGGAGGGACAGTCCCCTGGGCTGAGCCATGCCGTGCTCCTGTTCCAGCCTCCCCCTGGAAGTGCGGGAGGCTGCCGGCGCAGTCGGTTCCTTGAGTGGGCCCCTCGCCTCCGTCCTGGCCGTTCCCAGTTTTGGGAGCACCACAGCTCTGCCCGTTGTCCCTTGGATGCCAGGCAGTGACCTTTCCCCATGAAAAGCTTCATTCCATTCATTCCTCCTGGAAGTGTCCCTTCAGCCTTGGCCTTTTCCCTTTGTGCCGGCAGTGGGCATTTGGCGTCACCATGTGGGAGATTGCCACGCGCGGGATGACGCCGTACCCAGGGGTGCAGAACCACGAAATCTACGAGTACCTCTTCCATGGGCAGCGCCTGAAGAAGCCCGAGGATTGCCTGGATGAGCTGTGAGTCCTGGGATGCCAGCTGGGAAAATGGATTTTCCTAGGAACAAACCCCTTAATGTTTGCACAGTGCACCTAAGGAAAGCTGGATCCTGGAGCAGAGCATATGGCAGCATCTGCTGAACTGCAGGGAAAATCCCAAAAATATCCTTAGGGGAAGCAGTGGGTTTGTAGGGCTGGCAGGGTCACCAGGAAAAATCAGTGATGGGACTTTTTATTTCTTTATTTTTGGATTTGTTTTGGCCAAAAAGGTCCTGCCTGGTGTTGCTCCTCTTTGTTCCACAAAACTCCCTCTAGGTTCCTTCATTGCCTCAAATCTATAAATCTGTGTCCCCCCAGAAAGGGAAGATGCAGAATACACAAACCTTTGGATTTCTGAGCAGCTCAGCAAAGGCCTTTCTCCCAGGCTTCTTTCCTGAGTTTTTCTCCAGTGCTGTTAGAGCTGAAAATGTTTAACCCCTCATGGCTGAGAGCTTTGAATCCCAACTGGAAAAACAGAGTTGTTTCCTAAAAGGCTCCTCTCCATGCTTGTTCCTGAAGGAAGCAGTGCAGGAACCTCTAAGAATCCAGACTGCTGGAGGGCAGAGAGGCTGGCAGGGACATGCTGGGAGCTTCCAGGGCTCCCTGACATCCAGCCTGGGAGCAGGCACCTGCCAAGGGAAGGATTGGGCATCCCACACACAGAGCTGGGATGTTCCCAGGGAACAGATCCCAGGGCTGCACTGGAAGAGACTTCTCGCATAACAGCAGCTCAGGCCGATAAATCCATGCCCTTGGGAAAGTAGCCTGAGCAGAGGGAGTTGGTTTCACTTTGATTTAATGGGAATTTCAAGGCTTGCCCAGCTTGGAGGGAAACTGGGAATCAACCCCCATACCTCCCCTAATCCAGAGAAGCTGTGGCTGCTCCACCCCTGGAAGTGTTAAAGGACAGCTTGGAGCTACCTGGGATGGTGGAAGGTGTCCCTGCCCATGCCTGCAGGGTGGGACTGGATGAGCTTTAAGGTCCCTTCCAAACCAAACCATTCTGGGATGCTGGGATCCTCTGTTAACCACACTCCTCTCCCGATTTCCAGGTATGAAATAATGTCTGAATGCTGGAGAGCCGACCCTGCCGCTCGCCCCACCTTCTCCCAGCTCAAAGTCCAGCTGGAGAAGCTGCTGGAAAACCTGCCCAGCGCCAAGGCATGCGGGGACATCATCTACATCAACACCGGCCTTCCCGAGCAGAGCCCGGACTCCACGCAGGATTCCGGCTTCCCGCAAGCGGACTCGGATTTGGACGCCGGGGAGGCGTCGGAGCCCGGCTCCCCCGGCGCGGAGGCGGCGCTGGTGGCTGTGGATGTGCATCCCAGCGAGCTGTGGGACACCAGGTACATTGTGGAGGAGCAGCTTGCTGGCCCCGTGGAGGAGCCCTACGTGCCACTGCTTCCCTGCCAGGCCGTGGAGCCAGGGAGCCGATGGAGCCAGGCCAGCACTTTGCCGGCGTCGGAGCGGCCGCGTGCCGGGAGCTGCGGGGAGGACTCGGAAGTGCCGCTGGGAATGGTGTGAGCGGCACCACGGCAAGGACACAGAGGGAATATTTTAATAAACAGTCGTCTCTTTTATTTATTATCTCCTGCACGGTTTGCCCGGTGGAGGCTGACTCTCCCCAGGAGCTTTTTCCTGGGCTGAAGTCCCAGGGGTTTGGAATTAACAGTGGAATTATTTTGCTGTAATTATTCATCTTCTCCAGAAGGAGCAGAGCAGGGTCGGGTGGATGGTGCTGAGGGGGCAGCTGGCCTTGCAGGGCCTGGTGTTTTCCCCCTTTTCCATCACGTGTTGAGGTTTGTGGGATGGGCATCCCCCTGGATGATGAGTGCTCCAGCTCTACAGCCTGCTGGGGGATTTCACACTGCAAGAGATCCCCATGGAAAACATCAGCGGGAGCCCCAATGGGAACAGCGGGTGCTCCCACGTTCCCTTCTCCCTGACGGTTTCCATCCGTCCCATCCACATGCTGGGAACCATCGCTCCTGCTGCAACGCCAGGGAAACAGGAGCCTGAGGGGCTCCTGGGATGGCTGTAGCCCCCCAGACATGGCCTGGCCCTTCTCCTTTTGGGGGGAATTCTGCTGCTTCCATAGCTGGGGCTGCTCGGCAGCACCAGAGCCGGACCTAGCACCTCTTGGCTCTCCTTGGAGGACTTCGGGCTGGAAATGGGGAGAGCGGGCTGGGGAGGGGCTGCAGGAGTTGGAGAAGGGGGTACCGAACTGGGGGCAAGGGGGTTGCAGGAGCTGGGGAAGGCATTTTGGGACTCGGGGAAGGGATGCAGTGACTGAGATGGGGTGCAGGAACTGGAAAACGGGGTACCGAGCTGGGGAGGGACTGCAGGGCTGGGAAAGGGTTTCCCTGCCCGGCGCGGGTGGTCCCGGCCCCGCCGGAGCGGGGGTGCTGACAGGGGCTTCTGAACAGTGCCCGCTCGTCCCGGCAGCACCACAAACAGCTTGCGGGGGGAAAAGCCACCCTCCCGCACCCCAGCCGCGGGGGACGGATGCCCACAGCGCCCCGCCGGTGTCCCGGGGGATGGATGCCCACGGAGCCCGGCCGGTGTCCCGGGGGATGCGCGGGGCCGGCCCGGCGCCGGGGCGGGGAAGCGCCGCGTCCCCTGCACGGGGCAGCGCGGGGGCGGCGCGGGCGGGGCGGGGAGAGCGCGGGGCAGCCGGTCCCGGAGAGCGGCGGGGCCGCACCGCACCATGGCGGGGCCGCGGGGGGCGCGGGGCCGCCTCCCGCCGCCGCTGCTGCTGCTGCTGCCGCTGCTGCTGCCGCTCCCGGCCGCGCCGGCCGCCCAGGTGAGGGGGGACCGGGACCCCGGGAGGGGCTTTGGGGGGGCGCGGGGCTCCTCTCCGCTTCCCGCTCGCTCCCCGCTGCCGTGCGCCCCGACAGCCCCGCAGCGCTGCCCGCGCTGCTGCCCCGGCAAACAGGTGGGCAAAGCCCCAACCCGCGCTTAAACTGCACATGAGCCGCGCTTAAGGCGCGCGCGGCTTCTTCTGGGCTCTTTCCGCCCTTCTTACCCCGCACCTGAAGCTGCTCCCGAGCACACCGGGAGCAAAGAATCCCCGTTTGGGGCTTTGCGGGGGGGGGATTTTCCAGCTTTGCGATGGCTCAGCATCCCGCCGGAGCTCGCGCTGGCTCACGGAGTTAAACCCAGCCCTAACAAAGAGCTGTTTATTAAAGCCAGCGACGCGCCAGCATCTATTTGCTTTTGCCTCCCTTCCTCTGGGCTCGGGGTATCCCAGAGCTGCCAGCACAGCCCGGCTCATCCCCCCCGGCAGCCCGGGACCCCCGAACCCGCTCCCGGGGAAGCAGAGGACACCGAGCGCATTGCTTGGGCTGCTGTGTTTGTCTTCTCTCAACCCTCAGCAGCTCTTTGGAAACGGGAATCATTCCACAGTGCGGTTATGGAAAGGGGGGAAGAAATCCCTTCGACCAGGTGGGACAGAGGCCACCACCTCCGCTCGCTTTCCCGGAATTCCATAGCCCCCAGGCCAGTCCCCGTGCGCTCTCTCCCCACTGTGCTCCCCAGATTTCTGAGCTCTGGGAACGGCTTTGCTCTTTTTCCTCGGTTTGAAGTCAATTCCGCAGGAATCCCATAATAACGGTGCCCGTCTCCGGCATGAGTCAGTCCCGTGGGAGCGATCGGTTTGCAGGCAGGAGTCCCACCAGCGTTCCTGGCCCCGGCAGAGCTCACAAGACAGCTGTTTTCCTCTTCTTTTGTCATGTGGAAGTGGGACAGGGCTGGAGCTCCTGCAGGATGAAACATGAGTTATAGCATCTCTCCCACAAAGCGATCCCAGCTCTGCCTGGAGCTCAGGCCTAGGTGGAAAAAACTCCTGGATCTGGGTAAATGCGGGGAAAAATACAAAGTCAGGGCACTCAGGGAACATCGGATGCTGCGGAGCTCCTGCGCCAGCCTCCTCCCATGGGCAGCAGGTTGGCTCCTGGGAGGAGTGGCAGCACAGGGAGGTCCCCATCCCTGTCCCTATCCCTGTTCCCGCAGAGCTGCCTGAGCAGGCAGCAGCTCCTGGCTGCCATCCGGCAGATGCAGCAGCTGCTGAAGGGGCAGGAGACGCGGTTCTCCGAAGGGCTGCGCGCTGTCAGGAGCCGCCTGAGCACCATCCACGCCTCCCTGGCCAAGGCCGCCCCCGAGCCGCCCGCCGGTGAGTCCCTGGGACAGCATTCCAGAGAAATTGCAGGTAAAGGGTGGCTTGGAAGGATAGGGCCTTCTCCAAGCTCATCCCCTTTCCATGGTCTCGCAGCCACCTGTCCTGCCCTCCAAGCTCCTGCGGATGGGAGGAAGTTCGGCACCAAATATTTGGTGGATCACGAGGTTCACTTTGCCTGTGATCCAGGATTCCAGCTCCTGGGCTCCAGCACACGGATGTGCCAGGCCAACGGCAGCTGGACAGGGCAGGAGGCCCGCTGTGCAGGTACTGCTCATTGCCTGCCCTGGAATGTCCTTTGGAAAAGTGGATTTATATAAACACGGAGGGATATCAGGGTGCTCAAAGTGGGGAGGGATCACAGCTACCCCCCAAAATTCCAGAGATGGTTTTGGGATTTTTCTGTCTTAAGGAAAACTGGGAATTATAGCTGGAGAAGCTCAACAGGAGAGATGAGGGAAAACGGTATCCTGGCAATGATGTGCTGCAGGGTACCAAAGCATCCCGGTGTGTTCAGCATTCCTGAGCCTTGCTTCCCAAAAGGAGGTAACATGGAACGCGCTTGCTGTTCCCGCAGAGATCAGAGAGTGCTCAAGCAGCCCCTGCCAGAATGGTGGGACGTGCCTGGATGGTCTCAACCACTTCAAATGCCTCTGTCCCCCGCAGTGGACCGGAACCACCTGCCAGTACCAGGCTCAGACTGGTGGGTGACCCTTGCTGGGGCATAAATGGGAGTATTTCATCCCCCACCTGATCCCAACTCCCCATCCCGCCGTTTTTCCGCAGCTCCTCCCACCTGGAGCGTGACGGATGACCCGGCCTTCAGCCGGCAGCCCCGCTGCGCCCAGATCGCCCAGACCCAGCAGTGCAGCTGCGATCCCGGCTTCCACATGAGCGGCACGGCTTCCAACGGGATCTGCCAGGGTGAGCCGGGATACGGGATGCGGGGCTGCCTCGGTGCCTGGTCCCCTCAGAGGGTCACGAATTCACATTGGAAGGGACCACAGTGGCTCAGCCCCACCATCCCAGAGCACACAGCACGGGATTGTGCCCAGCTGGTTCTGGAATATCTCCAGTGAGGGAGTGGGGGATCGGCCGCTGCTCCAAGCTCCTTCAGGAGGCTCCAAACTCTTCATCCCAGCCATGGATGGCGGAGCTCAAACTGGGCCCAGTGTCGCCCTCTGCGGGACACCGCTGGTCACAGCCCTCAAGCTGTGCTCCCATTCCCTGGAATCTGCCATCGGCCCGCTCCCAACCCACCTCATGCCCGCTCCTCCGGCCCGCGCTCGCTCCCTGGGTTTTCCCAGGAGGCTGGAGCGAGATCTCGGTGAATCCCTGTCTCCGCAGACCTCAACGAGTGCGAGGTGTACCAGCAGCAAGGGGGACCCCGGCTCTGTGCCCACGCCTGTGTCAACATTCCCGGCTCCTTCCGCTGCTCCTGCCCTGCCGGATACGTCCTGCTGGGCGACGGCAAGAGCTGCGAAGGTGAGGAGGCTGGAATCCACTTGGCCCCAAGTGCTCTGCCATTTTCCCCCACTTTTTTCTCCATATCCAAGGGAAAGGCTGGTGTAGAGGGGAGGGGGATGATGGAGTGATGCTTTGCAGGATGGCAGCGGATGGAGGATGTTTGGATTGGCAGGAGCTCCAGCTGGATGCGGAGCTGGGTGGGGAAATGAATCCCAGGGCTGTGCTGGGGAAGGGAAAACTCCACCAGAGTGCTTCAAAAGAATCCCTAAAAATGAAAATAAAATGCTCTTCTGGAAGCATGGCTGCTCCTCTCCCTCTCCTCCTATCCCTTTCCCTCTCCCCTCTCCCTTACCTCTCTGGATGATGGAGCCACACTTTGGGTCTGCACCTCCTTGAAGACGACCCCACTGTCACTGTGGGGATGCTCCTGGAGCAGGGAATTCTTGGGAAGAGCCAAAAGTAATGTTAAACCCTCCAGAATTCCATGATCAGTTCAGAGAGGGGCAGCATCTCCCCCAACCCAAGGAAATTGGGGTGCAGGTAGAAGGCAGCGGGTGGGAATGGTGGGAGGCCAAAACTGCCAAAAGCCTCCTGAAAAACAGGGAAATTTTTGTGCCCTGAAGTGTTGATTGCTGCAGTTCTGGGTGAGAAAATCCCTATTTCCCCATTCCTCCCTGATTTTCCTGTGTTCCATGGCATCTCACTAATGCTCCCAGCAAATCCTCTGCATTCCAGCTCCTGCCAGGCATCCCACGGGTGTTCAGTAAATAAAAAGGGACGGTGTTTCCAAACAATCAAGCAGAAAGTTTGGAAAAGCAGCTGCCTTCCTGCTGGCAGAGGGCTGCTCTTAACCCATGCTGGCCTGGGGCAGAGCTTGGGGAGAGGAGATGGAATTCCGGGATGCTCCCATATTTTTTGGATCGCGTTTAACCTGTTTCAATATGGTTTTGCCTATTTTCTGATGGAAAGGTGAGCTCAGTCGGAGGCTTCCAGGCCCTGACCCCGCTTCCCCCTCCTCTTTTCCAGATATTGACGAGTGCTCCCTATCCCAGGATAACTGCACCAGCGGGAGCACCTGCATCAACACCGGGGGGGGATTCCAGTGCGTCACCCCCCAGTGTCCCCCGGCCGCCGGCAACGTCTCCTACGTCAAAACCTCCCCCTTGTAAGTGCGGGGCACAAAACCCACGGCACGGCATCCCTATGGATCACACGCCAGCGAGGCGGGCCGCACATCCCCAAAATCCTCCCGCTGCTTTTCTTTCCGCAGCCAGTGCGAGCGCAACCCGTGCCCCATGGAGAGCCGCTCGTGCCACCAGGCCCCCAAGACCATCTCCTTCCACTACCTCCCGCTTCCCTCCAAGCTCCAGACTCCGGCACCGCTGTTCCGCATGGCCACGGCGGCGGCTCCGGGCCGGCCGGGCCCCGACAGCCTCCGCTTCGGCATCGCGGGCGGCAACAACCGCGGGCACTTCGTGGTGCAGCGCTCGGACCGGCACACCGGGGAGCTGCTGCTGGTGCAGAGCCTGCGGGGGCCCCGCACCGTCCACGTGGACGTGGACATGGCCGAGTACCTGGACCGGGTGTTCCAGGCCAAGCACCTGTCCAAAATCACTCTCTTTGTCTCGGCTTATGAGTTCTAGGGGTGGTTCCTGCTCCCTGCTCAGCATCCCATGGCTCCCAGGGAAAGTCCGGGCTGGAGCTGCTCTGCAGCCACCTGGCCTCCCTACTCTGCCCCAAAGTTCTTCTTCCCATGTGGATTTACACCACCAATTTAGGTGGACAAGCATTGGGAAACCCATCCTCATCCCGGCTCCAGAGAGATGATGTCCTGCAACAGCAGATGGAAACCACAGCCCCGATTTCCTTTGAATTCCCGTTTTTTCCTTTAGGAAGCAGTGAAGCCAAGTGTGTGGGAAGAGGGAGGCTCACGGCTTTTCCTGCTCCCCTCCCTTGTTGCACCCAGTCCTGCTCCCTAAAAAACACACTTTCACTTCCCTTTGGATGCTGAGAATCCCCCTGGCAGCCTGTAGGGATTGAGGTCCGGTGCCTCAATCCCCTGGGACTGATCAGGGCTGGAACACTCCATGAACATCCACCTGGGTGCCCTCCTTGGCAAGCGGGGCAAAGGAGGAATTCCAGGGCTATCCCTGCTCCTAAATGGGGATCCCCCATGGATCCCCTTCACAGCAGAGCTTCAGCTGCATGTGGAGGTGGGAATATTCCCTGCTCCATCAGTCAGAGCCTCCATCCTGGCATAGGAATGCTGGGAAGAGCTGGGATTCAGCTTTTCCCAGGGGGATTCACCCTCCTGCTTGTGCATGTTCTGCATGTTCCCTCATCCCACTGGATTTAGTACAATTAAAGAATGATGTAAAGGACGTCACCGGAGTGAAGCACCTGATGGATATGTGGATGGGGGGAATGCTCACCTGGAGCATCCAAGGGGAATTGGGGTCTGGGAGGGCAAGAACCTGTTATCCACAGTTTTATTTTTCTGCTTTGTTTTGTTTGGGAGGGGCTGGCTGATAGGGGGGGGCTCATTCCCAGCGGAGCATCCTCATCCCTGAGCATTTTCAGCCTGGAGCATCCTTCCCCCCAAGGAATCCTCACCCTGGGAATCCTCATCCCTGAGCATCCTTTCCCCTGGGAATCCTCACTCTCGTACATCCTGCTGAGCTGCACCCACTAAAACCGTCCCCACTCCTTGTCCTGGGGAAAGAGACTTCCCAAGATGGATCTGTCTCCTCTGGGGGATCGAGCTCCTGGATTTTTGGGGGGTATAGGAGCCTGGGAAGGGGTTGGATCTCTCCAGCAGAACAAGAAGGGACATTCAGAGCCGTTGTCGGCGGATGGAGGATGTTTGGATTGGCAGGAGCTGCGGCTGGACGTGGAGCTGGGCAGGGAAATGTATCCCAGGGTTGTGCTGGGGGAGGGAAGGGAAAACTCTAGAGTGCTTCAAAAATATCCCCAAAAACCAGGAGAAAATGCTTTTCTAGAAGCACGGCTGCTCCTCTCCCTGCCGCTTCCCAGCCTGGCTGGGCACGCTCCTCCAACAGGCCATGACCCTGTTTTGGGATGATAACAAAATCTGGGAGCTGCACACCAGGAATTTGGGAGAGGACAAGCTCCTGACAGGGCAGAATAGTTTCCATCTGCTGCTTTCTCCGGATAACACAGCTGGAGACGGGCGCCTGGACCACGCTCCCGAGGCTTTTCCTTGCGGCACCATCCCAAACTGACAACATTTTCCTAATTCCCGAGGCCAGGGTGAGCTGGTTTCTCCCTTCCAGCCCTGGAAAAGTTTAAGTTCGGCTCTTTGCCTTTCTCAACCTCTGGCTGCCATTCCAGTTGACTAAAGGAGATTTTTTTCCCCTTCCCAGAGCAGCCGCTCCGGCATCTTTCAGACTTCCTGAGGTTGGAATTTGCAGAGAGAGGCTCTTCCGGTCTTGAAAAATACAACTTCCATTTGGGATAATAATATCTGGGAGCTGAAAAAAATAGCAGGAATGCTTCTGCTTCCCTTTGGTGGGCACAGCTGGCCCCAGATGTCCCAAAACCACCATTTCTCACCCCAGAATGTTCAACCAAAAATTTAGGATTCTTCCTTCGAGTCCAGAGTTAGGATCCCTTTTTTCCTTGCCTATGGCCCAGGGAGATGATGCTGAGTCCTGTGGGCATCATCTCCAGGGCTCCACCTGTGCCGATGGAGCTAATTAGTCCTAAGCAGCTCTAATGACGCTCCCCAGCCGCCACCACCTCGTCCCCTGTAGGAATGCTCTTTTCCAGCCTTTTCCTTGGATTTACCAGACTTCCCCGATGATCAGGACCCTGGGTCCTGCCTGCCTTGCTCAGGTGTGCGAGGCCCAAGGGAGATGATTCTTCCCTGAAGGATCTGAGGCTCCTCCCGCTCGGAATCCCGTGGGAATCCATGCGAGCGTTCCACCTTGTTTTTATAAAGTTTATTCGGTTGCTAGCGCTGAAAAAAGCCGAGTCCCGTATCCTGAACAGACCCGAGAGGCAGGGAGTCAGCCTGGACAGGATAAAAATGTAACTTTTCCCGGGAACGTTTGATTAAACGACATTTAAGTGACTCTGACAAACACGTCTTCCCTTCGCCCACCGCATTTTTACTAAGTGACTGTCTTGGAACCGCTTTAGCCCGGTTTTTGTCACGCCCTGACCCCGGCAGCGACTCCAGGCACGGCTTCTGTCCCGCCCTGGGGACACACTCTCTGTTTAATTACGAGCGTCACTAATTAATGACGCACGGGCCGGCTCCCCTCACACGCACCAGCCGCCAGGGGGCGCTGCCCACAGTGCGTGAGGGGGGGGGGGGGCCGGCCATGACGCAGCGGCGGGAGGGGAAGCCCATTCCCGCTCCCGGTGCCCGTCCCGGTTCTCGCCATCCGGAAGCCGCCACCCTTTTCCCCCCTTTTCCCTCCCTTTTCCCCCCTTTTTCCCCACCATTCCCGGGGGGACGCCGCCACCACGTGACGGGCGCGGGGCACGTGACACCACGCGCGGCGAGGCCCCGCCCCCTTCGCGCGCGCACGGCGGCGGCGGCGGGCGAGGGGAAGCGGAGGAGGGTGGGGCCCGCGCGTGACGTCGCTGCGAGGTTGACGGGCGTGGCGGGAAGCCAATGAGAGCGCGAGACGCGGCGGCCGCGGCCAATGGCGGCGCGCGGGGGAGGCGGGCCCAGGGCCGCGGCGGAGGAGGAGGAGGAGCGCGGCGGGCGGCGGCGGCGGCGTGAGGGGACGCGACGACATCGCGGCCCCGGCGGGCGCGGAAGACGCTGTGGCGGCGGCGGCGGCGCGTGCGGGCCGCGGGCGCTGAGCGAGCGTGTGCGGGCAAAGCGCCGGGGGCCGCTGCCGCCGCTGCTGCTGCCGCCGTTCTCCTCCTCCTCCTTCTCTTCCCTCAGCCGCCGCCGCCATTTTGTGCGAGTGCCTCGCGCGGGCGCCATGTTTGTAAGGAAGAATTAGGGCCGCCATCTCCGGCCAGCAGCACCTCCCTCCCCCCGTGTGTGTGTCCTCCCGCTCTCCTGTGCCCCGGGGCTGCCGCTCGAGCCGCCGCCGCCGCCACCGCCTCCCCGCAGCGCCCGCGCGGGGCGGCCGGGCCCGGGCGCTGAGTGCCCGTTAGTGTCTCACTAAGTAACCGTGAGTGCAAACCTTCATCATCTCTCCTCACTGAGGGGCCCGGCCCTCCTCCTCCTCCTCACCGAGCCGCCCCCAGCGCGGCCGTGCGCGCCGCCGCCGCCGCCGCCTCCTCCCGCCGCTCCGCACCGCGGGCAGCGGCGGGGCCCTGCCTTCCTCCACCTCCCTCCTCCTCCTCCTCCTCACCATACCACAGCCAGGCACAATGGCCTTTGAAAGCCTGTTCTCCAAACCCCCAAACCCAGTTCTTGACCCAAACATGCCCGACTCTGACAGGCAACATGCAGGGGACGAAAGGTCGAGTAACATTCTTCTCTCTCTCCGCTTCTCATAATGGTGGTACTTAGTGGGGTGATGCTGGTAATGATGATGATGATGCTGCTGATGATGATGATGCTCTGTTAATGTGCCTGAGGGGGTTAACGATGTTTTTGGGGGGCAGGTCACCTTCAGGCTGGAGCGGGGTGGTGGTGGTGGGGAATGCAAATTGGGGAGGGGGTTGTCACTGCATTAAAAGTGCATTTTTTTAGCAAGGTTTTAATTTTTCCTTTTGGAATGCATGCGTTTTTACATCTTCATTGATTTATTCTGGCTGGGAAGGGGGGCTGTTTGCCATTCTTTCCATCAATTGCACTTTCCAGGGGGTGTCTGTTGAATGTCACCATTGTTCTCTGTCTCAGGCAGGAAAGGGTGCTCCGAGTTGGGCGGGTTTTTTATTTTTGGCTGTTTTTGTTGATACCACAATCTCTCACTAGAGCCATATTTAACGTCATTTTCTTGCCAGATTCCACCTTACACATTTAACTGGATCTTTTTTATGCAGATTAAGGGCTGACTGACGTTATCTTTGCCACCTCTCAATCCCCATGCGCAGAAACCCAGAGTCCTGTTCCTGGTGAAAGGACCTCTGTTGCTCCCTCCCTCCTTCCCTCCCTCTTTTTCTCTCCTGCAGCTGCTGGAAATTCAAATCCTTTCTCCAGGCAGCTCTGGCCTTCCTAACTAGTTCCAAAAATACTGTGCCAGGGTGGCAGTTACCAGTGCTTGAGCCTACATCTACCCTGAGCATTCCTGACAAAGCTGCAGGAGTTAAAAACGCCGGGGTTTTGGCATTCCCGGAGCTTGGCCTCCCCCCACACAGCTCCACCACCATTTGTGGCACTTCAGAGGACCAGGAAACACTGGGAAAAAACCAAACAAACAGACAAAAGAAAAAAAAAAAGGCTTATGGGTAAATGCTAAACTGTTTCCTTGTTGTAGAAAAGAGTCCCGAGTTCTGTGTTATAAACTGGGACATGGTCCCGAAATGCTCCTCGGGTTTAGTGCAAGGGTCAGGGCAGAGCCCAGAGCTGCTGGTGCTTGTTTTCCCCTTTCTGCTTGTCCTTGGGAAATGCTCCTGGGATTTAGTGCAAGGGTCAGGGCAGAGCCCAGAGCTGCTGGTGCTTGTTTTCCACTTCCTGGTTGTCCTCGGGGAAGTGATCCCTAAAATGGGCCTGGGCTTTAGTGCAAGTCCAAGGCAGAGCCCAGAGCTCCTGGTTCTTGTTTTCCCCTTCCTGCTTGTCCTTGGGCAAGGGTGGAAGTTGTGTCGTGCTCTGTTTTCCAAGCTGAGTGCACACCAGGAATCTACTGGGATCTCTGGAGCTGGGGCAGAGCTGTGCTGTGGAGTTCCTGCAATCAGGCTGTGACTTTTCACTGTTTCAGGGATTGAAAATATCTGGAGTTCTCAAATCCTTGAGGACAAGCCCGAGTGACTCCGGGTAGTGCTGGGAGCAGAGTTTTTCCAGCTTGGAGTTCTCATCCTCTCACCAGCTGTTCCCACCAGTACAACCAGTTGTGACACTGGTAATTGTGAAATAGAGCCAATAAGTGCCACCTAACAACCTAATTAGTTTTAATTTACAAGTGTTGCTTTATAATGTTTTAATTTATGAGGTGAAGAGCAACAGTACACACGACCTGGGAGATCATAACTTGTACTTTTTCTAAAACTTTAGCTCTGTAAAATGAGTTCATTCACTTCAAAAAAGGCCCAACTCCAAAGTTCTTATGTTACATCAGGTGTGCAAATGTAGGACCAGTAAAACCAGTTCACTGCAGGCAACACCCATACTGGCAACCTCATGATTCCCAATCAATTTGTGCAGCAGGAATTCTGTTACTAGTTTGATTTGATTTGATTTGAGCTGTTGAATGATAAAGAAATTACTTAGTAAAAAATAATTTTAAAAACCCTGTCTGTCCACATTTTGAATATTCCAGTTTGGAAGGTTTTAATGCAGTTTTCTCAAGACAGGAATGTTCTTTAAATAGTTCTAGTTAATTTCTGTTGTTGATAATATTTTGGTGATGAAGGGTCTGAGCCTTCCAACACAGGGATCCAGGAAAGATTTTTCCTGCAAGGATTTTGTGAGGCTTTCTTGGTTCTGTGTGGGTAAATCCATGGCAGGGTAAGGAGTAAGTTGGAGGCAAGTTTATTTACACACAAATCAATGCCAGATTTCCCAGAAAATAGCTTGAAATTAATTTACTTTCACTTTTTACTGCTCCCAGCCACCCTCTGCTTTTATTTGATTTTCCCAGTGAAAATTCTCTGTTATTTGGAGTTATTTTCCTTATTAATTCCTAACTTCTTAAGCAGCACCTTAGTATCAAAATTTGGGGAATTTCAGTCATCAGGGAATTTTAACCTAAAGTGAATTTTTAAAATGAAATTATGGGGAATGAAATCCTCAGTAATGTTTGAGGGTAAAGATTCCCAGAATATTTCAGAAAATGCATTCTGGGTTTAGATCTTGGATTTAAGAGCTTCTGGAGTAAATCTTCTTTGGGCATAAGGAATTCTATTTTTAAGGATGACCAGAAATAAGGTCAAGGAAGGGGAGCTAAAATCCAGGTTTGAAGGTTAGAAATGAAATTAAAATACCAGAATTAGGGTTTTTTGATTCTCCCTTCTCAAATATTTGTGGAACTGCCCAGGGATTTCATCAGGTTGCTTTTCCCTGGAAGGTCATTTGGCTTCTGTGCCTTTCTGATCCATTTGAGAGCTGCTCTAGGAATCCACTCAGACAGTGGGAATGTTTTCTGGGATTGTTTTCACATGTCCAGCTCCAAGTATCTGGTGGTTGTGGGAGAGGGGGGAACTCATGAAAAGGAGGTTCTGCTCTCCCTGTTGCACAGCTCCAGTTTGGGTTTTAAATGGGAATAAAAGAAGCTAAACCAGAAGAGCCTTCCTGCCTTGGCACTTCCTTGAAAAATAACTTACTTTCCAAGAAATGGTGTATTTGACCATTATCTTTTCAATCCATATTTATCCAGTTGGATTTTTCCTTCTTTTTCCTTTTTTTTTCCCTTTTCCCACCCCCTTTTTTACATTCTTGAAGCTCAGTCCTTGGAAAATGCTTTAATGTTGTGGAAAGAACTTAGAGATTAGAGGGCTTTTGCAATCTTCCCTCTGCCATGCAATCCAAGGAATCGTATTACTGAGACTGGTTTACCTGGAAAGTTATTCCAGTCCTGGATGCATCCCAAAAGTGGAAATCCATGAGTGTAATTCCCATAGGAACTGGGACATGGGAACAACTTGTGTCTGTAGGTATTTTATGGAAGAGGATATTTTAATTGATCCTTAAGGGAATGAGTTTAACTGATATCAAAACACAATGGGATTTTTGGGATAGCTGCCGGTGTTTCAGGGATATTAATGTTCCAGTTTTATTTCATTAATGTAATTCCAAAAAATTTCACATATTGCAGAAGTCATGTCTTCTCCCTGGCATATCCATTTATCCCAAAAATCACAGCTTGGGGTTGCTTCAGACTTCATAACTGTTTTTTTCCAGTGACAGGTGAGCTGGATGATAACATGGAATTTTATTGTCTTCCTGGTATCCCTCTTCCAGGGAAGATGGAGAGCTGGAAGATGGGGAAATAGATGATGCAGCCTATGAGGATGTCAAGGAACACGGCTCGAAAGGGGAGGATAAACAGAAAAATGAGAAAGGCCATCGGAAATCCCGGAAAAAACGCAAAAAAGAGAAGGAAAAGAAAAAATCTAAAAGGAGAAGACGGGACAAGCATAAGGTTAGGAGAAACCTCAACATTTTGGAAGTTCTGATTTGATTCATGGGTGTCCAGGACAAGGATCCAAGAAATTGGCAAAGGAATTAAAATGGTTTTATTACCATTAAGACTTAAACTGGTCTTAAATGTTCAAAGTTAAGCGCAGGACTTGGAAGCTGAACCAGAGGGATTTGAGAGTTTTTAGGATAAGATGCTCAATGTAAATTTATAATTTTCTGCTCATTACATTTATGGAAAGAAGATGATTTCCTCAAAATTCCCAGCTTTTTTGTTCTGTTTTCTAGCATAACTCCCCTTCCAGCGATGACAGCTCCGACTACAGCCACGACTCTGACATGGAGCGCACGGAAAGGCCCCACAAGAAAAGCAGCAGCTCTTCCTACAGGGATTATGATTCCTCCTTCAGTCAGGTAGGAAGTTTCAAACTCATTCCTCACATCTTTATTGAGGTGACATTCCAAAAATACAAATATAAACAGTGTGGGTTTGGAAGTTTGGCTCCATCCCTGTGCCTGTGGTCCTGGATTTCTGGAAGCACATCCAGTTCTCATCTCCCTGAGGAGATTCCCAGATGTAAAGCAGGATCTGTGGTAGAAAATAAGCCTGATACCAATTTTTCTTCCATCAGGCAACAGGAATTAAGGAATCTTTATTATTAAGGAATCTCTTTATTGCCTGCACTGGATTTAGGCTGAACTCAAAGGAAAAAACTCTTGAAAAACCACTTTTCAGTATCTAAAGTTGATTCTGCTTTTTGGGAGTTCAGTTTTCTTGGCTTTTCTCAGCTGGTGAAGTAGAATTATTAAGTTTTCCTGAAGAACTGATTTTCCCTGTATTATTGATGCTTTTTCTTGGGCAAATCTGGTATTGATAAAACAGCCCCATAAATAGATTTTTAGAGCAGTTTAGAGGGGTGGGGTTTGGAAATATGGAATTGCTTCCTAATGCAATCCCTTTCCTTACAGCATGGACACGTGTCAGGGAATTACATGAGTTCCCAGAAAATGCAGCACAAAAAAAATGTCAAAAGTAAGGAATATGACAACTACAGTCATTACAGTGATGAAAACTTTGGCAATTACAACGAGGAGGAAAAGGATGAGGATTTTGCTGACCAGCTCAAACAGTACAGACAAGCTAAAGAGACTTCCAGTGGGGATTTGGGACCTCCATTCCCAAAGGAACCAGTGAAGAAACAGGGCATGAAAGGGATCCAGAAAGGTAAGGGGAGTTTTGGTGGCATTTTTGGGGTGGAGACCTGGGTGAGGGAAGCTGCCAGGGATGGTTTTCCTGGGATATTTTGGCTGGTCAGAAATAACATTTCCAACAGTAGAAAGGGAGGGATTTAATTTATTCCATTTGTCTTTCTTTGATGCCATGAAAGAACCATTTTCCCTTAATTTCTGTGATCCTTTTAAGAGGTTATTCCTGTTTTCCAGGCATTTCCCAACGAGGGAACAACTACAATGTTGGAAGAGGGCGTGGAATGCAAAAGAAACTGAAGCGCAAAGATCGTGGCAGGGGCAGAGGTGGCAATAAAGGATCCGATGGCTTCCATGAGGTACCTGCAGTTCCAGTCTTTATTCCCAATGGCTGCATCACCTGTGCTCCAAAAAGGAGCTGATAAAATGTGGATTTTTTTTTTCCCAGGATGGCAAACCAGTGAAGAAATGGGTTAATATGAGCCAGGAGTTCATCAACCAGCACACAGTGGAGCACAAGGGCAAGCAGATCTGTAAATACTTCCTTGAAGGGAGGTGCATTAAGGTAAATTTAATTTTTTTTAAAATAAATTTTTAGCAAACTGGGTGTTGAAACTCAATATTTTGTTTTCTGATGTGCTGAGGATTTCTAGATGGAATTATTTGTGGAAAAACAACCCCTTCTGTTACACATTTTGATTTAAATTCTAATAAAAATTGATATTTTTATTAATAAAACCATCCTAAACTTACCCTGAGAATGACATTGTATTAGTGACATAATTTCTCAAAAGTCTGGAATCCAAATAGGCAACAATTCCTGAATATATTAAATTATTTCCCACTGATTTGGGAACTTTGAAGGAATTGCTTTGTGGTGCTAAACTTTAAAAAGTGGGATTGGTAGAAAACACAGCAACTGAATGCTTCTCACTTTTATTTGGTTCCGTGGGATTTAGCAGTGGAATTTTTGTTTCTAACCCAAATTGCAGAAATAAAAGTGCAATGTTGTGTTTCTTGCTGCCTCTCAGTACCTTTGGCTCAGATGACTATTTGCTGCCACCTTCAGTTTTAGAAGGGACTGAAAGAGCACTTGGTGTCTTTTTCAGGAAAATAATCCTAAAAAAAATACCCAAATCTCCATCCAGCAAAAGAATCCTAAAGCATAACAGAAAATATTGAAGTAATTGAGTAAAATACTATATTTCAGTGCCTTTTTAATACAAATTCCTTGGCGAAGGCAGAAAACAGGGATTGTTTTATGTCACCATTCCATCTATTCCTTTGAATTCCAATCCAGGAGTTTTCTCTATGTTCAGACCCCCTTTATTTACAGTTTTTACTGCTTATAATGGAATTTAATGTTGGTAAAGATGAAAAATCTTAATTCAGCTGAGGAGGATGTTCTTTTTACTATACTCAGTTTTTCAGATGGATAATGGTTTCTCCTTGTTTTTTTCCCAATTTCTTTATAGGGAGAACAATGTAAATTTGATCATGATGCAGAGATTGAAAAGAAAAAGGAAATCTGTAAGTTTTACATCCAGGGTTACTGCACCAAAGGAGAGAACTGCATTTATTTGCACAATATCCTTTAAAAGTGCTTCTAAATTCACCTGAAATGTTAATTTCTATTATTTTATGTCTACTTATTTTGATAGAAATGATTTCTAAAGGTGAATGTTTTTTAAGAGACTCTACCATCTACTATGTAGATTAATTACAAGATTTTTTTCTCAAATACTTCAGAGGAAAAAATAAATAGGAAATTACTGATTTGTAACATTTTTGAAAATAAAATTCCTAGAATTTTAGATACATTTATCCACATATCCATTTTAAACCCCCCATCTGTTCCTCTTTGTCATTATTTTGGTGTTTTCCTCTGGAATTGAGACCTTTCCCTTTTTTAATCACAACTGGAAAATTCAATCTGAAGGCCACAGAAATGTCATTTTTAGGAGAATTTTAAATGGAAATAAGAGGTAAGTTGGTTGTTAGCATCCAAAATTCCTACCATCACAATGAATTCCTGCTGAAGAATTGAGGGATAGCTGCCAGCTGTATTTTATAACCTTCCCAAACTGTTAGGAATCCTTAATTCCTTCCTCACATGAATTCCCCTGCAAGTTCTACCACACAGGAGCAAAGTGTTATCAAGGAGATAAATGCAAATTCTCTCACGCGCCCCTGACTGCAGAAACCAAGGAGCTGTTGGATAAGGTGAGCCATCCAGATACTGGGAATATTGGGATTGCTGCACTCAGAGGAGAGGAGGGATGGAGGAGCTTTTTCCACGTGCTCTGGGAAACCCTGAGCTCTGGTTTATTGGGGTATTTCCTCTCCCACTGCCCACCAGGCCTTAAAAGAAAAGGGTGTGAATTTAACACTAAAAACTTGAGGAATCTTGGAATAACTCCTTCCACTCCTGTTTGAAGGAAGTGGACTTGTGGGAAATTGTTCCTTCCTGAAATAGAAAAGTATTTTCTTGGCTGGGATTTGGTGTCCTGAAAAACAACTCCCAAAAATGGGTTTAGAATTCTTTTGAGTTGGATGTCAATATCCAGCAGTATTGTAGCAAATAACAGGAAAATTGTTCATTTAAATATGGAAATAATATTTCAATAAAAGGCTCAAGACTAAATTGAACTGGAATACTGGAAAACTGATTAAATGATTGCCACATGGCTTTGTTCCAGGTTTTGAATAATGAGGAGGAACCCCAAAATGAAGATGAGAAGGAGCTGGAGGAACTCCGGAAGCGGGGCATTGTTCCTCTTCCCAAACCCCCACCGGGGGTCGGTCTCCTGCCAACCCCTCCGGAGCAATATCCCTTCTCCGAGTCTGACATGGAAAATTACCAAGATCCTTCAGGAGATTATAAGAAAATCCCATCTCTTTTTGAAATCGTTGTGAAGCCCACTGTGGATTTGGCACACAAAATTGGGAAGAAGTAGGTGTTGGAATGCTGGGGAGAACTCTCCTGGATATTTATCATTGTTCCTGTCAGGATTCTGGGCTAAGTTGAGGATCTGCCAGATAGTTGATAACAGTATTATTTAATGTTTTCCATAGAAAGGAACTTAGGCCTGACCTTCCGGAAGTTGACTCTTGGTTTGCATCTCCATCTGCAGGTGGAGCAGTTTGTTCCCTGCTCCAGTCTTTTTGTAGTTGGCTTTTTCTTGGGCAAAACTGATGGAGATGAGCAAATATTAGAAAAAATTTGGCCAAGTTAAGGAGTGTGGAATGGGTGTAGTTGGAAAAAAAATGCTCCTTTGGGAATTTTATCCAATGTCAGATAAAGTTCTAGTGGGAGGGAGCGAAGAGAGCCAGCTGTTGGTGTTTGTAGGTCCAAAATTTGATTCCTTAAATTTTCTTCTGCTTCCAGGCCACCAACCTTCTACAACAGCGCGTCACCCCCGCGGCCGCCGTTCCAGGGCAACGACCCACATTCCCAGCACATGTACAATCCAGGCTCGAGTCCAGGGCCAGGTCCTGGCATGTCCCAAGGACACAACGGGCCCCCGATGCACCCCGGTTCTCCTGGGCACCATCCCTGCGGAGGCCCCCAAGGGCCGGGAATGCCTCAGAGCCCCCCCATGCAGGGCGTTCCTCCAGGGTACATGGGCCCGCAGAACCAGACTGGAATGCCCATGCAGGGGCAGCAGGGTGGGCCACCCCTCACCCCTCCGGGGATGGGAGGATCCTACAATTCCCCTGGAGTGCAGGGACACATGGTGAACATGCCAAGGGACAATCACTGCCCCCCGGGGCCACAGTACCAGCAGATGCCTGGCGAGTACGAGCCCATGCAGAACCCGGCTGACTTCTACGACAACTATTATTCCCACCAAGCTGTACACAACTTCCAGCCAGCCAATAATTCTGGAGGTAAGGACATCTGCTGGATGAATTTTGGATAGAAACTTCCTGGAATCTCTTCAGTGTTCTGGCTTTCTCAGCTGGTGCTGTTCAGTTGTGTTGTTAAGTCATGTTATACTTTAGGGTGAAATGGGATATTGGGAAGAAATCCTTCCCTGTGAGGGTGGGGAGGCCCTGGCAGAGTTTTCCCAGAGAAGCTGTGGCTGCCCCATCCCTGGAAGTGCTCCAGGCCGCGTTGGATGTGGCTTGGAACAGCCTGGGATAGGGGAAGGTGTCCCTGCCACGGCATGGAACTGGATGTCCTTTAAGCTCCTTTCCAACCCAGTTCATTCCTTGATTCCATGTTTTAGCTAGCTATCAACATTTCTCTAGGATAACTGCTAACTGGAGTTTTGTCCTGCAGATGGAGCATGGCACGGAGAATTTACGGATCACCAGGCTCACCTCATGGCTCCAGAGTCCCATCCAGGCGGGAGCGAGTCAGACTGCATGGGTGGCCACATGGGCCACAACCAGGGCATCAACGTGCCCGATTTCCTGCCGGCCATGCAGAAGGCCCTGTATGTGAGGCTCAGCCAGAAGCACCAGCGGGATGGAGACTCTGCCAGCAGCCAGGGCCAGAGGGCCATGAGCAAAGATGAAGGTGAGCAGGGTTTGGTTGGAATTCTCATCATACTTAATGGCTGTGGTCAATAAATCGGTTGACGTTGACTCACGTCATGTCACTCTTCACAGTTAGTGGGAATAGTTATTGGAAGCAGCAGCAGCTCAGTATTTTCAGCTCTTCTTCCCAGCTTGATCTTAGTGTAGGTTCAGTCCATCCTAACTCCGATGAATAGTCTTTGGATCTAATTGCACTTTTAAAAGGTCCTTTGGTTGATAATTACTTTGAAAATCCCTTGTTGGACCAGAGGGGTTGTTTCTCACTGCCAGGACTGGAAGTGCATCCTCTGTCCTCTTTCTTCATGTGCACCTCTTGATCTGTTTCCTCTAGAGCAGCATTTTTGCTTCTCTGATAACGCTCTGAAATAAAATACTGTAATTTCTTCCCTTCCTGAATCTCAACCTCTCCTACAAACTTTGGGATTTGGATTAAGTAAGGCAGCAAATTTGTAATTTACTTGGATTAAAGACCATTACAAGGGGCCATTTTACTTTTCCTTCTCCTGTCAAGACTCAGATTTTAGAAACTTTTTTTTTACTAGTACCGATAGGGATTGTTTGAAAGCAGGTTACTTTCCCAGATTAATATTGATGGGTATGGAGATGCTCCCAGGCTGTGTTGCATTCTATCTTCACTACCTCCAGGTTTTTATGTTATGGCATTTCTTTAATTACATGGATTTTGGTCATTTGAGGTTTTGGTTTTTATGACAGTGGGAATGATTTAATATCACATTTTTTCAGTTTGACTTTACTCCCATTAGGGAGTGTTGGATTCTCCAAGAATTATTTGCCGGAATAATCTAAATTTTGTGGCATTTCTTTGATTTTTAGATGACAATGTCAACTGGTATTCCAGTAGTGAGGAGGAAGAGGGGAGCAGTGTTAAATCAATCCTCAAAACCTTAAAGAAACAAAGCGAAAACTTTAGGAATCGGCAACAACATTCCACGGAGCAGCACATGCTTGGGATGCCAACGGATCCCAGGCTGGCAAAAGACAAAGGTGTGGGGCCTCAGGCTGCTGACCCGAGACTCCGGGCCTCTCCAAGGCCCAATCCCAGGAAGCCTTCGGAGTCGGCATCCCTGGATCCCCGGCTGGCCCGTGATCCGCGGATGCACAAGGTCAGCGAGGGCGGCCATCCCGGCCCCTCCCTGGCTGGGGCCAAGCTGGATTTGCACCACGCCCACGCCGGAGTGAAGGTCAAGCAGAAAGGGCTGGATGATGACGAGGAGGACTCGGAGAGGGAGCTGAGGGAACGAGCTTTCCTCATTCCCTTGGAACCTCTGCCGGGCGTCACGTTACGGGATCCCCGCTCCCAGCTGCGGCAGTTCAGCCACATTAAGATGGATGTGACCCTGATGAAACCCAACTTTGCCAAGCACATTGTGTGGGCCCCCGAGGACTTGCTCCCAATCCCTCTGCCTAAACCCGACCCCGTCTCTTCCATCAATTTACCTCTCCCTCCACTCATTGCTGACCAGAGACTGAATAAACTGCGGAATTTGAAGAACGATCCACACCCCAACGCGATGCCAGCTGATCCCCGGCTCGCTGCCAAGGCCAAAAACAGCCTTGTGGGCCGGGGTGGCTACTTGGATCCACCCACAGATTCCCATGCCAGTAGCTCCAGCAAACTGGGGGATCCTCGCTTGCAAAAGAACGTTGATCCCAGACTCCACAGACTGTCGAGTGCAGACACTCACCACGGAGTCGGGAAGGATTCCCACCCTCCCAAGTTTGACCCCCGGCTCGCCAGAGCTGCTGCCAGCTCATCCCAGCCCTCAGAAGCCACGACTCCAAAATCCGACCCCGATGCTCTGCCTCCCTATGCGCCCAAATTATCATCCAGTGGCGTTAGGCTGGGAAGTCCCGGCTCCATCCTGAGTGGGATCAGTTTGTATGATCCCAGGGATCACAGCTCATCCTCGGACACGGCTCCAGCCAGTTTGGGAGAGAATGGAGAGAACCAGAAAAAAAGCATTTTGAAAAATTCCAGCAAAAATGAGCCGAGTCTCGCGGAAGATGCATCCCAGCAGAAGGCTGCCTCCAACACGGAAAAACCCACGGAAGGATCAGCGGAAGCTGCTTCAGACAAGGCAAACAGCACCAGTAAATCTCAGGCTAAACACTCCAGCGCTGCCCCTGCCGTCCATAATCTCCCAATCCAGGCTCTGTCGGGGTTAATCCGGCCACAGTACAGCGACCCCAGGCAGGTGAGGCAGCCCGGACAGGTAACGCAGGCCCCGGAGAGCGATCCCAACGGGGAGTCGGATGATAAATCCTTAAAAGATGTTTTCAAGACTTTCGATCCAACTGCTTCCCCTTTTTGTTAGCAGACAGCTTTGGAGTCTTTTTACCGTTGTGGGTATTGCAGTTCTCTGCTGTTTTGTACCTGGGTTACCTCTTTTGGCTTTATTTATTTTTAAATTATAATTCCCACCACTTTTCAGCTGCTAATCTCCGAACCACACGCAGTTCTCCAGTACGCTCGAGTGTTTGCAAAGCTGTGGTATTTTCTAGAGAATCCTTTTTCTTTCCAATTTCAGGGAGACTAATAATTGACCTGTAGAAAGGAAACCAATCCCCCCGGATCGTGTTAGAGCTGAAAAAAGCACTTTCATTGTAAATAAGTCATGGAAAATTCCCAGAGCTGTATATGTGTGAGCTGCCTCTTTCCCAACCACCACTTAGATCCGATTGCCACATTTGTATAGATCCAAGCAATATTATGTACATGAATTCCCGGGAGAGATGCCGTTCCAGGACTGCCAAACCCCTGAACTGATGGAAAACCTCACGGAAATGAATTCAAAGGAAAGCGTCGCTCCTCCTTTTCCAATGAGTTGATGTAAGACACGGACAGTTTTTATTCCTGCAGTCAATATTAGTGTAAAAGAGACTATATCACATATTGAGGATGAAAAATGTCATATCTTTTAAAAGTATTTTATTCTATGCTGTACATAGAAGAAATTGTGAAGTACATAACTAGCAAAAGTAACTGTTCGAAGTGGAGAAAACTACATTGTCTAATACGGAAAAAAAAAGGTTTTTATTTAATTTTTTTCCACGCCTACACGATTGGGATTTAGTGCTCCGAGTTCCATTGTGGTGTTCATGTATTTCAACGTATTTTTGTATTCAGCTGCTTAATTTGTATTGCTTTTTTTGTATGGCTGTAACTGCAGTACTTGTATTCATGGTGTCTCGACGACATTTTTAACAAAACAATTAAAAAGGGTACAGTTAATTCCTGGTGACGACTCCGTGTGCATACGGTGGCAGCTGGGAGGAGGGGGACTAAAGCTGGGCTTCTTGGGATGGTTTGTGGGGTTTTAACATAACCTTGTACCTGATCCCTAGGTCTCATGGAGAGAGTTGCCATTTTCCATCATGGAACATCCTGCATGTCACGAATTCCCCAGGTTTTGCACGGGAGAGCACAACTGTCCTCCAGACCTCCTGTCCTGCCTTTGGGGCTGCTTTTTCTCCAGAGGAAATGCAGTCATTCCTAGCCAGCTGCTTTTCCAGTAAAAATGTGCCGGCTGCTCAACCAATCATCTGCTTCCCACCCCTTTGGAAGGTTTCTCTCCTTTAAGTTCCTTCCTTGGTGGACCTTTTCCTCTTGTTTTTCCCTTGGCCAAGTGATGGTCATGGAGCTTTTCCTCTTGTTTGTTGGCCAAGTGGTGTTTCCACTGGGACAGCAGAGTGTTTATCCCAAATTCTGAGGGATTGCCTTGCATGGATGAGACAAGGGAAGCCTGTGATTCCTGCACAGCAGAGGAGGCATCTCCGAAGGCATTCGTGGTTTCAGTTTGTCATCCTGATTTGCCAGAGCAGGAATTCCATTAATTTTATTATTTTTTTGTGTAGCAAAAGTAGAGAATAGACATGGAACTGGGTTGTTATTTTGGAGTAACCCATTAGCCCTTTATTAGCAGTCTGTTATTTCTTCCATCTACTCACTAGTGTGGCTGGTCAAGGTTTTCCTCGAAAAACCAAGCCAGCAGGGAAAAACTGTGTGGAAATAGGACATGGATACAAAGGCCTGCAAGTCCTCACAGCCTGTTGTCTCCATGTGTATTTCCTTCCTGCCTTCCTCCTTCCCTGCCCTGCTTTATCCATGGCAGATAGCTTCCCAGAGTCTCCAGTGTGCCTGCTGCTGCTGCTTTTTCTCGGAATACGGAGGAGACTCCTTGCTGCCGTGCATGTAATGGAATTCCTGGTCTGGGGAAGGTGGTTGGGATGCAGGTGGGACACCAAGGTGGGCTGGAATGGGCTGCAGCCACCATGGAGCCAAGTTGTGATCTGCTGTGGTGTTGGATTGTGTATTCCACAGGGGAGGCTCCTTTCCACCTCTCCTGCAGGATTCCAGCATGGAGCAGTGTTTCTGTCGGACAACTTGTGATCCTGAGGCTGGAAGGATGGATGTGGAGAGCCAGAATACAGGAGCAGCAGTGTCACCAGTCTAGGATACTCTGGAAGCTGTGAGGTAGGTGATCTTGGGAATTGAATGTTTACTCTGGATGGGAGAATCCTGGGGCTGAGTGGGATTTTGGGAAGAAATCTGCAGGTTCAGGGGCAGCAGGTGAGACAATATGCTCACCACTGCTGTATCCCTGGATATGTGAAGGAAGAAAGGCTGAAAGATGGCACAGAGCCTGAGCACCTCTGGATCACAGAATCCTGGAATAGTTTGGGTGGGAAGGAACCTTAAACTCATCCCATTCCACCCTTGCCATGGGCAGGTATACCTCTGACACCTCCCACTGGCTCAGGATTCTCCAGAGCCCCATCCATCCCATCTCACCACCTGGGGGTAAAGCACTCACCAGAACATTCCTGGCCTCCCCACGGAGCCTGTTCCAAGGTTTTCCTGCCATAATGAAAAACTCCAGCATGAATCCTGCACACTGCAAAGTATTCCTCCTCTGCTTCCAACGCCACTGGGACAAGGAGCCCCTCTGGATTTACAGATGTCTGTCCATAATTGTGTGTCCTTTCCTAGGATTGGAATGCTTTGGGATATTCCTGCTCCGAGGGGGTTGCTCTTGCATCAGAGACATCAGGGTGGGCTCAGCCTTTGCCCCTCGAGTTTTCCGGAGCCCTAATTCATCCCGGTCGGAACGTAAAGCCTCCTTGGCTCTGTGCTGTGTCAGGTTTTTTCTCCACTGCTGGCAGAAAGCAGCAACTTCTTCTTCTTCAGGGTCTTCTGGGGGTTGTCCCAAACCCTGTTGGATGAAGGAATTAGTTAATTATATATCCCTGTGCATCCTAAATTATGGAAAAGTCTGGATGTGCCAATGTGTGCATGATCCACATGGCATCACTATCTCTTAATGCTTCAAAATGCTTCAGAATGCTTCAAAAGCTTCTTACAGGGAGAGGAAAGGAGGGCAGTTTGATGAAAAGCAGGGAATTTTCCAAAGGAAAATTTCCAGGTTATAAAGGACTTTGGGATCTAGATAGTCAAAATTAATGAATTAATTAATTCAGCATCAGCAAAGTAAAAAATGGGCAAATAGAGGAAGTGCTAAGTTTAATTAAGCACAGGAGGAGCTTCGTCACCCATGGGGCTGATTGTTCAGCAAATGGGATTCTGAAAAATCTGTGTTTCCTTCAAAAAGAGATGCTGATCCCAGGAGAAGCAGTAGGATTATGGAGGAGGATGGGATTCAGATGGAAATGCTGCTGCAGGGAGAGGCTGGTGGTGTTTGCACTTGTTTTCCAGTTGTTTTCAGGAAAATTCTGCTCCCATGGACTTTACAGTCAGATAAGGTGGCTGTAGATGGCAGCTGCATGGGAAACTCTTGGGAATAAAGAGGGATAGCATGGACTAATTCCAAATAAAGGTGCTCTATGATCCAAAAATTAAGTGGGGAATGGATCAGGTAAAGGTGACTTCAAGGACAGTCAATGTCTGGGATGATGCAGGGTGGGCTTCGGATACAAGACAAGCACAAAATGAAAGTATTCCAGGAGGAATATCTGCTCCAGCTGGAGTCCCACAGCAGCCAGATCCCAGCTCCCATAGAAAGACCTGGATGCGAAACTCCCACAGCATGGAATTGCCCTGGCCCTGGCACAGAGAAGCTGTGGCTGTCCCATCCCTGGAACTGCTCAAAGCCAGGTTGGATGGGGCTTGGAGCAACCCTTCCCACCCAGATAATTCCAGGATTGATTCCATGATGGACTCACTTTGACACACGCTGCCTCGGCCGCCCTCAGGACATGCTGGACTGCTTCAATGAGGTTCTGCACGTTGCTGAGCAGCAGCTCAGAGGAGGCCCTGCTCTCCCCAGTCACTGCTTTCACCCTTCAAAAACATTCCAAAGGATTTTATTGGAAGGACATTGCACATCCTGACACTGTTGTTATTCCAAACCCAGCTTGTTCCCAGGGAAACCCATGGAGGGAAAGGGGAGGCCTCCAAATTGTTCCTCAACTCTTGGACAATACCCATCTCCCCTAGGACCGCTGGGGACCACCACCCACATTCCATGGAGAAGGGATCCCTCTTGGATGACCTTGGGAGAGGTGATCCCAGCTGCTGGCAGCTCACCTGGCCACGATGCCGAGCTGGCTGCTGATGGATTGGGTGTGCTCAGTGGCACGGAGCAGCTCCATGGAGCATCTCTGGTCCAGGCAGTGCTTGGCGAGGATGTTCCCAAACTTAACAACCACCTGCCCATCAGAAACCATTTGCCTGGCACAGGCAACAAACTGCTCCTTGCTCTGGAACGGGATAAAAATCAATGGGATTGGGGAGAGAAGGGAAAAAAAGCTTTTCCTGCAGCACAGGAAAGGTCCAGGAGGCTCACATACATCCTGAGGAAACGACAGGATGCCAAGCTCACATCCAACCAGGAGGAAGGAATTTGGAGTATTTTGCATAAATAGAGCTGGTGCCACTCTCCCAACAGCTGGGTGACACAGGGATTTGGGATGGAGTTGCCATGATCCCAAGGGAAAACCAGAGGGACGAAACGCTTCCTACCGCAATGGGGCCCTTCCTCCGCAGGAACTGAGCCATGTGGAGCCTCCTCGTGGCCATGTCCTGGGTCACCTGGGACACCTTGCTGGGGCCACCTTGCCACTTGTCACAGTTTCCTCTCTCCTGCTTTGCAGGGGAGATGCTGGAAGGGCCATCCTGGTGCTGTCGAGGCAGTAATGGAGCAGATTCCAAACCTGGAATGTGTGGGCGCAGCGATGCCGAGTGCTCTCCTCCACCTGGATGTTTCTGAAGGAGATTTTGGTGAGTAAAGTTGGTGAGAGAGCTGCCCCACCCCCTTCTGAGTCCACTCCACCTTCCCACCAACGCTGCTCCCTTAAATCCAAAGCCCTTGGAGCCATCTCCAAATGGAGCAGGGTGTCCTGCAAGCTGACAGTTTGCAATTAATTCCCAGCACAATGAGCGCTCTAAAGCACTTTGCTGAGGGACCTGGGTCTGTGCCAAAGCCTTTCCCAGCTCCTGACATCCATGGGAATAGAGTTGCTGGTATTCCCAGAGGGAATGTGTGGAGGTGAGGGAGAGTGCTACAGCCCCTGTGCCTCTGAAATGGATTGGGATGGATGTAGGAGAGCCTGGCCGATCGGATATCCAGGAATCCAGGGCTGCCAGCAACCTGAGCTGCCTGAGCGGCCCAGGGTCAGCCTGCTGACCTCCAGAGGCCCTGCCAGCAACCCTCACATTCCTGCTCCATGCTGGGAGCACCAGGAATGATGGACATTCCTGGTGCTCCCAGCATGGAGCACCAGGAATGCTCCCAGCCCTGCCCAACACCCTGCCAGGGAAAAGAGCTCCTGTACCAGTTCAAGCACTTCCCGCACTGCTCCACTCTCTCCTCTGCTCCTGCATGGATGAATTCCTGCTGCCTCCATGGGCTCTGGGGCTGGGGAGAGTCCAGCTGTGCTGCTGGGTGATCCTGGGGAGCATTCCTGCTGCAGGCATTCTGTGAGGCACTGCAGGATGTCCCTGTCGGTTCCATGGATGACCCGGAGCTGTGTGACAAGGTAGTGTGCCTTGGCTGACCAGTACCACACCATGCCTTCCAGGTGGGGATCCCCAGGGTCCTGGCAGGGATCCCCAGTGTCCTGGTGGCTCTGGAAGTGCCGCTGGGCACTTCCCATGACATCAGCCGTGAGGAGCAGGAGGTGGTCAGCCATGGATAGCAGGTCAGGCTGCAATGTAAGTTGAGCACCAGCCTCCAGAGCACCCTGGAGGGTGTTTCTGACCCTCTGGACATCAGCCATGAGCTGATTTGCCTTCTCCTCAAATCCTTCTTTGTTCCTCTCCCTCTCCTCTTGGGTGAGGTTGGACAGAGCTGCTCCAACCACGTCTTGGATGAGCTGCAGCTGTTCCTTGTTGACCCTTTCCATGTGGAGCAACAACGCCTTGGCCCTGAGGGCCACGTCCCTCTGCAGGAGCTCGAAGCGGATGGCCAGGCTGGCAGTAGGCAGTGGAGAGAGCAGGAGGGTGTTGGACACATCCAGCAGCGCTTCCATGAGCACCTGGATCTCCTCCCGGAGCACCAGGATTTCTCTGGCACCGTGGTCCCCAGGGCAGGATAAGTAGGAGAGCCGGGCAGCCTCCTGTAACCTGAGGGAATTCTCAGCCACAGCAGCCATGAGGCTCCGTGGGCCAACCTTGTTCCTCACGGCTCTGCTCAGCTCCCTCAGGAACAGGACATCCCTGCCCACAAACTGATCCATGGCATCCAGCAGGACACACATGCCAATGGCCCACCGGACACCGTGCAGCTCCAGGATGGCCTTTTCCATCCCACAGGATTCCCTGAAGGACAGTGCCTTCTGCAGGAACCCTTTGGTGTTCAGCTGAGCACGGGAGAACTTGGCTTGGAGCTGCAGAAAGCTCTCCTGGACATGAGAGGGATTGGGATTTTCCCTACTGCAGGCTGTGCTTGCAATGTCTCCTGCCACCTGCACTGCTCCCGCTAAACCCAGCAGGGTCTCATCCAAAGCCTGCTTCCCTCTTGGAAAGTCACCTGACAGGATAAATCCAAGCACTTGCTGGGCTAGACCATTCCAAGAGCCTGCCACAGCTACCAGGCACTCCTGAGTCTCCTGGATCCTTCCCGAGAGCCTGAGTGCCATTTGGAGAAGCCTGCCTGGAGCGGGGAGCTGCCCAGGGGCCGTTTCCGTGGCCAGACTGATGATCCTTGGGGTTAGTGCCTTGATATCCCAGTGCTGCTCCAGCACCTGGAGCTGTGGGGGTTCAGCCACAGGCAGCGCTTCCCGTGCTGCTTCCACATAGCCATCGGAGAGCTCCAGCAGGACGGAGCAAGCAGCATGGACAGCGTCCATGTCACCGGCCTGGGATGCTCCCAGGAGAGCAGTGATGACAGGGTGTGTATCCCCTTTCCATGGATCCAGGTGGAGGTTAGCTGGTGGTGAAGATGGATGATTTTGGATATCTCCTTGGAATGCTGCCTCATCCGTCCTGGTTCGTGTCCCGGTGTGGGATGGGCTGAGCTCCAGCCCCTTTTCCACCTTGGTGCTCCGCACTTGCTCCCGGAGCGGGCTGAGGATCTCCGGGTGGTTGGACCCGTCCAGCCCGGCTTGGACACGGAGAGCAGAGTCCATCAGGGAGCTGGCTGCCTGGGAAAAAGCATCTCGGCTTTGGAGGCAGGAAAACCTTCCTGGAATGAGGGCCGTGACTGCTCCCAGCTCCAGGATGGATTTGGCCAATTGCTCCACCCACACCAGCAAACCATTCCTGAAGATGGGATCCGTGGTCCTGTCCACGTGCCGGGTGGAGGCTCCTACTACCCAGCGTGCCCAGCCCATGAGGCGAGCAGTGTGCCAGGAGAATCCCTCGGGATCCCAACGTTCCTGTGCTGCTTCGCACCATTCCTTTTGCTTGGCCAGCTCCAGGATGGATAACTCGAGGAATTCCCTCATGCCAATGGTCTCCTCAAAGCAGCGCAGGAGGCTGTTGGTGGCTCTGGCCCAGGCACAGCTCAGGGCCTGGAGCTGTTCCACAGTATTCCCACTTGTTTCCATGAGCAGGGAAGGAAGGCTGGCCAGGAGGCTCCGCAGGTGCTCCATGCCCTCCCGGATTTCCCTGGCAGTTTGGGCCTTGGCACACCTGGCCAGGAGCAGATCGGCCGCTCGGAGTATCCGCTGGGCCTGAGCGAAGAAGGTGGCAATGAGGGGCTGGAGCTTCCTTAAAATTCCTCCTGGTCCTGCTGGACAACATCCTGAATGGGCAAGGCTAAGGGCACCTTCCACCAGCTGCCTCAGGGGCTCCTTCTCCTGGAAGAATCCATCCAGGATTTGGCACAGTGTGGCCCTGAGCGCTGCCCGGTCCAGGTTTTTCAGCTCCTCCCTCAAGCGGTGACATTCCCGCTCCAGTCCGTGTTCTCCCTGGCCCTCCCTCTGGCTCATGTGGCTGCAGATGCTCCTCCTCAGCTGCAGCAGGGTCCAGCAATGTTCCACCAGCTCCAGCTGCAGATCCAGCCTGGATGACTCTGCCAGCAGCATTCCGTGGAGAATGACCGCTTCCAAGTGGGAGCTGAACCCACCCTCGGAGAGGCGCAGGGGGTCAGAGTGGGAGAGGAGAGCCTGGAGCCTGCTCACCTGCTGGGAGAAGATCCCACTCCTGTCCTGGGGCTCCGTGAGCAGGGAGAGGAGCTCCCTGATGGTCCTCTCCGTCAGCTGGAAAACAGAATCTTGGGAGAGGTCAGCTTGGCTATCCCTGGAATGTGTCAGGGCTGTGTGGATGAGCGAGACGCACTTGTGGAGCAGCTGCAGGGTCTGGGCCAAGCTCTTCCCTCCAGGACAGTCTCCGAGTTCCTGGAGGCGCTTGGCCGTTAGGCGGCTCAGCAGGAGCACGGCCTCAGAAAAGGCCTGGAATGCAGCCAGCAGTCCTGGAGTGTCCCGGGCATCCCGCAGCACGCTCAGGCATTCCAGGAGCCAGCTGGCAGCACCACTGATCCTCCTCATCCCTGCAGCCTCTTCCAGCTGAAGGATCTAAACAGGAAACCAGGCAGAAAAGACGCTCAGGTCAGGAATTCCCATTCCCTTTCCATCCCTGGAGGGGGGAGGAGGTGTGGTTTGCTCCATGGATCTGCTGGAGCTTCCCCCTGCTGGTGTCCTCTCCCGGTGTCCCCTCACCTTTGCTGTCTCCATCAGAGTCCTCCTGGCGGCTGCTGCCAGGTGCTCTCGGTGCCGAGGGCTGTCCGGATGCTCCTGGAGCTGGAATGCTGCCAGCACCACGTCCCTCCCAGCCTGGAGCAGGGATTCACCCACAGGACACATCTCCGTGCTCCCTTCCTGGCCAGAATCCTCGGACAGCCTGGAATGGAAGGACTGGGCTCAGCACTATTCCCCACTCCCAATCCCACCTCTCCAGGAGGATGTAGGTTCCCTGCCACCTTTTCCACCTCTTCCCAGCCCCCAAATCCACCCAGGAGACTCCCACCCACCTCACCTCCTTGCCACAGCAGCAAGTTCTTCCATAGCTTTGGCTAATTCTCCTGCCTTTTCCCCCAAAGTGGGAAAGGCCGGACAAATCCCATCTTCCCGTTGCAGGGCGAGGAGGAGGTGGCAGAGTTCGACAGCCATGGGGCAGAGAATTCCCTGGATAGCTTTGTTTTCTGTTGGGAGCCCGAGCTCAGAGAGAGAAAAAGGCTCCATGTTGTCCTGCCTGGAAAAGGGAAAAACCCCTGGGGTTAATTTGGATCCAGTGTGGAACTGTTTCCAGTTTTCCCAGCGAGCTTGGACGGGGATGGCAGTTCCTGGCTCGGGAAACTCTCCCGGCTTTTATTTCGCCCAGCCCTGAAACCAGGTCACCCACCTGGAATTCCTGGGACACGGGAGCCGGGATTTCCTTTCCCGAGGGAGCATCACAGGGTGTTCCCGGCACTGCAGAGCCGGCATTCCCTCACAGGGAGGGACTGGGGACAGCGGTGCCGGGGGGAGCGCGTGGTCTTTCCTCCCCAGTTCCCGCGGTTCCCGGGACGCCATGCGGGACGTTCCCATGGGAGCGACGCCGGGATGCGCCGGCGTCGCCATGGAGACAGCGGGCGCGGAGAGGTGGCGTCACGCCACGCGCCGGCCGCGGGGCACGCCGGGAGTTGTAGTTTGGCGGGTTCCGGTTATGGGATTCCCTCGGCCCGGGCGCGCAGGGGAGGGATCCGGCAGGAATATCCCAGTTTTCCCCGTACAGGGCTCACTCCTTCCAGGGGCGTTTTTGAACAACTCAAGTGTGCGCTCATGTAACGGGGGCAGGACACAGGTGACCCTTTTCTTGATTATCCTTAGTATGGAATATTCCCAGGTGAGGTAATTCCCTGGAAACTCGGAGAGTGACATAAATAACCTTCGGGGATAAGGACTGATCTGCCACAGATCCCACCTCCAGCTGGGATCCCGTTCCCATTCCCGCAGCCGTCTTTAGAGTTAGCTCCCGAAGGAATCCCGCTCTGGGAACAGCCCGAGGGCCGCGGCTGCGCGGGTCCCACCCGCCGGGAGGAGCCGCTCATTCCCGATCCCAGCCGGGAGGAGCCGCTCATCCCCGATCCCCGCCGGATCCCGCATCCCGCATCCTGCGCGCGCCCCGCCCCGCGCACGCGCCCGGCGCGCTCCCGGTGCCGCGGCGGCGGAGGAGGAGGAGGCGGAGGAGGAAGGAGAGCAGGAAAAGCGGGAGCGATGGACAGCGCCGGCAAGGAGCGGGAGGCCGTGCAGCTGATGGCGGAGGCCGAGAAGCGGGTCAAGGGCTCGCACTCCTTCCTGCGGGGGCTCTTCGGGTGAGCGGCCCCGCATCCCCCCCGCCCGGATCTCCCTCCGTCCCCCTTCCCACCTCCTGCTCCCCCCTTCCGCCTCCTGCATCTCCCCCACCTTCCCCGGCTCTGGATCCCCTCTCCAGACCTTGCCCCCCTTCCAGCCCCTTCCCACCTCCATTCCCAGCTCCTGAATCACCCCCTGAGCCCCTGGCCCCCCTCCCATCTCCTGCATCCCTTCCTTCTCCTACATCCGCCCCCTTCCCTGTTTCCTGCCCCCCTTTCCCATCTCCTCCATCCTCCCCTTGCCGACCTCTTCCCCCTTTTTCCTAACTCCTGCCCCACAGGGTGGGTGAGAGTTTTCCTTATCCCTGCCAGAGCACGGTGGGGGGCACACGGCGCGCTCCCATCCCGATCCAAGCCCGGATCCCCCTGGATCAGCCCTTCCTGGCCATCCATGGCCGCAGGGATGTGACGGGCGCGCTCGGCCTCTGCGGCTCCTGTCCCCTCCCCGCGTCCGGCCCCGCGCTCATCCCGGCCTTATCCCGGGGGGAATCATCTCTCATCCTGGCACAGATGGGCTCTCCCGAAGTGCCAGGGAACCCCGGCCCCCCGGGGCTGCGGCCGGCCTTATCCCAGAAAATGGCAGAGCGTCCTTTTCCCCGGGCCTGGCTGCTCCGGGCTGGCTGTTCTGGAGGTGTGCCTGGAAACGGGGTGGTTTGGCCACCTCACTCCTGCGTTTCTGTCGTTTTTTTAAGGAAAGAACAATTCCGGAGCGGTGCTCTGTGAAGGCCGGGAGGTTTTTATCCATCAGCCCGGAAAAATCGGCTGCGGCCGCCCTAAAATCCACAAGTTTTAAATAGAAATTTCTCTCTGGCCTCCAGCAGATTAATCAGTCAGGGCCTGCTCCAGGAGCGTAATCCGGGTGGCAAATTCCTGAAAATCCTTGGAGGGAACAGGCAGAGATTTTGAGAGAGGAATTTTTAATTTTCAGGGCTAAAATCAGATGGAGAGAAAAAAAGAGGAAGGAAAGGTGGGGGTGGGGGTGACTCGGCTCTTGGCACCTTCCCTGCAAACGGGATGTCCAGGTCTCCCAAATGCCTTCTTCCTATTTGGACTCTTCCTGGAATTGCTCCATCACCTTGCACAAGAGCTGTTATTCCTTTATTTCTCATTTTCTGGGATTAAAAGGCTGAGACCTGACCTGTTCCAGAGGTCTCTCCGAGTGTAGTGTTCCTCGGTGCCGCCTCCATTGGCTTTGGCTCATGCCAGAGGTGCCTTCCAAGGGCAAGGAGGGATCCAAAAATCCCTCCTGTGCTTCCAAACCGACCGTGCTCGGCTGCCAGAGGGAGAGAGCGAGGGGAGAAAAGTGCCAGAATTCCCAGGGGATGAAAAAGAAAATGGAATAATCCCTGAAGAGCAGTGTGGATGTGGCACTTGGGGACGTGGATTTTGAGGGAATGTTGGATTCATCGGCTCGAGGGATTTTCCAACCTTAAGGATTCTTAAAGAATTCCTTTTCTTCTGTGGGAGCAGAGCTTGATCCCACCTGGCTCCTGTCAGGGAGTTGTGGAGAGCAAGGAGATCCCCCCAGAGCCTCTTTTCCCCCAGGGTTTCCATGAAAAATCTACATTTCCTTACCAAAAATGTGACCTTTGGCATCTCGGAATTTCGGGAGAGCCTCCCAGTCCAGCATTCCCCTTTTAGTGTTCTCACATGGGGAGTGGAGAGGCCAAGATTCCCAATTCCCAATCCCACTTTTGGCTCTGGAGCCATCCCCTCCCCGCCTGGCCTCAGGAACATTCCTGCTGCATTCCAGGGGCAACACCCGTGTGGAGGAGGCCTGTGAGATGTACACCAGGGCTGCCAACATGTTCAAGATCGCCAAAAACTGGAGTGGTGAGTCCAAATCCTGGGATCTGGGGGGGCATGGGTGATCCCAGAGCGCCCAAACATCTTCCTGTGAATTATTCCATGGGGAATGGTCTCTGTGTCCGTGCAATTCCTGTTTAAATACTGGGAGAGTGGACAAAGGGAGTGAGCTGAAGGATCTTGGAGGAATTTTAAGATGCCAGCTGGTGATGCTGCTTGGGAAGCCCTCATCCCTGAGTCCCCCCAGGTCCTGGAAGCAGCGCATTCCTGCTCACTCACAGGATTTATGGGATGGGTATTCCCTCTTTTCCAGCGGCAGGAAATGCCTTCTGCCAGGCAGCCAAGCTGCACATGCAGCTCCAGAGCAAGCACGACTCAGCCACCAGCTTTGTGGATGCTGGGAATGCCTACAAGAAAGCAGATCCGCAAGGTAAGGCAGCGGAAGCCGGCAATGGAACGTGGGATTGGTCCCAGCCAAAGGCTCACTGCTGGCAGAGCCGCATTCCTGCTTTTCCAGGAAGTGGTTTGGGATGATGTGTGAGGTCAGCGCTGTTCTGGCGTCTCCTCTTGGTGTTTGGTGGGATTTGGGATGCTGCAGGGTGTTGGGACTTTTGGCAGCGTCCATCCTGGTTTGGCTTGGCTTTAGGGAATGGCTTCCTGCGGAATGGCTTCAGGCAGTCACTGGGCTGGATTGCAGGAGGAGCCCTACCGTGTTCCCAAGGCTTTCCCCAGTCCTGGCCTTTGTTGGGATGGGAATAAAGGATCTGGGATTCTTTCAGCCAGGCTGTGCTTTTTGGGAAGGTCTCCAATCCACTTTTCCCTAGCTAGGTCTGGAAGCAAACCCCCCACCTCCCACCAGCATTATCTCAGGAGACATGGGAACAAACTCAGGGTGGATAACACCTTTTGGAGTGGCAAAACTCCCAAATTCCCTGGAAAACAGCAGCATTTTGGAGTTGATTCCTTGGAGTTTGCTCCACTGGGGGATGCAGACAGCAAACTCGGGGTTGGGTCATCCTGGTGTTTGTTCCCTTTGGGAATTGCTGGGGGTGCTGGGGCTGAGGTAATTCCAGAGGTCGCTCTGTAGGCAGGTATTCCCTGGAGCAGGTGCCGGGTGGGATTTGGGAGTGGGAGGTGGCTGACGCTGTTGTCTCTCACACACGCTGCAGAGGCCATCAACTGCTTAAACGCAGCCATCGATATCTACACGGACATGGTAAGGCCCCGCTCCCGGGAACGCCGCGCGGCTTCCCGGGAACGCCGCGCCTCATCCCGCTCCCCTCCCGTCCCCAGGGCCGCTTCACCATCGCTGCCAAGCACCACATCACCATCGCTGAGATCTACGAGGCCGAGCTGGTGGACATCGAGAAGGTGAGGGGGCCAAGGTGACATCATCAGTGACATCACTGGCACGGCTTTCCCAGAAAACCTGTGGTTGCCGCATCCCTGGAAGTGTCCAGGGCCAAGCTCTGGAGCAACCTGGGATGGTAGGAGTTGTTCTCTCCCCAGTGGAAGGGGATCACCGTTGAGGTCCCTTCCAGCCCAAACCGTTCTGGAATTTCCTTGCCCTGAGCTCAAGCATTCCCTTCTCCCATCCAGCACCGGAATTCCTGGTGTAGGTGCAATCCAGCCCTGAGTTGGAGTTAGTGGTTTTCCCAGCCTGGAGGCTTTTGTGGAGCAATCCCGAGTCTCTGGTGTGTCCCTGTGCCAGCAGCACTGGCTGAACACTCCGGTGAGAATCCACCTCGATGTTTCCCACTGGAAAAGCTCTTTGGGAGTGTCATGGAGCCATTTTAGTCACTTTTAGTTCCCACTTCAGCACTGATTCCCTTGTTCCCACTTCCAGAGTCCCTGAGCAGGAATCCCACTGCAGATCTGCTGGAATTTTGCAGGACAAAACTGGATGGGATTTAGGGGTTATTTTCCAGGCAAGGATTTCCCTCCTTGGCTCCATTCCATTGGATCCCATCTCTCTCCCTGAATGTTGGTGCTGTTCCCTGGGGTGCTTTATCCCGGGATGACTGATCCCACATTTCTGTCCCCAGGCCATCGCACACTACGAGCAGGCTGCGGATTACTACAAGGGGGAGGAATCCAACAGGCAAGTCCTTGGGATCGGTGGGAAGGGCTGGAACAGGGATCCATCCTGGACACTCCCACAACCAGCACACTTCTAATTTGGGCTGTTCCAAGAGAATTCCTCTAAATCCCAGCTGTGGGTTCCTACTTCTCTCTCTGGGAAGGGGTGCTGGGGCGTGGGCTGGTGAATTCCTGGGATTCAGGGCCTGATTTTCGGGATGTGGTTGCAGCTCAGCCAACAAGTGTCTGCTGAAGGTGGCGGCCTACGCGGCACAGCTGGAGCAGTACCAGAAAGCCATCGAGATCTACGAGCAGGTCAGGAGCCAAATCCCATGGGAATAGCACCTCTTCCCTAGGAACAGGGCTCAGGGGTTGGCAAAACTGCCAGAATCAGGGAATTGTTTGGGCTGGAAAAGCTCTCTGAGGTCAGAGTCCCACTGTTCCCCCCTCATGGCCAAGTGTCCCCAAGTGCCACATCCATGATTTTCAGTGTTTCCAGGAAAAGGTTGGGAGAAATCCGTAAAAATTCCCCTTTGAATGTATTTACAACTCCCTTTAGCAGAAAATTCCCTCCTGGATTTATCAACTCTGCCTTTTGTTGGATATTTTACCTGCAAATACCAGCAGTGCTGCTTAGTGCTTCCAGAGGGTTAATCCTGGAGCAGCTTTTTCCCAAATGGATTTTTTTCCATTTCCTCATCAACCAAGGATCAGCCTGGTGGGATCTGACTTCCCTTGGGATGAGTTCAAATCTTCCCTGCTTCCCAACAGCTTTTTGGCATTTTTTCCATGCCTTTTATTCCCAGCCCTGTGGCTCTGGGTGGAATATGAATTGGTTTAATCCAGGCTTTCCTTTCCTGCCCCTTTTTTCCATGTTTTTTTGTCCAGGTGGGAACAAACACGATGGATAACCCTTTGCTCAAGTACAGCGCCAAAGAATATTTCTTCAAAGCTGCCCTGTGCCACTTCATCGTGGATGAGCTGAATGCCAAGGTCAGTTATCCCAGAATTCCCAGTTCCTCCTCACCAGCCTCAGCCAGCTGGGAGAAGCTCGTGGGCTCACAGATGTTCCCCCAAAATCCCTGATCCCTCCTCAGCAGTGGCTGGAATTCTTGATGTGCCACTGTCACATTGGATTCTTGGAGGATACTATCCAAGTCTGAGGATGGGAAGGCAAATCCTGGGAAAAAAAAAATAGGAATGGTGTGTGAAGGGATCTCTTCTCTCTTCCAGCTTGCGCTGGAGAAATACGAAGAGATGTTCCCGGCTTTCACAGATTCCCGGGAATGCAAGCTATTGAAAGTGAGTAACCAGGGGGATTTCTCACTTTTCCAGGAGTTTTTTCCTTTATCCTGGCATTTTAGAAGACCTCAGCCTCACTTTTCCCTGGGTTTGGCCCAGATCCCCATTGGTGGTGGGTGCTTTTCGTGGGTCTCTGTTCCCTGGGATGAGGTGTTGGAGCGGGAACATGCAGGGATAGAGCATTCCCTAATTTTTGCTAGTGTTTTCCCAGAAACTGCTGGAAGCTCATGAGGAGCAGAACAGTGAGGCCTACACCGAGGCTGTGAGTACCCATGGGTGCACTTGGGAATGCTGCTTCTTCCTTCTCTTTTTTGGGATGCCTGAGCCCCGTTCAGTATTTGGGAGGCTGCAGAGAGGGGCCGGGGACAGCTGCTCCAGCAAGGTCCCAGCTTCCTCCTTTAACATTCCTGGGTTTTCATGGAGAGTTGAGATCCTGCCTGGCTTGCCTGCAGCTCCTTTGGTGTTTGACAGGAGCTTAAAGAGCTCAGGTTGGGTTTGGAGAGACTTTTCTCTGGACTGTGGCCCTGTGCCTTTTCCCTTTTTTTCCTTGGTTTTTTTTTTCCTCCACTCCTTTTTCTTTTTCCTCTGCTTTCCCTTGTTTCCCCCCACTTCTCCTTTTTTTCCCCCTTCTTCCTTTTCACCCCCTTCCCTTTTTCCCTCTCCCCTCTTTCTTTCCCTTCCTCCTTTCCAGCCCCCTTTCTTTCCTTCCTGTTTTCCCTTTCCCTTGTTTTTTCCCCACTTTCTCCTTGCATTTTTCCTCTTTTCTCCTTGTTTTTTTTCCCCTCTTGTATTTCCCCCCTTGTTTCCCCCTGCCTTTCCCTTTCTCCTCTTTTTTCCTCTTCTTCCCCTTTATCCTCTCTTCCCCTTTTCCACCCTTCCCTTTTTTCCCCCTTTCCCCTTGTTTTGCTTTTGCCCTTGTTTCACCTTTGCCCTTGCTTCCCCTTTGCCTTTGTTTCCCCTTTTTTCCCTTATTTTCCCCTCCCTTTCCCCTTTTTTCCTTTTCCCCTTGTTTTTCCCCCCCTTTCCCTTTATTGTCCTTCTTTGCATCCCCCCCTTCCTTTTCTCCCCTTCATTCCCAGGACGAGCCCATGTCTGCCACCTCCCTCCCATCCCCGGCGCATTCCCGCCTCATCCCCTTTCCCGCCCGCTCCCTGATCCACGTTTTTGCCGGTGCCAGGTGAAGGAATTCGACTCCATCTCGCGGCTGGATCAGTGGCTCACCACGATGCTGCTGCGCATCAAGAAAACCATCCAGGGCGAGGGCGACGGCGACCTCAAGTGACGCCCGCGGGCCCTTCCCGCCTCCAGCCGAGGACTTTTCGGGAATTCCCGACCCAATCCCGCGCTTTCTTTCGTCGCTTCCCACTCCCATGGCTCACTGTGTTTCTTTAGCCCCTGCTCTGTGGTGATGCTCCGGGCAGATGCCAGGCGGGAGAAGCCCTTGGAGCGGAATTCCTCCTTCTCCTCCTCGGGTTTGGTCCCACCCATCCCGGTGCCTGCACTCGCAGCTCCCAGTTTTCCTGCTGTTCCGTTGATTCCAGCATGTAAATATTCCATCCAGGCCAGCACAGTACCAATAAGCGCTTCCAGTCCGTTGTGTTCCCATTTTCCCGTTCTCAAGTGTTGGATACACTTGGATTTGGGGGTCTGGAAGTGGTGCTAGGCAGAGGCTTTGGGAATTGGGAATATCCCACACACCCCCACCACACCTTAGGCATTCCAGGAGTCTAGGATTGGTGACGGCCCTAGGTCCTGGTTGGTTTCCATCTTTCTTGGATTGATTTTCCACTTTAGTTCATGGTGCATCCCATCCCTCCACTTCCAAATAATTCCACCTGAGGAAGGATCTATTTTTTTACCTCACCCTCTGCGTGTGCCGGGCACAATCCCTAAATTCTGACCCGTCAGCTGCACGCGGGTGTGGATCCCACAGGAGCCTTGTTGGAATTCGGGTGGCAGGGGGGCACAGTTTGCTTGGGAAGAGTTGAAAAATTCCTGCAGGAATTGATGGGTGTGTTGTTAAGGAGAGAGGAATGAGCTGCCTGGTTTTTCCAGGATGCGTCGGAGGCGTCGGGAGCTTGTGCAATTTGTCACTCTTTGGGAAGAGTGAAGTCATTAATTAAGGGCTGTTCTGGAGGCTCCAGGCAGCCCCAGCCCCTCTTTCCTCTGGAAGAAGTCAGGTTGGAATGTTGGGCTTTGGATAGAGCTTGGCTCATGGGGCTCTGAAGTTCTGAAAACCAAAAATCCTGATCCATGCCAAATTCTCCTTGGTTTGGTGTTTTCCCACCCTTCCCGATCTCTGTTTCCCACAGGTCCTTGTGTTCATCCCAAACATCCCAACCAGATGGAAAAGCCCGGGCTTGGGAGGCAGCAGGGGGGGAATCTCCCAGCTCCAGGCTTGGAAGCACACGGAGTTCATCCGTTCCCACCCTTAGGAATGGCTTTATCAGGCGTCCAGCACTGTGGGAGCCGGGATGAGGGGAAGCACAGCTTGGGAGGCTCCACTTTTCCCGGTGTTTTTTCGGTTCTGTTGCCGTTCCCTGTGTCGGTGTTGTAGGACAGGAGGAGCAGGAGGGCTGTTACTCCATCCCTACACCTGGTAGTTGTGTGTGAGTAGCTCCAGCATGTCCTCTGCTGTATCCATGGTGAATTGTGACGGTTCCCAGGTGACAATTCCGTCACTCCCGCTGTATTCCCGCCCCACCTCCATCACTCTTGGAAAACTTATTTAAGGAAATGGCCTTAGCAAGAATATCATGTTTGGTGTGACTCTGTACATGAATAAAGTGAAAATCATGGATGGAAAGAGGGAGAAGTGGTTCTTCTGGAAAACTCGAAAGGCTGGAGCATGGTGGGATGATGGAGGCTGGGAGGGGGTGTGATGCCTTCAGTTCCTGATGGGAATCAGGGAATGGTGTGAGTGGGAAGGGACCTTAAAGCTCATCCTGGTCCAGGGACACCTTCCACTATCCCAGCTTGCTCCAAGCCCTATGAATACTTCCTGGGATGGGGCAGCCACAGATTCTCTGGGAAAACTCTTCCAGGGCCTCCCCATCCTCACTGGGAAGAATTCCTTCCCAATAACCCGCCTGAATTCCCCCTGTCACTGGGAAGCCATTCCCTCCCTCTTGTCCTGTCACTCTAACTCCTTATGAAGAATCCCTCCCACTTTTCCTTGCAGGCCCCTTCTGAGGTTTGCAGGGAACCTTCTCTTCTCCAGGTGAACTTTCCAAGCCTGTCAATATCCCAAAATGTCCCACTGAATATAACTGAGTCCCTGGGAGGTCTCCATATTCCATATTTTAATAGGAACAGCTCTAACAAGTAACTCACTTCCGTATGTTCGCAGAGTACAAAACATTCCCCGGCTCCAGATCCAAGTGCTCAGCCCTTAAATATATCTACAACCCCTCTCCTTCCATTGGGAATAACTGAGCTCCAGCAGGAATAAATATCTCAAATATAACCTCTTGGAAATGTTCTCTGGTACAAAAATTCCCTTTTTTCTAGCTTAGAATTCCATGAGAACGCCTCTGCCATCCCTTTATCCCAAAAAATAGCTCTGTGCCACAGGTCTGGGGGGGGGTGTCTTTATTGCTGGATCTCACCAGGCTGGATTGTGCTTACCTTTCCCAAAGTTCTGCTCACAGCTTCAGCTGAGGAACTGCTGTGGGAATACTACAACAGGCAAAGAAATGGGAAAAAGAATGGGAAAAACTGTGGGTTTTTCCACTGGGAAGCCCACCCCAAGGTTTGAAGCATTAAACCATAGCACAGTGAGCTGCTGTTGTGAAAAAACAGGAGGCAGCCCAGCTGGAACAACACTCCAAGGCTCCTTCCCTGCCCAGGGGAAATCCCCCAAATCCTATTCCACTAAAACGGAGCAGGAAAAGCCTCTGAACTGAGCCCCTTCCAGCACAGCTCCTTTTCACAGACTTTCTTCTAGGAGATGTTCTCTTCTCCTAAGTGCCCAATTCCATGGGAGCTGGAGCAGCTGGAAGGTGAGAACTGACAGGATCCAAGCGCCAGACTGCTCCAGTTTCCCTGCAATTGTAAAACCAAGGAAGTAGCACTTGGCTGCCACCTGCCCCTTTTTGCTGCTCAGAGACTCCAAACTCCTGGAATGAAACTCCAAAGCTGCTCCCACTCTTTGGGATCTTTGGCAAAAGCAGAGAGAAACCAACATTTCCTGAAAAGCAAATTTAGCCAGACTTCTCCTGGATGAAATTCCACTGGGGAAAACACAGCAAATGTCATAGAGAAACATCAGTTCTCCTGATTGTCCATGTGGCATTGAATTCCCTGGAAAACAAACCTGCACCACCAAGGTACCTGAGCCACCCCTTCAATTCCTAGGGGTTCAACTCCCACAAATTCCCTGGTGTGGTGCCACCCTGCCCGACCATCAGGAGATGGAGCTTGGGAAGGAATTTCCAGAGGAAACCTGGAAACCCACTCTTTCCCAGCTTCCCACCACCAGCCTCCCTCAGGCCAAGGACTGTACAAGGGGTGCAGCCTAAGGAGCAGGAGGCAATCCCGAATTATTCCATGTTCACCAGGGCATGGAGCTGGGGCTGCCCAGAGTCCGTCTGTGTGTGGAGCACGGTGAGTTCTCCCAGCAGGGACTCCTGTGCTCCAGAGGCCTTACAGTCCGTGCTGGAATTCCCGCTTCCCGGGGCTGCTGCCAGGCTCTGGTAGGGGCTGTTCTCTGGGAAGGACAGCAGCTTTTCCGGGATTTTGGAGGACACCTCGTATTCCTCATCAGGAAGCTCTGTTTTGTGCCCCTCGTCATTCTTTGCGGCTCCTTCCACGATGACGAGGAAGGACTTCCAGGGGGTGTTTTTATCATGGATCTGCAAAGGAATAACCAGGAGAGAGAAGGTTGGATATGGGATGACAAGGAAAAGTTTGGATCTAGCTTGTATTTGGTGCTAGTAGAAAGGATTTCTGGAGTCATAGAATGGTTTGGGTTGGAAGATTGAACCTAAAGATGATCCAGTCCCACTCCCTGCCATGGACGGGGACACCTTCCCCTATCTCAGGTTGCTCCAAGCCCTGTCCAACCTGGTTTTGAACAATTCCAGGAATGCAGCACCCACAGGTTTTCTGGAAAAACTGTGCCAGCGCCTTCCCAACATCCCACCTAACCCCAACTTCCATCAGCTTGAACTGGAAGTCCGCTCCAGCCTTGACCCATCAGTCCCACGGAACATGGCTCCGAGGAGCTGGAATGTGCTCCAGGCAGGCCAGGACTGCGGGACCGTACCAAGGTGTGCCAGCATAGTGTGGATTTGTCGGTGAAGGTCCTGCACCCACAGGTTTCCTGGGAAAACCATGCCAGGGCCTTCCCAACCTCCCAGGGAACAATTCCCTCCCGAGACCCCAGGGAGTGCGGGAGGACGGTACCGAGGTGTGCCGGCGCAGGGTGGATTTGTCGGTGAAGGTCCTGCCGCAGGCGTTGCACATGAAGGGCTTCTCGCCGGTGTGGATGCGGTGGTGCCGCTGCAGCGCGTTCAGCTGCGTGAACTGCTTCCCGCACTGGTCGCAGCAGTACGGCCGCTCCCCTGGGAATGCGGCATGGGAGACAGGCTGGGAACGCGGGCAGAGCAGAGCTGCTGTGCCTCGGGAGTGCCCAGCAACCCCTGGCTGACCGGGAATGGTGAGGGAAAACATCCTGGCGGTGCAAGTGTCACATTGTGACCCCTCTGGAGGCAGCAAGTTCCTCCCAGCCCCATAAAGATGTGCTGCCCCTCTGTTTTTCCATGGATTTTCCATTAGAGACTCAAGTCCTGCCCAGAATCCAAGTATTCCTCCCCCTTATTCACTCTCCTCTGAGCAAGAGCCCCTGAGACACTCCCAGCCCCGGGATCACTCTGAAGACACCACAAACTCCCTGTTTGGAGAGAGATCCCATTTTCCTCCTTCCCTGGATAAACCTTTGGAGCTATACCAGAGCTCTCCATCACCAATGATCCTGTCAGGTTATTAAGGTATCTCCACAGCCTGTGGAAGCACTCCAGGGAATTGCTGTCACTCAGGACTAGTGGGAGAAGGGGAGAACATGGGACATCAAGCAGTGCACACGGGGAAAAACCTGGCTGAGAACTCCTTGCTGGAATATTGCAGTGGTGAGGGGTGTGTATCCAAGAAAAGGAGCACATCCTACCTGTGTATCCAAGAAAAGAGACACATCCTACCTGTGTGGACTTTGATGTGCTGGTACAGGGAATTCCTCTGGGCGAAGGTCCGGAGGCAAACCTCACATTTGAAGGGCTTGGATCCCGTGTGGATCCGGTTGTGGTGTTTCAAGTACTCCTTGGAGGCAAAGCTCTTCCCACAAGTTTCACACATGAAAGGCCTTTCCCCTAAAATAGGGGGAAAATGAGGATTAAACCAGCAGAGCTTTGGGAATGCTCTTAAATATCCCACAGAAATTCCGGAGCGTGTCCTCACTGTGAGGAAATTTCCAGGTCACCCAGTTCCAAACCACTCCATGGGCAGGGACACCTTCCCTTGTCCCAGGTGCTCCAAGCCACTCCCAACCTGGCCTGGAACAATTCCATGGGGAATCCACAGCTTCTTTAGGAAAACTGTTCCAGGGCCTCACCACTCTCACAGGGAGGAATTTCTTCCCAAAATCCAATTTAAATCAACCCTCCCTCAGCTTCAAATCACGGGATATCCTTGGGAACCTTTCTCAGGCAAATCCCACCTAAGAGACGACCATATCTCGTTTTATCCATAAAAATGCGGACAAAAAGCATTTTCTGAGGGCAGCCTTTTCCCTGGAGTGGCTGGGATTGGATTTTCCCAGTTTTCCAGCCTCACCTGTGTGGCAGCGCCTGTGGTAGATGAGCATGTGGTTCTGGGTGAAGCGGGCCCCACACTCGTCACACACAAAGGGCTTCTCCCCCGTGTGGATCCTGCAAGGAAAAAGGAATGTTGGAACAACAGGATGAGCCTTTCCCTCATTCCCACTGATCCTTACTGCTGGGTAAACACCCACATCCAAAAATGTTACGGTCAAAGCGAATTTTTCAAGGTGAAATGCAGCCAAATTCAGAAAATTCTCTCCAGGTTGTGGCGCCAAATCCTTTGGGATGTGAGGGAAAGCTTCTCAGGGGGTTGGGATGGCTGCTTTTCCTGGAGAGGCACATCCACGTGGCAAAATATATCCCCAAGGATGAGAAATCCCCACCACCGGCTGCCACCACACCCAAATTAAGGCAGTGTTGCGTTTCCAGTGTCCAAAATTCCTGAAAGGCCTCTGGGAACAGAAAAAAATCAGTTTTAAACCCTCAGAGAGGATTTTTTCTCCTCATAAAAATGTCTCTGGGTGAAGACAGATAAAATAACTGATAAAATCAGGCTGAACCCCTCAGAGAAGATTTTTACTCTGATAAAATGTCTCTGTCATGAGACAAGGTAAAATGACTGATAAGATCGGGTTCAAGCCCCTCAGAGTTAATTTCTGCCCTGATAAAAACACCTTCAGAAAAATAAAACTAAAACTAAATAAAATTAAATCTAAAACAAAACTAAAACAAAATCTAAAATAAAGCTAAATAAAATTAAATCAGGCTCAACCCCTCAGAGAGGATTTTTTTGCCCTGATCACAATGTCTGCTCTGAGACACATGAAATAACTGATAAAATCAGGTTTAAGTCCCTCAGGAATGATTTTTACCTTGATAAAAACACCCTGGGACAGATAAAATAACTGAGAAAATCAGGTTAACCCCCTCAGAGATGATTTTTGCCCTCATGAAAAGGGCTCTGCCCCGAGGCAGATAAAAAAAAAAGGGATACAAATAGGTTAAACCCTCAGAATCTACTTCTGCCCTGATAAAAATGCCCTCAGAAAGATAAAATTGATAAAATCGGGTTAAAACCCCTCAGGGATGATTTTTTTCCCCTGCCAAAAACAGCCTGGGACAGATAAAACCCAGCGGGTGCCGGATCAGCTCCGCGTGGGCAACATCGGAGACGCGCCACCTCCTCCTGTTCCCAGATCCATTGTTTTCCCTACTTCGCCCCCAAATCCGTCATTTTCCCACTGAAAACCCCGCCAAATGCTTCCCAAATATTTCCACACTTGTCTTTGTATTGGGCCTAAGGATGTGCTGGAGGAATCCCACCTGGATTTCCCAGCAGCACAGGCCTGGCCCAGGCGGGATATGAGGAGAAAACGGGGATTTGGGAGGCCTGAGAGAGAAAACAGGGATTGGGGAGGCTCTGAGGGCTGCACCCCACATGAAACCCAGGATTTGGGAGGCCCTGAAAGAGAAAACAGGGATTTGGGAGACCCTGAGGACTGGACCCCATTTGAGGAGAAAACAGGGATTTGGGGTGCACCCCATAGGAAAGCCAGGATTTGGGAAGCTCCGAGGGTTGATCCCCACATGAAAACCAGGATTTGGGAGGCCCTGAGGACTGGACCCCATATGAGGAGAAAACAAGGATTTGGGGAGGCCCTGAGGCCTGCATCCCACATGAAAACAGGGATTTGGGAGGCCCTGAAAAAAAAACCAGGGATTGGGCAGGTGGCACCCCATATGAAAACAGGGATTTGGGAGATCTGGAGGACTGGACCGATTTGAGGAAAAAAACAGCAATTTGGAAGGCCCTGAAAGAGAAAATGGGGATTTGGAAGGCCCTGAGGACTGGACCACATTGGAGGAGAAAACAGGGATTTGGGAAACCCTGAGGGCTGCACCCCATATGAAGAGAAAACAGGGATTGGGGAGCCTGAAAGAGGAAAGAGGGATTTGGGAGGCTCTGAAGGCTGCACCCCATATGAGGAAAAAACCGGGATTTGGGAGGCCCTGAGGGCTGGATGCTGTATCAGGAGAAAACAGGGACTGGGAAGGCCCTGAAAAAGAAAACAGGGACTGGGGAGGCCCTGAGGCCTGGACCCTGGTTGAGGAGGAAAGAGGGATTTGGGAGGCCCAGAGGGCTGGACCCCACATGAGGAAAAAACAGGGACTGGGGAGGCCCTGAGGGCTGCATCCCATATGAGGAAAAAAACGGGATTTGGGAGACCCTGAGGACTGGATGCTGTATCAGGAGAAAACAGGGATTGGGAAGGCCCTGAAAAAGAAAACAGGGACTGGGGAGGCCCTGAGGCCTGGATCCTGGTTGAGGAGAAAACAGGGACTGGGAAGGCCCTGAGGACTGGACCACATTTGAGGAGAAAACAGGGATTTGGGAGGCTCTGAAGGGTGCATCCCATATGAGGAGAAAACAGGGATTTGAGAGACCCTGAGGGCTGGATGCTGTATCAGGAGAAAACAGGGATTGGGAAGGCCCTGAAAGAGAAAACACGGATTTGGGAGGCCCTGAGGGCTGGACCCCACATGAGGAGAAAACAGGGATTGGGAGGCCCTGAGGGCTGGATCCCATTTGAGGAGAAAACAGGGATTGGGAAGGCCCTGAAAAAGAAAACAGGGATTTGGGAGGCCCTGAGGGCTGGACCCCACATGAGGAGAAAACAGGGATTTGAGAGACCCTGAGGGCTGGATGCTGTATCAGAAGAAAACAGGGATTGGGAAGGCCCTGAAAAAGAAAACAGGGACTGGGGAGGCCCTGAGGCCTGGACCCTGGTTGAGGAGGAAAGAGGGAGGGAGGCTGAAGAGAGACGGATTTGGGGCGAAGGGCCACTGAGGGGGACTGGGAGCTGAGGCCATCCATGAGGAGAAAAAACGGGATTTGGGAGACCCTGAGGGCTGGATGCTGTATCAGGAGAAAACAGGGATTGGGGAGGCCCTGAATACTGGACCACACTTGAGGAGAAAACAGGGACTGGGGAAGCCCTGAGGGCTGGACCCTGGTTGAGGAGAAAAGAGGGATTTGGGAGGCCCTGAGGGCTGGACCCTGGTTGAGGAGAAAAGAGGGATTTGGGAGACCCTGAGGGCTGCACCTGGAGCGCGGGGAGAGCCGCTCCTACCTCATGTGCGTTTTCAGCGCCGAGGGCTGGGAGAACTTGGCCTCGCACTCGGGGCAGCCGTAGGGCTTGTGGCCCGTGTGCGTCCTCTCGTGCAGCCGCAGCGCCGTCCTGGAGCTGAGCCCCTTGCCGCACTGGTGGCACTGGTGGCGCTCGCCGCCGCCCTCGTGCACCTGCAGCACGTGCCTCTTGACGTCCTTCTTCCTCTTGAAGCGCTTGGCGCAGAGCTCGCAGGGGAAGCGGCGCTCGCTGCTGTGCACGTGCCGCTGGTGGCTGCGCAGGTTGCAGCGGTTGGCGAAGGTCTGCGCGCACGTCTCGCAGCGGAACTCCAGCGCCGAGGCGATCCCGTGGCTCTGCTGGATGTGCTTCAGGAAGCTCTTCTCGTACAGGAACTCCTTCTGGCACGTGCCGCACTTGAAGGCGCCGCCGCGCTTCTTTCTGTCCTCCTCGCCCTTGGCGGGGTTTTCCGGGGAATCCCCCTCGGGTTTGCCGGAGTTCTCCTCCTCCTCCCGCTCTCCCTCCTCGCCCTTGGGCTGCTTTTCCTCCTCGGCGTTCCGCTGCTGCTCCCGCAGCCTCCGGGTGTATTTTTTCTTGGGGATCTCCACGAACACCTTCCTGCCGGCCAGCCGCCCGCTCGCCCTGCGGATCTTGGTGTAAGGAGCCTTCAGCACTTCCTTCTTTTTGTCCACCTTCTCCTTGGACTTGGCGGCCGGCCCCTCGGGAGACGCTCCGCGGCCAGGCGCGGCTGCGGAACGATCCGGAGAGTCCCGCTCGGCCTTGGCCGCGGGCACGGCGCTGGGGCGGGCGGCGCTCTCCTCCTCGGAATTCTGCGACTCCGAGAAGTTCTGCAGCTCCAGCAGCACGGACTCCAGCATCTGCTTCTTCAGCTGGAAGCAGGTCTCGGAGAGATCCAGGCACTTGAGCTTCTCGGCGATCTCCAGCATGCGCTGCACCCTGTCCTCCTCCACCTCCACGCGCGCCGTGTAGACGAACTCCAGGAAGGAGGCGAAATCCGCCACCCGCACCTCGTTGAGGAAGACGTTGCTGTGGGGGCCGTCCACGGGCTCCTCGTTGAGGAAAACCTCCTTGAAGAACTTGCTGGTGGCGGCCAGCACGGCCTTGTGCGCCGGGAACTCGGCGCGGACGCCCTGGTACTCCACGCTGACCGTCACGTCGCACAGGTGGCCCAGCAGCCGCAGCTGCTGCATCTCGTTCAGCAGGTTGATGGGCGAGGACTTGGATTCCAGCAGCACGGGGTTGCTTTCCATCTTCCTCCTCCCTGCCAGCGAGAGCCCCGCGTCAGCCGGCGGGATTCCGCGGGTTTGGGGAGGCTGGGGTCGGAGTTTCGTGGAATGGCTGGGGTTGGGAAGGGCTACGAGGTCGTTTCATCCAACCTCGGAGCGATCTCCAGCTCCTCAGGAAAACCAATCTCAGCTTCAATCCCAACCCTAGTTTTCCATGAAACGCTTTGGGCTGTCAGATCCTACCCTTTGGGACAGGGATGGAGCAAACAGAGCTGGCACCTGGAGCTAAGGAATAATTCCTGGCCTGACCAGGCAATAATAAAAGGAAGGCAAGATTAAGCAAAAGTTCACTGCAATCCTAAAAACCTGCCTGAAAACGCCTCCCACGTAAAATTCCAAGCTCTTATGTGATGGATAATCGTATTCACACACTGAAAATCCCCAAAATGATGGGAGTTCCTCAAAACGGACTCACAGCCTGCACATTTTGGAGGCCCATTTCCAGCCTTCCATTGGGCCCTATTTTTGGGAATGTTTGAAGCTGCTCCAAAGCTTGTAAAAAGAGTGGAAGTTTTGGGGTGTTTTCCCAAATATCTAACCCCAGAACAAACCAGATTTCTATGGATTTAAAGGTGCTGTGAGGAATCTGTTGAGTCTAACCCTGCTCCTACCGGAATCTGAGGAATTTCTTTCCACGTCCTGGGAATTAAGTGATGTCTCACCCAGTGCTTTATAAACAATCAGTGATACCAAAGTGATACATTTTTTATCCCAGTAAAATTATTTTTAACTACTTCTCGTGTTATTTCACAACTACCCCTCTAATTCCATTTGGGCACTGTCCATTTCTCAGAAATACCTCCCCTTCCCGAGGCAAAACTGGCTGGGAAGAGACAAAAAGCTCCAGCCCAAAGAGGAATGGGGAGAGGATTCCCGGGCAGCTGCTGCTGAAGTCATGGAGAACCCCACAGTGCCCACTTCCAACTCCCTTTGCACAGGATCCTGGATCACGCGGGAATGCTGGGGTGGGGGAAAAGACGGGGGGAAAAAAGGGGGAGAGGAAAGGGAAGAAACAAGGAGGGGAAGGGGGGGAGAAGAAAAGGGAAGGGAAAGGAAGGGGGGGAAAGAGGAGGAAAAAAAGGGGGAAAAGGGGAGGAGATGGAGGGAATAAGGGGGAAAGAGGGGAGAGGAAGAAGGCGGGCGGGGCCAGCCCGCCCTGGCCCCCGCACTCACGGCTGCCGGCCCGTTCCCGGTTTGTTCCCGGCCCGTTCCCGGCCGCTGCTCCCGCTCAGCCCCGGGCGCGGCCGGAAGCGCTGACGAGCCACGACCCCGGCGGAGGCGCGCCGGAAGTGACGTCAGGCAGCGCGCCGGGTGTTGCTAGGCAACGCGGCCTACCCCGCCCCGGCTTTGGCATTCCCAAATCCCGACGTTTTCCCCTGGGAAACCCTGGGCGAATGAAGGAGGGACGGGCTGGGCAGCACTGGCAGCTTTATTAAAGGATGAACTGGTGATTTACAGCGGCGGCACCGCGCTGTGTTTGTAGAAACACACACCCCCGCCCTGCCCATTCCCAACGGGATGCTCCCACAGCTTTGGGAAAAACAAACCTCTGGACAGATGCAAACATTTCGGTGGAACAAATACCCTCATGAGGAATTACCCCTTTACCACCAGCAGTGCAGCTCCCGAGGCAGCTGCAGTGACCACTGGGAATGATTCCCTGCATTCCAAAGGATAACTCCCACCATTCTGCCTCCAACCGCCCATTTTGGGGTGTAAACCTGACTTCATAAGTACAAAAGGGAAGAGTCAGTGTCCCCGGTGTCCCCAAGCCCAGGTGTCACGTGTGCTGCTGCTGCTTTAGCGCTTCCTGGTTTATAAAGTTTCCCGTGGTCAACCGACCAAATTTCCGGCACGGGATTCCCTCCCGGATGCGCTTCCGCTAAAGTCTCTATTTTGGACCAATTGTGGTCCTTTTTTTGGGTGAGGTCGATCAAGAAGCTCCTCCAGTGAGCATTCCGGTCATGGATCTGGGAAAGAAAAGGGAGTGGGATAGGAAAACAATTAGATCTGATTTTTAACTGCCAAATGTTCAACTTCATCCAGAGCTAAATCCAACAATTCTGGGATAACTCCCCGGTCCTGTGCTCCAAGCCTCAACTCAAACACAAACAAGGCTCCTTTGCCAAATCCGTGCTGAATTTCTGGCTCTGCTGCCGTGGAATGCTTCCAAAATCAGCTGGAATTTCAGCACACAGGCAAAATATTGACTTGGAGCTGGAAGGGAACCTCCTGTTCTGTCTGAGCTGTCACTTCCAGGACCTGGAGGTCTCCGGGAAGAGCTGAGCTCAGCGTTTTCCAGCGGAACGCCGGGAATGTGTGAATTCCTGCTAATGCCCAGCACAAGGCTGGATAAGCCACGGTGTTACGAGGCTGGAATGAGGGCTAAAGCATCGGAGACTCTGCAGTTAATCCGTAAAAAAATCTAAAAACCCCCAGTCCTTCCTCCGACGTTTTCACGGAATCTTTTAGAGGAAAAACCTCGGAGATGACGACCACCAGGAAGTGCTGTATCCAGTCACCCCCAGGGATGGTGACTCTCCCCCTAGGGCTGGGAGGTGACAGGATTGGAAGCCACCAGCGGGAGCTGCCGTGCCGCCGGAGCGGAATCCCACCGAGCTCAGGAGAAGGCGGCGGCTTTAAGATGGCCCTGAAACTCATCCCTAGCACGGCCCCTCCCGAGGGCTGGGAATTCCCGCTGCCGGGGGTGTCGTACCGCCACGTGCCGGCGCAGGGTGGACATGTCGGTGAAGGTCCTGTCGCAGGCGCGGCACTTGTAGGGCTTCTCGCCGGTGTGGATGCGCTGGTGGCGCCGCAGGGCGCCCTGCTGCGTGAAGGCCTTGCCACACTGCTCGCAGAAATAGGGACGGGTCTCTGGGAATAACAGGGACAGCAACGTGGGAGAGAGCAGCTGGCTCTTCCCTTATTGGAATTTACCAATACAGCCGGACGGGACGTGCCTGAGCTTGTCCGGCCCTCGCTGCTGAACCAAAGAGCGGCACTGGGGTGTTTCACCCCAGAGACACTTTTGGCTGGCTGGATGCTGCAGCTGGGCGCTTGGAGACAAGTCCAGGCATGCAGGAGCTCTGGGGATGGTGGGATGGAGCCTCCTCCTTTAAGAGGGTCTGCTCCTCAGGTTTCCCTCTGGCGGAGAAGCTTTAAGGGGATGGTGAAGGAGGCGGTTCTGATGGAGGGTTTCCATCCAGAGCTTTATTCTGGCCCACAGGCCTCTGAATCCAGCAATGGATCCAACAGAACTCCCTAACCTCGGGGTTGCTGTTCTTTTTAGCTCTGGGAAGGAACACGAGGCACCACCAACCAGGTACGGGGAGGGAATCTCAAGGGACAAATGACACCTGGATGGCCCAATGTCCCTTCAGGAACAGGGCATCTTTTGAATTTTGCCAGTCACTCCACGCCCTTCTCACATGCCAGGACTGACAGACAGCGCTCAGCAGGGGCAAGGGAGGGGGAGGGAGAGGTGGCTGACACACCTGGGGAGGAAATTTTCAGGGAGAAACCCAGGAATCTGAGGCAAACCATGACATCACACTGCAACATTCCCTGGAAGTGTTCAAGGCTGGATGGGGCAACCTGGGAGAGTGGAAGGTGTCCATGGCAGGGGATGGAATGAGATGACGCCTAAGGTCCCTTCCAATCCCAACCATTCCATGATAAATATTTCCCAATGCCTGCCAAGGCTACTCTACTCCATCCTCTTCTCCAAATTCTTTCAGCTGCACAATCCAGGCCTCAGTTTTCTAGGATACCACACAACGCTCCTATGAGCCAGGGTCAGGATGAGCCCAGCTTCCCAATGGAATTCCCATCCTTGGAGGTGTCCAAGGAATGCCTGGGCGTGGCACTCAGTGCTCTGGTGACAATGTGGGGATTGGGCACAGCTCGGACTCGATGACCTTGGAGCTCTTTTCCAACCTCAATGATTCTGGGATCCCCTAATTCAGCAGTGGGCTGGAATGTCCCCGTCCACACTGGGAAGTACCACAACGCCACCATTCCTTTTCCCAGCCTTGGAATTACCTGCATGGACGTTGCTGTGCTGGGCCAGGGAGGCTCTGAGTCCGAAGGCTTTCCCACAGACCTCACACCTGTAGGGTTTGGCTCCCAGGTGACAGCGCTTGTGGCACTTCAGGTACTCGTTGGTGGCAAAGTGCTTCCCGCACACGTCACACCTGAAGAGCCGCTCTCCTGAGGGAAGAGAAACCGGATGCTGGGAATTCTCCCAGGGGAATTCTGTCTTTCAGAGTCAGTCTGCGAATCACAGAACCCAGGCTGGAAAAGACCTCCAAGGTCATCGAGTCCAACCTGTGCCCAACCCCCACCACCCTGGCAACCAGTGCCACATCCAGCTGTCCCCTGAGCACATCCAGGCATGGGGACTCCATCCCATTCCAATGCCTGATAACCCTTTCCATGAAGGAATTCTTCCTGATATCCAGCCTGAACCTCTCCTGGCACCACTTGAGGACGTTCCTCTCATCCTATCACTTGTTCCAAATTCCCCCTGGCTCCTGTCAGGGAATTGTGGAAAGCAACAAAATCTCTCCAGAGTCTCCTTTTCTCCAGGCTAAAAGTCCTTCTATCCCTATGAATTCCTTCCTGGTACTTGGATACACTTCCAAGAGTCACAAAAAAAAAAAAAAAGGAGGCATTTATTTCGTATTTCAGCAATAAAACAGGAAAGGCATGGGAAAACCACCTGGAATATTGAATTCCCACCTGTGTGTGTCCTTTTGTGGCCGGTGAGTTTTCCTTTGTCGGCAAAGGAAGCGCCGCAGTCCTCACAAATGTAGGGCTTCTCCCCAGTGTGGGATCTAATGGAGAGAAAACACCAAACATCAGAAATTAATTAGGTCTTGATCCCTAAAATACTGGATTTGAAACAATGTTTGGGTTTTAAATGTAGCGGGAAAAGGAAATTCTGCTCCCTCAGAAAACGGAGTGTTTCCAGGTACACTCCAGGCGCTACACTCCAGGAGTAAAACTTCCATTTAAAATTTACCTTTTAAAATTAAAAATTCTCATTTAAAATTTACCTTTTCCTTGCTTTCAGGCCCTAAAAAATCCATCTTTTTTTCCCAGACAGCTCAGAGCATGGGAAAGGAGAAAAGAGGGAAAATAACAGAAAATGACACAGAATCAGAAAAATCTGAGCGTAATCTTAACTTATTCCAACCCAAACAGGAAGATGTCCAAAATCATTCCTGATCTTGAGCTGTCAGGACAAAAGATTATCATCAATCTTGCTCTGGAGAAAGATGGGAAATTCCATGGGATGATTCACCCTCTCTTGGGAAAGGGCACATCCACACAGACATCACCAGGGAGCAACTCATCCCGTCAAGCTCCAGCTGAGCGGCGCGGATTTGGAGTTGCACTTGGAGATGAAATCCCATGGCAATTCCTTGCTTTGAGAGTGAGCACAGCTCAGGATCTGTTTCTCCAGGATCCCTGACTCACTCTTCATCACTGAGGGCCATTGTGGGATTTTAGAGCCTGTCCCAAATGACGGATATTCCCTGCAAGTTTGGACAGGGTATCCATGTTGAAATCCCGACCCATGGGAGATGCAACGTGGCGCCAAAGCTTTTGCGTAAGGGAATTAATCACGGATCCCACTGAACCCAATAACCCTGCATTCCTGCTCTAAGGGGCAAGGAATGTGCACGGCTGGAATCTGACCTGGTATGGATCTTGAGCTGGGAAGGCTGAGCAAACCTGGAGTGACACACGCCACACTCGTAGGGCTTCTCTCCGGTGTGCGTGCGCATGTGGAATACCAGCGCCGTGCGGGAGCTCAGGATCTTGCCGCACACGGAGCACAGCGGCCGCTTGGCCCTGCCCTCGTGCTTCCGCACGGAGTGAGTCCTCACATCCCGCTTCCTCTTGAAGGTGGCCTGGCAGAGGCTGCAGGAGAACCTCCTCTCCTCGCTGTGCACGCAGGCACGGTGCTCCTTCCAGCTGGTGTAGCTGGCGAAGGCCTTGCTGCACACCTCGCAGCGGTACACCTTGCCAGGCGGGCTCTGGTGCACATCCCGGCAGTGATCCACGTACTTCTTCCGGGAGACAAACTGCTCCTGGCACTTGTCGCACTGGATCACGTAGATGGATTTCTTGCTGGACACGCTTTTACTGGCCTTCTTCAGTTTAAACCCTGGTTCAGGTTCTTTGCTGCCCTTCTCTGGTGAGGCTTCATCCTCCTCCTCAGAACATTCCACGTTGTCCCTGCTTCCTCCGACTTCCGAGTATCCTGTGTTATAATCTCCCTGCTCCTCGCCCTTCACACTCATTCCACCTTCATCTTCATTCCCTCCTTCAGCTTCCTGGGATCCCTCTTGCTCCTTGCTCCTTTCTGCTTCAGCAACGGATGAATTCCCGGCATCTTCCTCACATCCTGAGGTTTCTGGTGTCCCATCCCAAGTCTCTCCGTCGGGATCTTTGTCATGGCTCGTGGGGTTTGGGCCATGTGTGGGTGGAACCACCATCCAATAGACAGGCAGGAGTTTCCTCTCTTGCCCAGCCTCATGGATTTTCCTGTTAAAAATGGAGGACAACTTCCAGTAAGTTTAATTGAAATCTATTAATTGTTCCAATTCAGGCCTTGGGGGAAGAGTCCTTTCCTTTGAATTGTTCCTTGCATCATTTAAGAAATTCCTAGCATGTTTGGAAAGCCTGAAAATAAGGAGATTTTGCAAGAGTTGGACCAGATAATTAAAGAAAATTAAAATGCCTCAGTTCATTAAGATCTGTATTTTTCACCTGACCAGGAATGTAGGACGGACTTTTCCTCCCAGGCCATGAAATTATGGATTTAAACCAAAGGAAATAGAGATTAAATGCCCAGATAGAGACACAAAATTCCTACTTAAAACCCCAAATCTGAGGATTCCAAAGAAATCTGGTGGCACAAGTCCCCCTCAGTCCAACGGGAAATTCCCTAAACTGCCCATCTAGGACACCTCAATCCACTCATCCGCACTGCAAGGCCAAGTGAAAAATCCCTGTTTCAACACGCTTCGAGCCAGATCCAAGGAACTCTGGAACTGAGGCAGGGAGGACTCCAGGAATGATTTACCCCGGAATCGCAAGGAAGCGCATTCCCGGGAATGCCGTACCTGAGGTGGGCGGTGTAGGCAGCCCTGTGGGCGAAGCTGGCGGGGCAGCGCTGGCAGCGGAAGGGCCCGTCCCCGGTGTGTGTCCGGACGTGCACGGCCAGCCCGCACTTGGAGCTGATGGCCTTGTCACAGTAGGGACACGCCTGGGATTCCCGCTTCCGCTCCTGCCCCCTGCCGAGGGAATGGCCACCCTTGTTCTCCAGGCTGGTGACATCCACACCCAGTCTGGCTGGGGAATGGGGCTTGCTGCTCTTGGGCAGCTTTGCCGGCCTGGATTTTGGGGCTGGAAAAGATGTGGCCTCCTGCTCCAGGCCTCCTGCTTGGCTTTCAATGAGCTCATAGCCTGGCAGCAGCTCCTTATGTTTCTGCCTGTCCCAAAGTTTCCTCTGCACGGGAATTGCCACGACTTGGGAAGAGTTCCTGGAGTTTTCCTCTTGCTGGATACAAGGCCACTGCGATCCCCTATTTTCACCCCTCTGCCCTTTCAGGTGGAGGCTCAAATCCAAGCCCTTCCTGCCCTCTGCCTTCACTTCCTCACAGATATCAAGCAAATCCTTGCATTCCAGCCTTTCTGCAATTTCCTTCATCCTCTGGAGTTTTCCTGCCTCGATCTCCACCTCTGCCGTGTACACGAACTCCAGGAAGGAGGTGAACTCCTCGGTGTAGATGTCCTGCAGAGTCACCGTGCACTTCTGCGTGTCCAGCATCTCCTGGTGCAGGAAAAGCCCCTTGAAGTAGTTGCTGGAAGCTGCCAGGACGGCTTTATGAGCCAGGAATTCCTCCTGAATTCCCAGGTGTTGGGTGAGGACTGTCACGTCGCAGAGGTGCCCGAGCCGGTACAGGGAATGCAGAGCCCTCAGGAGGTTGGGAGCAGCAACCTTGGACTTCATCAGGATTTTCTTCTCCATCCTGCCAAAATAAACAGAAAAGTGTTGGAATGATTTTTCCTATCTTTCCATTCCAGTATGGCAGGGAAAGCCAAAAGCCCAGTGGAATTCCACGCCCAAATTCCTTGTTCACCCTTCACAGGTGGAACTGTAAGAACCACTGAGACTGGAGAAGACCTCCAACCTTTGATGGAGCACCACCACCTGAACTAAACCATCTCCAAGGAGCAGGAAATTGAGGGAATATGGGCAAAAGAATGCTTCCTAAATTCAGTTGGAAAAGGATTGCTCACATCCAGATTCCTACTGGGTAATTCCTACAGCCAGGGATCTCTGCAACCCTCCCAATCCAACACCTGCCAACTATTCCCATGTGGAGACACAACCCCAGCACATTGGAAACAGTGCAGATCCTGAGGTTCGGCTCCAAAATCCACAGGAGCTTCCAGCCCATCTGCTGCCTCCGTGTTTTCCAGCAGGAAATCCTAGTTTGTGTGCAGTGCTTAGAGAAATCAATGAGAGCAGCACGTGCTAATTTCCTGCTGCTCCTCTGCGAGATTCCCATCTGTGATAAGATCCCGATCCGTGCTCCCATGGGAGCTCCTCTAACACCAGGATCTGACACGGAGCCCGATGGGAGAGATAAATTCCAAGATCATCTCCAAGTTCAGCTGCTTCTGGATTAAAACCCCCCAGCAACTGAAGCATCCTTCCACAAATCCATCAATTCCCACCATTTTTTCCTTCAGAAAAAAACCCTGATATTTGTATTTTATGTTCCCGTTAGGAAGCTGATCTTTAGTTTTCCAAAGTGCTGCCGAATCCTTAAGTCTCCAAAACGCTCACTCCAAGGATTTCAACAAAATCCCCATTTCCTCCTCATTTGTTTGTAACTTCTTCCCAGTTTTTTCCCTGGCTGTTCGGGAATAAATACTTTAAAAATGTGCACACGTGTGCAAGATTTGCAGAAAGCATAATTAATCCAAGAGATTATTTGCCAAGACACTTTAATTGCATCAGAACTGATGCAAAACTCAAACCAAATTTCAATTCAATTACGGAGTTCCTGATGAGGAACTGGAATCAGTGCAACTGGAATTGGTACAATTCCTTTCAAAAATAAAGTCCAGCAGTGGTCTGAATCTCCAAGAAAATATTTATATTTGTATATTTTTATAATCTCCATTTACCTGCTGGAAAAATTTCTATATTATCCACCAGAAAAATCTCCATTTATGCTCCAGAGCATCTCTATTTATTGTTCAGGATCAATCTCCATTTACCCCTCCAATCTCCATCTATTCTCTAGGAAAATCCCCAGGAAAAATAAAATTTAAAAAAAAAAAAAAAATCTCAATTTGTGCTCCAGAAAAACCTCCATTTACGATCCAGAGAATTTCCATTCTCTCTCCAGCAAACTGCTGGCCAAATTCCTCTAAAAGTCCTAAAGTTTGGGGGGGGGGTTGAAACACAGAGCGCTTGGATTTCTCCCTACCCGCGTTACCTTCGGGACACCCCTGGAAAGGCTCCTCCCCCGAGGAATCCACGGCTGGCCCGGCACCGCCGCTCACCATCCTCCGGGAATGCCTCCGCGCCGCCTTGCTCCTCGTGCCGCTGGCACAGCCGCGATCATCTTCTGGATTTCTGAATGCAGCCACTAGATTTTTACCCGTAGACGTGTGGGAAGCGCTGCGAGGAAAGCAGAACGGGCAATGTTTATCCCGGCGCTCGCCATCAGCGGGAGGCTCAGCGCTCCGGGACACCAGGGGTCACCCCTGCGCTTCCGGAGGCGGCAGCGGCCGCCAATCGCCTCCCGCCCGCCAGCAGCAGCTCGGATCGCTCCCGCCGCTGCCGGCGGTGATTCCCGGCGCTCCCGGGCTCCATCCCGAGGGTCCCTCCCGGCCCCGGCCCGCCCTTACCCCGCCAGGCCCGGGCCGGCTCCCGCCCGAGAGCGCCAGGGCGGCCTCAGCCCCTCAGCGCCGCCGCCATCTTGGGAGCGGGCAGGGCGTTCCCGCAGCGCTGGGGTAAAAATCCTTTAAAGCGATCCTTAAATCCACCCGAATCCTCCCCCCCGAAAAAACATTCCCGAAACGACACGTTTTCTAAACAGTTTGCTCTCACGCTTTCAAAAAGCCGGGTTTTATGAGGTGAAACGAGCTCAGTGATGCGCGTCCTCAGGTTGCTGGGGCAGCTCCTCAGGCTCTCCCAGTGTGGATACTGGGATATCCATGAGGATACTGGGATATCCACTGTGGATACTGGGGTATCCACAGTGGGTACTGGGGTATCCACTGTGGGTACTGGGATATCTATTGTGGATACTGGGATATCCACTGTGGGTACTGGGATATCCATGAGGATACTGGAACATCCACTGTGGGTACTGGGAGATCAGTGCCTGTGAAAAACGCCAGCGTAACTTTCCAACATAACACGTGTAATATTCATTTTAATATTTGCGAAAAGCCGGTGGTAAAATGCGGGTTTTTCACAGTGCCAGAGGTAAGAGGGGTGTTTATATAAACCAGTGTAAAGCTCTCAACTTTAGCGGGGTAAATCTGGGATTAGGGCAAATCGGGGTTTCCCTGTTTCTTCCCACTGGGAATATGGATCCCATAGTCCTGTCTGTTATCACGTAAAATAATGCCAAGGTGGGCTAGCAAGCACTTCCAATCTTTTTTCCAAGGAAAGTTCCTCTTTTGAAGCATTTTTTTCCCACTTAGGTGCGGGGTTTAAAGTCTTCACATTTTAACAGCTTGTAAAAACGTTGGATGACTGCAATTCCCTGAGGAAATGTAAAATAAATTTCTTCATAAAAAAATAAATATAAGGAAAGGCAGACATCTGTGTTATCCACGTATTCAATCCTGATTATTCTGTTTGTAGCCAGGGAATGTTTCTATTGTCCAGACGCAGCTCTCTCGGAGCGGGAAGAACGAGCAGCAATATGAGTGATCCGTGTTGAAAATGTCAGGATAATATTCCTGTATCTTGGCACGAGGGAATGGTGTTTGCTTTTCCTTTATCGGAAAACTGGCGTGCTCGGCAGCTCTTCCCCAGAGGGGTCGGGAAGCTCCCGGCCAATTTAGTCTGAATTCCACAAGGATGGAGGGAATTTCTGGATGCACTGCTGGGTTGTATCCACATCCCAGGAGGGATTTTCCCAAGGCTGGATTTCGCTCTGCGCTTTTCCACCAGTTTTGTCTCTCAGGAGATTTCGCTTGATTCTCCGAATGTTCCGTGCGCTCGGATCCGCTTCAGGGGCTCTCCAGAACCCATGGAATTCTCCGTGTCTGTCCTGTGGGGAGAGAGAAGGAAGAGCATCACAGCTGCTCTTTCCCAATCCCTAATTTTGGAATTTCACCAGAAGGGATGAAACATGTGGGAGGCAGCTGTGGGAGATGCCAGTCCCAGATGTCCTGTGGTGGGTGAAGAATTCCAGGCGCCGGGATGGCGAAATGAAACAACCTGTTAAGCCAAAGCAACGAAATCCAGGAAAGAGTTGGAGCTTGGGAGCTCAGATTTTATCTGAGCACTTCCCTTGGTTGGGAATGGAGAGATACCTCGGGCTTTGATGGTGGTGACTAAAACCAGGAAAAGGGGAAAAATTGGGAGTTGGTTCTACTCCTGATCCATTGGGTGGTCCTGGCTCGAGGTCAGCCAGGATGTCTCCAGCAAAGCAAGGGATGGAAGTGTTCCCAAATCCCAGGTTCCTTCCCCCTGGAGCACAGCGGGAAGCAGCGCCGGGGCATTGGCGATTTTGGCTCTTCCCAGCAAAGCTGGGGGACATTTTGGAGCCCCCCAATGAAACATCCTGGTGTGTTTTCCCTGGATGGATATCCCTTCCTTATGGCTCCACCAGAGGATGCTGCAGGCTTCGGAAAGAGCTGCCCGGACTGTAGCCCTGCTCATCCCCTTAATCCAGAGGAATCCGACCGTGGATATCAACCATGGCACTGCAGAGAGAGCTTCCAGAAGCCTTTTCCCAGGAGCCAAGCAAACCTCCGGATCACCCATGAAGCAGGGACAGAGCTTTCAGCACGGGCTACAAATGCTAATTCCAGAGAAAATCCCGATGGGAAGCACAGAGCAGCCCTTGCTCCGTGTGACAGCACCGAGCGCTGCCTAGCCTCTTGTCCTGTTCTCCATAAGAAATCTTGGCGTGGGATCATGCTACAAATCAAACTCCCATGGATTCTCCCCCTCATGTTCGGTCTCTAGGAGCAGGAGCTCTGTGTGTCCTGGCAGAATGCTTCCAAGATACCGGTGTCCCTTGAAAAACATGGGAATTGAGGGAAGTCCGTGTGTGTTTCGTCTGAAAAAGAAGACTTTAGAATCCTAAAAACCAGCAAAGTTTAATTCCCACCAGGGTTCTGGTGGGAAAAATATGAACACCGGACAAAACCAAGGGGGAACAGGAGAATTCCTTTAAGATCATCAAGTCCAGCCGTTAAATTCCAAGATCATGGAATGGTTTGTGTTGGAAGGGACCTTAAAGATGATCCAGTCCCACCCTCTGCCATGGGACACCTTCCACTATCCCAGGGTGCTCCAACCTGGCCTGGGACACTTCCAGGGATGGAGCAGCTACAGCTTCTCTGGGAAACCTGTGCCAGGGCCTGACCACCCTCACAGAGAAGGATTTCTTCCCAATATCCCATCTATCCCTGCTGTCTGGCAGTGGGAAAACATTTCCTCATGTCCCATTATTCCAGGCCCATGGAAATAATCCATGTTTCTTGTCACTCCTTCAGGTCCTGGAATGCCACATTTGAGTCATCCCAAAACTTTTCCAGGCCGAACACTTGGAGCTCTGGAAAACCAATGACTTTAATGGATCAGGGCGATGAATGAATTAAATAAAAAATAAATAAATCAGTTAAAAGCCCTTTTCACCCCTCTGTGTTCCCTGGGGTTATGGAATGAACACTTTGGATGCCAGCTCCGTGTCCCTGATGTGGGGACACAGCCAGGGGTCACTGGAAGGGCTCCCAGCAAAGCCAAGACCCCAGTTTGGGAAGGTTTCTCTGGAGGGAACTTGGAGCCAGCTCAGCAGCGCCCTGGGCATGAAGGCACACAGGATTTTGGCTCTGGGCTGTGAATTCCGGACGTTCCCTCTCATTTTTCCTGGGAGCTCATTCCTGTGTAGCAGTGATTGTGATAGGATGTATTCCCACAGCTCCAGGGGAGGAGGGAGTGGGGCTGCTTTGGGATTCATTCCCTGCAATCCTGACCCTACCCTCCTGACAAGTGATGTGTTAGGGCGATGGAAATCCAAGTTCTGGGAGTGTATCTAGGATGTTTCCTTCTGGCACAAAATAAATCCTCAGCACAGCTCATTTACTTGTTTATCACACATTTTTAAGCTCTTGGCACTTTGCAAACTGCTCTTCCTTCTTCTCCCAAATATTTTAACCCCTGCTAAACCGTGGGCATCAAACCCAGAAGCTGCTTCTGGAAGCAAAGGATTTTTCCATCACATTCCATGGATATCGAAGGCCTGATCCACGTATTTTTAACTCCTTAACACTCCCAGTCAAGCCCAAATTGAAATTGTTTTAATTGATTTTTAAATAGTTGAGTTCTGGTTAAACATTGAAATAGGTATTTCAGTCTGGGGGGTTATGGAATATCCTGAAGATCCCGTTTCTCCATCTGGGGTCTGGAAAACAGGTGGATAATGTTTAGTCTCCAGCTAACGGACAGGATGTTAATGCTTTTCCCGCTTGGAAAGGAGCTGCCTCCTGTTTAGCTACACTTCAATATAAAACAAATATTCCATTAGCAAAAGGAGGTGGGGAGGAAAATCCCTTTATTCTCCCCCCTCTTCTCCACAGGGTTCCTTCCAACTCAATATTCCACGATAAAGCTGCACGGAATGCAGAGGATCCCAGGGAGTGAACTCAGATTAGCGCCTTGCTGCCAGCCAGAAGAAATCCAGCAAAACAACCCCCAAAGTTATTCCTAATGGCAAGAAAAGAGGGAATTCCTGCCAGATTTACGCTCCTGATGTTTCGAGACTCCGATTAAAAGAGCTGCTGATTTCGTGGAGGTGATTCCAGACAAATTCCAGCTGATCCCAGCTGTTCACCAGGGAAAATGATAAGGAAAATAACCTAAATACATCAGATTAAGTGGTATTTTTCCAACAGCTGTCTGTGTTTTTCCGTTGCTCCCCAGAAAGCAGCATTCCCTTGCAAGATCCCAAACTCCATGTCCTCCTACAGAAGCCTCTTGACTTTTAGCCACCAGAATTATCCCAATTTTTATTTTTTTAATGTAAATATCTGGCTTCCCAGCAATAATATTTTTCCCTCAGTGTTTATTTTTCCTTAGTGCTGAGCGCTCACCGTGGTTTGCAAATCCAAATTATTTGAGGGAAAAGCAGGAATCTCAGTTTATATCTGCGTCCTGAGCCCGAGTGTTTTCAGAGGGAGAGTATTCCTGCCTCCAGGTGCTCCTGCCGGGATGAGAAAATGCCCTGTTTTAGTTCCAGTTTGGGTGTGGAATCTTGGCACAGGAATGACTAAACATGGAAGGAGCAGCTGCCTGGAGAAACAAACACCTGGCAAAATATTTTGGGGAGTTTCAGGATGAGTCACCCTGGGCCTTGCTGGGGAAGCTCGGCCCCAGCTGCAGCTCAGGAGGTTGCCTTTAGTTCCACAGAATCCCATGGAATTACTGAGGTTGGAAAAGACCTCTGGGATCGTCGAGTCCAACCTGTCACCCTGCCCAGGAGTGCCACGTCCAGGTATTCCTTGGACTCCTCCAGGGGTGGGAATTCCAAACCTTTCTGTGCTGTTCCAATCCTGAACAACCCATTCCATGAAGAAATTCCCATCTGCCTTTATCTCTTATTCCATCCAGGACGGTTCCAGGGATGGGAATTTCAAATGTCCCTGGGCAGTTCCAATGCTAACATCCCACTCCATCTCCTTCATCTCTAGGAATTCAAGGACACTTCCAGGAGTGAGCCTCCAAACCTTCCTGGGCAATTCCAAAGCCTGACAACCCATTCCATCATGAAATTCCCATCTGCTTTTATCCTGTTCCAGAACTCCTCCAGGGGTAGGAACTCCAGACTTCCCTGAGCAATTCCAATGCTAACACCCCATTCCATGAAGAAACAACTCCTATCTGCCTTCACCTTATTCCATCTTTTCTCCTTTCAGCTCTCCTGCTTGGAGAAGGTCTGTGCCAAGATCCATCCGCGCAAAGCCAATGGAACACCAGGAACTCATCCCAAGCCAAGTGTCCAAGACCATTAAAATCCCAATTAATCCCTTTTGATCCATCACCGTTGGCTCCCAGCATGGTCATTAAGCTCAAGCTGCAGAATGAGACTTGAATGACCGTGAGGGTCATGCCAGCCTTCGGGATAAAAGGGTGGATTAGGAATTTCTGGAGGAGGAGAAGGATTTGCTGAGCTTTCCCACCGCTAATTTTCCAGCTTTGTGCTTATCCCTAATAACGATCACAATAATTATCCCAATTAATTTCAGGAATGGCTTTTGGAACCATGCCCACCTTCAAATCTACAAAAATCCATCTCCAGAAGTGTTCCCAGAGCAACCACTCATCTTTAAAAGGAATATTTTCCCAACTGGGACTAGAAAACTCATATTCCTAGGGAGCAGTGGGGTCGGGAATGGCCAGATAACCTTTGGAGAAGCAGCGGGAATGACTTTGGGTCGGGCCAAGAACTCTTTGTTAAAGCATCTGCTTTTACTCCAGGATATTTAATGATTGCCAGGAATTCCAGGGATGGAGGAATGCCAAGGTACATAAAGGAAAAGTATCCCTTTGGATGGAGCTGGATTTCCAAACCCCAGAACGTCCCGCTCCAATTTTTCCCATCTGGATTGATTATCCCTTATAAACCGGGATTGCAGGTCAATAGGAAAAAGTTGCTGCAAGCACGGAGAAGGCTCCAAGTGTGGAGGAATTTTCTGGGATACCCACAGGCAAGGCAAACTCCAGCACTGAAAGGGATGGATCCAACCTCTGGGGCTTTCTCCTCAGGGAAAACACATTCCATAGGGAATTATAACAAACAAAAACCTGGGAGCTGGACATAATGTGGCACCTAATTCTGTCTGAAGTTCCTTTATTTTTCCATGTGGGAATCACAACGTCAGATACAGGGTACCCACCAACATTCCAAAGGCCGGTGATTTTATAGATCCATTTTTATAACTCAGAGGGATCCATGGAGTCAGCAGGTTTTCCAGCAGCGGGGCTGCCAAGCCCAGGCTTGCATTGGAAGCTGGAAGAGCATCCCAAAATATGATGGATCTGTGTTTTTACTGCCTGCCTACTCCCAGGCATGTGAGGACATGGAACCCATCCTTAATAAAAATAAAAATAGGAAAACAGGTTGGAGCCTGAACGTGCCAGGGAAAAATGTGGGAGAGACAAGGGAAGGAAGCCAAAAGGAAAGGAAAAAAGATCCCAAATTCCTTAAACGTCATTTTTAGGTCCATGGATCTGGTTCCAAGGATCCATGCTCATCCAGGATGCACATTTCCAGCTTCGCAAGGGAAAAGACTGTGGAAAAGTTCAGGAGTGGGTCCATGTGACTCCACAAACAATTTCCTCTCTGGAGCAAAAGTTGGGAATTCAGGACATGCACCTGGAGCTGGGATAGGAGCAGGGAGCCATTTATAGGCCCAGAATTCCCAGCTGGAATGCCAACATCCGAGCTTTCCTGCCTTTTCCCGGAGCTGGGACACGATCACTGCGGGCTGAGCCACGAGGACCAGGTGGGAACTTTGTTCCTCTGGAAAACGGGAGTGTATGGGAAGGAAGTAGAAGCTCAGAATTCCAGAATTCCAAGGACAAGGTGCAGGAGCTACCCCTGGCTTGGAGAGATTGGGAATGGAGCGCATGAGGGTGCCTTGGCACTTCTCCCTTCTTCTCAACATTCCAAATAAAGGTGGAAAAGCCACTTTGGTTATTTTGCTGGGAAGAGAATTCCAAGAGGATCCCCACACCTTGCTCCTTCCACAGGGGCTGCTCATTCCAAGCCTGGCAGCTCCATGTGACCCAGGATAACCCCTCCTTATCCAGGCTTTGGAAAACTAAAGTTCATCCCAGCTGGACAGCAGTTCTTGGGAATTCTTGTGCTGACACATCCCATCCCAGGGGTTCACATCTGGGACACACATGGATTCATCACCTCACCCCTGAGTAATCCCAAATTCTCATCCAGGCGGGAATGACGGAGGATCACGTGTGCCGTGACGGATTAGGCAGATCTCTTCTGGGGATCCGTGTTCCCTGGGGCCTTTCCAGTCCTTTCAAGCTGTTCCCAGTGAAATGTTGGCAGGAGCCAGAGTTTGCTCTGACGGAAAGAGGCTGTTGCCTCCAATCCCCCTTTCCCAAGAAACTTCTCCGGCCATCCCAGGGCATTCCAAGCAGGGGATGACCGCCAGATCCTGCTGTGTCCAGCAGCAGAAGCTGGAACAATTCCCTTTGAAAAAGCAGGATGAGCATGTGGAGCTCATGGTAAGGAGCCCTGTTCTTGCTGGGATCCTGGTTGGAGCAAGCAGGAGAACCGGGAATGACCCCACCCCACTGTGCTTATGGAATCCAGGAGCTCCTTACCATGGCAACAGAGCTGGGACCACAACTTGGGATTTTTCCAGCTGCTCCTGGGACATTCCAGGCTGTTCCCACGGGGAGTTTGGGCTCCCCATTTTGGCACCAAGACCTCCAGAGGAGGAGGGAATGAAGCGGGAAGTACAGTCCCTAAAATCCCACAGAACTGGGAAGAAGAAGTAGCTGCTATTCCCAGGAAACAGCTGGAATACCTAGAGAGCAATTCCAGTGGGGAAAATGGATCCCACCAAAAGAAACCACTCACTCCTCATCCCTGGAGCCGTGGCTGTTTGATCCTGGATGGATCACCGCGGGATAGGGTGGATTCGCCACCTTTAGGGAATGGCTTTTGAAATCCAGGTGGGAGTGTTTCAACATCAGCATTCCCACTCAGAGCCAGAACCGACAGGGAAATTTGTAGCGTGAATTCCATCGGAGATCAGTGGAATGCTACAGATTTGGAAATGAAGATTGGGAAATCAGGCAGGGAAAAGCTCAGACAAAAGCCGGTGCCAGCGCTGCACATTCCTAAAATCATTGCCTGAGCCAGTGGATGCCACTTTTCCATTTTTTCCTGTTAAAAATCCTGGAGATGGTGCCTGGTTCCAATCCTGCCAAGGCATAGTTCAAAGGGAGCAATCCTGGTTAGCTGCTGGGAGTTCCCATATCCAGGGTAACACAGTGGGAAGAGGAGCCACGGATGCTGTGGCAATGCCAGCAATAAACCAACCAATCCCATTTATTTGGGATCAAATCCATCCCATCTCTTTTCCCTCTGTTTCTTCGCAGGATGAGAATGACATTCCCATTATTTTCCAAGTTGCCCCACTTCCAGTTCATGCTTCCCACTTCCCCAGGGATAATATTGGCTCTATCCCGCTCTGGCTGCCCTGTTGGGGTGTCCCAATTAGCTGCCTGATAAGGCTTTTCCAGGGAATTTTGGAAAAACCACACCAGACCTGGGGTGTTTAACTGGGAAATGAATTGGCTCCAGCGGGATGAATTAATGGGAAATTTGGCCTTGGCACAGCACATTCCTTGGGAAAAAGACCTCGTGGAGCTGAAGGTATCCAACTTGAATTTCAGTTGGAGCCCTCAGAAAATCCCAGGAGGATTTGGGAATGGGCTCAGCCTTTAGGAATAGGCTCCTGGGGGTTTTTTTGCCACGGATTTTTCCTTCAATCTTGTGCATCCAGTGTCTCATTCCCTGCAAAAACCGGGAGGAGGGAATGTTTACCCAGTGAGGTCAGTGAAAAGTTGCCTCCAGCTGGGATCTGGCCTGCAGGTGGCCGGGAGGGACAAGAATCCAAGGATTTTATCCCTTTGGAAACATCAGCCCCGCTCGGAGCATCCCTGGTTCCTCCCCACCTTTCTCCCGCCGCTCCTTTCAGGACAACAATGGCAGGATCCAGATGCTTATCCGCAGGGCTCTTCCCATTTCCACGCTGGCCTTCACCAAATTCCATGGGGAGGTCCGGAAGCAGCCATAGATAACCCGGCAAGCTGGGCTGGCTCCTGGGAAAGGTAAAACCCTTGGAATTACAGCAGGGCAGGCAGCACCTGGCTCATGATCCCTAATTCCTTTCCAGCATGGGAATGTGGCCATAATTAGCCAGTGAAATCCCATCTCAGGAGCTGGAGAATGGATCCCAATCCACGTTTTTTGTGGCTGTTTCCATTTTCCCAGTGCTGCACCAAAGCCCCAGAATTCCCTTTGCTCCATCCATTCCCTTTCCATAGGCAAATCCAGCACTGTGTGCCCACAGCCTTGGCATGGAGGAAGATCCTGTGGAAACACCAATAAATAATTCTGGAAAAGAGGGAAAATTCCTTTTAAACCTCTAAGGAAGCATTTTCCTCCCTGTTTTCAGGGTGAAATTAAACCACCTTGGAGCTGGGTGTGGAATCAAGGGAAGATTTTCCTCCGGCTGTGATTCCCTGCTCAGCAGCCCAGGGTATTTTCACTTCGTATTCCCTTTTTTTCCCTTGCTGAGGCAGGGAAATTCCGGCGGAGGCAGTCCCAGCTCCGGCACATCCCTTGGCAGTAGCACCCACCTCCTGTGGAGCCGCGATAAGGAGAGACGGGAGCAGCCTTGGGACACGTTCTCCAGCCAGAAAACTCTGCCCGGCCTTCCCAGCCCTTATCTTTATTGCCCACATTCCTAACAATCCCAAGTTTTATTTACGGAGCTCTCATCCCCAAGGTTATGAGAAGCTCCGGCGCATCCGTGGGCTGGATCCAAGGTGAGGATTGACAGCAGTGCAATTCCAGCAAAAACGGTAGGATTGATCCTCCCTGCTCTGGAGGCAGCTGGGAGCAGGGAGGCAGAGCTCGGAGCCTCTGGAAAAGTGCTGATGTTTTCCTGCCTTGCTGGGACCCTCCCAGCAGGAAATCGGGCATTGTACTGGGAGCGCTGAGTTTTCCGGACAAATCCTGCCAGGATCCACGTCCTGCTCCCCCGTGGGCTGGGAGCTCTTGCCTTGGCCATGGAGGGACGCCCTGGCTTCCCAAAGAAGCTCCAAGAAAACCTTGGGGTGGGGTTTAGTACCTGGCTTAAGGCAGGGATTTGATCCCTAAATTCTGTTAATCCAGCCTGTGTTATAATGGAGTGAATCCAATGGGAGCTGCAGGTCCTGCCCCAGCGGTGGTGACCTCTGGCCAGAATCCAGTTTGGGATTCTGGGATTCTGAGATTCTGGGAAGATCTGGGGACATTTCCCTGGGCTGCTGAGCCCGTCCCAACACCAGAGGGATTGGGAACACATTTGGGATTAAGTCCCAGCCACTTCCCAACTTCCCAGTTCACTCCCAGCTCAGCGACTCCAGGGTCAGGAGCAGGGATTGATTCCCACATAAATCACCATCACGGAGCAAAGGCCATCCCATTCCAGGAAGACCTGAGATCCTGGTGATGCTGCAAAAAGGGCAGGATTTGCTTCTTCCCAGAGCCCAAGCAAGGAATTAAAACCTTGCTTGACTTTTCCCAGGAATTGTAGAGCTTGTTTTGTTTTCCCACTTTCCCAGACTTCCCAGTTCCCTGACAGCTGGTTTGCCCTGGCTCCAGCTTTTGGGATCTTGTTTTCCCATCAGTTTTCCATTGAGGTTGATAGGAGATTATTCATCAATCCCATTAAAAAGTAGGGAAGCACCTCCGGAACCCCCCAGCAGCCCCCGGATACGGAGCCAGCAGCTGCTGCCTTCCTCCCATTGAATTCCCAAGCAGCCCCATTTCCTTGGATAAATAGGAGGGGGAAGAGAGAAAAGAGTTAAACTGGGCAAACCCAAAGGGAAGAAAACTTGGAGCAACACAGAAAAGGAAAAGCAGCTTGGAATTTCTCTGGAAATCCAACCAGGCGTTGCTCAGGACTGGGAATCTTTTCCATGAAAGAAAGGAATTTTGGTGTTTTTCCCAATCCAAACCATGGAATTGGTGCACCAATAGCTGGGAACAGCAGAGGGCTTTTCTTCCCTCCTGTTTGCCATGGATTTTCAATCCATCTGTTCCACACAAACTGTGGGAACCGAGGTCAAACCTGCCTGTGCTTGAAGAGGGTGAAATGGGAATTCTTTGGGAATTCTGTCATTCCAGCAGCTCCCAGAAGGAGATGGGATACTTCTGACCCTGCCACAGGGATTCTCCCGTGGGAATTCCAGACTCAATCATCCCGGTGGGCTCCGAGGCTCAGCCTTGGATATGGAACAGGGATCCCAGCTCAGGATTTAGGGAAGCGCCTTGTAGGATGTGGGTTAAAACCATTCAAATTCCTTGTTCCTGGATTCTCCCAAGGATCTGGAAGGGAAGGAGCCAGCCTGGGATAGCTGTACCAGGAGCCACATGAGTCCCATGCCAGTTTTTCCTGCAAAATTCCAACTTTGGAATGTGCCAATGGCATTTTTTAGCTTTAGTTGCCTTGGGGCTCTGAGGGCAGGGATGGGGCGGTTTTCCAAGGATTTTTCCACATCCATAGAGGTTGGAAACTTGGGTGGGATCGTCAAGGCAAAACCCAAAGTATCAGCAATTCCAGGGGAATATTTCCTTCTTATGGCCCAGGTGGGAATGAGAATTTTATTCCCACTCAAATCCTGTTAAACTGAACACACAGGGACATGGAAAAGAAGGATCCTGGGATTTTTAGAGATTTAGGAAGTGGATCAGAGCTGGACCTGGCTCTGCAGGGCAGGGAATGCTCAGGAATTCCCAGCACTGGGATCTGCATCATCCCACACCCCAAGTGGGAAAACAGCAGCATCCAAGACCTGACTCCCATGGGATGGGAGCTAAAAACAGGGAATACTTATTCTAATCCATGTGCTGAACTTGGGATATAAATTTTGGGGTGTAAACAGAGCTTCCTGGATCCAGGATGCTGGGAATGAAGCCTGGCCCAGTTTTTTCTACTGTAAGTGGGACTTCCAGCTGAACTCTGGGCCTTGGAAAACAAACCCATCAAAAAGTGGGAATGGGCTCCCACTTTGGCTCCCCTTGGCTTTGTGTTTATACTTGGATGTGGGATGAGGTTTCTGTGGAATAATGTTCCCTAGGGGTAATTCCCTGGTGATCCTGGGTTCAGCTGGATTTGATGGGAATAAAGTTTCAGGAGCACTTCCCAGCTGGCTCCCCACACATCCCAAGCTCCCTGGAAAAACCTGGAGCAGCTGCTTGAAAAAAGGTGGATACATGAGCAAATCCCACTTCCCTGCCTGTGGAAATGCTCCCGGTCCAAAGCATCTCATTCCCTGTAGAAGCACATCCCAAAAGTGATGGAATCCCCGAAATTCCTTCTGAGTTTGCAAAGGAGTGGGAAAAAGGGGGGAAAATATGGAACTGAGAATCCCACTCTATTCCTGGTTAGAAGATACCCAGAGTCAGCATCCAATGGGAAAACAAAGCGAGCTGGGATAATCTTTCAACCCAACAGTAAAATTCCAGTGGGAATGTCCCATTTTTCTCACCTCCTGGCCACAAACTCCGTCACCAGAAAGGAAAACAGATGATTTCCCCCTCAGGATTCCCCTCCTATCCCTGGAATCATGAGGACTACCCCAATCCCTGGGACCAATCCAAGGCCCTGCCAGAGTCTGTCTCTCTTCCTCCTCCTCTCCAAGGAGGAAGATTTATAGGATAGAAGGAAAAACCTGGAAAAGAGCCCAGTGTGGGAAGCAGGAATGGTGATACTGCTCTGGTGGGATCAATCTGGGCTTTGCTGGGATCAGCTCCCACCAGGAATGACCTCGATGTTTTCATGTGCTTTGAGCCATTTTCCTGCCTTTTTTTTTTTTTTTTTTTTAAGGAATATTTGAACTTTCGGCTCCTCTCCCTTCTGAATTTTGGGATCTTTCCTTGGGTGGGGAGTGGCCACATCCTGACATGGGGGGGCTCTGGATTGACCAGTGGATGCCAATATTTATAATTCCCTTTTTTTTAATGGAATTTGTTCTGTGACATGATCCAGCAAAGGGATCCCACATTCCAAACAGGATCATCTTGGGGGGGGGGGGAGAAGATTCTGGAAAGATCAAGATCAGGAGAACAATAATCCCAGGCTGGACTGGGTTTGGAATGTCCTTAAAGCCCATCTCATTCCAACCCCTTTGGAAAACAAGGAACTGATTATGCTGCTTCCACTGCAGGCTGGATTTCCCCCTTTGTGGAGCCACATCCCGGGTTTTTTGGGGATGTCTTCACTTTTATCCTCCTCTCCGAGCCCATCCCACGCCACTGCCATGATCCCGGGAAAGCTGGGCAGGGTCTGGAGGAGCCGCTCATCCCTTTGGAGAATCCCACCCTGCTTTTCCTTCCAGTTGTTGCCGCCCTGCCCGGCCAACACCCGGCACTTCCCGAGCCTCGGGTGTGTTTCCAACCCTGCCTTTCCCTTCGCATTCCAGAGCCACCTCCTTCCCGGGACTTGGCACATCAGCGGGAAAAGCGATTCAGCGCAGCTGGGCTGGGACAGTGTTAAAAAAGCCTGAGGAAAATGGGAAAACAGGGAACAATCCAGCTGGGGGTGTTGGAAACTCTGGGATTGTGCCAGGGCTGAGTCATTCCCGGCCCTCCCAGCCCCTCCGGCCGGGAATGACATTTGGGAATGGCAGCAAATCCCGATTGGCTCAGCGCAAGGTGGAGCTGGAGCAGCCGGAGCCAGCCCAGACCCCACTTTAACCCCATCCTTGTTTTTCGCTGCTTGCAGGAATTTGGGAAAGACTGGAAGCCTGGATTGTGCCACAAATGTGGGAATTCCAACGGGGTGGGGGGAGGGAAAACAGGCAGGGAATTCTGTGGGATGAGCAAACAGCCTCCAAAGGGGGGAAATCAACATTTAATAAGAGAGCCCAGCGCTTCCCTGCCTCTGCTCCAGGAAAAAAAGGATCTATGGATACACGTTCCTTGATCGATGCATTGGATGTCCTAAACATCCCAAAGAAAAATGGGATTACCCAAATCCTTCACCCCGGATCCCAGTGCCTTTTCCAGACCTTCCTGTCCCCATTTCTGGCATCACGAGGCTGGGAAATAAACAGCTTCCTTTGGAATTCTCCCTCTGGCACCACATGGCAATACAGGGATCACCTTGGATCCCCTGATCCTGACTTTAGGTGGAAATTGGGAATCCTGTTCCCCAGAGCTCTTGTGGGCAGGGAAAAACTGTTATCAATGGGGAAAAAAGGGTGAGACAGAGGGGGAAAAAAAGAAGGAATCAACTCCTCGTGGATCCCCTGGAATGGTTCCTTCCCATGGTAATTCCATGTTTATTCAGGGAGCATCTGCCTGTGGATACACTCCCTATTATTTTTATGCTTATTTTAGTTTTATTTTTAGTTTTAGTTTTAATTTCAATTTTTAAAATTTTAAAATTTTTATTTACTCCTGAATTATTCCACCTGGAAAACCCATCCTGCCACCAAATGGGATGAGCTAAAAGTGGGAATGCCCAGCAGAAAATCCTAATTTATGCCCAAAACCCCTCCCAAATATCCTAAAGATGTTCCCTCTTGCCTCCAGCTTCCCACAGGGAAGAGACACACAAATCCCAGTAAAAACCACACAGGAATTCCCCATCCTTAGTGAATTCTCCACTTTCTTTGTATTTTGGGGGAAAAATTTTCCCAATTTTCCTTTCCTCCTTTTTAGGGAGGTGAGTTGCAATTCCCTCAGGAACAGCAGGAGCTGCCAAATTCCCTGATGGCTCATTCTGGATGACCAGGAAAATTGGGAATAAGAGGGAATTTTGCAGAGCTGCAGCATTTCCCCCACTCTGGCTGGTCTGAGCTCCAACTCCCAGTGCAGCCCCTCCGGATGGGTTGGATTGTTTGGAGAAATCCCAGAGTTTATTTGTGTGTGTGCTCTCCAGGTGTCCTGGTGGCATTCCAACATTAATATCCCCAAATCTCCTGCTGGAATGAAAGCAGGGAATTTGGGTTGGGATTTAATCTCCGTCCTCCCCTTCATCTTCCCCCTGCTATTCCAGAGCTCCCCCAGAAATATTCCTTGGAGAATATCCTGGTGGGAGGAGGGATCCATCCCCATGGAAGCCTCTGATTGAATTCCTGTTTTTTCCTAAACTGGCTCCATCTGGAGGAGAGGTTGTTCCCACCCCACATTCCCAGCCTGGACCACCCAGGACAGTCCAGTCAGCAATTCCAGGGCTCCAAACACATGAAAAGTTCAAGAATAATAAAAAAATCCCTCAGATAACAAAGGGAGAGGGAAAACATCCCTTGGAGTGAGGATTTTCCCTAGGGTGATCGTCCTGTTCCCACTGGGATCTGAGGAGCTTTTCCTTCTTGGATGGAAGGCTTCCAGAGCAATGATTCCCACTTGTCCAACTGCTATCCAGCTTAATATTCCAGCTGTGCTCCGCTCCTTCCACTTCCAGGAGGAAAGAGTTTGGGAAGAGCGCCCCACCTCTATCCCAGAGAAATTTCAAAGCATGGATCTGCTGGGGGCCAGTGGGATTTCTCCTCCCTGGAATTGCAGCGACCACTTCCAAATGGAAATAGAAATGGAATTCCTGGTTTTAAGTGCAGGGTGGGCTGGAAAAACGGGACAAAACTCAGGGATCGTGTCCTGACTTGGAACCCAGCAAATTCCTTGGAGCTGCTCGAAACACCTGGAGCAGCTCCAGGTGTTTCGAGCAGAGACCCCACAGAGCTCCTGGAATTTTGTCTTGGATTTTATCTGAGAGATACACAATTCCTGGATTTGCTCCAGGTTGTTTTGGACATCCCTCCTCCTCCAGCTTTAGCCTGGAAGTTGCTCCAAAGTTGGAAAAATGTGGACAGGATAAAGGGAGGGAAGAATCAAAAATGCCAGCATGGAATCTGGACTCCAAGGAACCAGTTCCCTGCTTCCATGAAAAGGAGGGAGATGCCTGGAAGGAAAGGGAGATTTGGGAGGGGAACTGCTCCTTCCTTTCTTCATTTCCATCTAGGTGGGCATTCAGCATCCCCATGAAAAAAATCATGGAATGGTTTCCCTTGGAAGGGATCTTAGTTCCTCATCTCATTCCATGGGCAGGGACACCTCCCACTATCCCAGGGTGCTCCAAGCTGGCCTTGGACACTTCCAGGGATGGAGCAGCCACAGCTTCTCTGGGAATCTGTGCCAGGGCCTCCCCACCTTCCCAGGGAAGGATTAATTCCCAGTATTCCATCTAAGCCTGCTGCTCCTTGGCAGTGGGAAGCCATTCCCCTTCTCCTGTCTATCCATCCCTTGGGAATAATCTCTCCCTATTTTCCTCCTCGACTCCTTCAGCTCCTGGGATGCCACAGCTGGATTATCCTGAAGCTTTTCTTTGCCAGGCTGAGCAATTCCAATTCTCACAGTTTTTCCTCCTGGCAGAGCTGCTCCATCCCTCTGATTATCCCGGTGCCTCCTCTGGATGTGCTCCAACAGCTCCACGTCCTTCCTGTGCTGGGAGCCAGACCTGGATGAAGAATTCCAGGTGGGACTTCCCCGGAGCACAGGAGAAGGGATGTGAGAACCCAAACAAAGCAATTCCCTTTCCTGGCGCTTGGAATTCTGTCCCCATTAAACCCCTTCTAATTCCTGCTCCTCTACATTGCCCAAATTCCCAAAATTTCGTGTAACAGGAGCTCCCCCCATGCCAAGAGCCCTCCCAGAGCTTCCCAACCCCGGCTCCGTGTCCTTGTGATGTCTCCAGAGGGAGCCGAGTTCCTCCAATTCTTCCCCCCACCCCGCAGGTGTCCCCCCTCCCCCACCGGCTCCATTGTCCCTCATCCCAGTCCTGGGATTTGCCGCCGCTGACGTCACACATTCCACGCCCTTTTCCTTCTTTAACCTCCGAGAGACAATTTTAAACCAATTCCTTCATTTTCAGCAATTCCCGATTTTTCAATAGTTTTTAATTAGTCGTGTTGGATATTCCCTTTTGGTGGGAATTCTGCTCTCCAGGAGATCGTTGGGATTGAATTCCTGTGGATGTGTTCAGCCAGAGGGGGTTGGGAGAGAAAATCCTTTTAAAGTTTGGAGCCAGGACCTGGATTTTCAGTGGGAACATCCAAGGAAATTTAAGGAGTGTGGAATATTCAATAAAAATCAAAGAAGCACCAAAAATTCCCCAAAATATTCCCTCATTAGCTTGGAATATGGAAATCTTCCTAAAAGTGATGGGAGGGAGCTTTCCTATCCATGAAACTCTTGGAAAGAAAAATCCTAAGAAAGAACATTCCCATCAATTCCTTGATTATCCTGGAATGACTTTTACCATTTAAATGATAATTAAATATTTTGGGATTTTCCCCAGTTTGGGAATATCCAAAGGAGCTTTAGTTTAAAAATCGCAGATTATGTCCAGGAAAATTTGGTTGGATAAATTGGGAAGGGTTGTGGGAAGAAGTTGTTGGTTGGAAAATTGTGGGATCAGCTGGATGGACAAACCATGATCCGTGTTTTTCCAACAGCGGAGCCGTGTCCTGGGCTGGCAGCAGGAAACGGCTTCCATGCTGAGCTCTCTTATTCCAAGTCCAAAAAAATTCCTCCCATTCCTGGAATTCTGGATGAATCCAATCAGAAATGGCATCCGTGTGGGGTTTCTCCCTCCCACTTTTTTTGGAAAGTTGTTTTTCCTCAATACTCTGGCTTGGGAGCATTGGCTGTGGCTCCCTGAACCTTCACTCAGATGGGAGATTCCAGAAGATATCCCAGCAGTCAGGGCTTTCCCAGGAATGCTGTGCATGAGCAGGTCTGGGAATAAGCCGCAGTTTTTATTAGGATTTTTGGCAGCTTTTTTGTTTAGGAGGGAAGTGAAGGAGCAGATTCCTGGTTTTAATTTCTCTGTTGGATCACAGCCATTCCCTCAGGAATTCCAAACCCACCTAACCCGAGAAATCCTGGAATGGGCAGTGGATCCATGGCTGTGCCAAGCAGGAAAAGACTCCCCAGACTCCCAGGGTTAAATCCTGAATCTGCTGCTGCCAGAGTGATGCTTCAGGAGAAATCCTGGGAATGCAGGGAGGGAACTGGGAGCATCCCAGCATCAAAGTCTGGAACAGCCCATTCCAATGGAATTGTCCCTGCCCTGCTCCTGGATGAGCTTTTCCAGCCCAAACCTCGAATTCTGTGAGGAATCCTCATCCATGGGATGCCAGGACGGTGCTGCTGGGGATGGCACCGGAGCCCGGCCAAGCTTGGCTCCATCCCGGTATTCCCAGGACCTTCCCACGACCCAGCTCCTATTTCAGGGCTCTTCCATCTATTTAAAGAAAGGGGAAAATGTGCTGGAATCTTTGAGCATGCGCGGGAGAGGCTGCGTCAAATATTCCCTCTTTTTTAGAGGCTGCTATCCGCAGATCCCACGGCTTTTTGGCCGGGATGTTTTCCTTCCCCTTTTAGCAACACGTGCCTGAAAAATCTCGGACCCTATTAGGGCTTGGAAAACTCAGCTGCTGGAGGAGGGAATAAATCAAATTCTTGGAGGGGGGGGGAAAACCACCAAAAAGCAGGAACACCACAAAAATAAAAGCTCAAAAGCAGGAACGCAGCGTGTTTTACCCAAAACTTTGGGATGGGAGCGCGGAGCCGGCGGGAAAGGTGCTATAAATAACACAATGGTACATATTGCACTGATGGCTTTTCCCAAATATTGGGATGAACGCCGCGCGTATAATGTTGAAATAACTTGGGTTTTATTTCTGCCACTGACAAAATCTCAGAGGAGGTGTCTGTGAGCGAACGGTCTGTTTGGCCGGGATAACATCCAGCCGGTGTGCCATGAGGAGCCTGAAATGCCAGCGATCAGCACCTGCCGTCTGATGGAAGCGCGGACCGGAGCGATAAAGAGGAACCCAAACCACACCCAAGGGACACGCGTGCTCTGGCAAGGCGGGCCCGAGGAGGGGCCGTGTAAAACAGTTCCCGGGATACGGGATAACTGCTTTATGGATATGCAGCAGGGTCTATGAAGATGCAAAACAGCGAGGTAATGGAAAAGGGATTTAGGGGGTATCCCCGAAGGTGAGGGGGTGCTCTTGGCTGAGTGCCAAGATGCACCCGGCCGTAATCTTTGCTTTTCTTTGTCTCCTCTTGTCCTTTATTAAACTTGTTGGATTTTCGCAGGAGAGCGAACGTGTTTCTCACGAAGGGAAGCCGGGAAGCACAACGAGGCGCACGCTACAGGAAGCCGCGGCCTCCGGTGATAAATAGGAAAGCCGGGAGCACAGGATGTGTTTCGGGAGAGCTCGGCGGGACAGCGGGATGTGACCGCCGGCGGTGACTGCGCTGGTCATTTGTCCACTTGTCCGGCGGGATGGCCACGCTCCGGCCGCTCCTGCTGCTGCTGCTGGCCTGGCGCTGCCGAGGGGAGGATGCGGAGGTGCTGTGCGCCGGCAGCGCCTGCTACACCCTGCACCGGGATGAGAGCAACTGGAAAACCGCCCAGGGGCGCTGCTCGGAAAACGGAGGCAACCTGGCGCCGGCGGGCAGCGCCGCCGAGGCCGAGCGGCTGCGGGAGGTGCTGGCCAGCGCCGGCTGGGCCGGCCCGGCCTGGCTCGGGCTTTCCCTGGCCAGGGGTCACTGCGTGCGGCCGCAGGAGCCGCTGCGAGGCTTCTCCTGGGTGGCCGGAGGGGAGCCGGGCAACTTCTCGGAGTGGGCATCCGAGCCGGCCGTCACCTGCGTGAGCGCTCGCTGTGTCGCCCTGCGGCCACCCGGCCCGCACGGCCCCGGCGGCTGGGAGGACCGAGCCTGCCGGAGCACGCTCCCGGCTTTCCTCTGCAAGTTCAGCTTCCAGGGAATGTGCGGGCTCCTGCCGCTGGCCGGCCGCGGCACGGTCACCTACACCACCCCGTTCGGGGTGCGCAGCTCCAGCCTGGCCACCGCTCCCTTCGGGACGCTGGCCCAGGTGGAGTGCGACAGAGGCCGGGCCTTGGCCTTCGCCGTCTGCAAGGGGCCGCTGGCCGGGGGTGGCTTCGCCTGGCACCCGCCGGGTCCCCTGTGCCCGGTGGACTGCAGCCACCACAACGGGGGCTGCCAGCAGCTCTGCCTGGACGCGCCCGGCGAGACCCCGCGCTGCGCCTGCCACCCCGGCTACGAGCTGGCCGCCGACATGGCCTCCTGCCTTCCCGAGGGTTCCTGCCATCCCAATCCCTGCGAGGGATCCTGCCGGCCGCTGCCCGGCGGCTTCGAGTGCGGCTGCGAGCCCGGCTACACCCTGGCAGCCGACGGCCGCGGGTGCTCGGATGTGGATGAGTGCGAGTCGGGGCCGTGCCAGCACGAGTGCCGCAACATTCCCGGCGGCTTCCAGTGCCTCTGCAGGCCCGGCTACAGCCCCGCGGGGCCCGCTGGCCTCCACTGCCACGACGTGGATGAGTGTGCCCAGCCCCACGCGTGCCCGCAGCTCTGCATCAATCTTCCCGGCTCTTTCCACTGCGCCTGCCGGCCCGGCTTCCAGCGGCATCCGGGAGGAGAGTCCTGCCTGGATGTGGATGAGTGCCTGCGGGATCCGTGTCCCGGCGCTTGCCGCAACTTCCCCGGCGGCTACGAGTGCCTGTGCCCGCCTGGCTCCCTCCGGGACGAGGATGGCCACGGCTGCAGCCCCGGAGAGGCGATCCCAAACAGCATCCCACAGAGCTCCAGCAGCATCCCACAGAGCTCCAGCAGCACCCCTCAGAGCTCCAGCAGCATCCCACAGAGCTCTACCGTCATCCCACAGAGCTCCACCGTCATCCCACAGAGCTCCGGCATCCCCCGCACCACGCGCATCCCATGGACCACGAGCATCCCGCGTACTCTGGGAATGCCCACCGCGGGATTAGGGGCCGGCTCGGACGAGCACAGCGCCGACGGCCCGCGGCTGCTGCTCTATTACATCGTGGGCAGCCTGGTGGCCATCCTGCTCCTGCTGGCCTTCGCCCTGGCGCTCGTGGCTTGCAGGAAAAGGGCGGCCAGGAGGGAGAAGCCTCCGGCCAAAAACGCGGCCGATAATTATTGCTGGGTGCCCGAGCAGCCCGAGAGCCGCGGGGAGCGCAGGTAGGAGAGGGTTAAAAATCCCAATAAAAGGGCGGGAGGGAATGCTTTGTGCCCAAAGTGAGCTCCTCGGGCTGTTCCAGTGGGATTTGCAGTCCTGCTCCTCCAAGGGTTAGCGAGAGGGGAGAGGGAATGGGGTGGAATTTGTCTCCTCAGCTCTGCTCCAAAAGGCAAATTCAGAATGATTGGATTGTGTTCCTAAAGGGAAACTGCTCACTTGGAATTCTCCTGCAGCCACTTGTGCACTTCTCCCTCTGGATTTGCCTCATTCTCCTGGGAAGTGGTTTGAAATTGGGATGGAAAATGGTTTGAAATTGGGATGGAAAAGGGTTTGAAATTGGGATGTGCCTCAGCAGAGCTGGAACAGGCCTCTGCAGGCACAACCAGGGTGGGGTGTGAGGGTTCCTTCGGGGGTTTTATTAAAAATCTGTCACCTGAAACCAGGGAAAACCGCTCATCACAGAGCCAAGGAATGGCATAAAGGTAGGAAAAGCCGTGTTTGGAATAACCGCCTCCTCATTTCCTGAGTATCCCGCCTAAATCCACTTCTAAACAGAGAAAACAATGCTCTCCTTCCCATCAGCCACATGAGAGGCTGGGCTTTTCCTGTTGGATCATTTGTTTTGGGAAGGATCCTTCCCGACTCCAGGCTGAGCATGTTTTCCCTCTTTCCCTGTGTAAGGAACACGCCAGAATTGGAATATTTGCTGATTATTCTGTGTAAAACTCGTAACTCCCAAAAAACTCTCCAGGCCAAGTTGTTCCCCAGGTACTTCCCAAAACTCCTTGAGGCTCTTCCAGCCTGTCCAGTGGGAATTCTGCCCCAAATCCTGAGGGGCACATCCAGCAGCACCTCCTCCATGGTTTATCCAGGCTATGAAGAGCTGGAAAAGATCAGCCACAGGATTTGAAGGGTCCAGCAGCTTCCTGAAGTTTCTGTTGGAGTTATTTTGTCCCTGGAGCTGAATTGCTCCAGGAATGGGAATGGAACACAAAGGGGTTTGTGGTGGGCAGGGAGCTGCATCCTGTCATTCCATCTGCTGAGGAAAACCCTTTCCTGCTTTTTTTCTTGTCTTGGGGCTCCATTGTGAGCTGCAAACAGGAAAATGGAGCTGATAGGAATGTTTTCTAGGTGGTGCCTGAGCTGGGAGAAATGGAGGGAACGCAGGAGTAGGATTCTTGGAAATCCTGCTGAAAATTTCCAGATCCCAAGCCAGCAGAGCATTGGAAATAGCTGGATCAATGAAGGAAATCTCATCTAATTATGCTGGATTGGGATCTCTGGGAAGTGTCAGCTTTGGGATTTTTTAATGGGATATAAGGCTATAAAAAAGGAAAAGAAAGGATGAGGGTGGAATCAGAGCTGGGAAAAGCCTGAAGTGTTCTGTTTATTCCCAAAAATTCAAAATCCTGATTTCTGTTGCAACTTCTGCGTATTCTGTTGGGGAATGATGATGGATCTAGGGGAAGACAGGAATTTGTGCCAAGGTTTAGGTTGGATTCTCCCTAATGGAATATTTCCTGCTGTAGCATCCTCCCTCCTGGTGCAATTCCACCTGGATCCAGCCTCATGTTTCTCATTTTTCCTGCCATATCTTGATCTGTGGCCTCCTTAGGGAGTTGTCCAGGGACCGGTGAATCCCACAAGTTGGAGCAGGATAATTTGGTGCCCTGTCTTCCACAGGAGATGGGATGTTCATCCTGCTCCTTGGAATTTTTTGTCGTGGATGAGCGTTTTGTTTTCCCAGAATCAAACTCTTGTATTTACAGGATAAAGTTATCCCAACACCTCTCTCTGGATGAAATCCCAAGAAAACTTGAACAAAAATGTGTTTGCAGTGGGTTTTAATAAAGATATTCCTAAAAATCCATGGTCTGGTGCTCCTAATCTTTGTGTTCCCTACGGCAGGTGGGTGGTGATCCCAAAGCCTTTCCTAGGGCTTTTTCCAATATCTCAGCCTTTCCCAGGATCTGTGGTCCTGGGCAGGGGCCATTCCCTTCATCCCTGCTGAGGCCATGGGGTGGGAGCATAGGGATGGGCTGTGTTGGATCCCATTACCACAAGGTAAGTCCTAAATCCATGAGGAAGGTCCTAAACCCATTAAAAAGGTCCCAAAGCCACAAGAAAACCCTAAATCCATGAAGGGGGTCCCAAATCCACAAGCAAGGCCCTAAATCCAGGAGGAAGGGCCCAAGTCCATGAGCAAGATCCTAATCCCATGACCAAGTTCCTAAAACAAGGAAACAAGGAAAGCCCACGAGGAAGGACCTCAACCCATGGGCAAGGTCCTAATCCCATGACCAAGTTCCTAAAACTGTGAGCAAGGCCCCAATCCCATGACCATGTTCTCAATCCCACAACCAAGGTCCTGAGTCCATGGCCAAGGTCCCAGTCATACAGCCAAGGTTCCAAGCCCATGGCCGTGGTCCTAATTCCATGGCCAAGGTCCCAATCCCACAACCAAACTTCCAATTCCATGACCAAGGCCCTAATCCCATGACCAAGATCCCAAATCCATGAGCAATCCCTTTGATTTCAGCACCTCTCTGTGCGAAGGATTTTTCGGGATCAAATAATAGGATAGACCCCTTTTAGATCTTATTATCCCATGATATTTCATATTATTTTACATTCCATTGCTTTCCATTCCTTCATGGACAACTGCCAGCATTCCAAGAGAGCAACCTCATCCCAAAACCCTGCAAAGAAGCCAAAAATTCCCCCCTGTTGACACAAACTCCCGGATTCAGGGGTCAGGACAAGCATTCCAAGTGCCCGCTCCGAGCAGAGTGACAGGGACAGCCGGGATGACTCAGAGCCAAAGGGAAAGGCAGGGAAAACATGATTAATGGGATTGGGGAAGAGGAAAAGCAGCCTGTCAGCAGGCAGGGCAGTGCTGGCACCCTGACTCAGCCCGCAGAGCAGTGGGATAAAAGGGAATTATGAAAGCGTGATTAATCCCATTCCTCCCACCCCATCCCCATTATCTTTTAGGGACAAACGCTGTCGGGCAAGGCCAGCGAAGTGGGATCATTGTTTGGGAAGGCTCTGTTTTTTCCTGGAAAAAACCTTGATGAGGAATTTTTTATCTGGGTTTGCAGTTACTGAAAAAAAAATAACAGCAGGAGGAGAAATTTGTTGTTTTGGGTTTTTTTTTTTTTTCATCTCCACCACGTTCTGTTTTCCTTCTTTTCCTGGGGTTTGCCAGGATGTTTTCCCCCTTCTCTTGGTGGTTTTCTCCAGAAAACAGAAGCAGAAGTAAAAGGAGAAGTGGAAGAAGAATTGGACATAGTGAAGTGAAAATGGTGGAAAAAACAGGTGTTCCTAAAGCCAGTAAAGGTCAGAGTTATCCAGCTCCCAGGAGATTCCTGGGAATGATCCTGCTTGGATAAATTCTCTGTTCCAATATCCCCCATGGACACTTTCTTCTTGAGGTTCATCCCTGCTGCTGGAATTAAATTCCATGGACAGTTCTTTTCAATTTCTGTGGCAGATCTGAAACCTCCAATGGGATTGAAGAAGAGTTAATTATTAAAAATTATTATTAATATTATTATTAGTAGTAGTATTAGTATTATCGTTATTGTTATAGTTATTATTATTGTTATTGATGTTATTATTATTATTATTATTGTTATTATTAGTTCCAACTTCCCTTTTCCCCCCAGACTCACGGGATTTACAGGAAGCACCCAGGGTTGTGAGAGGACAACAAGGGTTTAAGAAAGGACAAACAAAGTTCAATGAAGTTCACTAAAATTTAATAAAGAAAGGTCCTTGCCATGATCCGGGGAAATTGGAATTTGCTTCTCATCCCAAAGGCCAATTGCAGTGCCCGGGGCTGTTGGAATTCCATGAAAAAACAGCCTCAAATCCCCTTTTTGTGGAGTGGAGAAGCTTGGGACATTTAGGTTGCATTTTTAGGTTGCTCTTGGCTCTGTTCTGGCAGCACAGAATGATCCCCCAAGGATAAACTGATGGAATGGCATTTCCATTTGGAGGTGTCTGTGGGGAATAAGGGAGATAGGGAGAAAGGTGATAATAATTACAATAATGATAATAATAATTCCAAATAGTAGAACTATAAAAGGTATATATTATTACAGATGGAAAGACATAATTATATGTTAATTTTTTATTAAAGAAGTTTCTCCTAATCAAACCTAAACCGTTTCCCTTCATCCCATTCATTATTTCCTGGGAGCAGATCCCGATTCCACCTGACTCCACCCTCCTGTCAGGGATTGCCGAGGGGGAAAAGGTCCCCCCTGGAGCCTCCTTTTCCCCAGGATGAGCCCCTTTCCCAGCTCCCTCCTGGTGCTCCAGCCCCTTCCCGGCTCCATTCCCATCTCTGGACACGGTCCAACCTCTCTTCTTTCCGTGCTGGATCCAGAGCTGGACACAGGGTTTGAGCTGTGACCTCCCCAGTGCCAGCACTGTGACACCAACTGAGTAACATCCCAGCGGGGTGATGATCCCAGCGGGGTGACAATTCCCAGCGGCGCTGCTCCCACCCTGAGGCCCCCTCCTGTGAAATCCCGCTGCCGTTTCCCCCTTTTCCCGAGGCTCACCTTCTTTTCCCCGGCTCCCGCGGGACGCCCCGGCCGCTGCCGCCCCCCCCGCCCAGCCGGGCGGGCCCCGCCGGGGCGGAGCCGCCGGGAGGATGCGGGAGGGGACCCGGGGCCGCGGGGCGGGGGCGGGGGCAGCGCCCGGCCGGGATTCACCGCCGCGGTCCCTCCCGGCCCCGCGGGCGCTTCCTTCCCCCGCCGGGGCCGCTATAAAGGGGGCGGCCGGGAGGAGCGGGCCATGCTCAGCTCGGGGCGCCGCCGGCCGCCCCCTCCGCGGGACATGCGGCCGCTGCTGCCGCCGCTGCTGCTGCTGCTGGGGACGGTGGTGCTGGCACAGCCGCGGGACCTGTCCCCCTCGGGCGCGCAGTGCCTGGAGCACGAGTGTTTCGCCGTGTTCTGGGCGTCCCGGTCCTTCTCCGGCGCCAGCGAGGGCTGCCAGCGGGACGGGGGACACCTCATGACCGTGCGCTCCACCGTGGCCGAGGAGGCGATCGCGCTGCTGCTGCAGAACCGCCAGGGGCGGCTCTGGCTCGGGCTGTCGCTGTCGCCCTCCTCGTCCTGCACCGATCCCAGCCTGAGGCTCCGCGGTTTCAGCTGGGTCACCGGCGACCGCCGCACCGACTACACCAACTGGGCTCCGTCGCGGCAGCGCTGCGGCGAGCTCTGCGTGACCGTGTCCCGGGCGCTGCGCTGGGAGGAGCGGCGCTGCGAGGAGCCGGCCGACGGCTTCCTCTGCCAGTACACCTACGGAGGCAGCTGTCCCCGCCTGGCCACCCAGCACGGCGTCCCCGTCACCTACACCACCCCTTTCGGCGCCCGCGGAGCGGACTTCCTGGCGCTGCCTCCGGGCAGCAGGGCGGTCATCCCTGACCTTCGGCTGGAGCTGCTCTGCGACGACGGGGACGGCGCGGGGCTGCGCTGGGTCCGCGACACGCCGGGAGCGTGGCCCTGCGAGCTGGGCGGCGGGGGCTGCGCGGGGACGTGCGTGGAGGAGAGCGGGCGGCCGCGCTGCTCCTGCCCCGAGGGCACCGTGCTGGGCCCGGACGGGCGCGGGTGCCGCTCGCCCTGCGAGGGGGCGCAGTGCCAGCACCACTGCGTGGTGGCCGGCAGCTCCTTCGTGTGCATGTGCGCCGTCGGGTACCAGCTGGAGGCAGACGGCATCAGCTGTGAGGACATCGACGACTGCGCCAGCGAGCCCGGCCCGTGCGAGCAGAAGTGCGTGAACACCAAGGGTGGCTTCGAGTGCCAGTGTCACAAAGGCTACAGGATGGTGGACGGGCACTGCCAGCGCCTGCCGCCCTGCTGGGGCCTGTCGTGCCAGCAGCGCTGCGAGGAGCTGCCCGACGGCGACCGCTGCGGCTGCCACCCCGGCTACGCCGTGCACCCGGGGGATGCCGCCCGCTGCCTCCCGTACTGCAACACCACCGAGTGCCCGCCCACGTGCGACGCTGGCGGGGGCTGCCATTGCCCCGACGGCTTCATGTTGGACGAGGACGAAAACCTGTGCATGGACGTGGATGAGTGCGACAGCGGTCACTGCGAGTTCAACTGCACCAACACCCCCGGTAGCTTCCAGTGCCATTGTCCCCGCGGCTTCCTCCTCCGCGGCGTCGACTGCATCCCCGACCTGGACGGGGATGGCGAGGAAGCGTCCTCGGGGGATTTGGAGCCCGCACCGAACACGCCCGTCCCCAGCCGGTCCCCGCCGAAAGCGGAGCCGCTGCACCCCGGGGTGCTGGTGGGCATCGCCGGGGGTGCCCTGCTGAGCGTCCTGGCGCTGTCGGCTTTGGGATTCCACCTGGCCAGGAAGCGCTCCCACGGCTCCATGGATTACAAGTACAGCGGCCCCCACGAGAAGGAGCTCGGACTTCAGCCCGTGCCCTCCGCACAGAAGCCGTAGGGACAGCGGGCAGGACGGACAGACGCTGGACACTGGGAGGCCGAACTGGGTGACATTTATCCTCCGCCCCCCCATCCCCCCCCCCCCCCCCCTTCGCGCCCCGGCTGGAATTTTTGAATGATAATTCGGGAAAAACTGTGATCACATCACTCCCAGAAATACCCGCTGCTTCCCAGCCGGCTCTTGGAATGCCGGCGCCGGAGAGCGGGGACAGCAGAACACCCAGAGGCTGCTCCGCTCCTGCTCCTTTCCCGCTTCCTTGGCGTTCAGCTTTCCTTTTCCCGAGCCGGCGGTCGGGAAAACCGCAAGGAAAAATCCAGGACGGACGGCTCCGTGTGCAAGTGACTCTAAATCCGTGGGATGCGAGCACGGTGTGACCAAGGCGGGGTCTTTGGAAGGACACCTCGACCCAAACCCCCCTCCCCCGGGCTGGATGGTTTTCCCGAGCTGGGAGGCTCCTGCTTTTCTTTGGGATGGGGTTTGTTTGCTTTAAGCTGAGGGAAGGAGGAGCAAAGATGTTGTGGGAAGCACTTGTCACCTTAAGCCACTGGTGACAGCAGGGACCCGGTTCGGTGTCACCAAGGTGGGACTCAAATGTCTGATTCCCATTCCCTCTCCTTACTTTTTGCGGGATGTGGAGGTTAAACAGGGACACGAAGGCTGCTGGGGTGAATTTTGTAGGAAAGGTTTGCGGTGCTGCAGAGCCACATCCAGGTCCTTCCACGACTTTCCGCTGTTGTTGCCTTAAATTCGATTGTTGGATTTTGGATTTGGATTTGACCCCTCCTACCCACAGGGATTTTCCCTGTTCCCTCGTGCAGGGCTGACCCTAGCCCAAGGCAAAACATTCCCGGGGGCGGGATTCCAGTGCGCCGCTCATTCCCAGCCCCAGACGGACTTGGGGGAGGATTCTGAGAAGGATCGGGTTTTCCAGCTCCATCTTTCCCTAGGGAGCAAAAGGGGGTCCTGCTCCCGCTGCTGTCCGAGCGGCCAGTGGCAGCTTTATGCTGAAATATTATCCCGGAGAAGTTTTGGAAGCCTGGGATCAGAACAGGGGGGTTCTGTTCCCCCACATTCTCCCCTCCCACCCTGTGAACTTCCCAGCACGCAGCATCCCCCCTGGAATGCTAAACCTCCGCTGCAAATTCCCAGGAAAATCAAAATGAGGAATTTGTAGGAATTGTGGTTTTCCTAAAAGGTCGTTATCCTGAAGGCTGCATAGCTGAGAGTCCTGTCCATGGATCCCTTGGGATGGATTAAAGGGAAACCACATGGAGCGAGGGCTGTAAGTCTGTGGATGTGCCAGGTTTATTTTAGGACAGTTTGGCTGCAGTGGGAGGGAGGGAGCTGCTGTGATTATCCATAATTATCCAGAAAGAGATAGCAAAATATAAAGGTGCCACTTGGGAAAATATCCAAGGAAAAGGAAGGGAAAGAAAGGATAAGGTTTGAGAGTGGAAAGACCTTGCTGAGGCATCATCCCATACACAGGATCTGCTTTCCGTGGATCTTTCCTTGTTATCCAGCTCAAACCCCTGCTCATTCCTGGGCGGGTCCGAGGTTTTGCCACCACATCCCCAAAATCTTCTCCTCCCCCCTAATCTCAAATTCCCACTGCGGAGTTTTATCTTATCACAAATTCCTTCCTTACGGAGTCCTGAATTCCCAGCACTCCCTGTTTTATCCTCTCCCCAACCCCGGCCTGCTCCCTCCGGGCCCATTTGTAAATCCTTATTTATTTATTGGAATTTTACCCTGTGTGATGGAATTGTCTCATGGAGATCCTGTGTGGACACCAATAAAGTTTTGCCAGTCTGGTTCAGAGGAACTTCTGAGGGACTGTTCTTTCTTCCCTTCCCAAAAATTCCATCAGAAATCCAGGAAAACCCAGGAGCATTCGGGGTAGCACAGGGATGAAAATGTTCCCAGCTGGTTACTTCCCCAGTGGGATTCAAATGGAAGGAATGAGCCATGAATAATGGACAACACCAATACCATTCCAAGGACAGGAATGTTAAATGCCAATTAAACTGGAAGTGGCTCACTCCATGGGACCTCCACGTGCTGTTCCTCATCCCGGGGTTCCAAGCTCACCAAAATTTGGTTCTTCTGGTTTTTCTTTTTTTTTTTTTTTTTTTTTTTGGTGGAAATTTGGTCCTGGGTGTGCTAAAATCCAGGGAATTCTGGGTAGGGAGATGCGTACGATGGGATCTCATTCTGCTGTAGATGCAGCAGAGCTGAGGGGCTTTGGGATTTTTCCTGGTGTCTCCCTATCACTTGGGAAGAAATGGGAATTTATCATTTATCGATCAGGAGGGCCATGTGCTCCCGATTAACATTTTGGGATCCTCCCCATCCCCAGCGAAGGCTCCTGGATGCCGGAATGACGGCAATAACCACTCAATCCATAGAATTTGCTCCATCCCAGGCCAGTCTTATGGCTTTTTATTTCGGAGAGCGGCGCGGCGCACCCGGCAACCGGACCCGGCATGGCGGGCCCTCTCCCTCCGGCATCCCCTTTCAGCCCCGATTTCGGGCTCCCCTAGAAGGGGGTGGTTTTGGGGAGGAGGGCCCCGGGCGCGCAGCAGGGCTGGGGGCGCAGGGGGTCCTGCGGGCAGGGCAGGGGGGGACACACGCAGCCCTTGGCGTCCCCGCGGGGCGCGGCGCAGTAATCCAGCGGCTCCTCCTCGTCCTCGCTGTCCCCTCCGTCCCCGTCGGCGGCGCGGCAGCAGCACAGGCCGGCGTCGCGGCAGCGGCGCAGCACGCCGTGGAAGGAGTTGCGGAAATTCTCGGAGAGCAATCCATAGAGGATGGGGTTGGCGCAGCTGTTGGAGTAGCTGAGCAGCAGCGAAGCGTTGTGCGCGCTGGCGTCCAGGCGGCCGGGCAGCAGCAGCTCCAGCAGCTGCACCACGTAGAAGGGCAGCCAGCACACCACGAACATGGCCACCACGGTGACCACCAGCCGCGTCAGCTTGCCCTCGGAGCGCCGCCGCTGCTGCCAGCCCACGCCCTGCGCCACCACGCGCATCTTGCCGGCCAGCAGCAGGTAGCACAGCGCCATGGCCACCACGGGCAGCACGAAGCCCAGCGCGCTGCTGTACACCACGAAGGCGGCCGCCCACGCCGGGCTGGGCCACAGCAGGTCGCAGGCCACGGCGCGGCCGTCGCGGGTGACCGCCGTGCCGGCGAACACCGGGATGGGCGAGGCCACCAGCAGCGCCAGCAGCCACACGCCGCCGTTGACCAGCTTGGCGACGCGCGGGCGGCGGTAGGAGGCGGCGCGCAGCGGGTGCACCACGGCGATGTAGCGGTCCAGGCTGAGCACGGTGAGGCAGAAGACGCTGCTGAACATGTTGAGGCCGTCCACGCCCAGCACGGTCCGGCAGAGGGCGCGGCCGAAGGGCCAGCGCCGCAGCGCCGCCGCCGTGGCCACGAAGGGCACGCTGAGCATGAAGAGCTCGTCGGCGATGGCCAGGTTGAGCAGGTAGATGTTGGTGGCCGTCTTCATCTTGGCGTAGCGCAGGATGACGAAGATGACCAGCGCGTTGCCCAGCAGCCCCAGCAGGCACACCAGGCCGTAGATGCACTGCAGCACCACCATGCCCGCGATCTCCGCCGCGCTCCCGCCCCGCTCCGGGGCTCCCGGGGGCCGGCTGGCATCTCCCGCCGCCGCCGCCGCCGTGCTGCTGTTGGGGGGCGGCTCGGAGCCGGCCCAGCTGGAGATGCTCCAGAGGGGAATTCCGGCTGCCAGGAGCTGCTCGCCGTCCGTGCTCATGGCGGGAGGTGATCCATGGACGGGAGAGCAGTGGCAGTTGGGTCGACCTGTGGGCAGGGCACAGGGTGAGGGCTCTGGGGCACAGAAATCCCAGTGGATGCATTCCCCTCGGATTGGGAATCTCCATCCACCACCCTGACTCCCTTCATCAACCCCCTCCCTGCCTGGACACCTCCACGTCATTCCTCAGGCTGGAGCATCCCGGGTTTTTGGGATCTCAGAGGCTGTGGGGTGGGGTGGGAATTAATGCTCCGTGGCGCTCCTCAAACCAGGTGGGATGGCCTGGGATTCCCAACCTGGCCCAGGAATCAATCCCAACCTGGCCCAGGAATCAATCCCAACCAGGCCTGGGAATCAATCCCAACCAGGCCTGGGAATCAATCCCAACCAGGCCTGGGAATCAACGCCATCCACCTTAAGGAGCCCCCGCAAATCTCGAGGATTTCATTCACCATGCCAAGGAGAAAGCCAGCCGGGAATATTTTACCTTTCAGTATTCCAGGGACTGAAGGAGCTTCACTTCTTCCTGCCGGGGGGAAGAAGCCGCTGTGGGAAGATGCTCCGGTGGGATCTGTCGCCAACGGAAAGTCCTACTTGACCTGGATCAGATGACCGGGAAGATCCGGACCTTTTAAAGCGAAAGACAAAGCAGGGATGGACCCGCAGGATCTTCCCCCTCTCCCGCATCCCTATGCCGCAGGCATCGGCTTTCCGTGAAAAAATAAACGCGGCGCAACTTTCTGCTCCAGGATTTCCTCTGGAAAACAGCGCAGCGCCCTCCGCCCTTCTCCTGCCGGGCTGCGCTGTCCTGCGGCTCCCGGCCTGAGCATTCCCGCTCCAACGGCTCCTTCCCGGCGCTGCGGAGGGCGGGATCCGCAGCCCAAATCCACCCCCCCCCCCGCATTCCAAATCCCGAATCCCGCATCCCAAATCCCGCACCCCGCCCTCGCCCTCGCATCCCCCCGTGGCTCCGGGGAGAGGCAGGAGATGGAGAAGGAATGGTTGCCTTGGCAACGCATCCCTCATCCCGCATTCCTGCCGCGCATTCCCGCCTTCCCGGCGCTGCAGGGCCCCCGGATCCTTCCCGCTAGAGCGCCTTCCCTGCGGCACCGCATCCCAGGATTCCGGGTTTGGAGAGGTGAGGACCAGCCCGGCCTGGCCCCACATCCAAACCCACCGGGAATTCCACCCCATTTCTCAGTCTGTGCTGGAACTGAGGGTGCAAGAAGTAGAAATGGGAGGAAATTCCATCTTTTTTGGTTTTGTTTTTTTTTTTTTTTAAATCACTTGCTGGGTTTGGTTGTTTTTTGGGGTGGGTTTTTTTTTGGTTTTTTTTTATGATGGGAGGGATTCAGGGAATCTTATCCCTGGAAGCAGCTCAGCCTAGGTCATGGAATCATAGAATCATGGAATCACAGAATCATGGAATCAAAGAGTAATGGCGTCATGGAATAGAGGAATCACTGAAGTTGGAAGAGCCCTCTAAAATCGTGGAATCCAATGTGAACCCAGCGCTGATCCAGGTCCCCCAGTGCCACATCCACATGAATTTAAATCCCTTCTGGAATAAGGAGTCCACCACTGCCCTGGGAGAGAAATTTTCCTGATATCCAACCTAAACGTCCCCTGAGGCCATTCCCTTTTATCCCTTTTGTTCCCTGAGAGCAGAGCACAGATCCCACCTAATTCCTGTCAAAGACTCGTAGTGAATGAAATTCCCCCAGATCCTCCTTTTTTCCAAAATTCCCTTCTCCCACAGCTCCTCCTTAGCCCGTTTATCCCAACCCTGGCCGGGAAGTGATGAAGCAAACTTGCCTCAGTCATCCCAAAATCACAGCACTGGGAATTTTTGGGAATTTGGAGCTGCCTGAATGAGCGCATCTGGGGCCCTACTGCCAGGATGGGAGTAGGGATAAACGTCCATATGATACTCCTGGGAATGGGCTTGCAAATCCTGGGAAAACAGGTGGATTTTCTCCTCGCTGCTTAAATCCATGACCGTGGTTAATGGTGCAGCTGGCACGGATCCCGCTGGGAATATCCAGGATCCAGGGAATGCTGGCACCCCATCTCCACTCCCAATTCCATGGGGCGTTCCAGTGGGATAAAGGGCGATGGGATCCCACTGTGCTGACACAGGAATTCCCGGGTGCCAGCTCAGGAGCTCAGGGCGTTCCCGTTGCAGCAGGAGACCGGAAAACAAGGAATTAAACAATGGAAGCGGCCGCGGATTCCATGGGCCCCCTCCACCTCCCGGAGCAACAGGAAACCTTTAAAGGCTCCTTTACTGTAAAGGAGGAAACTCCGCCATGGATTTGAGCCACACGGTGGTCCCAGAATTCCATGGAAAACTCTGGGTTGGGAGGAGCAGGAATAGCTTCGGCTCTGGGGGGACAACTCCAGGTGAATGGAGCCTCCCTGTGGGATAAGGATGCCCTGATTAGGAAGTCTCGGCTTTCTTCCCATTTCAGGAGCATCCATAAAATCCTGGGATATCCCCAGTAGGAGGGGACCCACAAAGAACCCAGCTCCTAAAAATCCTGGGATTCTCCTCAATCCCACCCTCAGGAGTAGCCCCAGTTCCCGACCTTGGAGCCTGCTCTGATGGGAAAAGTGGAATTTGCTTGGTGCATCCCAAGGAATGTGTGGATTTTGGGATCAGCAGTTCTGGGATTTTAAGGTCTGGGGTTTGTAGGGAGCCTCTAAGTCAAGGAATTCCAGGGAAACCATCCTGGGGTTTAGTGGAATGTGTTTTTCCTGATGTCCAAGGGAATTGTTCAGCTCTCCTTATCCTGGAATCCGGTTAATTTTCCTCTTTATTCCCATTATCCCTGTCCTACTCCCTCACCGGGGCTGGATCCCAAATCCATGCCAAGGACTTGGGAAAAGTGGGAAAAGTGGAGAGGAGCCTGTGGTTCTGGGAATTAATGAACCTCTGAATGGGGTGGAATTTTCCCGGAGGAATTCCCATTTAAAAGGTCCCGCTCCCCTTTCCCAGGTAAATCCCCTATGGAATCCCTTTTCCACCCCTTGGATTTTCCCTGAGCCTCCAGCAATTTGGAATCCATGAATTCCACACAATCTCAGAATATTTGGAAGGGATCCTAAAAGACACGATGTTCCAGCCCCACTTCCATGGGCTGCTCCCAAATTTCCCCGCCTCCTCCCCCTCACCTCCCTCCTTCCCGATTTTCCAGAGGAAAGCCCGAAACGTGGAGATTTGCTGCCCTCTCCTGGGAGCCGCCAAATCCTGGGATTTGAGATGCTTGGAAATGTTCAAGCCTTCTGCTGAGTATTTTTTTAAAGCAGATTAAAATCTCCGAGGCATTCCCAGGAATGCCAAGAACTGTGGGAACAAAATCCTTCCCAAATTCCAGAAAAACCAATTTTGAGTATTTTTTTTCCCTCCTTAACCTCCAATTTTTTTTGGGAATTGTGGGAAAACCTGGGTTGGGAACAGGTTCTTGGACAAAATCTGACCTTGTCTCCCAGGAAAGAACCTTGAGTCTTCCCAAGTTTTTCCCCTCTTAACTCGGAGCTTTCTGCTCCTTCCTAGGGAAAAAATAAAATATCAGAATTTTTTTTTTTGGGAAGTAAAAGTATTCCAAAAAAATTCCTGTGTAGTTTATGAATATATTGGAGAAAAATTTTGGGAGAATCTTGGGATGAATGATAAGGAAAAAAAAAAAAGAGGATTTATCCACTTTGGGAATTTATAAAGTGAGTATCTCCCAAAAATTGGGGAAGCCTGGAATTTGGATGATGTTTGGATCCTGGATGTCACTCCTATGGATCCAGATCCATGGCAGCTCCTCAGGGTGTTTCCCTGCTGTTTTCTCCCTGGAAAACCTGGGAAATATGTAAAGGCCTCCGTTTCCCTTTCCCGGTGGGAAAGGAGGTGGCGTTATCCCGGCGGGAAGTGGAGCCGGAGGTCAGAGCCTCCTTCCCGATGCCAGGTGGGAGCTGGGCTGTGTTTATCCAGTCTGGGATCCACACTGCAGTTCCTTATTCCCGGCCTGGCGCTTTTCCCGGGAGCTCCTGGGCTCTGGCAGCCGCTGCCACATTCCAGGCCCCGCTCAATGCTCCTGTGTCTGCTCCTCCAAAAAATTCCCATTGGGATGGGGGATTGGGATGCAGGGATGGGGGACAACCGTGGTGGTGTCCCAAAGCTCAGGGATCCTGGGATTGTGGAGAGGAATAAGGAGTGGATCCGGCCCCGCTTTGGGGTGGGGCCATGACCAAGGAATGCAGGGAAGCTCCAGTGGCTCTTGCTATTCCATGAGTTATCCTTGTTCCTGCTCCAATCTGATCCCAATCTCAGCTCCCAAGGAATTTGGGGATGATGAGACAATTCCCACTGGCTCTTTTCCATAAATCTGCTCAAAAAATTCCTCCCAGTTTTGGAGGGTTGAGAAATCCTGATTAACATTGAAACAGCACCTGGAGTTTGCCTGAATCCCGCTGGATTCAACAGCAATGGATGCGCTTGGATTTCCAACTTGGAAACACCAAAGGAGTGCTGGGAAGCAAATTCCATGGGAATTTGGGCTGGGCATAAGGTGTGGTTCTCCTTGCTGGGAGCTCTGTATCCCAAAACTGATGGAAAGGGAAAGAACTGGGAATACAGAATGGAGGGAAAGCAGCGACAGCTCCATATGAAATCCCTGAATATTCCCAAGTTTCTCCCTCTGTGGCTGTGATGAATTTTTGGGAAGAGCAGGATGGAGCTGGGACAGAGGGATGCATTATCCACCCTAAATCCAGGCTGACATCACCTCCCTACTCCCTCATTCCATAATAATTTTGGAGCGCTGGATCCGGAGGCTTTGCTGCTTCCTATGGGCTCCTGGAGGTTTTCCTGGCTTCCAGGCCAGAGGCACCAGGAATTTTTATGGAAAGCCGGCTGGGGATGAATGGAGTCCAGAAATAGAAAAACTGGAGCAGCTCCAGAGGGAGGAAATCAGGGAGCCAGGAAGTTTCCTGTGCTCCCAGAGTCGGGATGGGGACATTGGGATGGGCTGGAACACCTGGAAATCCTGGATACACCCTCACTGGGAACCTGCTCCTTTTTTAATTGATTCCTTTTCCCACTCAAATCCATGGATTCTCCCCTTTTCCAGACATTCCTGCAGCCTGGATGGCTCCTGAGAGGAGGAGAGGCTTTTCCCGGGAATCCCAGCTGCTCATCCCATGAAGAAACCCCAAACTGTGCTTCCCAAATTCCGGCACCACAGCCTCCTTAAACCCATCTGCAAACAGCTGGAAAAACTGCTGGAAAACATGGAAAACAGATTCCTTTTCCTGGCAGCAGCTCCTAATTGTCTCCCTACCTGGTTTTCCCACTTTTTCAGGCGTGATTTTCCCTTAAATCTGGCTTTTCCCACTTGGCTCTGCCCCTGCACCAGCAGGGTGGGAAAGAATTCCCTGGGGCAAACTGGGCTGGAGCAGCATTCCTGAGGGAATGTCCCGGCGCTCCCAATCCCTTCCCAGAATCCCTGTGTCCCTCAGGAGGCGCCCTCCTGTTGGATATCCCATGGAATTCAGCCCCAGGTGTGTTTTCCTCCTGTATCCCTGTTCTCATCCTCTGCCAGAGGCCCGGGAAGGGCAGCAATTCCCAAGCTTTTGATTCCCCAGAATGTGCTTCCTGCAAGCGCCGAACCTGACCCTGGTGGGAAGAGAGAATGTGAGGGATGGATCCCATCCCTGTGGAGTCCTCTGTGAGCTGGTTGATCCCACAGAAAAACCAGGAAAAGGTGGATTTGCTGCTGGTTTTGGGGGTTGGAGCAGCTGGTGGGACAAGGAGAGGGATAAACCCCAAAGGGAATCGTGAAGAAGCCAGAAGTCCCTAAAAAGCAGCGAATCCATCTTTTCCTGGTAGGGATTGTTCCCTCTTCCTGGAGCAGTGGGAAGGGCTGGATTTTAGGGATTGGATGATCCCAGCTCTGCCATGGGGTCTGACTTTTCCATATACCAATTCCATGTTCAGATCCCTGTATCCCATGCCTGGGGCTGTGCTGGGAATTGCTGCCATGGATTCTTATAACAATGCAGGATCTGCTGGGGAAGTTTGAGAATTCCTCCCTAAAAAGAGATCAAAAAACCCTGGAATTTCAGTGGTGCTTGGAAGGAAGAAAGGAAGGAAAAAGGAAAGAAAAAAGAAGGAAGAAGGAAGGAAAAGGGAAGGAAAAGGGAAGGAAATTCTCTTTTCCTCCTCTTTGCTTTCATCTGTGGGATGAACAGACAAAAACCTAGGAGCAGGGAATGAGAAGGATGATGCAAGGAACGGGATTTGGGATGGGAACCATGATATTGCAGGAAAATGACCCGGCACAGCAGGAATTACAATAATGTCATTCCTGTTTGCTCCGGCTCCTGCTTAATCCTCCAGGAGCTCTGACATTTCCCAAAGAATTCTGCTCCTCGGGAAGTTCGGAAAAATGTTGCACCTCGCCAAAAGCCAGGGGATATTGGATGCTGCAGGAATAAATGGGAAGAAGGATGTGATCCGTGGCCTATGGATGGATGGGAGCCGGATGTGATCCCACTTGTGTGGTTGGATTGGGATAATGGGAATATGGGATAGTTTGAGGTTATCCCAGTGCCAGAACCAGCGCTGATCCCAACCCAGCTTTTCCAGGGGTTTGGGCATTTTTGGGGTGTTTAATGTGTTGGAGTGAAAAACTGGAATGTGAAAGGTAAGGCAAGAGCCGGAGGTATTCCTATGGAATTCCAGTGCTTGTGGTGCTCCTTTTCCTCAGGGAATGTGTGGAAGGGCGTCCAGGGTCTGAGCCTCACCTGCCCCTTTTCCTTAGGGAATGTGATCTGGGAAAGGGGAACTGGGGCTGACCCTCCCTTTCCCTCATGGAATATGGGTTGGGAAAGGGATCCATGGAGTGCTGCCCCTTTCCCATATGGAATATGAGCTGGAGAAAGGGATCCATGGGGTGCAGCCCCTTTTCTTCATGGAGTACAAGTCGGGGAAGGGAATCCAGGGCCAGATCCGAGGCGGAGTTCCGGCAGGATCCATGGAGGGGCTCATTTGCCGGGATAATTGTATGCTTTGCCCTTAAGCGTATTGATTCGGAAAAGTTAATCAGGACCATTTGGAAGCTCTTCCATGAAAAACCAGAAAATCCCATTAAACTGATTAAAACTGAATCCATCTTAAATAACCCCCTGCTCCTTAAAAATGTTGAAACAGGGAATTGTGTTCAAATAAAATTATTTCAGTCAAACACGGCCGCCGGCAGCTCCCGCCTGCCGAGGTGTGTGCGGAATTCTGGGATAATGGGAATGCTGGGAAGGGAACCAATCTCTTTCTCTGGGATAAATCCTGGGAGGCAAAACCGGGGGCAGTGGGGGAGCGCTGGAGGTGTGGCCACGTCTGAGGGAGGGATGGGGCACAGCCTTCTCTTTTCCATGGATTTTAGGGGGAAAGTCCTCATGGAAAAGGTTGGAAAACCCCGGCAGAGCTGCCCAGGTATCCTAGTTCCTGGAGGGATTAAAAACTTGGGAATGTGGTTTAGTGGTGAGGGAATGGTTGGATGTTTCCAGCCTTTGCCGTGCTGAGATTCCATGATTTTCCTTAAAGGATGATGCTTCACATCTGCTTGTTCCCGAAACACCGAGTTCTGTGGCTGGGGAATGTTTCTGGATATTTTAAACTGAAACCCGGGAAGCTCCTGGACAAGGATCCTCACAGGAGAGCCCAGCTTGAGATGGAGTTTGGGCTCTGCTCATCCATGGCTTGGAATCCCAAAGGATTTGGGATGGATGGAATGTGGGTTTTCCAAACCTGGAGGCTCCATCCCAGAGGCAGAGCTGCTCTTCCCTTTTCCTGCTGCAGGAGGAATCTGGGACAGAATGGGATGGCAGGGAAACCCTTGGGATGTGCCTTGGGATTTTTCTTGTCCTGGGAGCCACACCTGGAATGACACAATTCCTTCTGGGAGGAGGGAGGGGATGGGGCTGATCCTGGCAGTATTCCCCTCCCTGCCACCCCATGAAGTTCCCTTGAGCTCCCAAACTGGCTCTTCCCAAAAAACCAGCTGCTCTTGGACAAGGCAGCTCTGGGAGTTTTGTTGAAATGCCAGCATGGAGAATCCAGCAGTGGGAGCTGATTCTGAGGGATTGGGAAGGCGTTATCTGCCCGGAGCTCCGGATTATCCCTGATTTCATCACTCAGACAGGGAGCACTGGGAGATAACGGGGATTGCTCCCAGTTTGCTTCCAAATGGGTTGATTTTCCCTTCGGAGCTTCCACGTCTCTGGATAAATCCCATGTGTGAGCCAGACTTTTGCATTTCCAGGGAGCAATACCCACATCCCTAGGGAATTATGGGAATTATGGGAATGATGCCACTGGCTCCCATCCCAAGCTCCATCAGGGTCAGTCCTGAGGGATTCTGAGCATCCCGCTCTGGCCAGCCTGAGGTTTGAGTCCCCTTTCCCAATGTTTTCCAAATAGAACAGACTCTGGCACAGTGAGGTATCAAATTCCATAGGGATCTTTTGGAGCTTGGCATGGGAAGTGTGTCCTATGCTCCATGCCCTTGGCATGGACTTTCCTTGCCAAAAAACCCCGTTTTTGGGTGACCAAAGGTTTTCCATAGGCAAATCCTGTTAAGAAATGCTTGGAAAACGCCTTCAGGCACAGGGTGGGATTCTGGGGTGTCCAGGAGTGGGAGTTGAGGATCCTTGTGGATCACAATTTTCTGGGAGACCCTGCAGGTGATGACACAGGAAAGCGGGAGTGGATTGCAGGGATTGAATCCTTCGGAGTGGATCCAGCAGCAGCGGGATGAGCTGGGGATACCTTTCCCCGTTCCCGCTGCTCCAACGGATGTTTCCTCCTGAATTTTGTCCCATTCCCGGTGAGAGGGGATGGATGAGCATCCTGAATTCCCAGCCCTGACCTCCCTGGAGCTGCCAGGCTGCTTTATCTCCGCCGCAGCCTCCGGATGCTCCTTGCAGCATTCCCAACAAAGGAGGTGCCAGCGGAGGCTGTTTGTCAGCGCCTTGTTCCTGACCGCGGGAATAAATCCTGGATCCCTCCTTCCCTCCCTTCCCAAGGCCGGCGGCCGGGTGCCAGCCGAGCCCCCCGCGCTGCTCCTAATCCATCAGCGGGAGCATCCCTCGGCGGGAGCAGCGGGAAGCCGGGATAATGGGGAGCCCATTAGCATCTCCATGGAGCAGCGGGATGCAGGGATGCTTCCTGAATCCACATCCTGGCTTCCCCGCGCTCCCAGGTGCTGTTTGCCCACCGAGGTGCTGGCCTTGGGAGCAGCTGCGCATCCAAGGGCCAGGAAATATCCCGCTCCTCATCCTCTTCCCGCTCCGGGGGCCCTGCATCACAAGGCCCGCGGTATTTCCTTGGATAGCGGCGCTGTGTTTGTCGGGATCCCCGGGAGCTGATGAGGTGTTAATGGGAGCAGGGATTGGGATTGGCGCTCGGGGGGACACGGCTGCATCCCGGCTTCCCAGCCAGCTGGGAAAACCAGTGGGAAACCCCCCGCCCCAAGCCTAAAAGGGCGAGGAGTAGAGTGGAAGTTCGGGATGCAGGGATGCCTCAGGGGCCAGGGGTGGTGCCTGTGGATTGGGAATGTTTTCCTGTTAGGGTGTCTTTTGTGATGGAAGTGGAGGGGGAAAAGGGGCGGGAGTGAAAGTTGTGTGCTCCAGTGAAAGTTGGGATGCTCACTGTGGAAATTGGGATGCTTGCCGTGAGAACTGGGATGCTGGCTGTGGGAATTGGGATGCTTTGGCACCCTCACCCTGAAAGCTGGGATATGCCTGCACCCTCCCAGTGAAAACTGGGATAAACCCCAAAATATGAACCAGGATCCCAGTGCTCCATCAGGTGAATCCCGGTGGATGAGGTCACTCCCAGCACATCCCCAGTGGCTATCTCTGGAGATAAGGAGCAGCCCTGCCATTCCCAAGTGGAGCCGGGACTGATGAGCTGTGTCCTCTCCGGAGTGGATTTCATCCCTGGTGGGAGACCTCGGGAAGCTCTGTCTCCTCGGCGGAGATTGAATCAGCTGAAAAATGGGAAATGTTGGGAATGGAGACAGGGAGGCTGCTCCTGCAGATAAGGGGAGCCCTCAGCCCTCGATGCTTCCCGGTGGGATGAGGGCTGGGTGGGACTGGAATCATTGCATGGCCCCAGGGAATGGATTTCCCTTGCTGTAAAAGAGAAGGAAAACCAGGAACTCTTGCTGAGGTCCAGCTGAGCCCCTTGTGTTGGTACCAGCAGAGCTCCTGGGATTTTGGGATATCTCCTTTCCATGGTCATTTGGGACTTTGGGCATGGAGTGAGAGGACAAGGGGAAAAACTGGAGGAGGGTGGAGTTGGGTTGGATATGAGGGAAAAATCCTTCCTGGGAGGGTGAGGAGGCCCTGGAACAGTTTTCCAGAGGACCTGTGGCCGCCGTATCCCCGGAAATGTCCAAGGCCAGGCTGGAGCACCCTGGGACAGTGGGAGGTGTCCCTGCCCATGGCAGGATGGAATGCAATGAGCTGTAAGCTCCCTTCCAACCCAACCCATTCTGGAATTCCGTGATCCATGACAAAAATAAAATTAAAATCATACGGATATTCCGGGGTGTCCTGCCCCACGACTTTTCTTCCACAGGACTGGAATTGCCCAGGGAAGCTCACGGAAGGACCAAACCCACGTGTGTGCCACGTGCCACCATTCCGGCCGCTCCCGAAATCCCTCGGTGCACACCTGGCCCGGGGAGGGGGCGGGGGGGGGCTCTATCCCTGCTCCCAAAAAGCTGGAAATAGCAGCAGCTCTGTTGATTCACAACCACAGCCCTGACTTCCCTGCTCCGGATCCGAGGTGTTTTTTTTAACAATCCTCCCTTTTTCCCGGTGAGCCGAGGGCACACGGAGCGGCCAGGGCTCCCCTGGATATTCCCGGGGGGCCACGCCAGCTCCTCTTTTCTCCCTCGGAAAAACAGCCCCCGGTGCCCGGAGCATAAAAAGCCTTTGTGCGGCCGGGCCCGGATCCCTGGGGAGCGGCAGCGGGATCGCACCCTGGGAAGGGAAGGGCTGGAGCCGCCCCGGGAGCCCCAGCCATCCCGCAGGGTGATGCCTCCCCGCGCCAGCCCCGGCAGGAATGTTTGCTGTCACCGCAGCCTGCGGCAGGGAAATATTTTCCAAGGAAAAAAAAGGCCTCCCAGTGTATTCCGCGCCACCAGCTCCGGCGGCCTCTGTAGCCGTCTTGTTCTGCCGCCGCCGGGACACCGAGCTGGAGGAAGAGAGGAGGCAAAGGTGGGAGAGCTTTAAAAAGCTCTGGTTAAGGTTGTTCCACCCTCTGGAAAAGGGACTGGGAAGCTGCAAAACAGCCGGAGCTGCAAAACAGCCGGAGGCTGCTTTTGGGGGGAGAGGGCGGTTTTCCTTCGGCCTCCCAATCACAGCTTCCTATCCCGGGAGGAGCGCTTTGGGATGTTAAGAGATAACCTGACTTTTTCCAAGGGGAGAATGTAGGTCAGAGCCCACTTTGCTTCCCAAAATCCAGTGAGGATGCTGCTGCTGCTGCAGGTTGGGCTGGAGTCTGTCCCTGCAGCTCTTTACTCTGGCACCAAAACAAAACGCACTCAGAAAACTGTGAAAAATAAGCCCAGCTCGGGAATGCAGCTGATTGGAAGTTTTTCCGACAGAAAGTGCCGTCCGATCCGCGGAAAACCGTTCCTGGGGCGGGTGTTGATTTGGGCACTCTTTCCTCTGAGGGGGAAAAAAAATCAGAGTGAGGGAGGGGGGGAGAAATGTTTGGAGAGAGCCGGAGCTGCCGCCATCACAGAGCTTTTCCATCCCTCCACAGAGCAGCTCTCCCCTGGAATTGCGCTGGATTTAGCAGCCCAAGGATGCTGGGTTTAGTAGCCCCAAAAACATTGGATTTAAGAGGCCAAAAGCACTGGATTTAACAGGCTAAAACCAGTGGATTTAGCTGGCCAAAAGCACTGGATTTAGCTGGTTAAAACCAGTGGGTTTAGCAGGCCAAAAGCACTGGATTTAGTAGCCCCAGAAATGCAGGATTTAGTGGCCAAAGGCACTGGATTTAACAGGCCAAAATCACTGGATTTAGTAGCCCAAAAAATTTGCTTTAGGAGCCCAAAGGCATGGGATTAAGCAGGCCAAACCCACTGGATTTAGCAGTCCAAAATCACTGGATTTAGCAAGCCAAAGGCAATGGATTTACCAATCCACAGGCCCTGGATTTTGCAGTCCAAAACACTGGATTTTGTTGCCCGAAAGCGATGGATTCAGTAACCAAAGGCCTTGGATTTCCCAATCCAAAGGCATTGGACTTAGTAACCAAAACCACTGGATTTTGAAGGCCAAAATCCCTGGATTTAGTAGCCCAAACCCACTGGATTTAGCATCCAAAGGCTCTGGATTCATCTGCCTGCCACGGGCCACCGGCACGGGGGACGAGGTCCCAAGGACACGGGAATTCTGAATTTTACTGGGAGGGAATCACTGTGCCTAGGGGGGAAAAGGTTTTTAGGGGGAAAAGTCTTGGGAATATTCTGGATTCTGGCTGTGGGAGCCAGCCTGGCTGGGATGAGCTGTGCCATCATCCCACTCAGGACAGGCAGCCTGAAATTCCCTGTTTTCCACCTTTACCAGGGCTGGGAGCAGGTGTAAAAGGCTCCTCCTCAACCTGAGGTAGTTTTTCCATCAAAAATCTTTTAGCAGAAACAAAAGATTTCCGTTTGTCTGGCAAAATTAGGCCGATCCCACACTCAAAGCTTCCCTGGATTTTAAAGCCCGAGTTGAAATGGAATATTTTTGCCCCCGGAAAAGAGTGGAACTGAAGGAAAATCCCCTTGCAGGTGGCAGCGACCTGCAGGGCGGTGCTGGGATGGGGTGGCTCCGAAATTCCCACCGTGATCCAGCCGGGCCGGGCGGAGGGCGGGGGGATCCGAGTGTCCTGCTGTCACCGCGGCGCCGCCGGTGCCTCATCCCGAGGCACAGACCCGGGATTGTGCCGACCCCGAACAGATTTATGGGGTGATCCTGGCCTGCTATTAGTGGTCATGGAACCGCAGACTCCCAGACAGGGCCCGATCCCAAGCTCCCGTGGTTTTTTTGGAAGCAGAAATCTCCACTTCGGCTGTTTTGCTGCGGGCTCTGCCAGGGACACCTCATTCCCAGGAAAACGGGGTGCCCTGGGCAGCAGACTGCCAGGAGGGGACATGGAGGGTGACATGGAATGAGCGGTGCCTGCGTTGCAGAGCTCCGAGCAGCTCCGCCGGCTATTTATACCCGGAACGCGGGAATGGAGCCGCTCGGGATAAATGGAGCTATTTTCAAGGTCTTGGCCAGGTCTAACTGGTTTAAACAAGGCCGGGAATGACTCACAGGGCTATAAATGTCCGTCAGAATCCTCGGAGAGGCTGTCTCCGATGGATCTCCTTGGAAAAGCAGCCTCCCGGAGCGCTGAGAAAGCTGGGACACGCTCCTGTCTCCCTGCTCCAGCACCCATTCCAAATCCCGTCCGTTCCGAATGGCTGGGACTGGTTGGACTGGGCGCATCTCTGCTTTTATGGGATGTGTACGGAATTTGGGAATTGAGTCCTTTAATTCTGCTCCTTGGGTGATGTGCTGGACCGTCCTTGGGGTCATTCATCCCCCCCGTCCCGAGCAGCAAATTCCCGGTGGGAATCGGAGCACCTCAGCCAGGCTGGAAGCTCTCCAGCAGCGCTGGGGTTTTGTTAGGAAATAACAGGGAGCTATTAAAGCCCGGGGTTTTGGGAGGAGGCTCCAGATTCCATTTTCTTCCTGTTTGTTTTCTTCTTGGGAACCCAAGGACATTTCAGTTTTCAGCAACTGATCATTAAACATAAAAAATAATTCCCGGGATGAACCCAAACCCCGGATATTTCAGTCAGGTGAAAATTCCCCTGCCGGCTGGGAGAAAATATCCACGGCAGGATTTTCCTGGGATGTCAGGAAGACTTTCTTTCCTTTCTTTCTTGATCTGGGCATCTCCCTCCGCTCATGCTTCTCCCTGTGCCGTGGGAGCTGGGGATGAATCCGTTAACTCCCGGTTTTCCGCAGCCAGCCGGCTCCTCCGGCCATCATTCCAGATGCCTGTGCATCTTGTTTATCCAGCAAAACGTGCTGCTGGAAAGCCGGGAATGGGCATCACGTGGCCCACGGCAAACAGCCGGCAGATGCCCTCTGTTGATTTTGCTCCGGAGCTTTTCCAGAGGCTGCTGGGCTCTTCCAAGGGGGTTTTACCCATTCCCGCTGTGATCCCATCCCACCGTCCCAGGATCCCCACCTCATGCTGGCATTGTCCCCAGGGAGCATTAGGAATGCTGTCCCAGGAAGTCGTCGTTCCCATCGGGATAACTGCTGGTGCTCCATTCCTAATAACGGGGCGTTATTCCCATTGGGCTTTTCCAGGGTTTTATTTTATTCCAGCAGCTCCTTCATTGACACATCAGATAATTACGGAGCAGGAAGGAACACTCAAACAGGGAGTGAAAATGCCAGAAATAGGGATGTATCCCAACTGTCTGCATCCTCAGGAATCCTTGTGGATGAAACCAAGTTGCCTGCCCCTGGGATTGAAGGGTATCATTCCAGAGTTAAAAGGATGGATATCCTCGGGATATTAAAGAGACAAGATTTTTGCACACTCCCAGCTTTTCCTTTGTTAGCCTTGCTAAGGCCTTGGAAAATCTTTCCCGGAATTAAACAGCCCCATTTAATATGGAATCTAATTAGGAGGGACTTGGTTGAAGAGTTCCTCAAATAGTTGAGTCAATATTGGCCGGTGTAATTGTGGGAATTCCCGGTGGAATTCCGGCACCTGTTCCAGAGCTGAGACTCCATGGACGGGGAAAAAGAGGGAATTTCAGTGGTCCCCATCCGAATCCTTCAAGTAGCTTTTCCCAGTGTGTGGAATTTGTGGGAACTCGGGAGCGGGATCCTGGTGCGTGCTCCCAAGTTGGTGCTGGATGTGACCTTGGGATGCGCTGTTGGCTCTTCCTGGAGAGCTTTGGTGGGAATTAAGCTCAGTTTAATTCCGAGCTTCAGGAATGTGAATCATCCCCATCCCCATCCTCATCTTCCCGTGGTTTGTTCCACTTGTTGGAACAGAAGCTCCTGGGAATGCTCTCAACCCAACAGGGCTCTTGACCTGACAAAGATGGATCCTACAGGAAAAATTGGGAATAAACCCAGCCGGAGACAGCACGGGAGCAATGGGAGCTTTCCTATCCCGCTCCACCTTCACCCTTCCCTCTTCCCGCCTCAATCCCATCTCCCACCTCTTCCTGAAGTACTTCCAGGCACTGATTCATCCATAATTTCCATCTCTTATCAGGGAAATCCGACAAGTTGCCTTTTGTCTCCAGCAATCCTCCTGGAGGGCGGCTCTTCAGGAGACGCTGTCTCCCAATTTCCTGATTTCAAGGGAAAAGCCCAATCCTGCCTTTCTTTTGGTGGAGCGGCACGACTGGGAGAGTTCATTATCCTGGATTAATGATGATAATTATCAGGAGAAGAGGGATAATTATCCAGCTTGGAGGGAAGGCACCGGCCTTGCCGCAAGGGATGGATGCAGAAAAAGCCCATCCGGGCTCCGGCCATCCCTTGGGAAGTGGGAGCCGCCTCCCAGGCCTTGGCTCCCAATGCAAATAAGAGCATCATTTCAAAATTAAATTTAAAATAAATATTAGTTAAATATTAAAGAGAAGAAATCAGGTGGAGATGGCCCAGAACTCGCTCTTTCCAACCGGGAATGTTTAAATAAGACACCACGGAAAATTTTTCTTTTTTAGCAGTCCTGGTTTTCCTAAAAATGTTCTTTTTATGGGAAAAATATCAATTTTCCTGCTTCTTTTCCTTAGGAGAGATGAATTTTATCCGTGTGGAAGGCGAGAAGGGAGCGGGAGGTGGTTGGATGTGGGAGCGGAGTCGATCCCACATCCAGCCGCTTTTCCAGGCCCGCGTTGCTGAATACAAATGTTGGAATTGCTCCGTGTCCTCGTGTTCCCGAGACAAAGGCTTTGTCTGAGGAGCAGGACTGGGATGTGGTGGCTGTGGTTGTCCCCGTGGGCACACGGAACGGGATGGGCATCACCATTCCTGGCGGGATGTGCTCCATGGATGGAGCAGGATGGGGGAATTGTGGGACAGACAAAGGGAACATGGGATTTAAGCGTCTGGGATGGTAGGAATGTCCTGAAGGATCAAAAACCCAAGGAATTAGGGCAGCTCCCAGTCCACACATGGATGAAAATCCTCACCTTTGGTGGGGACAAAATTCCAAGTCCTGTGGAGCCAAAGCAGGGAAGCGGTGCCTGGTAAAGAGGAAAAAGCAGGAAATTGGGAAAGGCTCAGGAGCTCGGGATGGTGTCACCTCCGGCCACCCCTCACGAGGAGGTGCCAGACGTGCTCACATCTGTGCCAACATCTGCCCCAACATCTGCAGGGCGCAGGCCTGAGGGTGGGAATTGCCCAGGGAAAGGCTCATCCCGGCCTCTCAGGAATCCACCAGAACAAACCTCGCAGTCCGAGGGAAAAGGGGGTGGAAAACCAGAGGGGGTCTCCTCCAAAACATCAGGACCCAGCCAGGAGCAGAGAGCAGGATCCTTGAGCTTGCCCGGCAGCCACATCCCAAATTTCACCCCATCCTCCCAGAATTCCCCCTTCCCGAGCCTTTGGATGAGCAGAAAGCTCCTTGAGAACGCAGGGAGCGGGATTCAGCACTCGGGGTGCACCAGCCCCTCCTCCCAGCCGGGACGGGCGGTCTGGGGGTGCGGGCAGGGGCTGCAAGGGGGTGACCCCCGGGACTGACCCCTCGGGGGGTCCCTGGGTGTCCCCCCCACCCCCGGGGTGTCGCTCCCCGTCCCCCCCGCACCCACAGCAGGCGACAGAGGGCGCCCCGCCACCGCTCTCGGGGCCGCCTCTCCCTCTTTTTGGGGTGTCCCCCCTCTTGGGGGAGGCATCCCCCTCCGGGCCCTCCCCCCAAATCCCCCAAATCCCGGCAGAAAAGGCCTGGAAGAGGCGGCGGGTGGCTGGGAGGGAGGTGCGCTGTGACTATCGCCGCGGCTATCGCGATAGAAGCCGGCGAGCGGGGCTGTTTTCCTTTGGCCGTGGATCCTGAGGGATTTGGGAGCGCAGGGAAAGGATCCTGGAGGGCTTTTGGGGGGGTTAAAAACTCTCGGCGGTGCGGGGCAGGGGGAGGCCCCTGGGGAGCGCAAGCTCAATAAATAAACAAGTAATTAAATAAATAGATTAATAAATAAATAATCAAAAAAGCAAATAAATCAGGATTGCGGTTGGTTTGGTTTTTTGGCTTTTTTTTTTTTTTTTTTTTTTTTTTTTTTTTTTTTAATGACGGTGGGCAGATCTAGGTGGGAATTCATGGAACACTCCCCGGGAGCGGCGGGGATGCTCCCGGAGGAGCCAGGCGGGCGCTGGGAAGGGGCGGTGGGAATGGGGGGAAGCCCCCCGGTGCCTCCCTGTCCCCCTTGCCCCCCCCCACCTCCGCCGTCAGGATCGCGGATTTAGACCCGCGGGGGGGTGATTTTGGTCACCCGTCTGTCCTTCCTTCCTCTTTCCCTCTTTTCCTCCTTTCCTGCTTTCCCCCGCTCCCAGGCGCTCCGGGAGCGGCGCTGCCCCGACGGAGCGCACCGGGACCCGCACCGGGACCCGCACCGGGACCCGCACAGGCCCGGCCCCCGCGGCCCCGCCGGCGCTGCCCGCCCCTTTCCCTGCTCTCCCTGCTCCGTTTAGCCCCGGTTTTCCTGCCGGGAAGAGCCGCGTCCCGACCTGCGGGCCAGGCAGAGCCCCGGGGCCCGTTCGCCGCGGGGAGCAAAGGTGCGTGGGGAGGGGACCGGGGACTTCGGGGGGACACTCAGCCGCTCCAGCGGGGCCGCTCCCGGCGGGAATGCTGCGGGAAAGCCGCTGCCGTCGGGGCTGTCCGGGCAGCGGGGTGGGGATGGTGTCCCCCGAGAGCGGGATGGGGCGGCAGCGGTGTTCCCCGGGAGCGGGGTGGGGTGGCAGCGGTGTCCCCCGGGAGCGGGGTGGGGTGGCAGCGGTGTCCCCCGGCGCGGGGCGGTGGCGGAGGCGCGCAGAGGTGCGCGGGGCCGCGGAGGAGCCGCTCCCGCCTAGGTGTGAGCTGATTATTCAAATGGGCAGCCGAGGACCTGGGGATTGGAGGCTCGCCCGGCCGCTCCGTGCTATATCACTGGGGCACCCACGTCACTGCAGCACTTGTCCTCCTCTTCCTCCTCCTCCTCTTCTTCCTCCCTCCTCCCTCCTCCTCCTCCTCCTCCGGCTCCTCCATCGCCTCCGGGCGCCTCTTCGCCGCGGAGCGCTGCGAAAACCCACCCAAGGAGCGGCGGCGGAACAAACCCACCCCAGCCCCAGCGCCGCTCCATCCCCCCCTTCCTCCCTCCCTCCTCTTCCTCCTCCTCCAGAGGCTCCGGCGGAGGGGAGGGAGGGTTGGGGACTTTTTTTTTTTTTCCCCTTTTTTTTTTTTTCTCCTTCTTTTTTTTTTTTTTTTTTTTTGGGTCGCTCTCCGCCGTCGTTTGTTGTGGCTGTTAAATTTTAAACTGCCATGCACTCCACTTCCAGTATGCTGGGAGCGGTGAAAATGGAAGGCCATGAGCACACGGACTGGAGCAACTACTACGGGGAGCCCGAGGTATGGACGGAGCCGGGAGCCCCAAAACCCCCCGGTGTCCCGGCCCCCGGACGGGATTAACTTTGGCACCGGCTCGGCGCTGCGGGCGGGGGTCCCGAGGTGCGGGTGGGGGTGCGGGCGACTCTTCCCAGTTTTTCCTTCCACCCCTCCAGGTATTTTTCTCTCTCCGGGCAGGGATGTCCCTTTCCTTTTCCCTTCCTGCAACTCCGCTTTCCAGGACGGCTCCGCCGCTCCTGCTGCCACCGCGGTTTTTTTAATATAGATACCAAAATATATTTGGGTTTCATTAAGAAGAAAAACAACACCCCCCCCCCCATCCCGCCTCCCCCACCACCACCCCGCGCCGGGATTTAACCCTTTCCTCCCGTGCCCTCCTCGGAGCCCCGCGGCTGCGGCGCCTCCGGCTCCGGGCTGGACTGGGCTGGGCTGGGCTTGGCTGGGCTGGGCTGGGGCTCCCCCCCGCGCCATCCCCGTGCCCTGTGTCGCTTGTCCCCGCAGGGCTACTCCTCGGTGAGCAACATGAACGCGGGGCTGGGCATGAACAGCATGAACACCTACATGACCATGTCGGCCATGAGCAGCACGGCCAACATGACGGCGGCGGCCACCTCCATGAACATGTCCTACGCCAACACGGGCATGAGCCCCTCGCTGACGGGCATGTCCCCGGGCGCGGGGGCCATGCCGGCCATGGGCTCGGCCGGCGTGCCGGGCATGGGCGCCCACCTGAGCCCCAGCATGAGCCCCATGGGCGGCCAGGCGGGCTCCATGAACGCCCTGGCTCCCTACTCCAACATGAACTCCATGAGCCCCATCTACGGCCAGTCCAACCTGAACCGCTCGCGCGACCCCAAGACCTACCGGCGCAGCTACACGCACGCCAAGCCGCCCTACTCCTACATCTCCCTCATCACCATGGCCATCCAGCAGTCCCCCAACAAGATGCTGACCCTCAGCGAGATCTACCAGTGGATCATGGACCTGTTCCCCTTCTACCGCCAGAACCAGCAGCGCTGGCAGAACAGCATCCGCCACTCGCTGTCCTTCAACGACTGCTTCCTCAAGGTGCCGCGCTCTCCGGACAAGCCGGGCAAGGGCTCCTTCTGGACGCTGCACCCGGACTCGGGGAACATGTTCGAGAACGGCTGCTACCTGCGCCGCCAGAAGCGCTTCAAGTGCGAGAAGCAGCTGGCGGCCAAGGACGGCTCTGCCGGCGCCGGCGGCAGCAAGAAAGGCCCAGGCCAAGCCGCCAGCCAGCCCCTGGGCGAGGGCAGCTCCTCGGGGGGCTCCGACGGCTCTGCCGGCGCCGAGTCCCCAGCCAGCTCCTCGCCCTGCCAGGACCACAAGCGCACCCTGGCCGACCTCAAAGGGCTGAGCCCCGGCGAGCCTTCGGCCTCGCCCGGCCAGCACCTGCTGGCCCCGCCGCACGCCGGGCTGGCGCACGAGGGGCACCTCAAGCCTGAGCACCACTACGCCTTCAACCACCCCTTCTCCATCAACAACCTGATGTCCTCCTCGGAGCAGCAGCACCACCACCCGCACCACCAGCACCACCACCCGCACAAAATGGACCTGAAGGCCTACGAGCAGGTGATGCACTACTCGGGCTACGCCTCGCCCGTGCCCGCGGGCCTGGCCATGGCGCCCGTCACGAACAAAAGCGCCCTGGAGGCCTCGCCTTTGGCCGGAGAGACTTCCTACTACCAAGGCGTGTATTCCCGGCCCATCATGAACTCCTCCTAAGTGGGGAAAAAAGCTCCTGGAAAAAGGGGGGAACCCTTCCCCCACCTCCCTCCCCCCATACCCCTCGCAGTGGACTCTCAGCACGGTACATATCCGGTATATATATATATATATATTTTTTTTTTTTTTTTCTGTTGTCTCCAGATGTTTGCATCCATTTGGGAATCTGCAGCCGTGTGGCCCCTTCCCAAATCCACCCGGGGAGGGGGGGGGGTCCCTGTGGGGTGGTTTGGTTTGGCGGGGTGGGCATGGAGGGGGTTCTCCGGGGCTTGTTTTGATTTTTTTCGTTGTCGTTGTCGCCACGAGGTCTAAATATATCTATTTTTTTGTGTGCGAGTGAGGGGGGTGAAAAATAACCCTCAGCCGAGGCAGAACCAACCCCTCCTTCCTTGTGAATACTCCTAGTTCGGAAACCGAGAACCAAAAGTCTTGCAACGTTGTAAAAAAAAAAAAAAAAAAAAAAAGAAAAAGAAAAAAAAGGGGGTGGGGGGGAGACGGGGGGAAAGCAAAAAAGAAAAGAAAAAAAAATACGAAAAAAAATTTTAAAAAGGCAGGATAGATTGTTGTAATTGAAGCAAATGCTTGATGTTCCCGGGAGAGTAAACTACTTGGATCTGATTAATTTATCGTTTCTGTATGCTTTATTTATGGCTTCGAGCTGTGTATTCTGGTAGCGAGCGGCCGCAGCTGCCGCAGAACTCCATTAAAGTCGTGTTGGCGGTGCTTTTCCCCCTGCATCTCTGTTCCGCCGCCGCCGCCCGACGGGACCCCCGCCGCTCCCGGCCGGCACCGCCGCTGTCCCGGCCGGCATTCCCGGGATCTCCGCGAGCGAGCCGGCCCCGGCTGCCACCGCTCCAAACCCGGCTGGGATCGCTCCATGCCAGGCTGGGATCCCTCCAATCCCCCCCGGAATCCCTCCAGCCCCCGCTGGAATCTGCGATGTTCCGGAACCCCTCCATCCCTTCCAGGATCCCCCCATCCCCGTGGGATCCCATTATTCCTTCCAGGACCCCGCTATCCCCGACACGACACCTCCATGCCCGCGGGTTCCCGGCCAGGATCCCACTATTCCCATCAGGTCAGGGAAAATCCGCACCCCCTGCTCAAGGTGGGAATCAGGGACCCCTTTCCCAAAGCCCCACGATCCTGGAAAAATCATCCCAGCTGCGTGAACCGGGAGGGATTTCGGACTCGCAGCCTTTCCCGGGACAGCATCCCGGTTTTTCGGCGGGCGGTGGAAAAGGCTTTTTATTTTCAACACCTCCAGCATCCTCTCCTTCCATTCCCTTTTCCCCCTCTTCCCAACCACTTGTTGTTTTTCCCACGCGGCGCCGGCCACGCCACGATGTTGCTTTCCCAACTAACATCCAAATCCTTCTTAAAATTCCGCATTGTCCGCGGCGAGAGAAAAGGGGAGAAAGGGAACGAGCGGGGAGGAGCGGGGCGGGGGGGCAGAGAGGAGAAGGGGGAAAAAAAAAAGAACCTTCCCAAAAAACAAAACGGGGCTGAAATGTGTCGGGATCTCTCCAAGGACACACACGATGGCAAGCGGGGCGTGCAAGGGGTGGCATTAGCACATAAAAGGCTCCCGCGGCCAGCGGGCACGGGCGCGGGGGTGTCGCCGCTTTGGGGACAAGGACATCCCCCCCCCCCCGCTCCCGGCCTCGGGCCCGGCCCCGCTCGGGTCCGCTCGCATCTCGCTCCCTCCGCGGAGCTTTCGCCTCTTTTTTCTTCCTTTCCCTCTGTATTTTCTTCCTTCTCCCTCCCTTTTCTTCGTTCTCTCCCCTTTTTCTTCCTTCTCCCCCTTCTTCTTCCTTCTCTCCCCTTTTTCTTCCCCCCCCTTTTATTTCCTCTCCCCTTTTCGTTTTTTCTCCCCCTTTTGTTTTTTCCCCCTTTCCCCCTCTTTTTTTTCCTCGCCCCTTGCATTTTTCTCCTGTTTTACTTTGTCCCTTTTCATTTTTTCCCCTCGGCCCTTTCATTTTCCTCTCCTCCTTTTCATTCTTTCCCTGTCTATTTCCTCCTTTATTTCTTCTCCTCCTTTTACTTTCCTTGCTCCCTATTTCCCTTTCCTTCCTTTTATTTTCCTCAGCTTTTTATCCCCTCTCTTATTTTCTCCTTTTATTTTTCTCCCCTTTTTATTCTCCCTTCACCTTTTCTCCCGCCTTTTATTTTTCTCTCTCCTTTCTTCCCTTTCTTTTCTTTCTTCTCCCTCCTTTTCTCTCCCTCAATTTTTGTCCATTTAAATTTTTCCTCTCTGATTTTTTCTCCCTCTTTCCCCTCCTGCTTCCATTTCTTCTCCCTCCTTTCTCCCCACTTTCACCTTTTCTCTCTCCATTCTCCTCCCTCTTTTCCTGCCCACTTCCATTTTTTCTCCTTCCCTTCATTTCTTCTCTTTCCTTTCTTCCCTTCCTTTTTTTTCTTCTGTCTGTTTTCCCTCCCTCTTTCCTCCCCGCTTTCATTTCTTCTCCCTCCTTTTTTCTCCCTCCCTTTTCCTCCCTCTTTTCCTCCCTTTTATTCTTTCTTCTCACTCTTTTTTCCTCCCTCTTTCTTCCCCAATTTCATTTCTTCTCCCTATTTTTCCTCCTTTTTTTTCTCCCTCTTTTTTCCTCCCTTTTTCCTCCCCACTTTCATTCTTCTCCCTGTTTCCCCTCCCTCTTCCCTCCCCACTTTTCTCCCCTCTTTTTTTTTTTATCCTTTTCCATTCCTCTTCCTCCTCCCCGCTTCACCATTTGAGTCAGAAACCACCCCCCAAAAAAAAAAAAAAAAAGGGAAATAACCCAGAAAAATCCTCCGGCTGGGCGCTGTTTCTTCCCTTTCCCTCCTCCCCTTGGCATTTTCCCCTCTCTCCACACAATCCCAACCTCGCAGCGAGCGCATTCTGCTCCTGCCTGGTTAAGCAACCGTGAGCTGTGAATAAACAAAGTCAGTAAACAAAAAAAAAAAAAAAAAAAAAAAAAAAAAAAAAAGGCTAAAAAAAAAAAAAAAAAAAAAAGAAAGGACGAGGAGCAGGAGCGGCGGCGGGGGTGGGGGTGTGGGGGGGTGGCTGGAGCTCCAAATTCCAGGAGGGTAAACTTTCCCCACCACGTCAGAGTTCAGCAAATTTACACAGATCTTATATTGCGGCCCCTTTCCTGGCGCTCCCCCCCCGCCCGCGCCGTTCGGAGCCGCGGCGCTGGAAGTGAATTTTATAAAGCTGATCGATATCTTGGTAAAATATTCATTTTTAAACGGGCGCCCGGCGAAATCTTTGCTTTGTGCTAAAGTCAACAGTGGCACAGTTGGAGCTCCAATAAATGCCGGGATGCTCCCAGCTCCCGCACAGCCGGGCCGGCGGCCGGGGCGCAGGTAGGGGACACCCGCCGCTCCTTCTCCTGCTTTTCCTGCCCTTCCCTCTCCTTCCCGCTGCCCTCTGCATTTCATTCCCAGCTCTTCTTCCTCAGCCTGCTCCCCCTCAGATCGCCCCAGAGCTGCCGGGGCCGCGGGAAGCGCCGCGGAGGCCGCGGGGGGATGGATTCAGGGATCCGCCGAGCCCGCGCGTTTTTTGGGATCCCATCTCCCAGTCTGGGAGCACAGGAGGAGTTTTGGGATGTGGGGACCACCTCAAGGCTCCGATTTAACCCCAAACCCTGGGACAGGGAAGGGACGTGCGGGCCCGGCTCCCTTCCTCTTCCCGCTCCTTCCCAAATTCCCGAGCTTCCCTGAAATTTGCGAATTCCATTTTAATTGTAGCGGATTTTCTCTATTTCCCCTAATTTTTTCCTCCCAGTCTTTTGTTCCGGGAGGGGGTTTCTCCCAGGAAGCGCCGCTCCCCAGCGACATTCCCGCGGCTCCCGGATGCATTTGCCGGGAAAACCGGGAATTTCAGCGGCCCTTCCCGAGGTTCGGGGGCACAAGGGGGAGGTCACAGCTCGGGTGAGAGGGTGGCCGTGTCCTCATGTCCCTCTCCGTGTCCCCGTGTCTCTGTCGCCGTCCGTGTCCCCTCACCGCGACAGGTGACATGGCTAATGAGCTCTGGCTAATTAGCGCTGACAGCTCCAATTAGCGCTCCGCGCCCGCCTGTCCCCCCCGCGGGGGCAGCGCCCATCCCGCCGCCTTCTCGCTCCTGCCCTGCCACTCCCGGCTGCTCTTCCCTTTTTTCCCGAGCATTCCCAGCTCCCCGCCATCGCCGGGATCGCGGTGTCCCTGCTCCGTTTTCCCGTCAAATTCCGGGTTCGTGTTTTTTTTTTTTTTTTTGGGATGCGGTTGGGAAATGCCGAGCGGGACCAGGCACGGCCTGAGCTCCCAAATCAGCCCCGCTCCAGTCGCTTCTCTTCCCTCCGTTATCCATAGTTTTCTTTTATTTTTCCATGACTTCTCCCTCCAGGAAAAGCCACTTTTCCCTTTGTTTTTTTTCCTTTTAATTATCCCGGCCCTTAATGACATTCAGGGATGGCTCCAAGGACATCAAAGCACAAAGAGGACGGGGAAGCCCCGGTGGGATCCCAAATTCTCCCCCAAACCTTTCCCCCAGGATAACGCTGGAAGAGCCGGCCCTGCCTTCCCTGCCCGCAGCATCCAGCGCATTTCTGGATGATCCCAAGGAAAAAAAAAAACCAAAAAAAACCCCCCAAAACCGGGACAACTCGGGGCTGAGGATGGGACTAATTATTAATGGGGCTAAAAAGAGCTGGAACACCCAAGTAGGGCTTATCCCGTCTCCCGGGAAACTGATGGAGCCTTCTTTTCCGAGCTGTAATTCTGCTCAGGCTCAGGGCAATTCCCACTATTTCTCCCAGAAATTGTCCTAATCCTAGATTATTTTTGGAAAATCCGCTTCGGTTAATCCAAAACCCCACAAAACCCAGGTAGGGGAGAGGCTGGAAAAGGGAAGGAGGAGGGGAAAGAGGTTGGAAGTTTATTCCCAGTGCAAGGAATAGGAAATATTAAAGGATGAAGGGGAATCCGCCGACTCCGGATTTCTGGGAATGTTAAACCCGGGATTGCGGAGCCGCTGAATGTGGGAAGAGCAAAAGGAGCTGGCGGGAATTTTTACTTTTTTTTTTTTTTTTTTTTTTTTTTTTTTTTTTTTTTTTTGTGTTTCCATATCGACCCCACTGGAGTCGAGGAAAAGTGGGACAGGTGGATTTGGGAGCGGTTTGATTTGTTGGAATAAAAGAAAATGAATGAATTACATTAAATAAAAGGGAGCAAAAAGCAATAAAAGGGAATAAAATAAACAAAAAACAATCAGAAATGGAAAAGAAAAAAAAAAAAGATAAAAACCAAAGGAAAAGAAAAGGAAAAAAGGAAAATAGGGGTAAGAGACATAAGGAAAAGGAATAGGAAAATAAGTGCGGAAAGGATTAAAAAAAGAGAAAAAGAAAAGGAAAATTCAAAAAGGGAAAAAAGAAGAAAAATCAAAGGAAGCAAAAAATACACACAGAAAAAAAAAAGGGGGGAAAAAGGGGAAAAAGTAGAAAAAATAACCCCGAAATATTCTGAAAGGAGCACTCCTGTCCGAGGGTGTCCAGAGGCTGTGTAACACTGGGAAAATCCCAGGATCGGCTCCAGACGGCGGGCACAGGGGTTTTCTGACCCCCGCGGAGATGGATCCCAGAGGGACAGAACCGGGAAGAGGGAACGGGAGAACGGGAAAGGCTGCCCCGAGCCCGGGACCGGATTTCTTTAGGAAAAGATGGATGGAAGGTGCGGGGAGGGATGCAGGGATGGAGAGAGGGATGGAAGCTCCCTCCGGGCTGCTCTGTTTGCACGGACAGCTGGAAGTGGAATTCCAGGCAAAAGAAAGGGAAAATTTAAGGGGGGGGAAAGGAAAGGAAAGGAAAAGGAAAAGTGTTTAAAACCCGGGAATGAGGTGGAGGTGGCTGCAGGGGGGGCACACTGCTCCAGCTGGATTTTTCCTTTTTCCTTTTTCCTTTTTCCTTTCCTTTCCTTTCCCATTTCCTTTCCTTTCTTTTCCTTTCCCCCTCTTTTTTCCCACTCTCCTTTCCCCTTTCTTTTTTCCTTTCCCTTTTCCCTCCTTTTCCCCCATTTCCCTCCCTTTTCCCTTTTCATTCTTTCCCCCATTTCTCTCCTTTTCCCACCCCATTCCAGCAGCTCCCCCTCCTCACATCCCACCTCATTCCCACTCCACCCTCTCCACTTCCCCTGGACCTCTGAGCCCTTTTCCAAGGAAAATGTGGGAAAGGCAGGGATCATCTGGGATGAGGCTGTGCTTTGCCTCCCACCAAACTGGAATTCCTGACACTCCACTGATTCCTGCATCTGGATCCCGGGCAAGGAGCTTTTCCTTGGGAAGGAGCACTTTTCCACAGGGTTTTCCTCCCACCAGCATTACAAGGAATGATCCTTTCTCTGTTGGAAAACAGCTGGAATGGAAAGGTGGGGATTTGATTCCTGCCCCGCTCCCCAAGGCAGCGATACTGAGGGATTTGGGAGCCCTTGGAATGCTTTGCTTATCCCTGCTCTGTGCTCCCTGCTCCCACTCTCCCTGCCCTCTCCTTTATTTATTCAGCTAATGGACACGGAGTCGGTGGCAGCGGGAGTTGGGATAAATCGGGATTCATCCGTGTCCTCATCCTTATTAAAGGCCAAGATTCCCATCTCCGATTGCCGCTTTGTGTCTGTCCTCGGCAGCGATACCTGGGTCACGCTCCAGTAATTCCCGACAGGAATGGGGACATGGCCTGGATATGGATCCTGGCTGGGATATGGATCCTGCCAGCCCTCATGGAAACAAGCTGTAAAATCACAACAGCACCTCAGGAATGTTGAGTTTCCCAGGAATTTGAGGGATGATTGCGGGGGGAGGCGGTTCTTGAGGTTGAGCACGGGAAAGGCTTTGGAGAGGAGGAAAAAATTCCAGCAGGAAAAATCCCTTAAAAGTGAGTGGGGATTAAACCCCTTGCAAAGCTTTCCTGAAATGCCCCACCTTGGATCCACAGTGGGAGGAAAACAGGGAAAGGATGGAAGTTTGGATGTACAAATCCATTTTGGAATCACTCCTGGGAATGGGGGAGTGGGGGGGAACAAATCCAGCAACCCTGGGTGGAAAAAGGGGACAGAAGGTGGGAATTGCTTCCAAAGGGGCTTTTCCAGGAGTTTCTGTCCCCTTGGGTCCGATTGGAGCCGTCATTCCCAAACCCATAAAATCCCTGCAGATGTCGAGCTGACGGCAGAGTTGATTTTTTGGGAGCATCCAAAGGAAATCTCCTGTTTGGGAAGGCACCAGTTCATCCCTGCTTTTCCCTTTGTTTTGTCTGCTTCCACACCCTCTTCCCCATAAATTCCCAATGTGGATTTTTAGGGGGAGAAGCAAAAAGACCAGAAAGGGCCTTTTCCGCAAGGAAAGGCAAAAATCCTCTGCCTGATCAGGAGAAATTCCCATGAGGAAAGATCCTACAAGGAATAAATCCAGCAGGAAGCAGGTGCTGGAGCAGGGCTCCTTTTCCCAGCACAAGGATGTGAGGAGAAGGAAAAGGAGGAGCAGGAGGAGGAGGAGGAGAAGGAATTCATCACTTGGGATGACGGGAGCTGCTGAAATGGGATCGGGATTTCTGCAGGAATAAAAGTCCTGGAATGGGGTGGATCTCCTGAAGTGTCTCTTAACCTTTTCCCTATCCTGTTCCTGAAGGGAAAATAAATCCCACCAGGAGTTCTCCTCACAAGGGGGAAAAAAGAAAGGAGTGTTATCCAGCTCTCCAAGGTGCTGGGATTCATGGAAAAGGAGGAGATGTGGGAGAAGGGAGGACTGGACAGGACAGGGAGCTTGCTCCAAGCTCCAGATCATCCCATGGATAAGGCAGGAATTTTAGCTGGTTTTAAGGCAGGAATATTCTTCATCCAGCTGAAATTGGGGATATTTGGGATCAGGAATAGCTCCTGCTGGGATGAGGAGAGGGAGAACCACTTGGATGTGCCAGAGGCCGATCCCATGGGATCATATACATGAATGAGCAAGGGGGTTGGAACAAGGAAAGGTTTGGGAATCTGGGGTTTGGGAAGGGTTTGGGATACACTAATGTTTGGAATGGGGCAGGATTTAGGATGTAGCAGGGTGTAGGGTGTCGTAGGGTTTGGGATACAGCAGATTTGGGAAGCAGCAGGATTTGGGATGGAGTGAGGCTGGGGATACAGCAGGGTTTGGGATAAGGCAGGATTTGGGATACTGCAGGTTAGAGATTCAGCACAGTTCAGGATTCAGCAAGGTTTGGGATATGTCAGGATTTGGGATACAGAAAGTCCTGAGACTCCAACCAGCCCAGAACTCAGGGTCTCCCTGTGGGAGGCAGGGCCCCATCCTAGGCTCTGCTCCCGGATCCAAAGGGGGCCAGGAGCTGTATCCATGCTCCGGCAGGGAGCCCAGGCAGATCCGGCATATTTTTCCCGGTTACTCATTAACTGCAGTTCCTTTGACAGGATCAATATTCCAAGCAAACACTTGAGCAGCCCCACTCCGCTTCCCTCTCCTTTCCTCGGCAAAATGATTTATTCCCGAAAATGCAGCTGCCTGGAAAAGCGGCTCCGGGGAAAGGGGAGGGGGCTTTATCGGTGGGATATGCAAAGCACATTTATTCTGGCTTTTATCTCTCCCATTCCATGTTGATCCCATCCATACAGATGGATTTGGGGCAGGTAGATAATGAAAAGTCAAGTGGAAAATTTACACAAAGGCGCTCCCGGCTCCTGCTTTTCCGGCGGCGTTGGAATTGCTTTATTCCTTCATTCCTTAAAGCGGGATTTCAAAGCTTTCAAACATTTTATGTCTAACACAAATCCATTTAATTCCCACCTGGATTTTTTTCCAGCGTTAATTTCCTCGTTAATTACCGAGGATATTTGGATTAAACACAATCCAGCTCCTTCTCCCGCTGATCCATCTCCATCTCCTTCCCGGCGCGCCCAAAGTCCTACCGGGAGCTTCCCGTGCCACCAAAACCTCCGGACCTATTCCCTAATTCCCCGTAAGTGGCTTTTCCTTGGGCCAGGCACTTAATGGAAGGGCACGGGATGGGAGAGCACAGCTTGGAACAAAAAAAGAAATCCTGGAAAAAACCGGGAGAACCGTTATTAATAAACATCTCCCGGCCATTTGGAGGCTGCTCCAGCTTAAAGCAATTAATTCAGGATCCGGACATAAACTCTCCAGCTCTTTGACAGCTTGGAGCTGGAATAAAAATGCCAGTTCTCCAGGGAAAAGCCAGGATAGTTGGCTCTTTTCCGGACTGTTTGCTCATAGGCCCAGGGAGCAATCTTCCTGCGGAATGAAATGCAAGGACACAAACAACGTTCCAGGGAGAGAATGGGAGATGGGAATGAACAGTTTGAACTATTTGCTCAGCAGAAGGGCGTCCACAATGCCGGGCCCATGGATTTTCCATGGATCACCCGGCTCCCCAATCCCTTTTGTTGTGGAGCCCCGGCCTCCGGCCAGATAAGGGCACAGCTGCAGCCCTTCCCTGATTCCCTGATTCCCTTATCCCGCTGATCCAGGAAAAGCTGCCTCCGCTGGTATTCCCGAGCCAAGATCTGGGCTCTGGCCCATGGTTTTTCCATGGATCCTGAATCCCTTTTGTTGTGGAGCCCCTTCTTCCAGCCAGGTAAAAGCACAGCCCTTCCCTGATTCCATGGATCCAGCAAAAGCTGCCTCTGCAGGCATTCCCACACCCTTCGCTTGGCATCTTTGGGAACAGCCAGGAAACCCTTTTGGGACAAGGAAACCCTTTGGGGGCAAGGAAAACTCTTGGAGTAAGGGAAAAGAAACCCTCTTGGATAAGGGGAAAACACTCTTGGAAAAAGGGAAACCTCTTGGGGCAAGGAAACATTTTAGGGAAAGGAAGCGCTTTTGGGCAAGGAGTAGTTCTTGGATAAAGGGAAAATCCTTTTGGATAAAGGAAAACCTCTCAGGGCAAGGAATTCGGTCCTCATTCCAAGCAAGCTGCAGGAATGCCACATTCCAAGGGATATTTCCAGCCTGGGCTGGAGATGCAGAGCTGCCAAATGCAGAATTCCATATTTATTTAGGGCACAGCGAGCCTGGGATGTGAAATCCCTAAATATGCATCGTCCTTCCTGGGACTTCTATCTGGGAGACAGATGCGAAATACTGGGAATATCCTTGCTGGGTACCTCTGCATCCAGGCCCTCATTCCCTGAAAATCCAGGGAAATTTCTGCCACTTCTAGTCCAGGCCACCTCTCGTCTTGCTCAGGGCAGGGAAATGCAGGAATTCTAAATGAATCGGGAGCAAGGCCAGCAGGGATGATCCATCCTTTGCCATTCCCACCTTTTGTCCTGTTGGTTCTGGGAGCTGGGAATAGCCCTGGGCTGTTGGAAAGAATCCTGAAAGGATTTTAGGAGGGAAGAGGAAAACAGTTGTGGATTTGGTAATGCCAGAGCTCCGTTGGTGTCTCAAAAATCCATGGAATCACTGGATTTTTGGTGGTTTTTCCCCCCCTTCTCCCACTTTTTCCTGCAGGGTGGTCAGACTGGAAGGCAGGAGGCTCCTGCTGTTCCTGGGCTGCCCACAGCTCATCCCACATCTCTCTGAAATCCCAGAGCACCTGGATATTCCCTGATACTCTGATACTGCATTCCTGGGATGGCCCATCCCAAAATCCCTCTGGAAGTGGTGGGTTCATTGATTCTATGAATTCCCATGGAATATCCCAAGCTGGAAGGGATGAGGCTCACCAGGCCCATCCCAATTCCCATTTCAAAGGGAGATCCAACTGGATTTCCATTCCTAGGATGGTTCATCCCAAAATCCCTCAGGGAAGAGGTTTTATGTCTTTACCATAGTTGGGCTCCTTAATTCCATGATTTCCCAAGGAATATCCCAAGCTGGAAGGGGTGAGGCTCACCAAGCCTATCCCTATTCCCATTTTGAAAGGCAGATCCAGCTGGAATTCCCTTTCCATGCTCCACCAGCTCCAACCTCATCCCAAAAGCAGGATGGGTTAATTAATGAGACGTTAAAGAGGCGGAATGACACTTCCAGGAGCTCATTCCTGAGCCACTCTGCCGGAGACAAAGAGAAGGTGCCGGCGGTGCCGGGTAATTTGCGCGGCGTTCCCGGGGAATAAATTTAGGGAAGCAAATATCGTTATGCGGGATTTAAATTAAAGTTGACACTAATGTAAATACGGCCAAGCAACTCCGTGTTTAAAAACTGGGATGAGGCTCCCGCTTTTTAATCAGCTCCTCTTAACTCCGCTGGCATTTCAAATCCAGCGGTTAAATTGGATACAAAGCCAGGAGAAGGAGCTGCCGGAGGGAGCGGCTCCTTCCCGCTGGATGCACGGGCTCAAGGGGTGGCATAATGTAGGGAGATGTGGCCAGGGAGCACCTGGAGATGATCCAACATTCCCATGTCCTGTGGAGATTCCCAGCCTTCTGATCCCGCTGCTCCGGATCCAACAGCGCTCGGATCCTCTGGAAGCCACTGGCATTTGGTTCTTCCCACCTGTGTCCAGCTCATCCCAACATCCGAACCCCAGAGCCAGAGACAACATTCCTGGTCCTGGGGGGTTCTCCCAGCTTCCCACCACACTGCTTCCAGCCTGAATCATGGAATGATTCATGTTGGAAGTGATCCTAAAGCTCCTTCTTTTTTCAATCCCCATCAAAGTTAAATCATGGAGCTGGGGGGAAAAATCAGGGAATAAAAGCAGCAAAGCGGAGAGCAAGGAGCATTCCTGCCTCAGCTACTTCAAAGCTGGGTGATCCTGAGCTCTGGAATAACAATGGGAGCTCTGTAACCTGGCAGGACCCGGAGTCACTCCTGTTCCAGGAACAATGGATTTGGCACTGGAATTCTGCTGCCTTCCTTTCCAAGGGAATAAAGTGCCCCTGGCAGCGGTGCCAGCACCGGTTCTCTGCCACGAGATAGGGCCTTGGAATGAGGGATCGTTTCAGCACCATTCCAGCACCATCCCAAAGTTTTCCAGGTCCAGCTGGATGGACTTGGGGCCCCTCATCCCCTCTTTGCAGTTCCGATACCCACGCTTGTTTTGGGAATCAAATCCCACCCGAGGTGGGATAAAATCCAGCCCAAATCCACGTTGTGCCTGTGCTGAGGATGTTCAGCTCCAGCCCCAAAACGATTTTGGGAATGGTGGGAATAACAATAAAAATAACAAAAGTATCCTTGGAATATCAACACTAATAATAATAAAAATGCTTTAAAATATAATAAATACTTTCCTTGGAATTTTTGGACAGCTTGCATGGAATTCCTGGCATCCCAAGTTTCTTGGACAACTGGGGCTTCCTGGATCCAGCCTGAGGCACAGGGGGTGCAGAGGCAATTCCTGTGGGGAATTGCCAAACACAGGAGTTGATGGGATTGGTGCTATCCCAGGAAGGTCCCACCCAGAAGAGATGATTCCCACAAGGAATCTCCCACTCCTGGCCTCATACCAAGATTCCAGAATTTCACCTGCTGCCCTGGCAGAGGGTTTCATATTCCTAATCCCAAATTATGGTATAGGATGTCAGAGTGATACATCCCATTAATTAACCCCCTGGATATCCCAGGGATTTTAGGAGTGTCCAATTCAGGAGAAAATGCTGGGAAAACTTCCTCAGAAGTGCAGACAATCACCTGGGGTGATGTGATCCCATTTTTCTGGGAAGGAAGGGGTGTCCCAGGAGCAAGATTTTCCCGGGAGCCATCCCCCAGCACCAGGGCTGTGTCCACAAACCCCCCCTTGCCGAGGAGTTAAGGAGCTTCCAGACACCCATTGTCTTGGAAAATCTGATGGAAAGCAGAGGGCTCCAAGGGCTGGGAGGGGAGGGGCCACCCTGGCTGCCTGGAAATGGGGATGGATGGGGCTCTTGGATAGGTGAGACCTTTGGAGTGGGATAATGGATGGAGGGGAGCAGCAGAGTGGCCCTGACATCCCATTCTTTAGTGGCTCATGTCTGCTGGGAGACGCCGGGAAGGGATTTGATGGAGGAGCAGGGAAGGGATTTGATGGAGGAGCAGGGAAGGGATTTGATGGAGAGCAGAGAAGCTGATAGAGAGGTGGAGAAGTTGATGGGATCTATCCTGATTTTCTCCCCAGGCACAGCTCTCACCTGATGGGAAAACAGGGAAGAGGTTGCCGGGGGGTGTTGTTGGCAGAGCCAATTTTAATTCCATGGTTTTCCCAGTTTTTGGGGAGAACTGCAGGCAGGATGGATCCCATGGTCAGAGGTGCAGCACCTGGAGAGGGTAAAAATCCCCTGATTTAGAGGCTGGAGCAAATTCCAAATTGCCCAACTGGGCACTCTGCAACCCTGTGGAAAATATTTGGAAGGGGAAACCCAGGTGGAGACCCTGCTGATCTCCCAAATTCCTTATGCTGGGAAAACTGGGAGCCCCCCAGCATGGCAGCCCCCACTGCATAGGGTGGGTTTGGACACCTTGAGACAGCCAGGAATGTTTTCCGTGTCCTGGAGAGCCTTTGGAATCCCTAGATCACCTCTGTGCGAGCCAGAGATAAGGAGGAGGGTAGAAGTTGGCTGGAATTGGTTGGATGCACCACCCCAAATCCTGGCTGCTGTTTCCGGTGACCCGGGAATCGCTCCAGCCAGGTATGCTGGCAATGTTTAACAACCCATCCGTCTTTCCCTGCTCCTGCTCCCAGATCCCTTTGTTTGAGCCTCACCGTTGTCCCGCTTATCTCTGGGATTAATCTCCCAGGAATCCCAGTATTAATGTTAAACCTGGTTTTACCATTCCCAGTCTGCTGGATCCACATTGGTGGCACTCATCCCATCATCCCAACCCCAAAATCCTCACTACCTCCCGCTCATCTTCCCAAAGTTTTGGCTGGGGGGCGGTATCCCACCAGGTTTTTTGGGATGCTGGATGCCCAGCACCATCTCCCCAGCACAATGTGGGAGCAGGAGCAGCATGAAACATTCCCAGTGGGAACAGGAAGGGTGAAGGGGCTGAGGCCAGCACAACCAAGACACAGGGAGGGAGCAGGGAGCAGGTGGATGTCGGGAAGGGAGGTCGGGCTCGGAATTGCTGGTGGAGAGCTGTGCACACAGCCCTTATCTCATCCGGCCGTGTTTGCCCAGCAGGAGCAGGGAGCCGGCTGATCCCGCGGGAAGGGAGCACAGCCGGAGTGCCCTGCTCCCGGCTTTCCACCACGGAGGGGCTCTGAGCTGTTCCCTTGGCTTTTGAACAAAATCTTGGAGTCTCCTGGTGCTTAAACACCCTGGATGGACCTGCTCTCCGTGACTCCAACCATATCCATGCCTTGGTCCCATTCATAATCCAACCACATCCATGCTTTGGTCACATCCACGCCTTGGTCACATCCATAATCCAACCAGATCCATGCCTTGGTCCCATCCATGCTTTGGTCACATCCACGCCTTGGTCACATCCATAATCCAACCAGATCCATGCCTTGGTCCCATCCATGCTTTGGTCACATCCACACTTTGGTCACATCCATAATCCAATCATATCCGTGCCTTGGTCCCATCCATGCTTTGGTCACATCCATGCCTTGGTCCCAAGCATCGCCTCCAAGTTGCACCAGCTCTGCATCATCCGAGCTTCTGGAATATCCCATCTGGAAGGAATCTGCCACGAATACGTTGGTGCTACACATCAGGATGATCCATGACTTCCTTGGTCTCCTGGGAGTGAGCCCAGCCCGTCCTTGTGGAATCTGGTGGCATGATGGATAGGGGACACAAGGAGAGTGGGAATGAGCTCTGGATCTGTGGGATGCAGGGGCAGCTGCCACTGGAGTTGCCAGGAGGAGAGCAGGAAGGAGGAGCTTTATTTGGGAAAAATCAGGTTCTGTGCCACTCACCCTCTGCTCCCTCCTGGCTGTATGGAGAACCTTGGGAATGTCCAGCTCCCGACTAATAATGGAAAATGATCCTGAAGCTGTCGGTGCCTCCTTCCAGCCTCTCCTCCATGGGACAAGGGTCTGTTTCCATCACATTAATGGAATGGAGATGCCTGGAATGTGCAGCCACATCCCGGCTATCCCAGCCCTCCAGGGCATCCCCTGGAATTCCGTATTTCCCCACAGAAGACTCATTATCCCATTAACACCGGTGTGGCTCCGGGTCACCAGGAATGTCCCCAGGAAGGGGCTGATCGATCCCCTGCTGCTGAAGGGTTATCCTGAGGGGGCTTCCCAGGACATTCCCAGCTGGACTGAGGTTGGATGTGATCAAAGGGGAAAACTGAAGATCCTCACCCCCCTTCCCTGGAATACCTGGCCTGGAATAACCCTGTATTCCAGCAAGTATCTGTCTGATTCCAGCTCCGGGAATGAGCTTTTCCAGCCCTCCCAGACGGAGCTGTTAGAGCAGTGACCAGGCTTTTCCATGGAAACCCATTTTCCATGCCCACAGCCCTCTCCCCGGAGCATTCCCTTCCGTGGTCATCCATCCAGGGAGTCCTGACTGTCCCGTCAGTGTGCAGAGCTTGGAAAAAGCCCCTTGGAAAAAGCAGGATTTCCACCCCACAGCTGGAAAAGCGGCCCCTTCCCTTTCCCTGCCTAATTCCGGGCGGAAACCCAGCCTAGGCTGGCAAGGGACAGAGGCTTCCCTGTTTGGATTCGGGATGGGGATTTCTGCGGCTGAAAGTGGCTTTGTGATTTTTCCAGGAACGCTTCCTCCCTGGCTCCGGCGTGGGATGCACACCGCAAACGGGCTGTGGAGGGGAAGGAGCAGGGAAAATATTTAAACAAGGATTTGGGAATGAGCTTGGATGGCTCACTCCGAGAGCAGTTTCCGAGGCCGGTGTTAAAATGCGCTTTTCCCTCGGAGGCTCCGGAGTTTTTTAAGGACTGGGATTGGAGTTTTGTGGCTGGAAAAGGCCATAATTAATCATTTGTGTTCCCAGTGTGGATGTGCTTCCAGCAGGTCCTGTTTATTTATCCCATTTATCCCATTTATCTTCTCCTCGCTGGATCAAAGAGCCTTTTAGCACCCTGGAGTTTTCCTCCCAGGAAGCTGATCCCATGCTCATTTATCCATGATCCCGGGCAGCCCCGCTCCTGCTTCCAGCACACTCCACCCTCAGGTTCAGAGTGTTAAATTCATGGATATCCCCCAGGGCAGAGGCACATCCAGCTCCCACCTAAAGCCTGTGGAAAGCAAGGAAAATCTTCCCTTTGGGAATTATAACCGGGAAGCTGCACCCTTTCCCTGGAAGGAGGGTGCAGCCAGGAGGGAATCGGGATATTTCCTCAGGAAACAAATCATAAAATAAGAGGGAATGGCCTCAGGGGAAGTTCTGTTGGATATCAGGAATTTCTTTATGGAAAGGCTTGGAGTGGGACACTGGTGGAGTCCCCATCCCTGGAAGTGTCCAAGGAACAGCTGGAATTGTCACTCAATGCTCAGATAAAATGGGAAATGGATAAAGGTTGGATTTGATATCTCGGAGGTCTTTTCCAGCTGGAATATTCCCACAATTCCGTAAGGACGGAGTGAAGCAAGGGCTTCACACCCCATTCCACTGGAGGCTGTGGGGAGAAATCCAGAGGCTCCTTCCCACCTCCTGAGGGCTCTTCCCACCTCCACAGCGCCGGGATTTGGCAGAAAGGAGGGGAAATCCTGCTTCCCACCTTCCTGGCGGCCAATCCCAGAGAGCCCCACCCCCCAAAGGGATCTGGCCTCCTTTCCCAGCTGGAATCCCGAGGGAGCTGGGGTCTGCCCCGAGGTGGGAAGGAGTTGGGCTCTGCTTCCCATATCCTGGCTCCCCAATCCTGTGTTTCCCTGGCTGCTTTTCCAAGGTTTCAAGGAGCCAATAATCCTGAGGGATTGGAGCTGGAGGTGCAGGAGCTGCTGCTCCCAGAGCATTCCAGCCATGACGTGAGCACGGAGGCATTTCCTAGGCCTGGAGAGCCCTTGGAAGTCTGGCCTGGGGGTGGATCCGTGTTCTCCAAGGCCTGGAATCCTGGCTCTCCAGGTCTGGAGTGGTTGAAGTGGAATTCTTGGTCGGAGTTGCAAAAGAGCGGAGCCTCCCTGCGTGTTCCGGCAGGTGAGGGGATGGATCCAAGCTCTGCGTGGCCTTGGAGATCCAATGTTTCCCTGGATTTTAGGAATTCTGCTTGGGATTTGCTCCCAGTTCAGGGCCTGATCCTTGAATTCCACCCAACCCAGGATATTCCAGCCTGAGGTTCCTGGGGGGGGATGCTGCAGCTCCAGGGATTGCTCAGAACTTGTCCAGGCACATCCCAGTTGAGCAGGGAGCCGGTGGGGGAGAATTCCAGGTTTCCTGGCTCCTTCAGTGACCTTGGGAGCTTTATCTCCATGAGTCACCCGGGCAAATCCTGGACATTGAAGGGAGTTCCCTCCCGGATCTGAAAAATCGGGAGCCAACCCCACATTCCTTTGTGGTTTTGGGGTGTGCCAGGATTAGGAGCGATCCAGGGGCAGAATTGCTTGGGAAAAAGGGGCCTCAAAACTCTTCCCAGAGGCTGCAACCCCTGGATATTTTTCCAAGAGTCCCGCCCCAAGCATTCCAGAGGGAGCAGCGAAAATCCACGGAACCATTGAATTTTTCCATCCAGCTTCCAGAGGCAGTGACGGGGTAGCCAAAAACTGAGGAATTGTTGAATTCCTCCTTAAATTCTGGGACTTGGGATTTCCACCTGCACTGGGAGTCGGGATGGAAATTCTCCAGCTGGGAATGTGGGAGAAATCCAGCTGGATTTCCATCCCTGGGTGCTAGAAATGGGGGGGATCCAGCTGGATTTCTATCCCTGGATGCCATAAATGTGGGAACAGGGCCTTGGGAAGTCCCTGGAACAGCTCCACTTCCATCCCTGTCCTGGCAGCCCCGTGGAGAAGCTGTCAGGATTTGATGGAGTCAAGGAAAAGTTCAGGAACCTTGGAGTTTGACTGTGCCTTGGAGCTCAGGGAGCACAAATCACATTCCCAACAGTTTTATGGGAATCCTCCTGTCCTATGGGGTGGGGGGGGGGGGGGGGGGCTTCTGCTCCAAAATGATTTTATGGGAGAATTCCAAGGAAGTGGAGCTGTGTTCGGTGCCCAGGGAAAGTTTTCCCTCCCTGTGCCCTCCTTCTCACAGCCTCTGGAAAAACAGGGCCTTCCTTCGGAGAGGATTCTGCTCCAAGCTGGTGGAAAGCTGACTCTATTGGAGAATTCCAAGGAAATGGAGCCATTGTTGGTGTCCAGGGAGAGCTTCCCTCCTTTCCTTCTCCCTCTTTCCCACAACCCCTGGAAAAACAGGGCCTTCATTTGGGAGGGTTTTGCTCCAAAATGATTTTTAGGGAGAATTCCAAGGACGTGGAGCCATCTTGGAGCTTTCCCTTCCTGTGCCCTTGGAACAGCCAGGCCCTGGGCAAAGCAATGGGGAGGTGGAAATTTGGGAAGGGACGGTGAAGCAGGAGAGGAGCAGGAGCAGCTGCATTCCTGTCCCAGCGCCCCACAATTCCTGGGAATCCCAAAGCTCGGGGGGAAGGGGATATCCCAAAGGACTTTTACCCCAAAAGAAGAACGAGGTTGGAGCAGAGGGTTGGATGCGCTGCAGGAAAAACTCCCGGATGGGCCCAGGGGTGCAGGGAGCACCCCAGGAAGCGAATCCCAAGGGAAAAGGCCAGCTCCAGGCAGGCTGCTCCTCAGTACCTGGCTCCAGGCGCCGCTGGCAAATCTGGGATATCAAAGGCCTGTCAGCCCGGGAACGGGACAAAGGCCGGCGCATTAATGATTAACTCCGCTAAAAGCTGCGGCTTTTTCATTCCCAAGGCGCCGGGAAGCTCCAGGCCCATGTGACAATCCCGGGCATTTTGTGGCAGATTGGGAAAAGCTCGTGAGCAAACACAGGTGCTCCGGAGTCAGGGACAACCACAAACAGCCGCAGCTATTCCAGCCGAAATTAACTCCTGTGTTTGCCTCCCGTTTTTCCTGCCGGGAGATTTTCCCTGCTTTTTTTTTTTTTTTTTTTTTGCTTTTTTCTTTTTCATTGGAGGCTTTCAGTGGTCAGGGAGAGAGAAGAAAAGGAGTGGGGGAAAAAAAAAATGGGAAAACTCCCCCAAAGGCTCCTCACGTGGAAAAAGCTGAGGGAAGTTATTAAACAGGGAGATAAAATGCACTCTCCTGGTTTTTTAGGGAATTTATTGGGAAATCCCAAGCAAACACCCCTGGGATGTTGTGGGATAACCCTGGAGCAGCGGGAGGGGAGGGAAAAGGGGAATTTGGGGATGTCTCCCCCCCGAATCCGGGTGTGACCTCGCTGTGGCTCAGCCCGAAGGTCCCTCTAGTGGCTTTCTTTGCTTCCATGAGGAATTGCCGGGTTTTTATTCCCCGTTCCAAGATTTATCCCGGCTCCCAGCCACTGCAGCGAGCAAACAGCAGAAAATTGGGATCTAGTCCCAGAAAGGAACTTTGAGATGGGAGAAGGGGTGTAAAAATCCAGGGAGCAGCCTTGGGGATGAACAGCAGCGCTGGGATGGGGAATGGGAATGCTGCCTCTTCTCCCGGCTGGAAGGAGGAGGGGAGCAGCATCCCTCTTTTCCAAGGGAGGGATTTGCAGCCTTGCAGCGTCGGGCAATTGATCCAGGCTGGAACAATTCTGTGGATTTCGCTGCAGGAAGGGTTTGGCTCCCGCAGGTTTATCCCTGTGGAATAAATCTGGATTTGCACCTCAAAAATTGGGATAACTCCCCCAGAGGGAGGAGGATTCCAGTCTGCACCATTCAGGAGTTTTTTGGGATGGGGCTAGTCTTTGGTGCAAACAGGGTGGGGTTTTGGGATAAGGGATGGAGGGATGGGATACAGGGAATGGCTTCCCACTGCCAGGGATAGATGGGATACTGGGAATTAATTCCTCGCTGTGAGGGTGGGGAGGCCCTGGCACAGTTTTCCCAGAAAAACTGTGGCTGCCCCATGCCTGGAAATGTTCAAATCTGGGTTGGATGGGGCTTGGAACAGCCTGGGATAACTGAAGGGCAATGATCCACAAGCTCCCTTGCATCCCAGTCCATGATGGAATTCCATGATCCATTGCGTCGGTGAGTTCAGCACAAAGTGGATTTAAGGAAAAATCACTCTGATCCAGCTGCTGGATCATCTGGAAAATCCAGGAAAAACAACCAACCTGCCCTGGTGAATGGAGCAAGAGGAGAGTTGGGACAGAGAGCAGAATTCCACAAGGAGAATTGGGAAGCGGCATCCAGACTTTATCCCAAGGACAACGGCTGCAGATGGGGACATTAAAAGGGGACATTAAATTCCATGTGTTCTGTGGGATTATCCTGGAAGCAATCCCGATTTATTTTGCCAAATTGAGCTCCAGCCAATTCCTCTCCCAGGCGATGGTGGATAAATATCATTAAATTGGGAAAGATGGAGGCGAGCGATGCCCTTGGATCAGTGGGAACAAACACTCGGGAAGGGAAGGACAAAACCAGGAAATCGGGATGCAAATCATCCAAATGAGGGAGATTAAACATGAGGGAAAATGGGATGGAGGCTGGGAAAAGTGGGAAAACTGTTGGGATGTCTCTGGAACTTTGTTTTCCAGTGAAAAAAATGGGGGGGGGGAAAAAATCACAGAAATGGGTTGGGAAAACTTCTGGGGGGATTTATGGAAGAGGGAACTATTGCTCAGCTTGGGAATGTTGTTTCTATTGGATCTTGGCATTTTAGGGATTGCAGTTTTTGGGACTGAGATCAGAATTCCTGGGAATGAATTTAAGTCCCACAACAGAGTGGGGGAAATCCCAAGCATGTCCCATTATCCAATGTGGATTACCATCCTGGAACATCCCCCTGTTCCTGTTTTTGGAAAAGCCAAATCCCTGGATTGATCCATAGCAGGTGGAATTTAACCCTTCCTTTGCCTCCTTTCCAAATAAAGGATTTTAGTCTCCCGTTTTTTTCCTAGTTTGGAACTTTTTCCTATAAAAATTCCCAGAATAGTTTGGGTGGGAAGAGACTTTAAGGACGATCCCATTCCCACTCCCTGCCATGGACAGGGACAACTTCCACCATTCCCCAGCCCCATCCAACCTGAATTTACTCCTCGGCTGAATATTTCCCACTGATCTGCTGCTTTCGGTTTCCAGGGAGGGAGAAGACAGAAAACTGGGATCTGGGATATGCTGGCCTGCTCCAGGACAAGGACATCCCTTGGAATTGGGAAAGATGGAGCAGATCCAGCTTTCCCTGCTTGAAAATATCCCCTCTCCCTTTCTGCATTCCCGACCCTCCGAGACACCCAGGGAGCTTTATCCCAGCATCCATAGGGAAATTCCAGGGGTTTTGGGGGTTTGATCCCATTTCTCCTGCGGGATAGGGATGACTCCTGGCAAAGCTGGATTCTCTGGAAAAGCAGAGGGTTTGGGCTGCATCCAGGTGTACTTTTCCTAAAAAATAATAATAATAATAAAAAAAGACAGAATAAAAGGGAAGCGATCCCGTTGGAATCAGGATAAAGATTTATTAGGGAGGAAGCAAATGAAGGGGTGGAAAGAATTCCTTTATTGCCCAGATCCTGACTGGGTATGTGATCAGTGACCTGGAATACGCTCAAATCCAGGATAAATTAGAGCTGGATGGAATTCCCGCCCCACACCCCCCCTCTCCTGCCTTTTGGGCAGCAGAGGGAGCAGCCAATTCCCGGCTTTCTCCGTTTCCTGCTTTTCTGGGAAGTCAACAGGCCTGGAAAGGCTTGGAATTCAGGAACTCACACTGGTTTGACTGAGGTCCCTGGCAGAAAAAATGGGATAGGGAATTCAGGATTTGGGAAGGAGTTGCCGTGCCAGCCTCATCCCAAGGTTGATCCTTTACCTTTTTCCAAGGTTTTTCCAGGTAGAAGAGACAAAAATATCTCAGACATCTCCCAGAGCCCACAAAGGGATCCCAAACCCTGACAGATCCAATACCCCCCATTCCCTATGGATTTGCCCCTTGGAAACTCCCAAAATCCCACCAGCTGCACCTTTGGAATGGCTCTGAAAAGCCTGGGAATAAAAAAACAGCTCCAGGTTTTCGCCTCCTGGGAGTTCATCCATCCCCGGCTCCCTTTTTCCTTTATCTCCAAATTCCCTTTGTCCACCTAGATTTGCCCCTGGATTGTCCATTGTATTCCAAGCCCGATGGGATCCAAGGAAAGGTCCTTGCAGATCAGAACAAAGAATTAGCACCTCAGGATTTATTGTGGGAGGTAGAATTCCTGCTAGGAGGCGAGTTCCAAGGAAATTTGCATTTGGAGACGCCAACATTCGAGCAGCAGATTTTCTTGGAATCAAGAGTTTGGATTTGGAAAAGTTGTGGTGTTTTAATGGGAGAAAAGTTGGGAAAAAACTCCCCAAAAATTTGAAAATCCCAGTTTTTATTGGATTCCTGGCAAGGTGGGAAGAGGGAATATTCAGCTGTGTTTTCCCTCTCCCTTCCAGGTTTATCCCTGGCAGTGGGAAGCTATTCCTGCAAATCTCTAGGAAGGGCCATGGATCTTCATTCCCAGGCTCATTTCCATGAAATAAATGTCACCATAAAAAACCGGGATCTCGGGAGAAGGCGGAAAACATATGGAGCTGTGCCAAGGAGGGCTCATTAATGTCCCACTTCCCAGCTGGAGTCCATAAAGGCTCCATTTCCCGGGATAATCGAACTCCAAGGGCATCAGGAAGGCTCCATGGGGGAGCCATAAAGCCTTGGAATTGCACATGGACACTGTGGAATCCCGAGAGTGGGGCAGGGCTCTGCTCATCCCAGGAATGCTTCCCAGAAAACCTGGGAGCAGCCGGTGTTGGAGGCATGGAAAGGGCTCCAGGAGGAAGCACTGAGCTTTCCCCAGTTATCCTTGGAATGCTGGGATGGGTGGCATGGAGATGAGGGGATGGAATTCGATTGGGAAACAGCTCCCGATGCAATTTTTAGTTCCACCTCTCCCTCCCTGCATTCCCAGTTACTCCAGAGGGTTTTCTTTGGGATCCTCCCATGGTGGACACCAAGGGAAGGGGACCTTGGCTGCAGCCAATTTCCAGGAGGAAATTCCAGGGGTTTTGTGGGTTCGATCCCATTTTTTCTGTGGGACCAGGATGGCTCCTGGCAAAGCAGAGGCTTTGGGCTGTATCCAGGGGGATTTTTTTTCCTAAAACAAATGGACAGGAGGGGGGGAAAAATAAGGAAGTCCAGCATGTGAGGTGGGATGCACATGGAATATCAACCTCATCCCACCCCCTCACATTCCTATGTCCATGCCCTCACATTCCCACTTCCCAGCCCCTCACATTCCCATTCCCACTTCCAGTCCCTCACATTGCCACTTCCAGCCCCTCTCCCATCTGCTCCCAGCCTTCCATCCTGGGCCTTTCCATGCTGCCTGTTCCCTTTTTCCCGTCTTGTTTGCTTTTCCCACCGCCGGCCCCTCTCCCTTCCCACCCTGGCATTTATTGGATTTCTCCCGCTTTTCTTTTTTCTCCCTTTCCTTCACCCTTTTCCAAGCAGGAAAAAAACTCCCAGGAGCTGCTGGGGTCTGGATGAACTTTTGACCCTCCTGGGTTGGGATTTTGGAAGGAATTTTTGCCAGGGTTGTGTCCCTGCTCCAACACCTGGATCCTAATTTCCCCCTCCCAGGATACTGGGCTCCAAGTCACAACCCAGTGGGAAGAGAACAAGGAATCCGCTTGGAGATTCCTGGGAATGATGAATTTTTGGGGGTCTGGGAGTAAAGGAAAAGCAAAATGGAGCAGGTGGGGCTGTTCTGGAATATTGGGAATGCTCTTGATTTTCAGACTTATTTCAAAGCCTCATTCAAAATATCCCAGTTTTTCCAAATCCCACAATTTTTCGTCAAAGAACTATTTAAAAAATATTTCAAAAATTCCAAATCCACAAAAATTAATTTAAAATTCCACCCCCTTTAACTCCAAATTAAACAAAAAAAAAAAAAAGCCCCATTTTAAGTTTTCATATGAAAAAAAATTCCAAAATTCCCAAATCCTTCCAGGCACCAGATTTGACTCCAAAAAATCAGTGGGACACAGGATTTTAAAGGTGCCTGGAGTTTCTGTGGGATCTGGGGATTCTCCCTGGATCCTGGCCCACTAGGCATGGAAATATCCCTGAAAGTTGCTTCTCACAAATCCCCAGGAATTCTGTTCCTGAGTATTTAGGCCCAGCTGGAAATTTCCAAGTAGATGTTTTGGGATGGGTTTCGTGAAGCAAAGAGCAGCTCGGGGTCATTCCCAAGGATTTTTGGAGAGAGATTTTGGGAAGAGGAATTGCCAGGGGGCTGGTTCTCCAGAAGAAAATTCAGGAGGAGGCTCTGTGGGATTCCCTGATCTTCCCCCATCCCAGAAAAGGGAGGCAAAGCTGAATTTTTATATTTTTTTTTCTAGGAAAATTCAATTTTCCTGGAATAGGAAGAAACATTGGGACATGGTGCTGTTTTCCTGGATTTTCCCAGTCCTAGCTCGCACCTGCCACCATTCCCACCTTCCCAAGGGTGTTTTTCCCCCTGAATAAACAGCTGGATTTAACCCTGGAGTGGGGTTTTTTTGGAATATCGAACCCTCTAGGTATTCCCACCCCACCGCCATTCCCGCTCTGCCAGAGCCCTTCAGGGGGGCCTTGGGAAAAGGGGGAATGAAATTCCATCCATTGAGCCAATCCTGCTCCTCCCAACACCCTCTGGATCCCCATCCCGCTCCATAAAGGACTTTCTATCCACAGCAACCGGGAAGCAGGAATGTTGTCCATGGTTTATGGCAGCTCCCGGGATAGGGAGCAGCTGCCCCCGGCCAGCTTGATTGGAAAAGAGGGAATGAGCCATAAATTAGGGAAAGTGGGAAGGAAAAAAGCAGGACCCTCTGGGACTCTCGTGGCTGTAGGGTCAGAATCAAAGGAAGGCTTGATTTGATCCCATAATTTCCACCGGCTCCCGGTTTTTTATGGGAGCAAGGACAAGGCCGGGCGAATTCCAGTGGCCATAATTCCCGGAGAAATACTGTACTTACATCAGGAAAAAGCTGGATAAGCTCCCGAGGTGCTCCGGGTCCTCCCGCTCTTAGAAAATGTGGATTTGGGAGTTTGGGGGATGTCAGGTGCCTGTGGTTTTGTGGGAACAGGGAATTAAGGTGTGTTTCCCATTGGCTCCAGGTGGGATGGGAATTCCAAAGCCACGATCCCAGGGATGCCAAGGAGACCCTGCCGGCTCTTTGGGTGTTCCTAAAGGGAATGAGTGCCCAAAGGTGGGAAGGAGTGAGGGGTTGGAAAATTCTTCCAATCTCAGATTCCCAAAGGCAACACTGGCCACGCTTCTCCTGAGAACTCCCAACAAAATTCCAATGGATGCACATTGAAGAGACAGTGGCACTGATGGAGCTTCCTGGAATTCGTGGTGCTGGTGGACATTCCCAGTGCTGGGAATGATGTTTTAGGAATAATTCTCCTCCTCCCACCTTGATCCATGTATCCATGGGGATGATGGAGTTATCCCAGAATCCCATGTCATCCTGCTCCCAACACTTATGCGATAGCTCAGTTTGGGATGTGGTTTTCCATGGTTTAGGGGCTGCACTCTCCCACATCCAGAGGGAGATCCAACCTCTCCTTCCCCTCATCTCCCTCAGGCACCAGGAATTCTTTCCTTAAGGGAGATGATCCTGGGAAATCTCCCTTTTATATTGGATAATGAGCCTGGCATTTTGGGAATGGGAAGAACAGCGCTGCTGTGGAAACGCCAGGGAAACATCAGGAAAAGCCCCATCCCTAAGGAACATCCTAATTGTCCTTGCTCCCAAGCAGTCGATAGCATCCAGCAGGCTGATCCCGAGTTTCTGGGAGCGCTTGGAATGCGCTGTTTTCCCCGGGATCAAGGAATTAAGGTTGGGGTTATTTGTATTGATTCCAGAGCCTCCAGCTCTGTCAGTCACGCTCGGATTTGTGGAGCACAAATTCCTCCTTTAAATGTCACCGTGCCTCATTCCCACTTCCATCAATAATTCCGGAGCCGGGATTTGTTTATTAACCCCCAGAGTTCCCTTCCCACCTTGCTCCTCCTTCCCACACAAAAAAAGGGGGAATTGGAGTTCATTTCAGGAGGGAAAACCCTCTGGCAAAATTTCTGGGCCCTCTAGCGGTTCATGGGAATTTGGGATGGAATTTTGGGATGCAGGTTCCTCTCAGCAATGTTTGGATAATGGGAATTTTGGGATGCAGGTTCCTCTCAGCAATGTTTGGATAATGGGAATTTTGGGATGCATTTCCCCTCAGCAATGTTTGGATAATGGGAATTTGGAGCTGGAATTCTGGGATGCATGTTCCTCTCAGCAATGTTTGGATAATGGGAATTTAGAGCTGGAATTTTGGGATGCATTTCCCCCTCAGCAATGTTTGGAAAATGGGAATTTGGGCTGGAATTCTGGGATGCATTTTCCTCTCAGCAATGTTTGGAAAATGGGAATTTAGAGCTGGAATTTTGGGATGCAGGTTCCTCTCAGCAGTATTTTGGAAAATGGGAATTGGGCTGGAATTTTGGCCTGCTGTTTCCTCCTGGCAGTATTTGGATAATGGGAATGCAGAGGAAGATTCCTGAAGCTGAGACAGGGAGCCTGCCCCGCCCGGGGATTCCCTGGAAAAGCGGAAGCTGTGGGGTTGCTACGTCATGCCGGGGCTGCCTCCCAAGGTTCGGGATAAGGGCAGTATTTATGGAAGTTCTTTGGGATCCCTGGGCAAACAGCAAACATTCCCTGAGTCCTGGGCGGGCGCTTCCTTAAGCTCTGGCTCTATTTGGCCACAGGCCGTTTGTAAACTTGCTGATGATATCAGGGAGCCATTTTCCAAACAAAGTCCCGCTCCCGCCACCTCGAAATTCGGGAATATTGACACTGCGCCGGGCGCACGCTCCACAAACATTCCCGCCAAGGCCGCGGCCAAATCCAGCGGCGTTGTTTGGAAAACCTTTCCCACTCATCAGCCTCTCCTCACACGCTGGCACTGTTCAATTACCATCACTTCCAGAGCCTTAGGAAAACACCCCGCGTCCATGTAAATAGAGAGATCCGAAAACTCCCCGGAATGTTGGCTTTTCCAGACTGGAGGTGATGTTTTCCTTCGCTCCAATTTGTTCGGGAAACTAATCAGGCTGGGATAAAGCCGTCGGCAAATATGGCAGAGATTGACAGGCACATGTCAGAGTTTACACAGTCTGGCCAAGTGTACAGATCCTGCGGGATCGTGCGCCGGGAATGCCGTGCCGGGCACCAGGAGCCTCCGGAGCGGCTGACACGGCCTGGAATGCGAAGGCTTCCCAGGGAGGGGGGAAAGCTGAGGGTGAAGATGCTCCGCTGCATCCTGGATTTTACTGAGGGGATGGAACAGGGCCTGGACTGAGGTGTTCCAGCCCTGGGATGCTCCTGGATTTGAATGCTCCAGTGCTGGCATTCCCACCCCAGACTGGAATGCAGAGGCTTCCCAGGGACTGGGGGGAAACTGGGAATGAGGATGCTCTGCTGCTTCCCTGATTTCACTGAGGCATCAGGGATGGGGATGCTCCTGGATTCGGATGGTCCAGCCCTGCAATGCTCCTGGACTTGGATATCCTGCCCTGGAATTCTCATCACAGCCTGGAATGTGGCAGCTTCCCAGGAAGGATGGAGGAAGTGGAGTTACTCCAGTGCAAACAGCAGGGATTGGCTTGGGATAGGGATGTTGCATACAAGATTCCACTGAGGGATCAAGGACTTAGAAGCTCCCAGACTGGGATGTTCCAGCCCTGGGATGCTCCTGGATTTGGATGCTCTGGCTCTGGGTTGCTCCTGGACTTGGATGCTCCAGCCCCGGAGCGCTCACCCCAGCCTGGAATGCAGAGGCTTCCCCAGGGAGTGGGGAAAGAGGAATTATTCCAGTTATTCCAGTCTTGGCTAAATCCAGATGGGATGGGGATGCTCTGCTGCATCCCTGGCTCTCCCAAGGGATCGGGGACACAGCACTGGGCTGCTCCCACTGGGAATCTCAATCCCTGGGATGCTCCTGCAGCAGCTCCAGCAACCACCTGAACTTCCCTTCTGCATCCCAGTTAGCGTCACTTCCTTTTCCAGGAGGGAAATGAAGCTCTTTTCTCCCAGGATTTGCCCCTGTGGGAGTGGACATGGAGCTGCTCCAGGACCACCTCCAGGACAAGGGCATGGCAGGAAAAAACTCAGGAAAAGCTTTGAGACAAAGCTCTGGAAAAGGTTTTGCCACAAAACTCGTCCTGCTGGAGCAAGGTCCAAAGGCTGGATTCCCTTTGGTTTTCCATTGCTCAATCCCACTTTTGTTGACTCCCACTCCAGCGCTGGAGCCAGCCCTGCTGGCACCTGGATCCCAAAATCCTGACTCCAGGAGGAGCAAATAAATCCCTGACGTTTCACTCCATCGTATCCCAAAAGAAAGGATTTAATGGACTGCCCGGCCTCCCCTTAACCAAGGGAAGTATCCCAGATCCTGGATGTTTGCCTGGAGGGCATGGAGAAGGAGCCAACTTGGAATGTGCGCTGGGGGCAGCTGTAAAAAACCCTGGGCTGGGAGCCCACAGCTCAAATCCTCGTTTTTCAGCCTTTCAGGATCTTGGGATCGGAGCTGCTGCTGTGACGCCCATTCCAAACCTCGGGATATGGGATTTGTGGTTGCTGAGGGAATTCCTGATGGAAAAGTGAGGATTCCTTGAAGCAGAGGGTGGAAATGCCACCCCCCAGCTCAGGGATGTGGAGCTCCTCTCCTGCACTTTTCCCAGGTATATTTTTTGGAATACCATTGCTCCAGGGTGCTGAGCTGGAAGTTTAGTATCCTGGCTGATTCTAAAAGCCAGGGATGTGTTTTCCCATCCAGCTTTGCCTCTGAACTTCCAACATAAATTCTTCTGTGATAGACACAGAGAGATAAGGAGAGACTAAAGGAAAATTCCTGCCTTTCCCTATCCCACTGCTCCCATAGACTGCTCCAACCTTTCCAAAGGTGCAAAGCAGCCTCTGGAAGGACTTTTAAGGGAATGAATGGATAAACCCAGGAACTGCAGGTCCGTATGTGGCAGTGGTTATGGAGAGTTATTTGGAGTCACATTGGGAATCATGGTGGCACCTTTGGGGATGGCAGGGATCCAGCAGGAATGGGGAAGCCTTGGAAAGGATAGAGGGATCCTGGTGGGAATGGTGGGGTCCTGGAAGGGATGGCAGGGATCCTAGAAAGGATAGAGGGGTCCCTGTGGGAATGGTGGGGTCCTGGTGGGAATGGTGGGGTCCTGGAAGGGATGGTGAGGGTCTGGCAGGGACAAGGGGGTCTCAGCAGGGATGGGAATGTTCCGGTGGGAATAGAGGGATCCTGGCAGAGAAGCTGGGATCCCAGAAGTGGTGACAGAGATCCCAGGCAGAGCTGGAGGCTGCAGCCAAGGGCACCTTGTCCAAGGGGAAAAGCAGCCTCTGGATAAATCCAGCGGGTCGGGGCTTTCAGGAGCCTTGTTCGGGATCACGGCGGCATCAATCACTGTCGGCTGCTCCCGGCTGGAGCGGCGGGAGCGGCGCTTTGTCCGGGCCCCGCTCCCGCCGGGATTCAATTAGTCATGGTCAGGGGGTGCCATTCTTGTCCCGCCATTCCCGATTGTTCCCAAAGCAAACAGCGCCGGGATGGGCTCTGTGATCCTGCCGTGCCCTCGGCCGGGACACAAAGGGAAGCGCTCCCCGCCCGCCCTTTGGAGCTTGTTTGCCAACTCCGCGCTGGGATGCAAAAATCCCGGGATTTTTCACCCCCGCGCAGCCCCCGTAATTTTTTATTTCAAACCTAATCATCGATCCCTGGAATGCCGCAAATCCATGTCCGCTTGGAATATAATAATGATGGACAGCCCGGCAATTAGCCGGGAACAACCGCGCTGCCACCGCCGCGGTGTCATTTACATCCCTGGAAAATTGTCACTCCCGACTGGAATAGCCTCGGGAGCCATCTGGCCACCGGGCAAGCCGCGCCTCCGAGGGCCGGGGAGTGATTTCCTGCCGGGGAGCTTTCCAGGGAATGCTGCTGGGCTCGCTAATTGCCTGGCACCTCCCCGTCTGTGCCCCCCGCGCCGTTGTCACCTCGCTGATGGTGGCAGTGCCACCCAGGCTGCTCGGCCCGGGAGGAGCTTCCGAGGGGCTGTAACCCCGCTGGAGCAATAACTCGCTATTCCCGGTGATCCCGCAGGGCTGGAAATTCGGAATTCACGGAGCGGTTGGGGTGCAAAGTCGGGGTGGAAGTAAGAGCTAAACCCTGGCCTGAAGGAGTCAGGACTAAAGTCTTTCCTAAGGGCTTGGGCTGTAATCTCTCAGGAATCTTTTTACCCTGGTTTTCCAGCCTTGAGGCTTGGCTTGCAGGGAGGATAAAATGGATTTCCAGGTTTGGAAAACACGAACCTTCCCATCCAACAGGAATGCAGAAGGTTGTGGTTGGCCTGAGGTGTTTAATCGGATTCCATGCTCTTCCTTAATCATGGAATGGTTTGGCTGGGGAGATCAACCATCTCCCCCCCCCCCACCTTCCATAAATCCAGGTTGCTCCAAGCCCTGTCCAACCTGGAACAATTCCAGGGATGGGACAGCCACAGCTTCTCTGGGAAAACTGTGACACTCACTCAAGGAAGGATTTCTTCCCAATATCCCATCTAATTTTCCATTTTTTCTGTTTGAACCATTGCTCCTTATCCTATCATTCTAATTCCTAACGAAGGATCCCTCTCTGATCCTGGAGATCCTGGAAATTGTGGTGTAAGGGAGGAAAATTCCTTAGGGCAGGATGAAGATGGAGAGGAGGCGCCTCCTATGTAGAGAGAGGGAAGAGGTTGTGATGAACTTGGAATCCTAGGATTTTATAAGCTGGATAAAACCTCCAAGACAGTTGGATCCAGCCCTGCCAACACCAGCATTCCTGAGGAAAATCAGCACCTGACACTACAACAAAAGGAAAAACGGGAGCCATCCCCACCATCCCATTGATATTCCTGCCTTGCCCTGCTCCTCTTCCAAACCCAAAAAGCGGGAGCAGTGGCAGCGATCCCGAAATGCCAGATGCTCCCCGGGTGTCACTCAGAGATGTCCTTTTCCATAGTGGGATTCTCCCGGCCCCTTGACAGCTTGATTTAGGGCCGCCCTCGCCTGGGGGGTTGACATGACAACTGTGGGATGTGTCGTAAATATCCCAGGAGAGGCCTGGAGTTGTGGGGTGGGATTGTGCGGGGGGCATTGTCCGGCATGCGGTTGAGCCGGCGGCGGCGGTTTTGTTTGGGAAAGAAAGCGGGAAGGGTGAAAGGGAAGGGGAATAATAATGGGAAAAAAAAGAGGGAGCTCCATTGGGAGTCGATTTGGGCTTTGGTTGTGGGGCTTGTTGGACCACACGGCATCTCCCAGTGATCCCGAATCCCATTGATAGCAATTAGGCTGGAGAGGGACTTTTGACAAGGGCAGGGAGTGATGGGATAAGCGGGACTGGCTTCCCACTGCCACAGGGATGTTGGGAAGGGATCCTTCCCTGGCAGGCTGGGCAGACACTGACTTTTCCCAGAAAAGCTGCGACTGCCACATCCCTGGAAGTTTTAAACCCAGTTTGGAGGGAGCTTGGAGCAACCTGGGATAGCGGGAGGTGTCCCTGCAAATAGAACTGAGATGAGTTCAATCCCAACCCAAACCATTCCAGAATTTTTTAATACCCAGTTTTCCAAAGAGACGATGTTTGAGCATTGAATTTTACTGGCACAGCAGAACTCCAGGATTCCCTGGACTTCACCATTCCGGGGTGAAGCACAGCAATCCATGCTTGAACAACACCTCAGCCCTGACACAATTCCAAGGCCTTTTCCCAGCGGGAATTTATAAAGCAGCACACACAGGTTGATTTTGGTTTCAAATTGAAATGAGACATTCCTGAAACAAAGGAAAACTTTCCTCTCCTCTCCCTCTTTTATTCCTGCTTTTATACCCAGCAAGACAAATGACAGGGAAAAGCTCCTTCCCACTTTTTTTCCTTTTCTTTTTTTTTTTTTTCCCCTTTTGTAATTTGGAAAAAAAGAGCCCGACTTGAAAGGAAGATGAGCCCGAGCAGCAAGGGAACAAAACCCGTCAGCGGCTCCGTGGCCGGGGATTTCCAAATCCTGGAATGCGCCAGGGTTGCGAGGGAACAACCTCTGTCATTCCCAAAGCTTCCTGTGGTGGAGGAGATGAGGAAAAGGGGCAAAAAGGGGGAGTGATGGCAGTTAAATATGGAATATTAAAGGGAAAAAGGAGCTGAAGGGTCATTCCCAGGAAGGCTAGACTGCCTTGATCCCAGGAGGGGAGTGGATTTCCTATCCCAAGGAAGAGCTTGGGTAGGGCTTGGAGCAATCTGGGATAGCAGGGACTGCCCCAGGATGTGGTGGGGAAAACCTGGATGAACTTTGGAGTCACCTCAGCACTGGGCTGGGTGCTGGATCCAAGAGAAATCCCATTCAGGACCTTTGGCACTAGCCAGGACATGGCCTGGAATGGGATCAGGAATCATAAATGCACCCCCAGTCCTTCCATCCCTCCCTGGATCCGGGAGGAATGTCCGGACCAGTTTTGATTGGTGTGTGTTGGGTGTTTGTCCTTATGGACAAGTGGGGTAATGGGGAGGTTTCCAGGAGGAGATGGAGCTCCGGGATTCATGGATATGGCATTTCCATTCTCCCTTCAATATTAGTCCAGACTGGGAGGTACTTTGTGGAGGAAGCCGCAGGAAGAGGGAATCCCTTCCCAATAATCTGGCTGGACCCACCACCAGGTTAAGAGGAGGAATCTCATCCCATGGGAGAGGGGGATGGGATCACAGGGAATGCCCAGGACAATCCTTGCCATTCCCACCTCCATCATAGTCCCTGATGCCATGAATCCAGTCACTCTGGGAATGCCAGGATGGCTGGGATGGCTCTGGGATTGTGTCACCTCTGCTCCCAGGAATCTCAGCCCTCCTCCTGGGAAGTTCAGCCCTTCTCCTGGGAATCTCATCCCTGCTGCAGCCCCTCCCGTGGCACTGGAAGCTCCCAGGCAGTGGAGCTCCAAGGGCTCCAAGAGCACTTCGGGAATTTCAGGACCCCCCAGGTAAATAAAGGCCCCTTTATTATTTTTTTTTTTGGGGGGGGGGGAGGTGGTGGGGGGAAGAATCCAGACTCACCCAACCAGTCTGGGGTTTTTCCCCTTTGAGGTTTGACTCCAGGGATTTATTGCCTGGATGGGGGGAAAAAAGAGGATGAGGCAGGAGAGAAAAAGAGGATGACACAGGATGGGAAAAGGTGACTTTCATTGTCACCTGTGGGTCACTCCAGAGGGGTCTTATCCCCACTTTTCCCTGGATAAACACCTCTTTTCCCTCTCTGCTCCAATCCATAAATCCAATATTTAGCTGCAATTTGGGATTTGGGGCTCTGGCTCCCAAATAATCCCGGAAAAGCAGCCCCAGAAAGCCAACTGCAACAACACCGGGAAGCTCCAAGCTAAACCCAAATCCCCCCAAATTTATCCCGCTGGATCCTTCCTGCTTCACCCTGGCCGGAGCAACAAATCATGGGGATCTTCCCAGAATGTCCAAAGGTTTGGGATACAGGTGGCAACATCTGCAGCTGCCCCGGGCAGGCGGGGAGAGGCCGCTGTGAATTATTTAACAGCGGTGCCATGACCTCCATTAACAATGGGAGATGCTTCCCGACCTGCGGGAAGCGCCCTGGGAAGCAGCTGGATCCAAATCAATCTACCGGGAGCCGGCCTTGAATTTATTATTGGAAGCGGTCTGGGAAGCAGCGAGAGACGCCGGGATTTTCCCGGGAATTCGTGGCTTAAGGGAGGCTCGAAATCAGCTCAGAAATCACTGATTTTTTTCCGCGGGTTTTTTTGTTTTGTTTTTTAAAATTTTCCCCTCTCCAGCACTCCAAGGCTTTTCCAAGCGAAACTTCCTAATCCCCCGAAGTCGCCACTAGACTTCTTGCCTCCATGGCAACCCCAAAGCATTCATGCAAGTGATTGGCCTCCAATGAATTTTAGATAAGGCGGGCTGGCAGGGAATTGATGGGATTTTAATGCAGAAGGAAGCGCGGGGAGGGAGGGGCGGCGGGTTCATATTTGAATAAAGCAAACACGGCGCACAAAGGGCTGACAGCTGTAAATGACATTGTCAGCACCGAAATTATCAGCCAGTTTACAATCTGTTTGCTCGCCGTGAACAAACACCATGTGTGTGGCATCCCGGCGCTCCGAGGAATGGCAGGAATACTTCCCGCCTCCGCGCCGCCGGCGCTGGGGCTCCAAGGGAGCCGCTGCAAAAGGAAAATTGGCTTTTCTTCCCCCCGCTTTTCTCCGTATTTTTTTTTGCCTTTAAAATTATTCATTTTCGGGCTTTTTTTTTCCTCTCCTTTTTTTTGCAGGTTTTTTGGAGCATTCCTGGCTCCACCATTCCCGGCTCCAAACCTCTCGTCTCCCAGGAAAGCTGCGTCCCAACATCCCTGCGGTTCTTTTCGCCTTTCCTTTCTTTGCTCAGCAGATCCCGGCCTTCATCCCCAGGAAGCTGAGCCCTGCTCCCGGGAATCTCAGCTTTGCTCCCGGGAAGCCCGATGCTCCCGAGAATCTGAGCTCTTCTCCCGGGAATCTGAGCTCTTCTCCCGGGAATCTCAGTCCTGCTCCCGGGGAAATTCGGCCCCTGCTCCCGGGAAGCTCAGCCCGGGGTCTTCTGGGCCTTGGCTTCGCCCCTTGGCTCTGCCGTGCCCCAAATGTCTGTGAGCAAGCACCCCAAAAATCCCAGTTTTCCTTTGGGATCAGGCTGGAAAAGTGTAGCCCCTGGATTTGTGAATTTTAAGAACCAAAAAAAAATAAAACAAACCCCCCCCCAAAAAAAAAACCCAAAAAAAAAAAAACCCCAAACATTTTTCTTTGGGATCAGGCTGGAAAAGCAGTGTCCTTCCTCCTCTGGATGTGTCAGTTCAAGGGACCAAATAAATCCCGTTTTTCCTTGATAAAAGTTGGAAAAGCAGCGTCCCTTCCCCTCTGGGTGTGTGAGTCTAAGGGACCAAAAAAAAAATCCATTTTTCTTTGGATACAGGCTGGAAGAGTGATGTCCCTCCCCACCTCTGGAATTGTGAGACAAAGGCACAAGTGCAACAAGTTGTGGGATCTCAGCCCACCTTGATCCATAAATCCCACGATAATTTGTGCTCCTTCTTTGATCCATAAATCCTACCGTAATTTATGTTCCCTCTGCCTCAGCTGCTGGGTAGCTTCCCTTTTCTGGGGATTTTTAGGAAGATTACCATTATTCCCTGCATCTGTGGACCCTGGCAGAAATTCTTGCCCACATTCTTTATTCCTGGGAGATTCCTGGGAATGAGCCTCCCTACAGCCCAACATTCATCCCAAATCTGGGAATCTGCCTTGTCCAGCTGGATTTATCTCATCCCATCCTGACCGTTCCATCCCAAACCTGGGAATCCACCTTGTCCTGCCAGTTCTATTCCATCCCAAAGCTGAGAATCCACCTTGCCCTGGTGCTTTTATCCCATGCCACGCCATCCCATCCCAAACTTTCCAGCTGGAGGAGGCCATCAATCAATTCCCCTTCTTTCATGCAAATACAAGGGGAAAAAATGGGAAAAAGCGGGATTTATTTGCTCAGCAGGGAAAATGACTGAGAGGTGAGCACGGCCTGCTCGGAGCAGATAAAGGAGCTGGAAAAACACCGGGAGCACCCAGAGCCGCCGTTCCGGGCAGCCGAGCATCCAAGGCCGGGGCGTTGGGATGCAAAGTTGATCCAATTACGGCTGAGGCTCGCTCCATCGTGTCCCTCTTCCCATTTGAATCCAAATCACTGCTCCCTGCTCCCTGGCCTGGCAGTGGGAAGAGGGGGCCGAGCCCCCAAAGCTGTTTGATTTGGAGTCGGGAATGTTTGCCCAAGAGCGGGAATGCAAATGCGATTCCCGCCGCCGGATAAATTTCCATATCAGCTCCAGCTCACATGGAGAGAGTAAACATTCTGTTTATCTCGAGTGTCACTTGATGATTCCCGGAGAATATCAACCTGACCTTGTGCAGACATTGGAAAAGCGGGAATGAAATATGGAGGTGGCCACATACAATTGACTCCGGCAGGAGGCGTCGGAAAAGCCGGCGTAATTCAGGGAGAGGGGTGAGACAGCGGGGTCGCCGCGGGAAAATTGGGATAAAATTGGCCCCGAGGAATGGCTCCACCCTTTGGAGTCTTCTCCCTAAATCACAGCTCCGGATTGCAGGGAGGTGTCAAACTCCAGGTGGGAAGGGCAAATTTAAGTGGGAAAATGACGCTAGAACGCGACACAACGCTTGGATTTTGGGGGATTTCTTTAAACTCCTGGGTGGAGTTTCTTCCCTTTCCTGAAGTTTATTCCTGCTCTTTCCAGCCTGGAAATAATGGAATTGGGGGTTGTACAGGGAATTTCTACACCGCTGCTTCCATGGGGTTTGGGATTTTGGGGAAGGAATATGGAGATTTAGTAGGGAAAAATGTCATGGTTAATGGGGAAATTCCATGGATAATGGGGGAAACTCAATGGATAAATAATGGGGGGAAAAGCCAGTGGATATTGGGTGAAAATTCAATGGATATTGGAGGGAAACTTAGTGTTTAAGGGGAGAAATTCAATGGATAATACTGAAAATTCAGTGGATAATGGGGGGAAATTCAATGGATATTGGAGAAAATTCAGTGGTTAATGAGGAAACTCCAGTAGATAATGGTGGAAATTCAGTGGATAATGGGGAAAATTCAATGGATAACGGGGAAAATTAATGCATAATGGAGGAAAATTGAATAGGGAATGCAGACAATGGGGATTAACGAGGAAAAATGGAATGGATAATGGGGAAAACTTGGTTACTGAGGGAAAATGGAATGGATAATGGGAATTCTCCCCCTGCCCACAAATCTTTCCAGGCTCTTTCAACTAGACAGAATATTTTTATTGCCTGCTCCATCCAAAGGGAAAAGAGGTGTGGAGAAGAAGGAAGATTTTTCCCTGATTCTGCTTTAAGAAATGATTTTGGGTATTTAACAAGGAAAGGAGCCATGACTTCCCAAAAAAATCAGGAATGATGGGATCAAAGCAAAAGGGAGCCAAACCTGTTTTCCAAGGTAACTAAATCCATGGGAAATCACAATGGTCCTTGAAAATCCAAGTTTCCTGCATGGCACGGATTGACAGGACATGAGCAGAGGGATTCAGGGTGGGTGCCCACCCTGGATATGGGAAAAGCTGGAAGGATCCCTGGAGGGACAATTCCCAGTGCTGATCCCATGGGTTCGACACAGACAAAGGCTGGAAAGGGAACAAAAGGCAGGGGGAAAGAAAGGAATTCACAGCACCTATTTGGGATCAATTCCTGCCTTATCCACATCCCAAACTTGTCAGGAAATGTTTTGCCATCACAATTTCCCAGGATTTAGGATCCTTCATAAATCCATAATCATTGATTATTCAGGGAATGCTGCATATCCCAAAATCCTGGCGGGGATGGTTCCAATCCAGAGGCAGGGTGCCAGAGCAGGGATGAGTTTGGGAAGAGACCAAAAATAGCCCGTCCCAAGAAAAATCCAGGAAAACTAAACCCAAGGGGATAAAAAAAGGCTTCTGCTCCATCTTTGATCTATTCCCACATTTTCCAGGGAATATGTGTGCTTCCAAAAGGCAGAGCAAGGCTTTGGGCTGATCCTGAGAATTCCCTTCTGTTGCTTTGTCTCAGGGCAGCCAAAAAAAACACGGGACTTTTCCTGGTGGGAAGGGAGGTATGGCTCCTCCCTCACTGAAGGAATCATTCTGCTGGATGGAAAAATTCCCCTCTTATCCATTGGGATGCAGCATTAATATTTAAAGTTCCAGAGAGGAATAAAAAAGTTCCTGAGAGAAACACCCAGAATTCCCAGCTCCTCTGCCTGCCACGTTTTCCTGGAATTTTGAATCCTGAAGGAGATAATTCCATTATGGTTTCTCTGGGTTTTTGGAATGCGTGGGGTTCCAGATGACAAAATTCCCATCAGTTGGGGTGGGGATGGTCCTCATGGACCAACAGCATCCGGGGTGGTCCAAACCTTCTTTAATCTTCCTGTTCCCAGGTGGTTTTCCCAAAGTTTGAGGAAAATCTTGGCTCTGTATGGGCCACCTGGAGTAACGTCCATGTCATTCCACCTGGGAACCAAATTCCCAGTTCTTCTCTTGGCTCTGGAGCTGGCAGAATCCCACCAATCCCGCCAGTCTTCCAAAGCCAGGCCTGGTTCCAGAATGCCGTGCGGGAATGTCCCATCTCACCATCCCATTCCTGGGGAAAGGAGGAATGTGGCCACTCTGGGTTGGCAGCACTGGAAGTGCCGACCTTTTCCCTCATGGAATCTGTGGAGTTGCTGGCACCCCCTCAGTTCCTACTCCATAATGAAGGAATTTTCCTCTTTTTCAGGGAATTCTGATCGAGCCAGAATCCAGCGCAGGAGGATGGTGCCATCTAAAGGAACCAGAGCACACGGAGAGCAGCATCCATGGATTCATTCCCTCTGCTTCCCGAGGGAATTTCAGATGGGTGTGGGGTGGGACTGTCTCACACTTAGGGATAATGAGGGCCCTCCTTTACATGGAATTTGCTTATTCCTGACTAAGCTGGAATCCAGAGATATTTCCCACCTGGCTTCTTTTTTCCATTCTGGAAAATCCAAAGGAATGTTGGATGTCTGGGATCCCCAATCCAAGGAAAACAGAGCCATCACGCCAAGCCAAACTGTGTGATCCCACAGGATTTAGGATCAGGTTTGGAAATGCCATATCCAAAGCAGACAAGCTCCATCCTGTCCCAGGAGCTGCACTGGAGCATTGGGAATAATCACTGGGAACCAGAATCGTAAACTCCAGCACTGAATTCCAAAAAATCCTCTCTGCATGCGCAGCCAACTAACCCAAACCAATCCCAGCATTCCAATTCCACCTTCTTTTCGGACTGGCTGCATGCTATGAAAGGAACAGCCAGGATTTATGGAGTTGTCACAAAATTCTGACGAGGTGGGACTTCCCATCAAATTCCAGGTGCAGGAATTCCTTTGGGCAACGAATGAATTTTCCCCATCTTTTCCCTTTTCCAACCTCTCTTCCCAGGCTGCTGAGCTCCAAAGGGATCAGACCACCTGGGATGAGGACATCACGTCCCTGTCATTAATCACCGCCGTTACCTTTCCACCCGGAGCGTTCCCTTTGTCGGAGCCTTGCCTGGAAATCCTGGGAAAACAAAGGGACACCACCCCGCAGGGCTGAGTCAACACCGCATTCGCCTCCTTAATCCGCAGCCCAGGCTTAGCTAAGCCCAGCTCCAAACCTCCGCAGAAAGCCCCAAAGCGGGAGCCAGCCTTTCCCGCTGTGGATAAATGGGATGATGACAGAATCCATCGAAAAGGTTTTCCTGGGAGTCCCAAAGCCACATCTCCGCATTCCCAGCTCTGGTGGCACTGGGGAGACACGCTGGGACACGCTGTCCCATGGAGGTTTTCATGGGAGTCCCAAAACCACGGCCGCGCATTCCGATCTCCGGCGGCAGCGGGAAGACGCGCCGGGACACGTTGTCCCATTAAAGTTTGGCTGTGGAGCAACAGGAGATGAAAGACCTGGAATCCGTCGTTGTCAGCCATCCAAAGCACACAGGATACGGATCGGGAAAACAGGTCCCGACAGGATAATCCTATTTTTAGGCAGTTCCTGGAGGAGAGCGATGTGGAATCAAGAGCCAGAGGGTCTGGGATCATCAGGGATGCATCCATTCATCCCAAGAACTTGCGCCAGTCTCCTTGGGAATGGGATTCCCTGTTTACAGGATCTGGCACTTCTTAGGTTCCTCTGGATCCTCCATGAAATCCTGGCACGGTTTGGATTGGAAGGGAGCTCAAAGCTCATCCCATTCCAAACCCCCTTGCCATGGATGCCTTCCACTATCCCAGGTTGCTCCAAATCCCGTGTAACCTGGCCTCGGTCACTTCCAGGGATGGACCAGCCACAGCTTCTCTGGGAATTCCATTCCAAGACACCTCTATCCTTGCAGGGAAGAATTCCTTCTGTAATTCCAATCCTGAAGCTTCTAGCTCCAATCCAATCCTCCAGCCAGCCAGGTGCTCTGTTCTCCTGAATGCCCGAGCCTCCACAGCAGCATTCCCAGCATTTTTGCCTGGAAGTGTCATTTGGGGATCCTCGGCGTAGTCCCACCTACCCGAGCCTATTTGCAAAGTAAATTTACTCGGGATTTCCGATCCCTTGGAAAGTTTTTCCTCCTCTATTGATTTAAAATTACTGGAGTTGACATTAGGAACAGCTCAAACAATTAAAGGGAGAAGATAAATAACTGCATCCAGGTTCATTTTCCAAAATGCAAACACACGGCTCTCCTTACTCCATGATCCTGCAATGAAGTGCCGTGGAATTGGCCGACGTATTTCCAATGGATAAAATGGGATTTTAGCAAAAAAAATCCTGATTTTCTCTCATAAAATCCTGATTTTCACCCCCCAAAAAATCTTGGTTTTCCCTTCTTGTGTAAGCAGCTCAGTTTTTTGAGGGACACCTTCCTGCTGGAATTCCAAGAGTTGGAATTTGATTGGAAAAAGACACAATCCATGCTGTGCTTCCCATCACCAAACGTCCCTCCAGGGAATGTGCTCATTCTCTGGGATGCGATTATAAAAATTGGCTTTGGGATAATCCTGTTAGGATTAAAAAAAGAGGGAATAACAGCAGGGTTATGTTGTCAAGTGGTACCAGAGGGCTTGGGAAGAGTGAGTTCGGGAACATCCAAGGCAAATCCTGAAGGAAGAAAAGGGAAAATTAATTGTAAGTTGATGATGATGATGCCCATTAATTTCAGGAAGAAACAGGAAAAGTGGATCATGCAAAAAATTATGACTAATCATGCCCATCTTGGAAAAGGCTGGTGGGAAGATTGGGATTTTGGGAGGCAGGACATGGAGCCAGGATCCTCTGGCAGCAGGACAAAGCCAAGGAGAGCCGGCCGTGTGCTGCAGATCCCAGGGCTAACAGCCAGGGGCACTTGGAGCTAATTGGGGTGTGAGTTACAGATGAATCCCATCCTCAGGAACTGCGGGCCAGGAGCACAAAGGTCCGCAGGTTCTTAGGGATAATCCCATAAAAACCTCATCCTGCAGCTCTTTGAAGGCGCCTCCAGCGCTCAGTGACCCAAGAGGAGAGCAGCCTCTCCCAGCAGGCTGAACATTCCAAAGGGAACTCCGGCCTTACTCCATTCCTCCATCAGCTCCCCAAGCCGAGTCCAAAACCAGAGGAACGCAGTGGAATCCGATGGATGCCACCACATTCCCCAAAATTCACCACCCAGAATCCCAGTCCGAGGGTGGAAACCTTGCCCAGGGACTGAGAAGAAGAGCAGGAAATTTATTGTTGTTGTTGTTGTTGTTGTTACAGACAGAAAACAACATTAATAATGTTCAATAATTATAACGTTAATATTATTGTTAATAAAACTATTCTTATCATCATCATCTCCTTATCATCATCATCATTATTAATATTGCTTCAATGGTATTAATATTTTATTGCTCTTCCTACTTTAATGATGTTCGTATAATCAACGTTTTTCATTCAAATTGTTTTTCTTGCCTGCAACCTGGGCTGAAAAGTCACAGGGAAACGTTAATTAATTAACTAATTTTATTTATTTATTTATTTATTTATCAGCCTTCAACCTGAAACATTATTATTATCATTATTGTAATTATAATCTATTTTGGTTTATTATTATTGTTGTTATTATGTCATTATCATTTTTATTACTGCTAATGCTGTTACAGTTACCATTACAATTACTCTATTAATAATCACCATCAGTATTATAATTATTATCGTTGGTTTAATGTTATTAATATTTAAATTATTATTGCTATTTTATTGATACTCGTATTATTAATGATATTTGTATTATCAATATTATTAAATCAATTTTTTTTGCATGCAGCCTGGGCTGAAAAGTCACAGGGAAACTTATTAATTAATTAATTAATTAATTAATTATATTTATTTTTCTCTCCACCTGCAACCTGAAACATCATTGTTATTATCATTGCTGTACTTTGTATTATAATTTTTTTGTTATTAATAATCATTCTTATTAATAATAATAATTATCATTCTGTTAATTATTACTATTACACTCTCTTTTTTTTCTGCTTGTAACCTGAGCCGAAACATTGCAGGAAAACATTTGATAAGATAATAATAGTCATAATAATAATAATAATAATAATAATAATAATAATAATAATAATAATAATAATAATAATAATAATAATAATAATAATAATAATGGTAGTAGTAGCAGCAGCAGTAGTAATAATGATAATAATAATAATAATAATAATTTGTTCATTATATTATTGTTATTATTACTGTTATTATTGCTATTATTATTATTATGAAGGAAAAGGGAAAGGGAAAGGAAAAGGGAAAGGAAAAGGAAAAGGAAAGGAAAAGGAAAAGGAAAAGGAAAAGGAAAAGGAAAAGGAAAAGGAAAAGGAAAAGGAAAAGGAAAAGGAAAAGGAAAAGGAAAAGGAAAAGGAAAAGGAAAAGGTGGAATGCCCTTTGGAATTGTGACTTTAGGCAAAGCTTGGTGTGCCTGGGAATCCCCTGGGCCGGGATGCACTTCCGTAGTCCCGGAATTGGAATTGTCACCCTGGGCCGTGGCAGTGCCGGGCCCAGCTGTGCCTTTCCCAGTCTCCAGCCAGGAGAACCATCGGGAGCATCCCAGTAAAACCTCGGCACGGGTGGGATGGGAGCTCCAAAATTCCCCAGACACAGGCAGGATTCACCCCAGAGATCCCGCCAGGAGCAGCTCAATCCGCCAGGAATGCTCCCACCCCCTCCAGACGAGAGTGGAGCAGGGTCCTCACCTTTCCCTGTCCTTTCAGTTTCCCGGGACAAGCTAGGAATCTCTCCGGCCAAGTGCTCTCCATGTTTGCTGAGCCATTATCCCCTCCCGGCTCCCAAGGAGTTTCCAGGGAATCCAATCACAGCATTCCAGTGTGATTGGAGGCTTTCAGCCTCTCCTCTGGGCAAACACGGCCATGCCAGCCCACTCCAGGATTTCTCTTTTTTGCTGGAGTTCAATATTTGTGGAGCTCCTTGGAAAAACATTGGGAACACCGGGCACGGCCGGGCTTGAGCAGAGAAAAGCCTTGGAAAAGGGTGGGTGGTGGGGAAGGGATTCCCTGATACCACCCAGTGGGATTGGTCATGGAAAAGGCAAATCCAATGGGAACCATTCTCCTTGGAGCTGACTCGGTGATCCTTATGGATCCCTTCCAGTTTGAAATATCCTATGAAATCCTGGAATTGTTTGGGTTGGAAGGACCTTAAATCCCCTCTCATTCCAATCTTCTTCCACAGACAGGGACACTTCCATTTATCCAGGTGGCTCCAAGCCCCACCCAACAATTATCCAAGGTTCTCTAATTCTTGGCACATCCTTGGAAAATGGAACCTTCTCCATGATCAGACCTGGCTGGCTCCAAACCACTCAAATTTCCTGGGGGATTCTATCAAGGAATTACAAGATGCTGAAAGATCATCTTGGAAATTCCTTTGGACGCCTCCAAATCTCCAAGCCCAGCAAGGGTTTGGAGTGGGAGAGGGTTTGGAAGGGAATCCTGGAATTCCAGGCAGATTTCATAGAGTACATGTTATCCATCAGCACATTCCCTCTTGGCTCCATCCCAAATTTATCCCAGAGAAGAGGCACCTGTGGAGACTGAGGGATATCATGGCAACATCCCCCATCCCAAATAAAACCAGGATGTGTTAGAATTCCTGCCTTATTCCCAGATAAATTTGAATCAGGGCTATTCCAGCCTGAAATTGGAAGCCTGAACCTTTGTGATTGTTCCCTCCTTTAATTCCAGGGCTTGGGAATGGGAGCCTTTTGTTCCTGCAGACAATTCCAGAGGATCTGGCTGGATTCTGGGGACAACCTCTCACAAACCAGGCTGCACATTCCCATCAAATCCATGGATTGAGGGGAGGGCATCAGCCCTGTTTTCCAAAGGGAGTTACACCCTGGGGATCATGATCCCAGTGCCATGAATTCCCTGGAATGGTGTCAGTGGAGTTGGATCCAGTGGAAGTACTGTCTCCAGGGAAAAGCAGCTTGGAATAATCGAAATAAATAAATGCCACCCCCAAATTTGGCTATTTCAACTATGAAAAACTCTTCAGGATTGGGAATGTTTTCCTGAGTCAGGGAATGATGGGAGGTGCAACCCAACTATTCAGGAAAACAGCAAACCCTTGGAATTCTAATAGTGGCTGCAGCAGGTGGGAGGGAATTTTTTCCCTTGGCTTGGCCACAGCCAAGAACAAACTTCCAAAGGAAGGGATGGACGGAGGCAGCTGGAATTCCATCTCTAAAACCACGAAATGCTGCTGGACAGGTGGGAATCACGGCTACTTCCTCAGAATTCAATATTCCACAGTCCTCTCTCAGCAGAAGTGATAAAAAAGAGGGATTGAGGGTCTTTCTTCCTGGAAGGTCCTGGTCACAATTCCCAAACTTTTCCCTTTGCTCCCCCTTCCATGTGCCCAAGGATTGACATTTAAGGATGGTCCATAAATTTGGGAACCACTGGAGCAGCAGAGGAATTCCTGGAGAGTGGCAAGGTGGGAATCAGGGATTGCTGCTCTTCTTGTCCCTCTTTTCCCTTCTCAGTGGGGAAAACCGGAGCAGATTTTAACGTGTGCTTCAGCAAAATATTGGAATCTTTCCCATTCCCACCCAGCAACTTCCAGGATTTCAGTGGATTCCCTTTTCTCTCCATGGATTTCATTCGTTTAGAGTGATGAGTTTTACACTAAATTAGCTCCTAATTTATAAATAATTAACTCTTAATGACCGAGCTATAAATAAAGGGAAAACTCCCTGGATTTTCCCTGCTGAATATTTCCTCGGTTGGAAAACTCTTGGAAAGGGAAGAAATCCCAGCCCGGCGGTAAACAAATCGCATTTGTCTCCCGTTTAAAATTGATTTAGTATTCCTTTGATCCAGCGAGGTCTTTTCCTCAGCCTTCCTTAAATTCCAACCCTTTTCCAGCCCATGTCCCGAGTATCCAAAGGTTTGCCGGATGCTCCCTCCAGTGGGCAAAAGACCGCAGAGCAGGAATGCTCCCATTTTCCAGAAGAGCTGGGAGCATTTTGGGATTGGCATCCAAAGGTGCTTTTCCGTGTGAAAAATCCACTTTTTTAGGATCTCCCATCCATCCATTCCTATGGAAGTGTGGCTGACCCGTCCCTGGAATGCCCAAGGCCAAACTGAATAGGTTTGGAGCAATCTGGGATAGGGGAAGGTGGTGAGATTGGAACATGATTCCCTTTAAGATCCTTTCCAACCCAATCCATCTTGGAATTCTGTGATCCCCTCCAGCTGGGAATTTCACTTCCTAAAGAATCCACCCCAAACCAATTCTTCCTTGCAGAGCCGATATTCCACTAAGAATCCTGAATTTGCCACCTCGGAGTGGCCACGACTCCCGTTGTTCCTCATAAATTCCAACACCGGCGGCTGCCAAGGGGGAATGTTTGGTTAATGAACAATGGGAAAGGCATTGTTTGGGATTTGGGAAGCGGAGCGGGAAGAATGGCCACGGTCAGCAGCATTCCAGGATTCCGGAGGAACACCGGGAGAGCACCGTGACCCATCCAAAGGCAGCTTTCCCATTAAAGTGCGAAATGTGCTTGGAATGCTCTCCGGATTTGGGATTTATGGAGCACTCCGGGCTTGGAATTGACCGTGCAGGGGGGTCACGGTGCCTGAGGAGGTTGGATCTATCCCAAATTGTGGATGCTGGAAATGGGGGGGCATTTCTTGGACACGCCGAGCCCGAGGTGTGAGTGGGGAATGTCATCCATGTGTTTTTATCTCCAGGAATTTATCCCATCTCCCTCTAACCCTCAGCATTCTGCGCAGCCCGTTTTCCCTAAAAAAAATTGCCATTTTTCCCCAGCTTGGAGCGCCTCAGGAAGGCTCTTTTCCCGGGAATGCCCTGTCCATGAGCGGGACGGCTGCACCAGACGGGTTTAATTTGGGATCACGGCCTCTGTCATTCCTGCTGGCATCGCCTTCCCGGGAACAATGAAGCTCCCTCTGCTCCAACAAGCACCTCCAGCAGGAGCGCAATCCAAGCTTTTTCCCGATCCAGCCCCCCCCCCCCCCCCCTTCCCGAGAAAACGCCGTTTTCCCATTAAGCCTGCAAGCAATTATCTGGGATTAGCAGCAGATCAAAAGGGATTACTTCCAGGATTGTTTTCCAAGCCCTCAGGGAAGGCGGGATGCTGATACCGAGCGTGCCGGGATGAGGGGGGGGATATGGGGGGTGGGGGTGGTCGAGCCCTGGGATCGATCCAGCTGGATCCAAGGATTTCCAGCAGGCTCTGTCCCAACTTTTGTCTTCTTCCACGGTAATTTTGGGGCAGGTCAACAATTTTTTCCCTCTGGGAAGGGGCATCGCTCCTGTCCCAAGCATTCCAGTGGAAAAACACTGCCCTGACTGCCTCAGTTTCCCCATTTTAGGAGGGGATGGAATTCCCTGGGAAAACCCTTTGGGAACATCCACCACCGATTCCTTAAAAAACGAGTGTTGCGCCTCGGGAGTTTCCTTAAGGAGCAGGAAAAGAGAAAATCTTTGGAGAGGGAAGCAGTCAGAAGAGCTCCCAACATCCGCACTTCTCCATCCTGGTGTCCCAAAACAACTCCTGAAACAACAACCCGGGAAATTGTCAAAAAAAACTGGATGTGAGAAGATCCCGAGAATGATTCCCAATGATCCCACACCCAGCTCCCCACTTTTCCGTCAGGATTTAGTGGGATAGGGATTGTCATTAAAGCAGGAGCATCCCGGAGAGCCTGTGGAACTCCATGGATTTGAGCTCCAAAGGCTCAGTGACGGGTGGGAATAATCTGGATGCTGCGGGATAAGGAGGCAGCTCCACTCCGGTTATTCGGGCATGCAAGGGAATGGAGCTGGGAAGGGGCTGGAATATCAAGAGGGAGCTGGGAAAGGGACTCAGACTGGAGAAAAGGAGACTCCAGAGGGACTTTCGTACTTCCCACAACTCCACAGCTCCCTGCCAGGAGGGAGCAGCCAGGTGGGATCGGGATCTGCTTCCAAGGAATAAGGGATGGGATGAGAGGGAACGGCCTCAAACTGGGCCAGGATTGGACATCAGGAGGAATTTCCTTACGGAAAGGGAGGCCCGGCATTGGAATGGATCCCTGTCCCTGGAGGTGTCCAGGGAATGCCTGGATGTGGCACTCAGAGCTCTGGTGGGGATCGATCCTGGAATCTTCTCCTAAATAATTCTGTGATTTCCTTCCCTTGTCCTTCCTAATATTTCTCCCTACCTCGTTCCCTATCCCACCACACTTGACGATTCCTAATTTTCCTGTTCTTCCCCCAAACCAACCCTTCCTTGGCCAGGTATCCAAAGCCGGCGGAATTTTCCTTTGGAAAAAGCAATTTCCATAAACGCCGTCAGTGCTAATGGCTCCTGATCGCATCTAATTCCCACAGCAAATTCCCGCTAATCCAGTTTGTCTGGGCTGCACTACCTGAGGGAAATAATATCCATCCTTCCATCCCCTTTTCCCGCTTGTTTGCCAGGACTTCTCCAATATATTTTAATCCCACCATTTATCTTTGTCAACGGAGAACAAGGAATCATTTGCGGGAGAGCAAACGGAGGAGCGGGAGCTTGGAATTATTAACCGGTGGAAAGCAGGTGCTCCTCAATCCCGCCTTGATATCCTGGCAAAAACTTGGATCATTCTCCTGCTGCATCCTTGTGCCGGCAACAGGAGTGGAGGGAAATTCCAGGGGTTTGGGTTTAATCACGGCAGGGACGAGGTGGGAATAATCCACGGCTTTATTTGCCATGGAATATTATTTTGGCTCCTTTTTTCCCCAGCATTTTTGGAGGGGAGAGGCGCGTGACGGGATACTTTTTGGAGTGATGGATCCTGTCTGGATCCAGGCAGTTTCCAGCCGGGATCCACCCAGTTTCCAACCAGAATCCAGGGAATGAATACCCCCCCCCACTCTCCTTCCCTGCAATCCCACCGCTCTTCCTGATCCTGCCGGGAAACAAAGCCCATTCCCGGTGTTTTGGGGACAAATTGGAATTGAACCCCCCCCTGGAATGTCCCTGACCAACTTCCAGCCCCTTCCCTGTATTCCCACCGCTCCTCATTCCCGTATTTGGGAGCTTTGCCTGGTTTTTCCCCCGTCCCCACTGTTTTCCCTGGCACCGCAGTTCCCGATGCCTTTGGAGACGCATTCCTGCACTTTTTGGGAAGAGCCATCAGCAGCCACCTCTAATTGGGGCTCCTGAGCCGCTCCTGCTTTTTTTAGGGAGTTTTTTTTAAAGCCTGGCTTAAATGGGGCTTTAAATGGGGCGTCCTAATGAGCCTCATTACAGCAGATCCCGGGATTTAATTATCCCGGGAAGGGAAATTCCCGCGGCCGCAGCCACCCCCGTGTCACCCCTCGTGTCACCCGCGCCCCATAAAGCATTGGAATGAGGCGAATTCCACTCAGGAATTCGCTTTCCCTCGGCGCTGTCACCGGGAGCGCAGGGTGCCGGGAGTTATGGGGTGCTGGGGACACGCGTCCCTGTCCCAAATAAATCCAGGAAAATCCCGGGATTTTAATAAAGGCTGCTTTATGGAGAGGCAGAATCCAGCGGCGCCCTGGAGTAACCGAGTGCCGCTGCCTTGGGATCGGGAGGAGTCTCCCGAAAAAAACCCCAGCGTTCACCCATCTGCTCCTTTCCATGCTATTCCCAAACAAAAATCATGGAAACGGTGCCTGTCGTGCTCAGAGCCACGGAATTCCCGGCTCCTAAAAAAAAAAAAAAAGGGAAGAGATTCCCAAAGGAAAACTCTTTCCCAAATTTTTATTCTCATTTTGGGGCTTTTCTTCCAGCTGTTTTCTCCCACATCCCGGGAATTCAGGGAGGGAGGGAAGGAAATCCAGGGGAGGGGACAGGGATGGGTGGCACGAGGGTCATTCCAAGGTCTCCAGAAAGCCGGGAGATCCTCGGCTTCCCGAGCTCATCCCGAGCCAGACTCAGAGGGAAACTGGGATTTAGGAGGAGGAAACGGGATAGACGGAGACCATGGATCGGGATCTGCTCCATCGGCGGCTTTGGGTGATTTTTTGGGAATCCCAGCATCTGGGATGAGCAAACTCATCCATAATTCCCTCTGGAAGTGCTCTCTCCCTAAAAGTCACTAGATGGCGGCCGAAGGCATCCTTTGCCTTTGGAAAAGCGGTGGAAGTTGGGAATGCCGCAGCTGCCTCCCCCCTGCCCAGCCTTTCCCGGTTTCTTGAAATCCCGAATTTCTGACAGACCGACGGCTCAGGGGGCAGGGCGCCTCTGGATCTGCTTCATCCCAGGATTTGTGCCCGGGAATAAAGGTGGACAGTGGCCACAAATGCCAGGAATGCTGAGGTTTCCAAGGGGAAAACGGTGGATGAGTGTGGGAAATTACCTGGTCCTGTTGGTGAGGTTAAAAATGCTGGAATTCCTGGATTTGGGCCGGGTTGTGGAATTCTGTGGCCGCTTTATTGGGAGTTCATGGTTTTGCCTTTATTCTTTGCCCATTTTTGTGGGTTCTTCCCTGGGATTTTTGTGTGGAATTCTCTGAAAATATAAATTTTTAATTTAGTTGGGGGGGGGGGGGTGTTTTGTTTTGGGGTTTTTTTGGTTTTGTTTTTTTTTTTAGAGGCATTTTTTTTCCAGAGGGAAGGGTGTTTCCCAGGAGCACAGAATTCCTTACTGGTTTGCAGCCTATAAACCAGCCAGGATTGGAAGGGAAGATATTTTTCTCCCAAATTTTCCCATTGTTTGCAGGGATTTTGTGGAGGTTTGATTCCCTCCAGATGTGCCCAGTGTCTTTGTGGATGTCAGGCAGGATCTTCCCACTCCTTGGAAGGGGATTTGGGAAGGGCAGCTCCTTCTAGGCCTGCAAAATCCATTCCCTGAAGAGAATATTCCTTGTAGGGCTGGAATATCCTTTTCCCAAGGAGAATATTCTTCCCCAGCCTGGAGCAGCCTTTCCCTATGGAATTTCAGGTGATTCCAAAGCCACCTTTGGACACCCAGCTCACAAATCCCGGGATGATGAACTCCACACTCCCAAATCCATAGGGAAGCGCGCTCCCAATCCTATTCCTGGCCTCTCCTTCCTCTCCTTGACCAAAGAGAGGCAAGAAATGAAAAAAATATCCCCCCAAAAAAGGTCCAGGATGTGCCAGAACTTTTCCTTTTTATTAAAATCCAGAGTGTGGCTGACGAGGGACCCACCTGGATTTGATTTCTTGCAATAAAAATTCCAATAATTCCCCCCAAAACAATTCCTGAGCGCTGGTTCCAATCTCCCGACCCTCAAGATGGATTTTAAAGGCTCTTGTAAAAGGAGGAATATTCCAATAATTCCGGTGCACCATTCCAAGATCATCTTTGCCTTTATTTGGCAGGGAAAGGGGAATGTGCAGAGGATTTTATTTCTATTTTTCCATCCTTTTTTTTCCTTAGGATGCAGCAGGTCCAGGAAAAAGATTTCTTCAGGAGAAAGGAAAAGAGAGAGGGATCTCTGAGCTTGGAATCACTGAGGGAAAGGAATCCCAAGGTTTGGAATCACTGGGAAGATGGGCAGGGAGAGAAAGGGAAAAAAATAAGGAAAATCAGGAAAAAGTTGGAATTTTAAGGATTTTCCCTCAAAAGCCCTTAAAAAATCAGGAGAAGAAAATATTTATTTGACAAAATAATTCCCATAGGATTTGATTTCTAATTGCTTTAAGGCATGGGAAAAATGGAATAAGAAAAGGAGAATTAATTTAAAATAATGAATTAGGGATCTAATATTGAAATTCCTTTAAAACACAGGGAAATGGAATAAAATGAGGAAATATTAATTAAAAATAAATAATTAATAAGGAATTTGATTTTAAAGGATATTGAAGATTTTTAACTGGAATAAATTAAAATTAAATTAACTTTGAATTCAATTTGAAATAATTTCAAATCAAATATACATTGGAAGGAAATAATTTTAAATTGAATTGAAATTAAATTGAAATTAAATTTGAAATTAATTTTCAAGACATTCCATTAACTCTAGATAAATTTAAAAAAATTTAAATACATTTAAGTATATTTTTAAAATTCAATCCCATTTTATTGCATTTGAACATTAATTAGGCATATTTTATTAGAATATTGGATATTTATTACTTTATAATATAGATAAAATAATAAATAAATTCTATAATGGTTAATTTATTTAATTAATTTAATGTGATGAATTAAATTGATTAAATTGAATAAATTAATTATTTCAATTAGTCAGAGGAATAGCAAATTTAATTTAGATCAATCGCCATATTAATAATTTATTCCTAATTTTTAAATTAATTCATTTTTTCCCCACATTATTAAAATTTGCATCTAGGCAGGAGCTAAAATTCCCTTTCTGGGACTGTTGGGACCAATCCCAATGGGAATTCCAGAGCTCTTCATTGATAATAACAATTTGTTATATTTTAATACTTAATCGTTTAATAATTTTTGATAATTTTATATTTTAAACCTTTGTTTTCAATAATTTTGGGATCTGAGAACTGCTCCTTTAATTTCCATGGAATCTTCTTCTCCCTAAGGAATGAGGAAAGTTCGAATTTCCTCCAAAACTGGGAATTTCCTGGCAACAGTTTAAACCATTTATAAATCTCCTGGATTTGGGGAAATTGGGATTGATTTCCTCCTAGCCTTGCAGGAAAGGGAAATCTGATGGGAAAAGAAATGGAGACAAGACAAGAGTTTTTTGTGGGATTTGCATGAAACAACAGCTGGAAAATCCAAGTTGAGGACTTCCAGAGTTTCCCATTCCTGTAATTCCCCAACCACCAGCTGGGAATCCCTTGGCATTTGTGTTATCCCTCAGGGTGACCCCAAAATTCCAATGTCACCTGGTGCTTCCAGGTTATTCCCAGCTAAAACTCAGTCTTTCCAGGAATTCTTAATCCAGGAGAGATTTTTACCTTTTCCCCTTCTTTCTCGTTTTCCCGCCTTTTTCCTCCTCGGTTTTCCGATATTCCCATGTCTGTTCCATAGTGAGGAAGCAGAGGCCCAGATTTGGGTTGGGATTTTCCTTATGACAGCCTCACACCCAGCTTCAAATCCCTGGGAATGGGCAGGGGGAAGACTGGGAGGAGGCAGAAGTCCCTCCAAAGCCGTTTTCCCAGGAGAATTCTGGGAGAATTGCCAGGAGAATTCCCATTCCCAGCCGTCACGTTCCGCTGCAGGAAGCAGCGAGGACCTTTTAGGAAGGATGGTCAGGAGCAAAACTGAGCCAGATGAGGCAAATGTTGGAATGCCTGAAAGAGGTTTAGTGGTGAGGGAAAGGAAAAGGAGTTTCCCAGAAGAAAGGGGGCTGGAAAAGACTGAAAAGAAGGAAGAAAAAGCCATTATCGGGGGTGGATCCCGATCGTTTTCCAAATCCGGAGTCGGTTTTTATCGATGGCCTGGGGATGGTTTTTAAATTTGAAATTGGTGGCAGGGGTGTGACCCTCCTGGGAAAGCTGGTTCGTCCCTTCTCCCACCGTAGGAGGCAAAAAAAAAGGGATTTACTGCTGATCCTCCAGGTCATCGGGAAGTGCCAAACAACGGAACAGAGCCTGGAGAAGAGATAGGATAGAAACGGAAATGGAATATGTTCATTTCATTCGCAGGACGGCCTGAAAACGAGTCAAAGGTGGAGCCGGCCAGAAGAATTCCCGGAACATGCAGCCTCCCAGCAATGCTGGAATACGTGGAATCCTCGTGAAGGTGCGCTTACCCAAGGTAATGAAAAGGTACCTAAGAGCACTGGTGTGCCCCTGGCAGTTTGCCCTGCACCCAGCTCTGCTTCCTGTCCCTTCCTTCCCGCATCAAACCTTAAAAAACTTGGAAGAGCGAGCCTGGTTTCTCTCCAGGACCGGGAGGGAAAGGCAGAAGCGGAAAAGGCACTGAGTGGTGGCCTGAAGCCGTGCCTGGGGGACAGAGCCGAGCCCTGGATCATGACGCCAGCAGCGAGCACCGCCAAGCCCCCAAGGAGTCCGCCAGGCTCGGAAGCAAAAGTCCCCAAAAGAGGAATCTCCATCTCCGAAAGCACCCAGGAAAAGCTCCAAGTCTCCCAGAAAGCACGAGGAGCAAGATCCAAAAGGCCCCCAAAGACAGCTCTCCCAGCAGCCTCAAGACAAAAGGCCCCCAAAAAGCAAGGAGCAGATTCCCTGGAGACAGAAGGCACCCCCATCCTGTGGTGTGTTCCTTTTCCTGCCCTCCGGCTCCTCCCGAGGGCCACCGTTGCTCCATCCCAACTTTTCTTGGCCGGCCATTGGTGGGGACCTTTCGGTGTCCGACTGGAGAAGCTGCGCTCCCACTTCCCGCTGCCACCTCAGTCTCCAGGAAATTCCATCCATCCCCGTGGATGAGCAAGCCCCAGCTCTGGAGATGCCCAATGCAGGCAGGAAAACGTTCCCAGGCAATTCCCACTTTTGGAGGGGAATCCCATTTTTTTCCAGGATGGGGCTGCCCCATGCTGGCTGGAATGCTTGGATTTAATATTTTAGTTCCGTTATGTCTGGATATTGAGGAAATCCGGATGGGTTGAAAGGATGTTGCTGCCACCGGAGCAAAGCCACATTCCAGAGGGTGCCAAGGCCTCTGGCACATGTTGTTCTCTAAAACAATTCCTAATGCAGAATTCCCACCCTTGGGAAGCTGAGCTTTGCTCCAAGGGCTGGGCTGAAACTTGGGATTCATTGGTTCAGATCCTCCAGATTTTATTGGTGGGAATAACAACCAAAAGTATTTCTGGTTTTCCACTGGCACGAGGAAATCTGGGAGGCTGCAAGCACTTGTTCCAGGCACCTTGATCCTGTTTGTCAGGGAAAACTGGGAGCAGGGTTTTACTCTGGGAAAATTTGCTGCTGACATCCGGAAACATCCGGCTGCATCCCTTTGGATATCCCAGGTATGCACTGGAAAATCCCCTTTAGATAAAGGAGGGATCAGTGTGGAATTGGCAGGGCTGGGGCTTTTCCAAGCTCATTCCCAGGTGTCCCAGGGCGGTGGAATGGGATGATCCCTTCCTAGGGAAATCCTTCTGGATGAATGCTGAAGGAAAAACGGGAAGGCAGGATAATGAAGACCTCTCCAGGCATCTGGCTCCCATTTGGAAGCAGCGCTGGGAATCTCAGGTCAGGCGGGATGTGCCGGAGTGTCCTTGCATCCATCTGTTTTCACACGGCCGGGAATGCTGGAAGCCTCCAACCCCAGAGAGTCGTAAATCCCGGCTCCGCTTTTCGCTGAAATTCAGCCCTGTCCAAATCCCGCACAAAGGCCCGGCTCATTCCCTGGATTTATGGCCTCCCGGGAAGCGTTGGGTGATTAAGGCTTGGCCACCAACACGGAGCAAACAGTAGGAACTCCGACAGCTCCAACTGGGAATGTGGGCCGGGATTTATCAAACAAATCTGGGAGAAATCCATCTCTGTTTGGAAGAGAGGGAGATATATGGCATGTTTGGGAGACGGATCCGGCTTGGGAACGTTTGGGAGGGTTGGAATTCCGAGTCGGATCCGAGCTGGGTGTAGCCAAGGCAAATATACAACTCCAGGCAAGGAGCTTTTCCAAGGGTAACAACAACATTCCTGGGCAAGTGAGGTCATCCCGAATTTTCTAGGCTGGGATTAAAAAAGCCAAGGGGAAAAAGTGCTGGAAAAATACAGGCGGGGGGAAAAAAATAGGATAAAATATGTTGGAAGTGGCTGACAAAAAAAAAAAAAACAGGAGATGTGAAGGGGGGAGAAGGTGCTGGTGCTTCATTTCCAGGGAATAAAATTGGATGTTTGGGAATTTTTTGGGCTCAATCCCATTTTTTTCCTGATTTAATTAATCCATTCCACTCACCAGCATGCCAGCTCTTCCCAAAAATCCTGCTGGAGATGGAAAAGCAAAGGAAGAGAAGGGAGGGTGTGGTGGGTAAGTCCTTTTGGATGGATCCAGGTGGGATCCGACTTTCCTGTGGGATGGGCAGGGAAGGGACATTCCAGGGTGGTGGGAGCACGGCTGTGCCGGGCAGGAGGGGATTTCTGGGATTGAACAGTGCTGGAAAGGAGAATTCCAATGGATCCCAGCATGGAAGGAAGGAGTGATGGGGAGAGGGATCCCAGGAAAGTGCCTGGACATGGCTGAGGTGCACCAGGGACATCCTGGATCCTTAGGCACTTCCTTTTCCCGTGGTTCTGCCTGCCAGGAATGTAGAAGAATCATGGAATATTTGGAATTCCATGATCCTTAAGATCCCCCTGGTTTTCCCCAGTTCATTAAAATCCTGGGTTTTCTTTTTGATTCCAATGATTGCCTGGAATAATCCCAGGCTGGGAATGCACTGGAGCGCTGTGGGTCTGGAATTTCCTTTTCCCAGGGAACAGAACCCCCACAGCTCCCATAAAATTCCCGGCAGCCGCGTTTACAAGGTGCGAAGCCATAAAGCAGCTCCTGAATTTTCCACACCTTCCTCCTGCTCCAGAGGCTGATGGAGCACCAAGCGTTGTTCCTCCCAGTCCCAGTGTTCCAACAGGAGCTGATTCCTAGCACCGGAATCCGAAGGATCATCCTATGGGAATGGGCAGGGACACCTCCGCCTATCCCAGGCTGCTCCAAGCCCCATCCAGGGATGGGAATTCCAGGGATGGGAAAGGGCTTGGATGGCAAAGTTATCCCAAAAAACCTTTGTGCCATCGTTTCTCTCCCATCAGGAGAGGGAAATGTGGAATTATTTTTCCCTTGGGATGAGATGAAGCTTTCCAACAGGAGCAGTGAAATCCCTGTATGTTTTAGGCTTCCCAGGAGGAAATATTAGTCTTGGGAATGCTCCTGGGAGCAGGGAAAAGCAAGATTGGGAAGAGAGACAAATGAAACTAGCTGGAATTCTTGTCAGGAGTGGGAAGAGGAAAGTGCCAATGGAGACCCAGGCTCCTGCTGGAATTCTATCCACAAACTGATCAGCAAAAGAAGGATCAGCAGCATCCAGATGGAAAACACGGCTCTGCCTGGCTTGGAGTTCCTGCCCCAGAACTTCCAGATCCCATGGACATCTCTGGATTGCAGCTCCTGGGATTAGGAGCTCCCAATCCCATTTATTTCCGGCCAGCCCTGGATACAAAGGCGAGGCTCCCATGCCTGGCAGTAATTTGGGGATTTTGGGAATCCTTGGAAGTGTGTGGGAGCCACATGGAATCAAATCATTCCCAGCTCCTGAAGCTGCCACCAGTGCTGACATCTCCAGGATTTTCCTGGGAATTCCCAGTTTGGGTGGCACCAAACCCATCCTGATCTTGAATTTTGAGCATCCCACTTACATTTTGTCCTTATTTTTTTCCAGCTACAGTTCAAGTTGGTGGGAATTGCATAGGACAAAGTTTTGGCAACCACATTCCCATTTTTCCATGGAGGAATTTAGTGGGAATCCTAAAATTCCAAACCCCCAAATTCCTGTTAAAACAGGTGTGGGTATGTTTGCGAACTTTCCATGAATCCTTTGAGGTTTTGGTGGAGGAAATGAACTGGGAATTCTTGGAATGGTGAATCCTTTTTCCAATAAATCTCAGGACAACTTTGCTTTCATGTTTTACATGATTTTGGGGATTTTTTTCCAGGGAATGATGGAATTCTAGGGTTGTGCTACTGCAGCGTGGTGGGAATGGTTTCCCAAGCCTGGATCCCATTTGATTCTCAGCTCCTCAGCTGGAAGAGAGGAAAAGCTTGGTATGGTTCCCCTTGGAGAGTTTTCCATACATCCAGGAGAAGCTCCATAAGGTCTCTCTGTTTCCATTGAGAGGAAACACCACAGGCCGTGCCAGGGAAGGGTTGGGTTGGATTCAGGAGGAATTTTTTCATGGAAATGGTGGTAAAGCATTGGAATGGGATGGATCCCCATCCCTGGAGGTGCCCAAACAATGTCTGGATCTGGGAGTTGGGCACAGGTTGGGCTCTGATCCCACAGGGTATTTCTCACCTAAACAATTCCCTAATTCTAGTTTTGTGCCTCCCTTTCCAAGGAATTCCATGTGTGCCTGTGCCCTCTGCCCACTCAGCCAATTAATTCCTGATTCCAGCGGGACAGAACCAATGGAAAATGCTCCTGGAGCTCATTCCAAGCTCTATTTATAAAAATTCCCTGTTTTTTTACCTTCTCGATGTCCAACCACAGCCAAAAAAACTCAGGAGCCTCCAGCCCTGAGAAGCTGGAGAAGTCCAAACGAGCTCCAGGTTTTCCAGGCAGTTCATTCCTCATTTTCTGTGGCTCGGATTGTTTATGTTCCCTCCGCTTCCATGAAAACGACGTCTTCATTAAAGCTGAAAAATGGATTTTGGGATTGATGGGAAGCGCTGATTTCCCTTGGCCACCGGCAGGAATGGGAGTTCCAGGGAACAGCCCCGCGCTCGTTCCCGGCTGATGGATGGCCTTGGAATGTTATTTATTTCACTCCGGGTTTTTCAGCTGGTTGGATTAAAAATCTAAAAAAAAATAAAATAAAATAAAATTAAAAAAATAAAATAAAATAAAAATAAAAAGCCGGAAAAAAGCCAAGGAAAAGCCCAGCCAAGCTTTGGGATCACAGTGAAATAAAATCCCAGGCATTGTTTCCATCCTGGAGCTGAGGGATAGGGAAAAACGTCGGAATGGGTTTGGAGTCCTCATTGCTGGAGGTGTCTGAGGACTTAGGGGGCAAATTCTGGGAATAACCAAGTGGTGTCTGATGGATCATCCAAAGGAGCCCCCAAATTCTGGATCCAGATGTTGGTCCCAGTTCCACCACCAGCCATAGGACAATCCCAATATTGGGATTCTGGCTGTCCCAGAAATCCCCATTCCATCCCCTTGGAGTGCCAGGATTTAAGGATCAGGATCCCAGAATTTGGGATACATAAGGAAAGAAATTCCCCAGCTCCCAAGTGCCTCCCCTTGGTGGACACTCTGGATTTGCCATTCCGGATTTGCCATTCCGGTTTCACCATTCCCTGTGCCTCTGGAGCCATCCCTCCTCTCCTAAATGGAGACCAGAGGAAACTGTGGAAAATCAGGAAAATGCAGAACACATCCCAAAATCCCCTCAGGAAGCTGTGGCAGTTTTTTTTCTTCCCTTCACCCAATGTTCCCAAAATCCTGGGTAATGATTTCCAGTTCGGATGCCCCGATGTGCAACGGGGAATTCCACTGCTGCTGTTGGGATTGAGGGAAAATGGGGTGGGAAAAGGAGGAGGGCTGCAGTTAAATCCAAACCATTTCTGGGTTTATTCCACATTTCTCTGAGCCAAAGTTTTCCCTCTTTTTTTGTGAGGAAAAGGAATTCCTTCCCTTCCTGCTCAGCTACAACAGGTTTATCCCAAGCTCCTCCAGATTTCCAGGATCCTGTAGTCTGGAAAAAGGGGGGAATGGGATGTATTTTGGGCTGGAATGACAGCTCCAAACTGGGATTTGATATGATTTTCCCCCTATTGCAGTCATCCTCCACATCACTAAATCCACCCCTTGGGATTCACCTGTATTCCAAAGCTGTTTGATTCCCTTCTGGAATTGTTGGATCTCACTTTAAAAACATTAAAAGCTGGATTTTCCCATTTTTTGGTGTTATTCCCAAATTTATGCAGGTGTAAATATTCCCTTTACCCAAAACCACCGAGTTCACAGCAGTTTGGTTTTTCCTGACTGGGAATGATCAGGTATCCGGGACAGGGAATGGGTATTGTCTCCATCAGCTGGGGACAGGAATATTCATAGGAAAACTAAACATTAAATTCCCTTTTTCCCAAGTTTTAGCATCCAGGTGTATTTAATCCAGAGAGTTAAAATCGTCAGAGGAGAATTCAGGTTATCCCATTTCCCTGTTTCTTTGGTGTGGATTTGGTTCTGTGGGATTTTTGGGATTTGAGATTCAGCCAGGCTAAAGGAAATAGGATGAGGGATGCATGCATCCCAGAGTTATTTGGGGAAGGGCTTCTCCCCGCAATGCAGCAAAATCTGGGATTGCACTGCCCCCCTGGGCCTGGGATCTGAGGGGGGTTATTCCCGAGATTTTTCCTCTGCCTGGCAGCAATGCCTGGAAGCCCCGTCATGGCACATTGGGCTTTGTTTTTTATTCCAGGCGCCTCGGCTGGAAAAATAAGGAGAAGGAGGGGGAATCCAAATGCAAACAACCCAGCAGCTGGAATTTTGTCTGGAGAAGGGCAGGGAAAACTGATTTATATCGGCTCCAGGAGCGGCTCCAAGCTCCTGGCATGGGAATGGGAGCTTGGGGTTTTTCCTGCCTTTGGAATTCTCAGGTGCCAGACTCCGGAGGGTGGCTGTGCCCGGCTTTTCCATGATTTACAGCTCTTCCTGGATCTCCCGGAGCTGGAATGGGTTCTGGCAGGGTGTAAATCAACCTCAGCCTCCCAAGTCCCAGCATTCACGGGGCTGTATCCCTGCTGGGCCCTTGGCTTTCCTCCTTCTCCCGGTTTTCACCAAAACCGGTGGGAAGCCAAAAAGTTCAGCTGCTCCAGAAATGCTCCCAACAGTCAAAGCTCTCCCTAACTCCATAAAGGATGGAAAAAACTGGATTTGGAATGAGAAGTTGGGAGGGAGGAGGGCAGATGCCTTCTGTATTCAGGGATTTGGGATTTTTTTTGGATCATTCCTGCCTAAAAGCCATTCTCAAATCCAAGCTGCGCCTCCCAGCTTCCAGGTCAATGGACCTTTTCCTTGTTGAATCCCTACTCTTCCTCCTATGGAAGTTGGAATCTAGGATCTCCTTGTTGCCTGCTGGAAAACTGCACAAATCACAGAAAACGGATTTTCCCGGGCTTGGGGATTTTTGTGGAAAAGCCAGAGGGTAGTCAGAGTTTGGGGATTTAAGGATGATTCCTTGGGATCATCTCTCCCAGTATAACCAGTGATTCCCAACTGGCGATTCCTGGAAACACCTGGGGAATGCCATTGCTGGGAATAGAGAAGAGAACCACCATGGACAGCAGGGGTGGGAATGGTGATGCTGAATCCCTCTGGAATGATGTGTCTTCCTGGAGGCTGTTATTTTACCCCAGGAACGATGGAGGAGTTGAAAAAAATCTTGGGATCATGGAATGGTTTGGGTTGGAAGGGATCTTAAAGCTCATCCCATTCCATGGGTGGGAATACTTTCTGCTATCCCAGGTTTCTCCAACCTGGCCTGGAGCATTCCAGGAATGGGCCATCCATGCATTGTTTGAGCCTTCCCGAATCCCAGTGAGGCTGGATTAAAACCCAGAGTTTGGGAAGTTTTTGGATTTTTTTAAAGGAATTTAAAGACAAAATAATTCCAGTGCCTTAAAAAGAAAAAAGGTTTGGGATGTGTCTGCTACAAAACGTGGGAGTTGGGAACAAATCCTACGTGCTTTCATTGGATTTTCCTGGAATTTTTATGGCCAAAAAGGGAATTGCTCAAAGGACAATGAGGATAAAACATCTGGATGGAAATAAATTGAATTTTTCCTTGAAAATTGCATTTCTAGTGGAAAATGGGCTGTGCTTGGCCTCAGGCTGTGCCGAGGTCAAGGGACACCATTCCAGATGGATCCCCTTAAATGAAAACACCGGCACAATGGGGAACAGAGACCAAAATTCCCTTAAATCTTCAGGAGCAGATAAAAATTCCCAAGGAGCAGCTCAGAAAATGCCTCATCCTAAACTTATTTTGATCTATTCCCAAAATTCCTGTTGTTTTTCCAGGCTGCTCCTTCTGGCAGCTGGAATTTCTCCAGCCTGTCCCGAATGTGTTATCCCGAATGTGTCAGCTCCCGCTCTGGGATTTCATTGGAATTGAGTGCTGCATTAATCCATTGGCTGGAGTTCATCCTTTTCCTTGTAAATCCATCCTCTCCCGTCTCTGGCACGTGGAGCCCAATATCCGGGGGGAAATGGAGTCTTTGATCTTTCCTTGATGGAGAGATTTCCCGGGATTCCAGGCAGATTCCTTTGCCTGGCCACTGTCCATAAAAATTTGGGAGCACCAAATGGATGGATCGAGGAGGAGGGGAAGGTCTGGGGTTTTCCATAGCTGGAATTAAATATTAATCAGTTGTAATAAATTGGATATTGGGAAAGAATTCTTCCCTGTGAGGGTGGGGAGGCCCTGGAAAAGCTATGGATGCCCCATCCCTGGAAGTGTCCAATTCCAGGCAGGACAGGGCTTGGAAAAACTTGGGATGGTGGAATGTGGCCCCGCCCATGGCGGGGCTCGGAATGAGAGGATCTTTCATGAGAGGTCCCTTCCAAGTTTTCCCTCTGGTATTCCCAACCTCTGGCTGGCATTTGCTGCCTCTTCAGGGGCTCTTTTCCATGTGGCTGGAAAGACAGACCCTGATCCAAGGGTGTGGGATGGAACCAGGGAAGCACAGCTGTGCAATGCCAGTGCCAAAGGATGCCGGAGCTTTTCCCTGGCTCCCAGGGGCGTGCTGATGGATATCCATCCCCAACACGCACATGCCAAGGGATTTGTGTTTTTCTGGGAAGCAGGTGTTGTTTAGAGGGAAGGTGGGAGTGCAGAGCCAAGGAATATCTCATTCCCACATTCCTTCCATCCTATTTTTTGGGAAGCATGGGATGTGTCCCAGTGCCCATTTCAAATGCTCAGATTCCATTGGAAGCTGCAGGTGGAGGAACCTGGAATGCTGAAACAGAAGGACCTGGTTCTCCTCAGTCATCCAGAAGCTGGGAATTGATCCCCACTTGCTGGGTCCATCCATGAGGTTCTGGGGAGCAGGGACACAGGGAATTGTTGTGGTGCTCCATGGGGATGTCTGCAGCATCCCTGACTCTTGGGATGCTGGTCCAGGGAAATTGGGATTACCCAGACTGGTGCAAACACTGATCCTACAAATCCAACCCCTTCCCATGCCAGAGTGTTCCCGGGAGTGTCACAATCCCAGCTTTGGCCACTTTAGTGAACTCCTTGGGTGAGTTTTGGTTTAAATCCCTGGATTTTGGGTCAAATCCCTGGATTTTGGGTCACGTTTTTACACACGGCCAGTTTTAACAGCAATCAAACCCCTGGGAAGTGGCGCTGTAGGGAAAAACTTCGAGAGATCCCCAGTAAAAAATGGGAAGAGAAGTGAGAAGAGTCAGGGATTTGCTATTTTTAGCATTGTGTTTGCCTGAATTCCGAGCTTGCCTTGTGTTTTCCTTGGATACAGCCGATGCTTTTGGAACTCCTGGGGCTGCCGGGGCTAAACCAACAATCCTTAACCCCAAAAGGAGCCAGCCAGGAATTCTGTGGGATGAGGGAGTGGAGCCTGGAGCTCTTCCCAGAATACCCAGCGTCTTGGATGTGCCTGGGTTTGCTGGGCAGATTCCATGGCACGAGGTGGGAGCATCATGGAATCACATCCCCAAGTGCCACGTCCATAGCTGGGAAATCCCTGCCAGGGCAGGACAACTGTTTTTTAAGGAATTTTCCCAATATCCAACCTGAAGCTTCCCTGGAGCAACTTGAGGCCATTCCCTCTTGTCCTGTCATTCCCTGGGAACACATCCTGATCTCACCTGGCTGCACCCTCCAGTCAGGGATTGTAGGAAGTGGGAATGCCCCTTTGGAGTCAGCTTTTCTCCAGGCTGAGCTTTCCCAGCTCCTTCCTGGTGCTCCAGCCTCTTCCCACCTCCATTGACTTCCTGGGACATGCTCCAGCTCCTCCATATCCTTTGTTTAGTGAGGGGGACCTGGATTGCTCCTCCCCATACCCACATTTTGGGATGAATCCCTATTTCAGCACAACTAATCTGGACCAGATCCCAAAAATACAGCACATTCCCAAACCTGACAGGAATATGGGGGAGAAATCAGAAAATCCATGGCTTTTCTCTGGAAAACCTCAGGTTGGGATTTTGGGTGGCTCTGGAGCTTTGGCAAAATTCAGGGAAGGTGGAAGGATCCAGTTTTTGCCCTTGGAGCTGGAGGAGATGAGAGGGGATGGAGAAAAATCGTCCCTTTTCCCAGTAATTGATTTTGTAGGAGCAAATCCCAAGGAACAAATCTGCTGTGTTTATCCCAAACTTTGTCCTAAACTCCACTTTCTGGCCTAAATTTCCCTAAATTTTCCCACTCTGGGAAAGTGTCAGAGATGTTTATCCTTTGCTGCCCTCTTTTGCTTCCCAAGAACTGGATATTTCCTTGGATTTATTTGCTGTGGCTCCTCAAAAACCACTGGAGAATAAATAGGATGAGGGAATATTGACTGATTAATTCATTAATTAAGACATCTGGGGAGGCTTTGAAAGGTGATTTTTCCCTGACTTTTATTCCTTTCCCAGATTTTTATTTCCCCTTCCCATCTTCCAAGGCTCAGCTTTTGCCTTGTAATCTTAAGGATTTGGGAGGTTCTCCCCCACCTGTGCCAAGAATCCAGCTTGGAGGGCTGTATCTGTGCTTATGGATGGGTTGGCAGCAGTATCCCAAAATTCTGCAGCAATTCCACTGGATAATTCTTGACTGGATCCATGACTGGCTGGAAAAGAGGGATGTTTCTATTCCTGGATAGGACACAGGAGTTTTTATCCATTGGGTTTCCAGGGATTGGGATTTTATTGTAGAAAACACTGCATTTATTGGGATTTTACTTCCATAGATTCCCAGTCTCATGGGAGTGGGAAGTGTCTTCATGTGGCCTTTCCTTGCTGGGGCTGCTTGGATGTTTGGGAAGGGGGACTTTGGGAATATTGGGTAGATTTGGGATAATTTTTATAAAGCTACAAATCTGCCAGGGATTAAAACCAAAATCTCCCTCCTTGTGTTGTCTTTGGACACTGAAAGATCGATTTTTATCCCTAAAAAAAAAAAAGTGTGGAACGAGTCTGGAGGTGGCCAGGCTGTGCAACAGGAGCGGACTGTAACATTTTTCCAAGGATTCTCCTGGGCTCCAGATGTGCGGGCTGGGAAAGCCGTTAACGGCCCCAATTAGGCTTTAATTTATCTTCGTTTCCTCGGCCTTGCCCTGAAAAGTCACACCCCGGAGCCATTAAAGATCCCCATTCCCATTCCCGAGTTTTGTCAGGTGCTGGCCAGCAAATCCAGCCCGAAACTGGACTTTATTCCCACCAAAAAAAAAAAAAAAAAAAAAAAAAAAAAAAAAAAGGGTTTAAATGGGTCAGGAGCCTTTCCCTGGACATCTGCTGGAAGGATAACGCAGGGATATTTAAAAGGCTGGGAAGGAAAACAAAAAAAGGCTTCCACATTCCCGAGGAGTTTCAGCCCCTCGTCCAGCCCGTTCCCGAATCCCCCATTTTGGCAGGAGAGCGATGGCATTAAACATCCGAGGAGATTTATTAGGGATAATTTATGGCCGGAGCAGCCGAGCCGTGGGTTCGGGGGAGCGGAGCTCGCCACGGGCAGTGTTTTCCTTCCTGCACATTCCGATTGTTTTAGTTTATTCCAGAGGCACGGCTCGGGAGCTCATTTATTCCCGGGACACATCAACACGTGGAGTGAGATCACTCCCGTTCCTGGGGGTCGGCGGGCTGGAGGTGATGAAATCATGGATTTATCCACAGCTTATTCCAGGCGTTTGATTGACCGGGATCAATTTGGGCTGGACCGACAACGCTCCCCGATGTTCCCAAACAGCCGCTAAAATAATTATCGGGATCCGGGAGCGCGGAGCAGCTCCCGACACATGTTGGGAGTGAGGAGAGGACAGTTCCAGGCACTAAAAATACATCCCAGATGGAAAACTCATCCAGCTCCGAGGGGGGAAAGCTCAACCTGTTGGAGGTTGTTATAAGTCGGGAATGGGGCAGTGAATGTTTGGGATAAGCCGAGTCCCCAGTAGGTCTTTCCTGCCATCCATGAACTGCTGACCTTTTTTCCTTGGAGAGCTGTTAAAATGGAAGCAGAGGGCAGAGGGAGTTGTTTTCCAGCCCTTTTTGCACTTGTGTGGTCTGGAAAGGGAACAGATTTTCCCTGCTCTTTTCCAGGAGACAGACACAGGGATGGGGGGAAAACAGAGACGGCTTAATGAACCTTCCCAAGGTATCCAGGGAATCAGGAGCTGCCTGGCATAGGAGCAGCATTTCCATCCCACCAGGAGTGTTCACTTTGCTGACAGCTTTGGATGAGATTTGGGATATTGCTGGTGGGACAGTGGAAAACAGGGAAAAGAAGAGGGATTTGCTGCTCTGGAAGTTTAAATCTGTGCTCGGGAAGGGTGAATTCCCTTTGGGATGCCACTCACCTTGGAGAGGTGAGGCCGGGAGGGTGGACTGTGGGACTCTGGGCATCCCAGGGATGAGGGAAGGAGGGACAGGATTCCTTAGGGGTTAAGATGAGACCAGAGAATATTTTTTCAATTTATTTGGTAGCTGGACAAGGAGTCAAAACAGAACAAAATGGGAAAATAAGAGGCAATGCATCCCAGGATTTCAGGAAATCCTCCAAGGGCACAGTCCTGTAGTCTGGAGCCATGGGAAGGCGACATTCCCAAGAATTACCATCTTGGGAATGTCAGGTATCTGACCCCAGAGGAATGCTCGTATCCAACCAGCCATGGAGATGAGTTATCCAGGAAAGGATGGAGCATCTTCCCAAAATGGATCCGAAGGCTAAAACCAGGCAGTGGGATCCCTTTCCCTCCAAACAGCCATTCCCTCCCATGCTGCAATTCCAAGGACAATCCTAGGGAACACCGAGTGCTTTCAGCTGTGCTGGAGCGATGAAATATTCCAGACACATGGTCCCAGGGCTGATCCCAAGGTAGACGGTGCCTGGAAACATGGAGAAGGTTTTTGGGAATGAGCAGTGCATGGAAGTGGATTCCCAGAGTGTGAGGCACATGGAGGGCTCTGGGTGTAAGATGGAGGGAATTCCCCCAGGAATCTGGGGATTTAGTGGCAAACTGGAGGATTTGAATCACGGAATTCCAGACTGGTTTAGGTTGGAAGGCATCTCTAATCTTTTCCCATTACAAACCTGACACCTTCCTCTATCCCAGGTTGTTCCAAGCCCTGTCCAACCTTGCCTTGGACACTCCCAGGGATGGAGCATCCACAGCTTCTCTGGGAACCTGTTCCAAAACACAACCCAAATGTTACTCCCAAAAAATGAAGCCCTTAAAAACTTAAAACCCCTCAGAAAATTAAATTCCCTCCCTTTTCCCAACATTTCATCCCTGGGTCTTTTCCCTTTGGAATGGCAGCTCCCTGGGATGTGCAAGAGATCCAAAGGTATCCCTTACCTCTGGACGTCACCCAAGTATTCCAGTCTGACTGGGCAAAATCCCAGTGGCTGGGTGATGCCCGGAATAAAAGAGACAGCATTTCCAAGGGATTTAAAATGGAAAATCCTCCCTTTCCATCTGCAGCCAGCGGTATTTAGGAGATTTGGTGCTGCAGCTTAAGCAGGAGTTGGAGGATCCACAGGAGCATGAAAACTTCGGGAAGAGTGGGAAAACTGGGCAATAAATGGGATATTTTTCTCCCAAAATGCTGGAATGCTCCAACGATCCCATCTGGCCCTCAGGATCATTGGAACAGCCTGGACTGGGGTGGGTGGTTACAAATGTGCCGGAGTTTTCCCTGTGCCTTTGCAAATCCAAGGCTTTTGTGACTGGAAGGCTCGGCTTTAATGAATCCAGTCCCTCATCCAGCCCGCTCTGGAGGCAGGGCCTTAAATCAGGAATATTCCTGAGGTTGCCTTAAATCAGCTTTAAGTGACTTTAATTCAGCTCTGGCCGATTCCCGATCAATTCCAACGACTCATTTCATCCCGACTTTCACGTCCATCCATCTTCCGACCTCGCTCGCCTCTTCCCAGCCCAGAGAAATGGGATCCAGCTGTCGGTGTTTAGGTCGGGAATGGCTGCCAAGGCGGGGAATTGCAGAGTTATCCAAACATTCCGGAAGGTTGGCTCTCTGCGCGGGAGGCATCCCTGACAAATCGGACTGGAAAGGGTGTGGAGAGGTCTCCTCATCCAGCCCCACCGCAGAGCCCATTCCTGGGAATTCCTGCCTCCGTAGCCAGTGGAAGGAATGAGCGACAAGTGGCTGGATGTATCCCAGCTCAAACCCCCATTCCTTAGGGATGACTCTCCATCATCCGTGAGACATTGGGACTGGGTTGGAAGGGACTTCCAGGACCATCCCATTCCATGTCCGGGGAAGCAGGGATGCTTTCACTATCCCAGGTTGGTCCAAGCCCTATCCAGCCCATCCTGGAACAATTCCAGGGATTTCTCCCTCCACCACTCACATCACTGGAGGTTTAACCCAGGTTCATTCCTTCCATGGAGCAGGATAGGGATTTGTTCCCTCCTGGTCCTTCCAAGGTGCCTCCATCCTTCCCAAGCCATGGATTCCATCCTCCTGAGCCATGGATTCCATCCTTCCCAGTCCTGGACTCCATCCTTCCCAAGCACGCTCCAGGCTGGAGCAGAGCCATGGGTTCCATAGCCAAATTCCCAGTGATGGATGCAAATGTCATCACTTATTTTTGTGGAAATTTCATTGTTTGTTTTCCTTGGTTTTCCAGCAATAACAACTCCTCTTCCATCCCGCCTCCAGCTTTTCATCTTCTGCCAGAGGCTTCCCCTCCTGACTTTCTCCAAATTATCTTAAAAACCTGGAATGATGGACTTAAAATAATTTCAAAAGGGCATTTGGTCGGATTCTCCAGACTGTGGGATTCCGGCCAAACAGGAGCACAGCCGGAACACAGGAGGTCACTTTATTTTTGGCACAGCAAATTGAAATAATCCATGGAATTCCAGCCTCTCCGTGATTTCCTGCATTGTATTTGGGAACTCTTCATAGTTCCCAATGGGAGGGAATGGCTGTTTGGAGGGAAAGGGATCCCACTGCCTGACAGTGTTGGATTTTAGGGATGATTCTGTGGATTTGGAAGTTTCCTTTTCCATATTTACTGTCAGAGCCGTAAACGCTGCATTGTGACCCAATATGCCAAAATATGATCCTAAATCCAGGGATATATGGATATATGAGCATGGATATACGACCCTCTGGAATATTATCCCAGGATTGTAAATTGGAGTGGCTCCCCTCATTTCCCTGCCGCTGCCCAGCCCTGACCTGCCCCAGGCCTTAAGTCCAGCCTAAAATCCCTGGAATACCCAGCCAATAAATTTCCACGAGCTTTGAGCTTCTCCAGTGTGGAATATCTGGGATCAAACCATCCCAAACCCGGCCCCATTGGAATTTTCCCCCTTCAGCCTCAGTTCATCAAAAGCCTCTGCGGTTCCTTCTTCTTCTCCTAATGAAGGTGGAAATGTCCATGGCCAGGGGAATTTATGGATGAAGAAATTCCAGTGGCCATCATTCCATAATAAGGCTGACAGGCCTGTAAAATATTGCCCAAAAAACCCTGGAAAAGGCTCCGGCAGCTCCCTGGAAGGTGACCCAAATATTTTATGGAGTGGGCTCTGACGACCTTCCCTTATTTATGAATTTTTAAATGAGCGGGATCTGTTTAAAGGGGGAAAAAAAAACTGGGATATGAAAAAAAAAAAAACAACCCAAACCAACTTCAGATGGTGACTTTAACCTCCCGTAGATTAAAAACCATTCCATCTTTTTATCCAAATTCCAATAAAAATCCTGTCTCCCATGGATTTAGGGACTGCTTCCAACGCCACTTAAAAGCTGATTATTTTCAGGGCAGGTTTTGCACTCCAAAGCTTTTTTTGGTGTTTTTTTTTTAATTATTTTTTAAATCCATTTTAAAGGATAACAATTTCTTTGGGAGATGTTGGGACTGGGATAATTTTACCCAGGAAAACTGAGAGAATTTTAATGGAAATCCTTTCAATTCCATCCACCCTCCACTCACTCATTCTCCAAGCCCCATCCAAGCTGGCCTTGAAGAATTCCAGGGATGGGGCAGCCATGGCTCCATTATCCAAGAGCTGAATCTGGCTGTTTGGAACCTCCCTTTACTCCAAAGGAAGCCAAAGTTATTGGGAATGGTGAAAATTCCAAAATACTGGGATAAACCAAGCCGCTGATACCCAGACTCCTCCTCTGCCCATTCCAGCAACCACCATCCCAGCAGCTCCAGGGAGGAATTACGCACCCAGAAATGTGGGGTAAATGCTGCTTTTCCATCCGGGAGAGAATTGAAGGAATATTTTACACCAAAGCCCCTTCATTCCCGTCTGGAGGGGTTATAAATGGGACAATCCTGCCTCGGGATAGAGCCCTTCAAACACCACAACATCAATATCCCGGCTCCTGGAAATCCAAGGAATATTTCTCCACGTCCACATCCCATTAATCATTTGGAAAGCCATTTATGGACCCAAATTACCAAGTGCCAAAACGCCCCTGACAGGGAGGGAAATTTATTCCACTGCTTTATTGATGTTCTATTTATTATTAGAAATCCAATAAATTCTTCCCAGATTGGGAATTTTAACGGGAATTCTTCACGGCTGGGTCCCATTTGTGCCCTAAGTGCTGCGTAAAGGGGGAGCAGGGAAGATAAGCCAAAAAAAAAAATCCTTTAAAATCTCCTTTTTTAGGATGTGCTTGATGGGAAAAAATCCCCTTCCAGCCTGGCAGTGAGGTTGGGATCAAACACAGATTCCGGGACTCCGATAGGAAAATTTGGAAAGGTCTTTAGCGTAATCCTTTAATCTGTTTGCTGGGAGATCCTTGAAAAATGCTTTATTTACCCGAGTAAACAGGGGCTCCCATTTCCAACGGGAGGTTAAGCTGTTTGGAGAAAGGCTTGGGAGGAAATCATTCCAAGGATTTTAAAGCTTAAGGTGCCATTGTTCAGTTTTTTTTGGGATTCCTTCCAAGGAGATCGCGGGCAACTTTCAGAGGCAGCGGAATTCTCTCAGATTCACCTGGAAGGGCTGAAAATCCTCAGTTACTCCGCTTTGCAGGGAGTCTAAATGGGAATGGGCCAGTTTGGAATGAGGCTGGAAGTTGGGAAGTGCCTGGAGCAACCTCAGCTCCCACTTTAATCCAGCTCCAACACATCCCAATTTTCAGGAGATGCCATACTCCCCTTTATATTCTCCTTTAATCATTCCAGCCCTTCCTCATTCCAGGAATGGTTATCCAGCAGTGCTTCTCCTGAGGTAGGGATAAATCTCTTCCCATGTGCTGGAATTCTGCTTATCCCGTGAAAAAGGAAGAGGGGACATTCCCACTCAATCCTTCAGGATTCCCGAACCCTGTAGGGAATGGCCAAGGGAGGAGCTGCTCCCAGGTGAATCCTTGGGAATCTTTTGGCCACCAGATGCCCCCACAGAGCCATCTCAGGTCCCTGAGGGAAGCTGGACACAATCCATGGATTTTGGGAAATCTCCGGCTCCTTTTCTGCCACCCTTTCCCAGTGCCACTGTTCTCCAGAGAGGGAGAGTGGCAGGGATTTCTTTGGAAGTTCCCACCACACTGGAAGTGGTCTCCTCGACACTGGGAATAGCTGGAGTCCTCGGTGTAGGGGTTTTGGTGGTGAACTGGGAATTCCCAGGATTCCTGCCTGCACCCAGGACAGTGCCGGATAAGGCTGGGGTAGGAGCAGGATAAAAGCAGTGCTCCCAGTGGGTAAAGCATTTTTACAGCTAAATTTTCCCTGGAATTCTGCACTTCAGGGATTGTCCCACACTACAGAAGTCAATAAAACCAGGAAATCCTTGGAAAAATGTCCTCCAAGTGCTCTCCCTGTAAACGTCTTCGCTCCAAGCTCCCCTGCCTTTCTTAAATCCCTGTGAAAGCCAGTTCCTGCTTCCCTCCACGCTCCCAGTGCCTTTCCCTTCTCCAGAAATAAATTGGGATGTCTCTTGAACTCATTTGTGCTCCTTGCTGCCTTCCCGCTGCCTTCCCGGCCTAACTCTTTCCATATGGCCGCGGCTCTTTCCATGGAGCGCCTCCGCCTGGCTTCCCTCGCTCACTTCCAAGCTCCTTAATTTTATGAACAATTTCCGAACAATTAGAATGTGGAAAAGTCCTCCGAGGGAAGCTGGAGGATCCCTGCCCCCGGGATAATGCAAATGTGGGCCAGACAAAGCCATTCCGCCTGCTCCCTGCGGAACAATCCTTGGATGGGCTGAGCTCATAAAGCCCAGATTTTCCATCTCCGCATTCCAGGGGCTGGATCCTCCTCCCAGTGCCACCAGAGTGACGTGGAATCACTTTGGGTTATTCCGGCTTCTTTTCCCAATTAGAGCCACTGCTTGCCTCCCCTGTTCCCTTCTTCCCGTGTTTATTCCAAGTAATGCCCGACACATGCTTATTTCATGCTATTCCAGTGCAAGGAAAACATCGGGAATGAAACCAATCCACTTTTAATGGATCAAATACCAGCCTGCGAAAAGCCACAATTTTCCAATCAGAGTTTGGATTGAGGCAGCCCCTCGGCATCCCATGGAATCCCAACAGTTTTCCAACAGCCCCTTTCCTTTTCCTATCCCAACCAGGTCATTTTCCAATCAGCCCCATTATACTGAATCCATTTATATTCCCCAAAAATACATAATGACGGGAATTAGCCCCAACCCCAGGCCTTTTTTTAATCCCTCGCCTGTTAAGTGGAACCACATCTATCTCCGAGCGGGAATTCTTCCGGAGCCCGATGGAAATGGATTCCAAACAATGCATTCCTATTCAAATTCTCCTCCGTTTTAATCAAAAAAAGCTTGGATTATCTGCAGCCAATATCTCCGAAGGCAGCCTGGAGTCAGGCCCCTCTGCTACCCCCCTGGTTTTTATGGAATAGGCAGAATATATGGAATTAATCCATCTGAATATCCAATGTGATGCCTAATGACTTTGGGATCATAACACAAGCGAGTTGTTTGCAGTCCATAAATAAGGAATGGCTTTTGCCGGGATTTCCCAGACCAAAACAGGCTTTGATTGGAAACAGGAGGCAGATCCAGCTTCTGCCTTTTTCATGGCTGAGGGAATTTGGGCTGGAAGGATGGAGCATCCACAGGCAGTGCTTAGCAGGAGTTACTCCCAATTCCGGCTGTCCCAAAATCATGGGATGATGAGAGTATCTTGGGATGGCAGGGACTGGGATGAGATGGGCTTCGAGTCCAAGGCATTCCGTGATTCCATGATCCTGTCTCTACCTGCCTGGAGCTGCCACTGGGTCTTCTCCATCCTTGCCATGTGGTTGTTGGCAGAAATTCCGTCTCCTCTCCCAGCTGGAAGATCCTTTCTCCGGGATATCTTGGAGCCCTTCTCAGCACTGGCTGCCCAGCTGAGCTTCCTCGCAATTCCTGAATCCCAACCCTGAATTGCAATCCCTGAAGTTTCTGTTAAAGATCTTCTGAAACAGGAATAAAATCTCCCTGTCTGGGTGGATTTACTCCGCACGATCCATCCCCTCTGCTATCCACCTTTTCCTGCCTGGGGCTGAAATTCCCGCTCCTCATTCCCACAATTATCTGGATCTCACCTGGCTTTGGATCAGCCTGAAATATTTGGGAAAGAAAGGTGATTCCATAGGGCAGCTGAGACCACCCATGGGAGATGCTGGTCTTCCACCAGGACCATGAGAGGGATCAGGGAGCAAGAGATACCTGGAGCACAACTCCTGGGAATGCTGATCCATGAATAGTCGGCACACGGACAATGGGAAGGGGACGAGATGCAGGAGTTTTCCCTGCCAGATCCCAGCCTCCATCCCAGGTTTTCCTGGCTCCTGCTCAGGATGGAGCTGGCATTCCCATCCCCCTGGACAGTGGGAAATTCAGGAATCCTGCCTGGCTAAATCCATTTATTCCTCTGCATGCTCCTTGATTCCTGGAGATGCTGAGCCAGCTTGGCAGTATTCCGGTATTCCAGTAAAATTAAAGATTAATTTCCCTCTAAATGCTCCATAATTTCATTTTATTAAAACTTTTACAAGGAGACAAAAGGGGGAATTTCTTCCCCCGTCCCAAACATTTGCCAGTAAATCCTTTACACCCCTGCAGGGTCAGGTACTCCACGGTTGGGAAACAAATTCCATGTAAAAAAGTAAATATTAGGGAAAGGATATAAAACTTTATTGGCACTAAAATTCCTACCCCCTTCTTTCAGGGAGCCAAAGAGGGAAGGGAGGAAAGAGGGAAATAAACCCTTTGGAAAACAGGGGGATTGCTGAGAGCACTTCCAGTCGTTTTCCCTGGGAAGGTAAGACCTGGATTTGACAGCCTGGAGCCCCAGGAATTGAGAGAGGATTAGAGAGTCAGCCCTGAGTTGGAGGGGCTGGGAAGGGAAATTCCTTGGCTGGAGATGGGAATTCCCAATGTGGAGGTGCTGCAATCCCAGCATTCCAGAAAGGTTGGGGTTGGAAAGGTCCTTAAATCCCATCCAGTTCCACCTTCCACTACCCCAGGTTGCTCCAAGCCCCATCCAGCCTGGCCGGGAACATGTCCAGGCGTTTTCTCTGGGATTAAAAATCACCTCTTGGTTTTTCATCCCGGAGTTTTCAGCCCTGCTTTGACATTTCCTCACCAGCAGCTCTTCCAGAGCTTATCCAGCTTGGAAAAACTGGAGTGGTCATTCTTTATTGGAGCTGGTTTTAGTTTTTATCAGGAATATTTGTTTCCTGGGTGAAGGAGACACCAGCAGTACTTCCACAGCTCTTATTCCCACAAATCTTTAATATTGGATAATATTCCTTAATAAAAGCTGTTACAAGGTCCTGAAGCAACTTTTTATGGCCCTTCCAAGATTTATGTCCCGAGGAATCCCCGGGATGCAGACGTTTGATGTTATTCCAGATATGTAAACTGATATTAATTGTACACATTTCCCCCTGGAAAAAACAGGGATTTTTTCCCCCCCCTTTTTCCCCTGGCTCTGGAAGCAGACATCTCATAATTCCTACAGCAGGGAAAAGCGGCACACGGAGTGAAAAAAAAAAAAAAAAACTGGATGAAAAATGTTTGTGCAGCTCGGCCTTTCCTTGGAAATGAAAATAAATGTCCCTAAATGCCATAAATTTCAATTCCTGCCAAGGCCGGAGCCCATCTCGGGATTGAATCCCGAGGAAAAATAGGAAACATTTGTTGGATCCGTCTGCTGAAAGCAGCAAGGAAATGATGTCATGGTTGGGAAAAATGAAGTTTTGGAAAAATCCAGTTAACACACCTGGCTTTGCTGGGGAAATTGGGATGGCTGGGAATGGGGGCTGCTATTCCATAGCAGGGTTTTCCAGGGAATATCACTAAATCTGGGGTTTTGGGGGAGGGAAACACCCATCATCATCCTCAGTCCCACTTGCTGTGCCATACTTGGAAAAACAGTGGGATACAGGATGATATCCCAAATCACCGGGAATGGCATCCCAGCTTTCTGAGCGTGTAGGATTTTCCAGCCCCAAATCCATTTCTGTAGCTTGGGAAGCCCCAGCATCCCGGAGAAGGCAACTCAGTCCAGGATACCTTTCTCTTCCCGTGGGATTTGCCAAACATTCCGGCATCTGGAGCAAGGGACATTCCCTTTGATTATTTCCTGATGAGATTTATTCCATTTGTTATCCTTAACGCTCTCCTTGTTTTCCCTTCTCTCCCTCTGTCCTTCTCTTTCATCCCAGAATTTCCGTCCGTTTGTCAAGCACAGGGGAAAATTCAGGGAGACAGAAATGAAGATGGAAATCTGTCACCAATGAGGCTTTTTCCCCCCTTTTTTTTGGGAATCTGCCCCATCCCAGGCCGATCCTGCAGCAGGGGGGTGGGAATTCTGGTGAGATCCCCACCTGGAATCCTGCATGGATTCTGGAGCAGAAGTACATTTAGGCTTAGGATATTTTTTCATTTGCCAAGGAAAGCAAATCCATTTAAAAAAAAATGGAATTGCAGAAGAAAAGAGAAACTCTTCACACTTCAGGGTCAAACTCAGCCATTGATTCCAGCTCGGGGAAAGCACGGATTTTCCCTTTCTTTTTTGAGGGAATGTCAAAACATTTCACTGCAGACTCGGTGAAACATTTGACGTTTCCCAAGCAAAACCTTTTGTTCCCAAAAGCGTTTGTTTATTCCCGATTTGACCCAAATTAAGGAACAAAAGAGTTCAATAATTCGGGAAAACCAAACGGAGCCCTCGGGATGGTTCAGGCTGACCCAGCGTGGCACAGTTGGGATCGGAGCCTTTCCCCAAAGAAGTTGGGATTTAAAATGCGCTGGGATTTTTTTGGCCAAAAAATGGGCTCAGCTTCTCCAAAGCTTTTGTGGTGGGGGGAGATCCCGGTGTTCCTTTTTCGGGATGGGAATGGGAAGGGGAGAGAAGCCCTATGGGATGGTGGGACAACCCATGGAAGTGGAGAAGAAGAGACTTTAGGCAGGGTTTGAGGGGATATTCAGGAAAAATCCTTCCTTGGGAAGGTGGGGAGGGACTGGAATGGAATTCCCAGACTATCTGTGGTTTCCCCATTCCTGGAAGTGTCTGAGGCCAGGTTGGATGGGGCTTGGAACAACCTGGGATAGTGGGAGGTGTCCATAGCAGGATGGAATGGGATGAGCTTTAAGATCTTTCCCATTCCCTGCACTGGGGGTTCCCTGCAAACCATTGTGGTGATTGGAGGTGCCACCATTCCCAGGAATCCACATCATTCCAGGCGGGAAGTGACACACCCTGGCCAAAGTGCAATTCCCAAGCTCTCTTTGCTGGGAAAGTTTCCTGTGGAAAACAATCCTTCCCTAAAAGTGCATTTCTATCCCCATATCACTGCTCCAGGATTCAGGGATTATCCCACTCCAGGATTCAGGAATTATCCCAGCCACACTCCACATGGGGGAATTTAATCCCAGGAGATAACGAATCCCAGCCCCTCCCAGCATTTGTTGTTGGCATTTCTCAGGGCTTCAGGGGATTCCAAGGAATTATCTGGAGATCTGGCTCCTTCCAGGTGCTTTGATTAACTCCAGTGCTCCTCGGACACCTTGGAATCCAGGAATACCCTGCCCATCCCAATTTTCCTCCCAGGTGGCTTTAGGAAGCATTTTTTGGTTTTCCCTCCAAATTGGGAAGTTTGTAGGGAAAAGTTGGGAGAGGTGAGTCAATCCCAATACTGCTTAAATTCATTTGTACCAAAAATTATGGAAAATACTAAATTAGATCGGATTTATTGATTGATTAATTAATTAGTATTTAAATACAGTCTGATTTTATTCCAGTTTAATACGTATCCCTATTAAAATAAATTATGGGATGACACCAGTTAAAACTTAAACTGGGATGTTACCAGTTAAAACAACTGGAATTCCATTGCTTTTTTTCCCCAGGATTTATGAATGAGTGGCTTGCACAAGCAGCTGGGCATGTTACTGCAAATATCCTGCATAATTCCAGGGGTCAGCAGGAATTCCTTCAGGATCCTAGCATGGATCATCACCGTCCCATCCATCCCTGCTCATCCTCAGTATTCTCTGATTTCCCTGCTCTGGAGGGATGAAAATCCAGGACATATCTGGGATTTACGGGCCCATTCTGGTGCTTTGGAGCCTTCATTTCCCAGCAGGCAGAAAATTCCAGGGCTCAGGACCTATCCCTATGGAAGGCTGAGAACCTTGGAGCTGCCTTCCATCAGATTTTCCAGTGGATGGAGCACGTTCTGCTCGGGAATCCATTCCCCCTGGAATATCCGGCATATCAGTTTTATTGACCAGGATCCAAGGAAATTTAGGAGCCGGGCTTAATTTGGGAAAATTCATCCCACTTAAGCATTTTTCCATGTCCTGCCCAAGCTGGTTTCTGATTTATCAATGACCTATTTCCCATCTATCCCAGCTTTCACTCTGTAAATCACATTCCTGGTTGGAGAAACGCCGGGTTTTTTATGATTCCATTTAAACCTCATCTCTTTCTCGGAGGCTCCATATTTTCTGTGGAATATTGAACCATCACTTCCAATAGCGAGGAGTCTGAGGATCTGTGGGATGTTCCAGAGGTTTCAGCGACCTTTGCAGCATTAATCTTTCCTACAAATAATCCTCATTCCATCAATAACTGCCTGGATTTTTTTATCCTTGCTCAGTATTCCATATTTTTTGGGGAAGCAAGCGTTGCATGGAAAGGGAGCAGCCCTTCCATTCCAGCCCTTTCCATGCAGCAGGGGAGGTCTGTGGGAGCCTCTCCCTCCCTGAGCCTGATTTTGGGAAGTGCCGCCTGAAAAAACAAACACGAGGCTCCAATCCCTCTTCCCATTCCCAAGGGATCCAACCCATTCTCTCCCACAGGTGCTGGCCCAGGCTTGGGCTGGGTGGGATAATTCCAACAAGGAAAATGAATATTTTGGGAGGTTTGTTGTTAATTGTGTCCCATCCCGAGCCATTCCTGAAGACTTTCAAAGGCACAGGGAAAAAAACCCTGGCTTCCCGAAGGAAACTTCCATGGATTTAATGAGCTCCCAGGCTCTCCCCATGGCTGGTTATTTATGGGGTGGTTCCATGAAGCATTGGCTAATGGATATGGGGAAATGGCTCTGGAAGAGAGTCGGATCTCTGCAGTGCTTGGAACTCTGTGGTAATGGGATATTGGGCTTTTTCCATCCCAGAAAAACAGGGCACGAGGGAAAAAACGGGGAGAAAGCTGCTGGTTGGTGGTGTCACTCCTGTGGCATCAGGAAGGGGAATGAATTCTTGGCAAAAGCTCCCCAAAAAGCAGGACACCTGTGATGGGAACGATCCAAGGCTGAATCCCACCGCGAACCTGAGGGATCCGCGGGGATCCTGCAAAGAACTAATGGCACGATTAAGGGAGGGATCCATGGATTCACCTGGAACACAGTCCGGGGTGAAAACGCTTTTACTGGGAGGTTTGCACGTGGCCAGAAAAGCAGGAGCACAGCTCAGGCTGAGGATATTTTGGAAACCTCACCCTCCAAAACCGCTTTAAAGCAATTCCTGAGGGATCAGCGGCAGCATCCGAGGGGGCTCTGCCAGGCCCCAGCTGGGTGCAGAGGTTTTTAAATGGAAACAACTCAGAAATTCCTAAAATATTCCCCAAAAAAGAGACATTTTCGCTTTTCCCCCAGCTCTGGTCTTGATTTTCCAGGCTGGAGGAGGAATGTTGTTGAATTTTATGGAAAGTGATAGTGGGACTCTCTGGAAGTGGCCATAAAAGATAACAGATTTTGTTTTAAAGGCAGATAAAAGTTACGGGCCCGTGTTCCTTGGAACAGGAATTTCCTTGGATACCAATAAAAACGTTGGTTATGAAGCATTTCCTGAGGAATGGCTCTAACCCTGAATGATCCTGGTTATTTGCTGAGGAAAATGGGTTTTATCCTGGACAATAAACCTGTGGAGATTTATTAACCTGGGAAGCACATTCCAGGCTCCAATCCGCTCCCAGCCCTTGGAATTAATACCGTGGATAGAGTGAAAAATCCCTCTCCTGCTCCAGAGCCATTCCCTGCAGAATGTCTCCCATAAAAGAGTTCCCTGAGCAGCCCTTGAGCTGGATTTTCCCAGTCTTTGCCCGGGTCCTTCATTCCCAAAGCCCGGGTTCTGTTTTAATGGGAATATTTCCTCTGGATCACATTACTCTGGCACTATTCCCTGCAGGAATATCAGGAAAAAGGCTTGGAATAGGAATATTTGAAACAACCCATTGGCGCTGCCAAGATGATCCCAACCCTCTTTGCCTCATCCAGATCCTGAGCCCCCAGGAATTCCATGGAAAAATCAGTGGGAGAGGTCAAAGGGAAGAGTTGAGGCATCTCCGTTCTCCACAGCAATGAAAGCTCAGGGAATCCCACAAAACATTGGAATGGAAGTGGGAAAAAGCACAGGGAACCCCCAAAATATTCCAGCCTCGACTGCCCTGGGATGCTTGGAACGGGAGTGGGAGGGTTAACAGAGGAATTGCCATTTCGGATAAATCCGCACGTTCTGCTCCTCAAAACGCCCGGATGTGGAAGGGGAGCCGGGGCAGGCCCAGCCCTGGGTTTTGCAAAGCTCGGCCCAAGTGCTCGGCCCGGGCTCACGGCAGAACAGGTAATTAGTGTTCATAATCAGTTCGTAAAGCTCAAGCCACTCCAGAGCGCCGGGCACTCCAGGAAAGAAAAGGGAATTTTCTCCTTCGGGATGCATGCGAATGCCAGCGGAACATCTGCACCCAATCTAGGCTCTGCTCAGCCCCCAAATATTGTTGTGGTTATGGGCAATTCCCTTAAAAGCCGATCCCTTTCCAACCCCGCGCTGCTCGGGATGAAATGTTTGCTGCTCCTTTAACTCTTTTTAGGGCTGGGGTTTTTTTGAAGTTGGAATTCCGCATTCAGGGTACCCCCGTCCCGCAGCCGCTTCCCCGTTCCCCTGCAACCACGGAGTTTTGTTTGGGAATCTCTGCCCTTACTCAATCCTTCCAAGCCCAGAAAGCAGCCCCGCTCGTTCCTTGAAATGGAGAGGGATCCGTGGTGTTTGGAAAACAATCGGATTCCTGACGGCTTTTCCATAATGTTGGTGTTTTGTTATTGCTTGGGAGACGGGAGGGAATTTAATCCCGGAGCAAGAAGGAGTTTGACAGCTCTGGCTCTGGAAGCTCTTTCTGGCATGGAATTTTTCCTGGAGGTGATTCCCAGAGTGGATGGAGCCAGGTGGCCTCGTCTCATTCAAGGTGGAATGAAGGAAAGGGAATTTTCACAAGGCAGGGAAGTTCCTGGAGGTGCAAAACTCCTTGGAAGGGACTTGGGATTAACCCAGCAAGTGAAATGCAGGGAATTCCGACCATCCTTCCATGGACTCCCTCAGTGGTTTCTCACTTGCTTGAGGTCTCCAGGCCCTCCTGTAAGGATGGAAAACACCCAAGATCCAAGCTGGGAATCCCTTACGGATGTACTTCCAAGCCCCACTGGCACAGGACCCTTCGCTGCCAATTCCGGGTGTGGCGTTGGCTTTGAGGAACGTAGCTTTGGAATTCACCAGCTGCCTCCAAAAGCAACCGGGTTCCTGCCAGAGGGAATTTTATTCTCCCTTTCCAGCAGATTTCCAGCACTTTACTGGGATTTTTTTTTTCCCCCCCAGCACATCTCATCCCTTTCCCCAAACCTCTGGATCTCCAGGAGAGGCTTTGGAGCGGCCTCATCCGTAACCTGACCTCGCCTCCTGTCACATTTGCGTCACCAGCTCCAGGGGCCGTGCCTGGATACTGACAACAATTCCCAACCTTAAAATACGGCTCTGGCAATCCAAGGGAGCCAAAAGACAAATTCCCTGCTGCCTCCAGAGTGTTCCTGCAGGAAAAGTTTTGGGCAGCCGGGAATCTCCAACTCTGCCTGGTTTATTCCCACTTTATCCCATGGGAGCACCAGGCAGCCCAAGGAATGTGGATCCATCTCCACGAGGAGCCTCCTGTCTCCTCCTAGGATCAGGAAAATCTTTGGCAAACTGTGCTCCTCACTATCCCACAGGGCATAGATACTTTGGGACCTTGGGTCTTTCACATCCCAGGGATTTTTCATGGATTCATGAGGCTTGGCAGCTCCGGGATCAGCTCCAAGCTCCTTCCTGGCAAAGGGAGGTGTTCCCTGTGGGAAGGGACAGAGGAACAGCAGTGGAGTGGAGCAGAGGGAATTACAGCTCCTGAGAAATGAGCAGGGACTATTTTAGGGCCACTTCCCAAGGTTTAGGAATCCAACAGTGCCCATCAATCCATCCCAGCTCCTCTTCCTCGCTCCTTCCGGCGGCATCCGCGAGGTTGGGACCGACGGAGGCTCCAGCCAGGCCCAAAATGAAAAACGTAAATATGGAATATTAAAACCAGACCTGCTCCAGAGAGGAACTTTGACATCGCCACAAATCCGAAGAAGAAAGGGAAAACTCTGGCACAGAAATCCCGCATGACATCATTTTCTGGGATCGCGGTGCCAAAACGGGGATATCTCCAGGAGTGAAAGCTTCGCTGCTCCTTGCCAGGCCCATATAACTTTGGGATTAAAAGGGCTTTCATATTTCTGCTGCAGGAGAGGGGATGGCAAGGAGGAGGGAGGTTTTCCCCATGGGAATGATTAAATTCCTATCGGTAATAACAAGGAAGAAAAGGTTTGTCAGCCGTGTCGTTGATCTCCCTTCGCAATTCCTCCAAAATCCATTGGAAGCTTCTGCGAGGAGCCCCGAGCCCACAGAGCTGCTTGGTGGTGGAGTGAAACTATTATTAGGGTTCAGGGAATTCTTTTCCTGCCATTTATCATCCCCAGTTTTCTACAAATTATGGAGAGAGTTCTGTCAAAACTCCGCCGGGGCCGCAGTCCTGCGGCCATTCAATCCCAGGGAATGGCTGATCCCACACATCCCAGACCAATCCTTGACGCTTCCCCTCAAAACCTTCCCATTCCAAACCTCCCTCAGCAGCTCCAGGGAATAAAAGCCCCTTCTCCAGCCTCTCACTGGGAAGTGAGGTGGGATTTTCCTGGGCCATGGGCTGGGAGCAGCAGAAAACTTTTGGGGAAAGTTTCCAGAGGTAAAAACCTGCTGGATTCCCCGAAAATGAAAAACTCTCTATTAAGAGGGAATGTTATGAAGTGCCTGAGGGAGCTGGGAATCAAATTCCCATTTCCAAGTGCAACTTAAGGAGTTGTGGGCAGGTTTATAACTCTGCAAATGAGGGAGGGGATTTGCAGCTTCTCCGGAGAGTTGGGCACGGATTTTTCCAAGTTCCTGCACAAGGAGGAGGATTTAGCTCCAAAGAACCCAAAGGATTTGCACCAATCTGGCTTTGGGAATTTCAGATCAGCTTTTTTCCAGCCTGGGCCCAGTCTTTGGTATCTTGGATTGTCCACAGGATGATAAGCCTGGATCTTCCCTGGGCCATCCCTGATCTCTAGGAGATGCCCTCCAGGCCCTTCCAGCTTCTCCAGCCACAACCTGGAGCGAGGAACGCTGGAATCCTGGGAAAGCAGATCCTGTGCTGGTGCCAAACATCTGCAAGCCCCAGTCCCCCAGCCCATTCCTACAGCAGAGGGATGGGTTTAAATCCTTAGGATTCCAAACACGCCAGGAAAGAAATCGATCTGGGGTCCACCAGCAAGGCTCCAGTAACATTCCCCATCCTGCTCTGTGCTCTCCAAAGGGTGCTAAGGATATATGGAGCAGGTAGAGCTGATGGAAACAGCTCCAGCCTCCTTTTCTGTCAGACTGCAAGCCCCATTCCAGCCGAGTTCCTGTGTTCCAAGGGATGGGATCGGTTTTGACAGGACCACGGCTGCAGAAGTGTCAGGGCTGATTGTTTCCACCTCCTCGCTTTGTTCCCATCAATTCCCAAAGTTCTGCTCCCATCAAGTCCAATTTTTCCCAGATCCTGTCAGGCTGCCTGCTTTGTGGCCAGGCAGAGCAGCACCTCACCTCACCCTGCCTAAAAACCCCATTTCATTTTATTTATTTTGGGGAATTTTTTTTTATTTTGGTGGGGGGGGGTGTCCACTCTCAGGATTTTCCATGAGCTGAGGCACATGGTGCAGGCATTGAATTTCCCCAGGGATTATCCCCGTGCTCCCATGGGAATACAAGTCCGGAGGGTGTTTTCCCACCCAGCGAATCTCCTCCTTCACCCTTCCTCCCTGGGGACCCCAAGCCACGATGTCCTGGAGCCTCCTAACAGATTCCATCTGGTTTAGTGCCTCTGGATTGGGGTTTTTGGTGGCTGAGCCTGCCCCAGGAATTCCGCTGGGCACAGGGAAATATTCTGGGGATGTTTAAGGAGAAAATCCCTTCTCCACAGGAAATCATGAAAATGGCATTTTTAATCGCAGGCAGGGAGTGCCCAGGAATGGCCACCTTTGCCCTGTGGCTGTGGGAGGATGCTCAGCATCCAGCTGTTTTCCCAGAGTTTTGGCACGGAAGGGAATAACTCAGGTGTTTGTGCACCATCCCAGCAGGACAAGAACGGAAAGGATCTGACTCCAACCTTGCTCATCCCAGAGCCCCCAGTCCCATATCCACAGGGATATCCCTGCCTGGGATAGGGGAATGAGGAGTCACATCCCAGCAGGATCAGAATGGAAAGGTTCTGACTCCAGCACTGGTGCCTTGCTCATCCCAGAGCCCCAGTCCCGTATCCAGAGGGATATCCCTGCCTGGAATGCAGAGATGTGGAGCCCCAGCGGATGCTGGGAACTGGCACACAGCAAACGCCACACTTGGATGGTTCTGCTGTCCCTCATCATTCCCAAAGCTGCTCTTCCACGCTCTGGAATGTGGCTTTTAATGGATAACCCCGGCAGGGGACGGGCCAGGGCCACTCCTTCTCTGGTTCAGGTGGCTCCTCCATCCTCACATCCCTAAAATCCACTCAGCCACAGTCGGGCTGCGGATCCCGCCCTGGGACTGTGCTCTCACCTCCTTGAATTTCTTGAATTTCCCAGCTTCCCTCCCTGCCGAGCTCTGCGGTGGGAATCAAGCCCGGCTTTAGCTGAGGCAGAACCGAATTTTGCCACGCCGAGGTTGGAGACAGAATCGCGTCCCGGGGTGGGCTGCGTTTGGCATCTCCCTGTTCCCTCCTTCTCTCCCTCCCACCCAGACGCCCTCTCCGCAGAAATCCCGGCGTGTTTTCTCCTGCCAGGATATTCCCTCCCTGCCCCGCTGCAGGACCTGCCCCTTCCCACACAATGAAGGGAGCGATGCCAGCGGCAGCGGCTGCAGGAGCCAGGGAATGCGAAACCCCATCCTGAACGCATCCCAGCCGGCTGCCCGGGAGGGCGGGGACACGGGGACAGTCCCCTGGGGGTGGGCAGCCCCCCGGGGCCAGGTGATGTGGCGGGGAGGTGGCCACGGAGCCTCCCGGGATGCGGGAGAACCCCGGGAGGAAGTTCAGGGAGCGATTCCAAGGGATCCCACCGAGTCCTCCCGCTCCCGGAGAGCAGCTCTGGAGAAGGGACGGTGCTCACCCTGAGGGAGGGAGGGAGGGAGGGAGGGAGGGAGGGAGGGAGGGAGGGAGGGGGGAGGGAGGGAGGGAGGGAGGGAGGGAGGGAGGGGAGGGAGGGAGGGAGGGAGGGAGGGAGGGAGGGAGGGAGGGAGGGAGGGAGGGAGGGAGGGAGGGAGGGAGGGAGGGAGGGAGGGAGGGAGGGAGGGAGGGAGGGAGGTCACTGCAGTGTGCCCACGGCTGTCACTTTTTATTAAGGTTCCTTATTATAGAAATATCCCATAAAACGTCCTGGCACTTTTGGTCCATTTCCATCCCGGGGCGGAAGCACTGGGACGGGGCTGGAGAAAGGGCTCCAGCACGGATGCTCCTTGGGGAAGCCGGGAATTGCTCCCCTGGGCTGGGACAGAGCCGGGAATGCTCCCGGCAGTGCCTGGGGACGGAGGGAATCACGGCATCCAACAGTCCTCGGGAGTATGGGGAAGGAGGAGGAAAAACTGAAAGCAAGGGGGAGAAAATACAATAAAATAAAATAAAATAAAGAAGGAAGACCGAGTCTCTTCCGTCATCCCTTTCCGATCCAGTGGAGGCTAAGTGTCCCTCCGGGAATGTCCTGCCGGGGATTTGCCGAGGCAGAAAGTCACCTGTCACCGCCCAGGCTGTCCCCTTGTCCCCACTCCGGGCTTCAGTCCCGGGCTGCAGGAGCTGATTCCAAGATTCCAAGAGTCCCTGGGCAGCAGCTCGGCGGCTCTAGGACGAGGAGGTCGGGATGGAGATTCCATGGATGGCGCTCAGGGGCTCCGGAGCTTTCCCCACGGGGCTGGGGGGTTTTCTGTCCACCCCTGCAGGAAGGGGGAGAGGGAAAAGGACAGACGAGGCAGGGGATGGAGGGACTCCGAGCACGGGGGGACACCCCAAAAACCGTCTCCAGAGCCTCCAGCAGCGGATGTGACTCCCCCAGTGACAGGGACAGCGCTGGTGGCACCGCCAGGGACACGGGGTGGCCTTGAGAGGTGGCCCCGGCCAGTCCCAGCCACGCACTGAACACGTGCCTGAAAATTCCTAAAATTTGGGGTGTCCTGGGAGGGGGCTGTGCCTGGGGAGGGGAAGGGGCCAGGACCGTGCCACCATTCCAGAGGTGATGAAATTCCTGCTGAACTCCGTCCCACCCCAGCTCAGCCCTCGGGAATTCTGCCTTCAGGAACAGGGATATTTATCCCGGGGCTGCTGGAGGCACAGGGATAAGCAGGGAGACTTTTCGGGGGAAATCCAGGAAACTGGGAAAGGGATGAAATTGCCTGGCTGGGTATTCCATCCTTCTTTCCAGCCTTTTCCCATTTTTCCCTCTCTCTACAGGTACCCCCAGCCCACCCTACCCTTTCTTCTCCAGCTCGTTTGTCGGATAATCCGATATTTTCCTGGTCCCAGACAAGTGGCAGAACAAGAAAACCGATCAAAAGGAAAAAAAGGGAAAATTTTGGAATAAACTATAGAGAAAAATAAAAATCAATTTAAAAACCACAGGCAAAGAAACCCCACCGATAAATCAAAAACCTACAAAGGTTTGGAGGAAGTCTGGGGACAAAACAGCTTAAAAGTTGGGAAATCAGAAAATTCACGATCCAAAAAATTTTAAATATCTCGAAAATATGTTAAATAGGCAAAGGTGGCTGTGGTCTTTTTATATCCTTTTTTTCCCTTTCCTTCTTTCTTATTTTTTAAATTCCTTTTCCTTCCTTCTGTCTCTCTTTCCTTTCTCTCCATATTTTTTCTTTTTTTTTTTTTTTTTTTTTTGTTTATTTTGTTGTTTTTAAACTTTAAATAATCTGTTTGAATTATTTATTTTCTCCCTCAATCGCTCCTCCCCGGCACAGCTGAGGTTACAACTCGCAGCAGGTTAGAAACGGTAAAATGATTAAAAATCAAACAAAGAAAAAACTCAATCAAACAAACAAAAAAAAAACCAAACAGAAAACAACAAAAAAAATTTAAACCCCAGAGGAAAAAAACATAAAAAACCCCGACGAATAAACAGGGAATTAATTGCGAACTAATTAAAATAATATAAAGTCGAATAATGAGGGGGAAATGACAAAAATGCAGAAGAGGATTTTATAGCCAGGGTGGAAAAATCGAGATTTTTAAAAGGAGGGAATTGAGCTCCATTAATGAGGCGAAATAATTAACGGGAGATAAAAGCACCACCCCCTCGGACAGCCTCAAATTGCTCCCGTGGGATTCCCGGCGGAGCGTTGGGAGGGAAATAATTCATTAATAACCCCGGGAGCCAATTAAATAAAATAACAGTTAATTATGATAACTAATGACTACAAACAAATAGTTAAATCATTGCTGTCAGTTAATAATTAATCGGTAATTACTAGGAATTAATGATTCCCTGTCAAGGCTTCTGCTTTTCCAGAAAGGCTCCCGGTTTTTGGAATCGGTGGAATGGGGGAACACGGGGAAAGGCTCCTGCTCTGTCCCCCACATTCCCACATTCCCGGGGAAATGAGCAGCCCTGGAATCCTCCCCATTCCCGGGCGCTTCCCAGCGAGCGAGCAGGGAAATTCCAATGCAGAGCCGGTACGTGGCGGGGATCCACGGAACACCGGGCTGGGGAATGGGATGGATCCTTCCAATCCCCGGCGGGGCGGCCGCTCCCGAGGCCGGGGGTCCCTCCCGGCCCTGTCCCCGCGCTGTCCCCGCGCTGTCCCCGCTCACCTTCCCCGCCGGGCTGCTTGAAGGCCATGGCCAGCTCGCCGCCGGCGACGGTCACGCCGTGGCCGTGGTGGCCCAGGGGGGTCCCCTGGGGCTGCCAGGGGGGGCCCGGGGCGATGTAGGCGCCGGGGGAGCCGCCGTAGACGCCGGGCTGGCTGGAGGGGGGGTAAGCGCAGGCCGGCAGGAAGGTGCCCATGGAGGAGAGCCCCGCGCCGGGCTGGGGACAGGGACGGGGACACAAGGGGACAGGGGCTCAGAACAGCCCGCCCGGGGGGCGGACGGGGCTCCCTGTCCTCTCTTCCCACCTCCCTGGCCCCTCCCTGCTGTCTCTTCCCTGTCCCATTCCAGCCCCACTCGCGCCACGCTTCCCTGTCCCCGCCTGTCTCCAGCCCTCACCTGCGGGTATTTGATGTCGCCGTGCGCGACAGCCTTGTCCCCCCCTGTCCCCTCCTGTCCCCCGTGTCCCCCCAGCCCTCACCTGCGGGTATTTGATGTCGCCGTCCATGGCAGCCTTGTCCAGCCCGTTGACCGCCTGGCCCGGCCCGGGAAAGCCGCTCCTGTTCACGCTGGGCCACTCCTCCATTTTTGGGGGGTACGCGGTGCCCTCGGTGCCAGCCAGAGCCCCTGGGGAACAAAACATCAGCACCCAGCCCCCTGGGCCTGGCCCGAGCAGCTTTGGGGTGAAACAGAGGGAATTCCCGCTTTTCCAAACACCTGGTTGTGTAAACCCAAGACTGGGGGCACAGGAATCCGCGTTGCCTCCAGCATCCCGAAATTTGGGATCACACGGCCGGGAGAGGCTGTGGTGTCCCCCCCAAAACCTGCTCGCCGTCTCCCCCCTCCCTCTCCCAATTCTCAATCCCCGATAATTTAGGGGCTCCAATTTCTCTCCTGACGAAGGGGATTTGGAGAAGTGACATCGGAATTTTAAGGATAAATGATTGCGCGGGGGGAAACGCATGCGGTTGATTTACTCGGGCTTTTGGAAGGATAAAAGGACCCGCAACCCCCTGCCACGGCCCGATCGTCCCCCCTTGGAGCCGGCGGGGCTCGGCCTTGGCGCTGCCAGTGCTCCCGGAGCCCCAAAATCCCCAGATTCCTCGGAAGAATCCAGGAGGCCGGATCCGAGTTCCTTTCTCTTCTCTTTCCTCCCTGATTTTTCCTCTCCTCTTATTTTTCCCTCTCTTTCCTCCTTTTCACATATATATATATATATATATATATATATTTTTTTTTTTTTTAATCCCCCTTTGAGGAGCGAAATTCAGGGCTCCGAATTTGCGGTCGGCAATCTATCATCCCTAGGAAAATATTTTCCACATTTTTCATAAAAAGTTCAAGATGTGGCTGAGCCGAGGCCGCATCTGGCCCCGCCGCCCCGACGGGCTGGTGGAGCGGGGGGAGGCCCTTGGGAGAAAAAAGGGGGGAAAATTGAGGGGTGGTGGGGGGGAAAGGAAAATATATGAAACATTAAAAAAAATTGGAACAAACAGCAAAAAACGAAACAAACAGCAACAAAACCTCGAAATAAACTAAGAAGCTGAAACTAATAAAAAAGAAAAAAAAAGACGCAAAAAGGCACGAAATGAGCAAAGAGGCACGAACCAAATAAAAAGCCGAAACAAGCAAAAAAATCCCCGAACGAGCCAAAAGGCACGGAACAAACAAAAAACCCCGAAACAAATAAAAAACCCGAAACCAACCAAACCCTCGAAACAAACAAACAAACAAAAAAAGAACCAACCGAACAAAAAACCGCCAACACAAAGAGACAAAAAAACCCTAAACCGACAGAAAAAAAAGGGCTAAAAAAAAGACGAGAGCGGTGTGGGGGAGCGGAACGGCCGGTACCCACCCGCCTGCTCCACGAAGGTGCGGATGCCCAGGATGTTGGTGACCGAGTGCGCCGAGGGCCACGAGCGGGGCAGCGCCACCGGGGGGGCCCCGAGGTGTCCCCCGGGGTGCGGCGCGGCCTTGGCGGGCGGCGGAGCGGCGGGGCCCGGGTACGGGTACTGGTAGATGTGGGCGCAGGGCAGCGCGGCCGGGGGCGGCCCGGCGGGGGCCAGCGGGCCGATCTTGTTGCGCAGGATGCGGCTGATGGAGCTGACCGAGGGCACGTTGTACTTGTCGCACACGCCGTCGGCCAGCAGGCGGTCGCGGATCTCCCAGGCGAAGATGCCGGGGTCGCCCTGCTTGTAGTCGCGGATGTGCTTGACCACGGCCGGCGTGGTGACCCGCGGCTTGCTGCCGCCGATGGCCCCGGGAAGGATGGAGCCCGTCTCGTGGTAGCGGGCCAGGATCTTGCTGACGCAGCCGTGCGACACGCGGAGCTGGCGGCTGATGTCGCAGGGCCGGATGCCGAGCTGCGCCAGCTCCACGATCCGCAGGCGGATGGCGTTGGGCAGCGGGCGCCCGTTCACGAAGACGCCGCCCAGCTGGTTCACCTCGCCGTAGGTGTGCTCTGCGGGGCGGGATGGCACGGCATGGCACGGATCGGGATGGCACGGGTGGGAGCGGCCGCGGTGCCCGCGGGGTGGGGATGGTGCTGCAGCGGGAAGGGGAGAGGGAAAAGAAGGGAGAAAGGGGAAGCGAGAAAGGGAGGGGGGGAAGGAGCAAAAAAGGAAGAAAAGAAAAGGAAAGGAAGAAAGGAAAGGGAGAAAAACTGAAGGAAAAAAAGAGGGGAGGGGAAGGAAAAGGAAAAACGAAGGGGGAAAGGAAGGTGAAAAAAGAAAGGGAAGGAAAAAAGGAAAAATGAAAAGCAAAACGAGAATGAGAGGGGAAGAGGGAAAGAGAGAGAAAAAAGCCCAAGGTAAGGGGAAAGAGAGAAAGGAGAAATACAGACAGCAAAAAAAGTGAGATAAAAGTGACAGTAAAAAAAGTAGGGGGAGGAAAGACAGGGAAAGAATGAGAGAAAAAGAAAAGTCAGAAACGACGAGGGGGGCGGAAAAGGACACAAAAAAAAGAGAGCGGGACAAAAGGAGAGAAGGCAAAAGAACGAGAACGGGAGAAGAACTCGCAAGGAGGGAGCGGAGCGAAAGCGAAGGGAGACGCGGGAAGGACGGAGCAGCCCGGAGCCCTCCCTGCCGGGCACGGCACCCCGGGATCCCCAGCCGCCTCCTGCCCCTTCCCGCTGCCCTGCTCCGCCAGGAGCTCGTCCCTGAGCTCGTCCGGGGCCGGCCGCACTCACCCATGGCCCGGCGCGGGGAGAGGGCAGCGCCGGGCGGCCGCTCCGCAGCCGCGGCATAGAGAGCCCGGGGGGCGGCCGGGCCGGGGGGTCCTGGCGGCGCCGGGAGCGAGCCCCGCTCGCGGGGAGCCCCCGCCGCTCCTCGGGATCAATTTGACGTGGGAATCACGTCAATCGCGGCCGTCACGGCGGCGGCGCCGCCGCCCATTGGCTCCCGCCCGCTCCTAAATGGCCGCGGCTGGCGGGGCCGGGGGAGCCGCCCCCTCTGCCCGCCCCCTCGGGGCCCCGCCGCCGCCGGGGACCCCCCCCGAGCGCCCCCGAGCTGCGGGAGGGCACGGCGGGGGCACGGCGGGGGTCTCATGTCCCCCGAGCTACGGGTGCCTCTGTCGGTCCCCGTGCGGTTCCCACGCGGGACAGGGACAGGGACACGCACCTGCCCCGCCTCCAGCCCCGACGGGAGCCGAGGGTGGGCACATCGCCGGGGCTGCGGGACCGGACCGGACAGGACGGGACGGGACGGGCTCGTTTCGGGAGACACGAAGCCCTGCCCGGGGGGGCTCCCCCGAGGAAGCGCTGCTGCCCAGCCGCCGGCGGCAAAATCAGCCTGTTTCGGCCCCAAAAAACGCCGCGCGGGGGCCAATCGGTCCAACGCGGCTGGGGCGAGCGGCCGCGGGATTCCCGGGGATTTTTATCCCCCCTCACGGAGAGCTCGGTAAGAAGACCGTGAGCGTTTCCCGCAAAAGACTGGAAGGGTGGGGGGCTCGGGGGGTGAAGCAGCAGCGAGCGGAAAAGTGTCCCTTTGGGGGGCTGTAAAGCGGGGGGCTCGGGCAGGGGCAGCTCCCGACACCCCCGTGTCCTCCAGCGCGGGCAGGGGCCATGGGGGGCACCCCGGGCCGAGCTCTGGCACTGGATCCAGCTCGGGCTTCAGCGCTGGAAGCAGCTCCTGGAAAGGGAGCGGATCGATTAACCGGGAGCCTCGCCTCGCCCAGGGGCAGGGGTCCCGCGGGTGCTGCCCGCCCCCGGTGGCCGCCCGGTGCCAGCCCCGACGCCGTGAGCTCGCCGTGCTCGCCCCGCGGAGCGGCCGCCGCAGCCCCCGGGGAGGCGGCGATCGAAAAGCGGCCGGGCAGGGCAGGTGCGGCTCTGACGGCCCTGCGGATCCCTGGGGATGGGTTTTTTGGGAAGTCTGGGGGTCCCCTGCCGCCGGCAGAGGAGGTTTTCCTCCCGTAGCCCGCATGCGGAGGAGCCGCGGAGCTGGAGCATCCCTGGCTCCCTGGGGATGAGGCTTTTCTAAGGAAAAGATCACGACAGGAAAAGATTCCCCCACCTGCTCCCCGCATGCCACCCGCGTTCCCGGAACCCTGACGGGTTCCTGGGAAACATCACCGGGATCCAGTCCCCGCAGGAACGTGCGCCTGGATATAGCAGGGATGGAAAGGGACCTGAGGCAAACGGGAAAGAGGAAAAAAGAGGGAAAGGAATAATAGAAAATAAACGAAGGAAAAGAAGTAGAAGATGCAGGGAAATCAACATGAAAAGAAAACGAAGAAGGAAAAAGGATAGGAAGGGAAGAGAGGTAGATGATGAAGGAAAGTTAAGCTGGGGAAATGAAATAAGAAAGGGAAAATAAAAGCAAAAACAAAATACATTTTAAAATTAGGATAAAGAAAAGTAACTAAGTAAAAGTAAGGGTAAACAGAAAATTATTGAAAGGAAAGGAAAAAGAAAGAGAGGAAAAGAAGGAAAAGAAAAGGGCTGGCTGCTCAGGTGAGATGTGGCAGGAAAATCCCAATCCATTTTCTCCCTCTCCAGCTCCCTGCGGAGCTCCAGGAGCAGCACCAGACACCCAGATCTGCTCCTCTCTGGCCATTCCCTGCCCTGACCTGGTCGCGATGGTTTCCATCTGCTCCCTCTCCTTTTTCCCTTCTCCAGCCCCTCTTTCCTCGCTTGAACACGATCCGGCGTGAAAAACAATATTTTAAAACCCCTAATTTTCCCTGCTTTTGCCAAAGCTGCTGGAATTTTGTGGGTATTTTTATGCCGGGCTGAGCCTCGGGTGGCAGGCACGATTTTACGTCATTAATTTTGCTGAATAAAAAGAGCATGGAGCTCTGAAAGCTTTTTCTTTTTCTTTTTTTTCTTTTTTTTTTTTAATTTCCAAAAATAGATTTATCAGGAATACTGGATGGAAATATCAGGGATATTGGATAGGAATGTCAAGGACGTTTTTCTGCTGCAGCAGCTGGAGATTAGAATAGTTAAAGGTAGGGGGTCCTGGCTGTTTCACCAGTGTTTATTCCCGAATATTTATTACAAAATAATATCATTAATATTATACCGTAGCAAAATAATGCTGTTAAATTATTATACAATAACAATAATATATTCTATTGCTGTGTTGTTATCTAATATTGCCAATCTATGCTACATTCTTTTATTATTATTAATTGATTACTGATTCAGGAACGCGGGGGCTCTTACAGGAGTTTATGGAGCTCCTTTTCCATAGGATCAAACCAAACTGGAAAATCCTGTGGGATCAGACACTCTGAAAACCCCCAGTAAGTGCTGGGTGCCTCAGCCTGTGCTTTGTGTGCCAGAGACATCACAAAATTCCAACAGGATTATTTTTCCTCCAGTCCTCTGCCCAAACGCAGGGAGTTGGAGAATCCCAAAAAATCTCCGTGGTGGCTGAAGAGGAACGTTTGAGAGCTCAGCAAAATAAAACCCTTCTCCAGAGCTTCCCTCTGAGCATCTCCGCCAGGTCTGTCCAGGCCACAGCTTCAATAATTAACAATAATATTTGTCAAAAGCGATTTTCTTCCGTAAAATCCCTCCCTGCCAGAGGCTTCTCAAACCCACCCCGATTAAAACCACACCAAACCCCCAGGGAGTTTTTCCATTTGAATTTTTTTTGTTTTTCCTCCCTAAAAAATCCCTCTGCGTTCTGTGATCAGAGATTCTCAAAGTGAAAACCAGAGCGGGATCCCGGATCCTTCAAATAAAAAATTCCTGACGGGAAAGGTTGCTGATCCGAGGGCAGCGCCGGGCGTTGAAAATCCGCAATAAATCGCACAGGTCCATCCTGCTTTTCTCTTTATCTGGATTTTCTTCTCCTTTTCTGCCCGGGAACCGTTTCAGTGGCTTTGGAATCTCATTTCATGCCCTGAGTGGAGCGTGGGGACGCGCAGCTCCAGCCGCATCCCACAGCTCTGGATGTGCCCGGTGCCAGGGATCCCCTTTCCTTCCCAGGGGTCGAGATTTAAAAACACCGAGTATTTTGGGAAGAATCCCGGTTAACGGCGGGGTCTGGGGTTGGAAGGAGGGGGGGGATTGAAGGTTGGTCCCTGCAAATCCCGCTCGCCACATCTGGGAGCAGCGTGCGAGGAGGGGCCGGCAGGAGCAGCCTCTGGAAAGGACTCGGAGAGCCGGGATCCCGCCCGGAATGTGGCGAAAGGACAGAGCCGGGCTCCTTCCTCTCCCTCCCGCCATTCCCGGGAAAACCGGCACCCTTCTGTTGGAAATTCCTCCAGGGGTGCTGGGAGCCCGCGGGGCTCTGCTGGGAGCGGGAGGTGCCGTGAGACACGAACAGCTCCTTCCCACAGGGAGCCCCCCTGGAATCCTGGAATCATGAAATCCTTGAGGCTGGAGAAGCCCCCCAAGACCATGGAGCCCAGGTGGCTCTCTCTCCCTGGGGAATATTCCCTGGCTCCTCCATGCTCTGAAAGAGAAACAAAACTCCCTCCCAATATTTCCCTTCGGGTTGAGCTCCCGCTTAAGGCTGAGACCATAGAGAAGCCTTGGCTGGGTGTAAATCCAGGCGGGATCAGCTCCCGGCTCTGCAAACAAACCCCACACGTGCTGGGGCCGAGGGGCTGCTAAAGCCATTCCCGTTGTTTTCCTAGCGGGATGGATCCCTCCTCCCGGCCACCGCGGAGCGGCGAGGCCGAGGGCTTGGCAAGGAGAGGGATGTGGAGTTGTGCTGCTGAAAAAACACCTCGGGGAGGCTGGAATAGCACCGGGAGCTTGCTGGGCTTGGCACGGGGCATCCGGAGAGATGGGGAGAGCAGGGAATCTGCTCCTCCTTGAGAAGAGTTGGGAGCAGATCCGATAGGATTTGATAATGCTCGAGTCAGGCTTTAGGGCATGGATGGATCCAGCAGCGTTTGAGGCAGGATCTTCTCGTCCTGAGAGGGTCTGGTAGGAAAGAGGGTGGGGTGTCCATGAGGGTGGCCTGAAAAGTGGGATAAACAATCCATGGATTTCCCGAGGGATGGCTCTGAACCTGCCAGGCTGCTCAGCCAGAAAAGGGGGAAGAAAAAACCCCGTTGGTTTTCCTCGAGGTGCTTTGGCTTTGATGGTGGGGGCGGATTTTAAACAACATTTTATTGGGCTGAACATGAATTTATGGGTGCTGAATGGGATAGTATTGAGCATCTAAACACTGAATTCAATAGTCCTGGGTTTTCCAACCTGCAGCTCTTCCTGCTGGTGCCACACTCCAGAGCCCCTGGGGAGGGCACCAAGCCCGGGCTGTGCCCAGGGTGCCATTCTGGCCATCCAGAGCTCCGTGATGCAGCTCCAGAGGATTTCCCGAGGGTCTGGAGCCATTTGGAGGCAGGTAAACTCTTTTCAGGGCTCATTTCCCAGCAGAAACTCGTCTCAGTGTGAAAATGCAGGGCCAGAGCGAGGTGAGCAGCACAGAACATTACAGCCATCGTAAAGGCCCCGAATAATCACAGCAACACTCTGTTTATTTCTCCCCGTGTGGGAATGGGGGATATAAAATGGGATTTAAAGCTGTGAAGAGATGCCTTGTCTGCTCCAGCCAATTCCTTCATCCCAAAAGTCCCCTCTCTCTGCTTCCCATTCCTGCCTGACAGCTCCTCCTTGCACACGGCCTTTAAAATCAAAGTTGGGGGGGGAATAAAAGAGAACTTTTCCTCCCTGCTCTGCCTCCCTGAATCTGCAGAAGACCATCCAAATAAACCAGAAAATAATTATTTACAGCCTTATAAATTGTTGTCACTAATTTCTCCGGGAGTGAAAACACCTTTTTGGAGCAAAATGGAATTTTTTTTTTTTTTTTTTTTTTTTTTTTTCAGGTATGTGGGGTTGAGTAGCCATATTTTGAGCTGAGAAAAATTTGGGGTTTCAGACTTGTTTGGTAACAGAAACAGGTGAGAGAAAGGGGCTGGGAAAGTTTCATTTCATTTGAGAAAAGAACTTTTTGGTTCAAATGGGGTTTTTGGTAAGGTGAATTGTGCTGCTCTCCTGGAAGAGCAGTGGTGGGAATGGGAATATCCGGGATGGGGAGCATGGGCTGGGAATACAGTGGAATTCCCCCCCTAAATCCAACACTGCTCCCACAGGGAAAGCACCCTGGAAATTGGAGTTATTGTGTGTCACCGGAAATGCTCCATGCCAGAATTCTAACTCAGTAATTGGGATAAAATGGGAATGAAATTTCACATCTTGTCCTGGCAAGAGGGAAATGGGAGCTCCCTTTGGAAAGCTGCAGACAAACAATGCTCCTGCCACTCATCCCGTGGCATCGCCAGCCCAGCGCTCTCCGGGCACTGGTTTCCATTTATTCCCTGGAATTCTGGGAGATGTCAGCAGAATTTAACACACATGATGTGGGCAGATGAATGAGCTGGATCCTTTTCTGGGAACGAGTGTTCCTGGGGCTCTGTGTGGTTCTGCAGCTCCAGAGCCGGGGGGATTTATTTTGGGAGATCTGGACTCCATTTCAGGCCGGGAAAATCACGCTGAAGCCAAGGAGATGCTTCCCACTCCCGTCAGCAGGTCCCAGGAATGCACTTAAAACCCAGGCTTGACTTTAAAGCCAGGCTTAAGTCTTGCTCCTGCTGAAAGGTGAGGGATTTAAAAGAGCATTTCTGGGCTTACCTGGCTCTGGGCTTGTAAAAGAGTCCTGCAGGATGCTGGAAGTTTTATGGATCCAGGTTGTCCCTCTGTGTTGTCTGGGAGCTCTGATATCCCAGAATTATCTGGATAAGCACCGTAGATATGCCCAGCCAGCAGTTTTCGGAGAGCCTATGCCATCTCTCCCCTCTCAGCTGTGGTTTCCCCATGGGAGGTGAGGGATTTCCTGCCCAAATTCCCACTCGTTCCCCTCTCCACCTTCACTCCATCAAGGATCAATTCCTGCTCCAAATCCTTCCTCCAAAGCAGCCCAGGTAGTGAAGAAATCCCCCCAGGACATGGCCTGGATCCGGCCATTGTCCCCCAAAACACACTTGGGAGTGGCCCAGCGCTGGGGCCGCAGGAGCCTGATGGCTCCAGATCCTTCCACGGGGAGCAGGATCCAGGGAAAGGGAGCATCAACACCAGGGAGTAATGCTGGGAGCTCAAACCCAGCTCAGGCAGGGAGATGAAGGAACTCCCTGGGATGGAGGGACTGGGAGAGCCCAGGAAACCCTCTGCCATGAGCTTCTTCTCCCTCTCCTTACCTGCTCCAAGATCCAGCACCGGCAGGGATTCATTTCCCCTGGATGAAATTCCTCTGACTGAAACCAAGAGATGGGGAACCATCCTCACGCCGAGCCTGGCTCTGGCATTCCCCATTGGAAATAATTTATATCCTCTGGTCTGCTGGGCTTGTCCCACCAGCCCTAATGACTGGTTCTGTTTAATTTTCAGCTGCTTAATTGCAGCCAAACACTTCAACACCACTAAATTAAAACAAGCTCCCAGCCTTTCCTTGCCTGGGCTCCTGGCCCCGCTCCAAGGGGTGCTTAAAGCAACCTCAGATGGTTTGTTCCTGCCACACAGGCTGCTCCCTTCCCAAAAAAAGCCTCTGTGTGCCTGAACCCACCGAAGCGGGAGCATGGAAAACAACTTCCAGGCGGGACACGACCGGGATGAGGCCGTGTTCCCTCCCCCTGAGGGTACCCAGCCATTCCAGTGGCCTGGAAAAGGTTTGGGGGGCCAGGAGCATCCTACAGGGGAGCAGAGCCAGCCTGGAGAGGCTGCCCTGATGGAGAAGCTGCTGTTGGTGAGGTTTGTGCCAGGCAATCCTACGTCTTGGAGCAAACTTCCCAGTGTGGAAGCGCTGTGGGTATCAGGTACCCACTAAAAAGGAGCCAGAGGAAACGGAGCTCCTCCAGCAGTTCATATTCCAGGGTAATGGATGTTTAGGGTTGGGATGTGCCTTTCCAGCACCATTCAGGGGGGATGGTTTGCTTTGGGGATGGATGTGCTTGTGGAGGGGCTGGGAATCCATCAGCAGGGCCAGGGCTGGGGCACGGAGCCGGGAGAGCAAAGGACAAACAGGATCTGGTTCTGCAGAGAAATGAGCTGAGGGCAAGGCTGGCCCCTCTCCAGCCACAGGAGCCTGATGGCTCCAGATCCATCCATGGGGAGCCCATCCCATCCCAATCCCAATCTCAATCCCGCCGGGAGAGAGGGAGAAACTCAACCCCCGAGGGAGGGAGGGAGGGAAAGCAACCCCCTTCAACAGTGGGGTAAAAATAACCCGAACCTGCAAAAGCAGCCCATGGAAAACTCCTATAAAGTTGAAAAGCCCTGGAAGCCGAGCAGGCTCCTCGTGCCCATAAACAATTTCCTCGTGGATCAGCGGAAACAATGCAATTAGGGGCCGGCTGCGTGCAGCGCGCTGGGACTGCAGCCAGGGAGTCCCTGGGAAGGCTCAGCCATGGTGCAGAATTCCTCCCGGCTGCACGGGGGCTTTGGGGCTGTAACAGGGCTTTTCTGGGGTTTCTGTGCTTGAGAGGACCCCCGAGGTATCAGAAAGTCTCTTTTGTCCAAAGAAGAAGTCGAGATTCGTCAGTTCTGCTCTTCAAGGTTGTTTATTCTCTCTTATCCATCACCTTCTTTCTCTGACCTGCTGAGATCTGTCTGGCAGGTTGGTTCATGGCACGCTGACCACCCTGGGGGTGATGTTGGCTTTTTATACTAAAAACTACCTGTACTTTATCTACAATAATTTTCCAATACCTGTCACCTACGTTAGACAGTCTGTCTCTACTCTAAACCAATCCAAAAGTGTCACCAGCCAGCAAAAGGTGGAGGACAAGAAGAAGAAGGACAGGACACTCCCAGATTCCTCCATCTTGCTTCTGGAACCCCCATTCTAAATCCCCAAAATTCCACTTTTACACCCTGTGACAAATTAACTCTCATTCTACTCAAACTCTTGTGGCTTGTAAATCCTCACCCAAAGTTGGTGATTGTTTCCAAGGGCTAAAATCAAAGGCACAGGTGTTTTTGACTCTGTGCCAAGGTCTCTGAGCCCCCTGCCAGGGTCTGGAGTCCTCCAGGGCAGCCAGAGGAATGTCCTGGGTTCTGACAGGATTTTGCCCTCTGTAGACAAGACGAGGGCCAGGCCTGGCTGCTGCAGGGACCAAGCAGGATGGCTGGGATAAGGGATAGGATGGATCGGGAAATGGGAGTGGTGCGGCTCAGCCTGCCCAGGAAGGAGCTGTGGGATTAGGGGATGCTGCTCCACGGGGCCGTGTCCGTCCTCCCCATTCTCCTCCCTGCCTCAAAAAAAAAATCTTTGCAGAAAACTGGGGGAAACAGGATAAGAAAGAAGTCAAAGGAGGCCTTGCACGGACACCTGGAGGAAGGAGGAGCCCGAGGAAAGCCTGAGAGCCGCGTTTTGTGCCGGGTTACCCGATCCCGGTGCGGGCTGAGGGTGAGAACTGCGGCTGCCCGATCCTTATCTCGGCAGGAGACACAATGCCCCGCGTCTGTCTCTGCGCCAGAGAGCGAGAGAAAACACCTCCGGTGCACTTCCCTCTGCACAGCCAGCCAGGAGAGGAAGCCCAGAGCCAGTGACCCGCACGGGACCTGCTCTCCTGCAGAAAATTCCTTGCCCTGGGATTAACAAAGCTGCCAGTAAACCTGAGTAGGATTTTTCTCAACAAGCCCAGTACTCCAAATCCTCTGGGATTCCTTCCTTTAGGAGCTGGAGTGGCTCTGGCATTTTACAAAGGGAGTGAGAGTGACGGGACATCCATCCATCCATCCATCCATCCATCCATCCATCCATCCATCCATCCATCCATCCATCCATCCATCCATCCATCCATCCTTCCATCCTTTGGACCCCCATTGCTCCATGCTCACCCTCTTCACCACCCAATCTCAACCCCCAAAATCTCAACCCCCAAAATCTTCATTTCTTCCCAGCGGGACACACAACTGGGGGTGACCCAAGCTGTGTCCCTATCCCAAGGAGGGTGGCTCCTTTAGGGAGCCACTGGCACATGGAAAAAAGTTGCAGAGCTGCTTATTCCTCTGTCCAGAGGGATTTCCTCTGGAGAGGGTTCAGCCAGGATCCTGCCTGTGGGTGCTCCCCACAGCCCTTCCAGAGGCAGCCAAAGAGGGATGATGAAACATCCTAGGATGAGCAAATATCCAGGATAATTTGGAATGAGGGGAAGGAAAAGGAGCCAGAGGGAACATAAGGAAACTCCCTTTCCACCAGCCCGTTATACCTCCGCACTGAGCTGCAATTCCCTATCCCTAATTTAGGATATTTGAATCCCAAACAGCATCTGGCAGAGCCTCCAAGGCTGTTTTCCAGCATGGATCTGCTCCCTGAGGGCTCTGGTTATGCTCCATCCCGGGTGGATGCTGGCAAAGCTGCTCTGGCCCAGGAGATGGAGCCACCACATCCCTGCCTCTGGCTTCTCCTGGAAAACCCCCGGCGAGCAGGGGCCTGCCGAGCAGGAACAGGCCCCCTGAAGGGGATATCTTTCACCTCTTGGTGACTTCTTCCACAAATATCCCGTCCTTCAACACCTTTTTGTTGACAGAATCTTTGTCAACAGCGCCTGAACTTCAAGCTTGATCCCAATCTCCGCGCGGGGGGAACCGGTTGTGCCAGAAGTGCCGCAGCCAGGGGTGTCTGGGAAGGGGGGGGAACCCGGCTCTTTCCATGGAAAAACTCCTCAATTCCCTGTGTGGAAGGGAATCTCGCTGTGGAAATTCCTGGCTAAGGTCCTCAGAAGCGACAGGAGGAGTGGAGCTGCTCCATGAAGGCGTTGCTGGCATAAAATACATTTAAATTCCCAAAATGCTTCTTGGATCCAGCAGCACGTGGAGAATAACCCACAAAGAATCCCAGAATTGTCTGGGTGGGAAGGGATTGTAAAGCTCATCCTGTTCCATGGGCAAGGACACCTTCCATGATCCCAGGCTGCTCCAGACCCTGTCCAACCTGGCCTCGAGCATGAACAGGAAAAGTTGTTTATTACTTTAAAAGCATCCCTGAAAAAGTCCCTGAAGATTTATTTTTTTAAATTAAATATCAATATGCAGATTTTTACCTTAAAGGGATTTTTTTAACTGTTGCTGGATTTAAAGAAAAAACAGAGCAGCAGAGATGAAGGAGGCACCTTTATCCTATCAGCCATCATTTCTGGAAAGGTGAAGATCTGAAATTTGGGATTGGAGTTAAAATTCACCGGGGTTTCTATGGAAAAATTAGAAATATTTATGGATTGTCAGCACTACCTGTCAGCTGTGCATTTTCAGCAAAGATCTACATTTTTTAAATGGGAGGGGAAAGTAAATTTTCCTTTAAAAATAGTTTTGGATAGGAAAAGCTCAGGGCTGGGAGGGTTTTTGGGAAGAACCTTTGGATGGCTCCAATGGGAGGAATGATGTGCCTCCATGCACAGCTCCGGAACAGGTCAGGTGTCAGAATCCTTGACTGGGAAGTCTCCTGGAAGGGGAAAAGAGAGGAAAAAACCGAGAAAAGAGGCAGGAATGCGCTGCCAGCCTGGAGGCTCCCTCTAGCGCCGCTTCCCAGAGCTGCCAGGGGCCAGGGATCCTCTCATCCCAGCAGGAAAAGCTCTGGAGAGGACAGCCAGCAGAGCTGCCCTCAAGGGCCCCAGGCATTCCCTGCTCCAGCCATTCCCTGCTCCAGCCCCCAGGACACTTTTGGGTGTCCTTTTCCAGCTGGTGCCACCAAAACTCCGGAGCAGGGACCCCAAAGACCCTGAGCAGCGTGGCCTCAGCCAGCCTGGCCTTCCTGCCCGGATCCCGGCATGGCAAATCCCAGGCAGCGCTGGCAGCAGTGGGAAGTGACAGGTCCCAGCCCTGGGGACATCCCTGTCTGCGTTCCCCTGTCCCTGCCAACACACACACCAGTGCCACTCGTCAAATATTTGCCCTGGCCGAGCTGAGATAGATCCATGGGGCAGTGTCCAAAGCCTGGAGTTCCTGGATCCACCTGGACACTCAGCTCTGCCCCACACACGTCCCCTTCTGTCCTATCCATGTCCCCAAGGAGGGAGAGGCACAGGGACAGCCATGGGGACAGTCCTTGTGGAGCAAGGGACAGCCAGAGCATTTTCCAGCAGCTCAGGGACTGCCCCAGGTCCCAAATCCCCATCCCATGAGGAGCAGCCCCATCCCGCTGTTTCCTGGGAGATGTGACTCTCTCAGGTCCCAAATTCCCAAATCCTCATCCTATGAGTGGCAGCCCCAACCCTCTATGCCCTGGGGGATGTGACTGTCCCAGGTCCCAAATCCCCATCCCATGAGGAGCAGCATCATCCTGCTGTTCCCTGGGGGATGTGACTCTCTCTGGCCCCAAATTCCCAAATCCCCATCCCATGAGGAGCAGCCTTATCCCTCTGTGCTCTGGGGGATGTGACTCTCCCAAGTCCCAAATTCCCAAATCCTATGAAGAGCAGCCCTATCCCTCTATGCTCTGGGAGAGCTCCCACTCCAAGGCCTTCCCAGAGCTCCATCGCATGGAATCCGTGTCCCCACCCGGCACGATCTCCTCCCTCTCCCTCCAGGACCGCCTCTGTTGGTGGGGGAAACAAAACGGGAGAGGGGTCTGGGGCTTCCCAGAGCCCGGAGGGTGGGATGTGGCTGCTCCCATGGGATGGGAGCCCAGCCAGGCCGCTCCCAGCAGCGCTGCAGCATCTCCAGGCGCCGGGAGATGGCAATCTCCATCTTCCGATGGCATTCTCGGCGCCGGGAAGGAGCCCGATGGGGCCGTGACACCCCCGAGCTCGGCCCTGCGCAGGGAAATCCCGCTCCAGCCCTTCCAAAGGAGCGGGATTTATTCCCTGTGTTCCAACCAATATCGGGTATTTACCCTGCGCTGCTTTATCCGCCTCCATCCTCCCGAATAAACCGGGGAAAATTGGAGTGTCCCCGCTATCTGTTTGCCATCTGCCCCGGGTTTAGCGGCTCCAGGGACTAAGCTTTGGATCAACAAGGTTTTATTGGTTCCTGTCACTGCGGGCTGGCAGCGGCCGAGCTAAATGAGACATCAAACCTCCCTCCTTCCCTCCTCCCTCTGCTGGGCTGCGGCATCCAGGCAGCCGCCGCTCTGCTTGTATTTTTTTGGGAAAGGGAGAAGAAAATGGGGATTTCTCTCAAATTTCCGTCATTCTCTGCCTTCCATGGCGGCTGGAAGAGCGGGGGGTGCTTCCCCTCCTGGCAAATTCTTTCAAGGAATAAATATGGGATTAAAAAGCAGCCTGGGAATCCAAACCCCGCTTTCCCAAGATTCCCATGGCTCCTCTCACCTCTGGAGGGTGGGGTGGGACACGTGCAGACACAACCACAGCGGAGCAGGAGGGCACAGGGATGGGCTTGGGACCTCTGGAGTTCTCCTCATCCCTGGGTGGGTGGGAAAGGCTCTGCCAAATCCCAGGGACACAAGGCAAGGAAGCCTCCCTGCCCTGCCCAATTCCGAGCAAATTTGGGATGGTTTTTAAAAAAATGGTGAGAGGGTCACCCCTGGAGGCGTCATCCCGATGTCCCTGCCACAAACCCCGCAGGTGACAGCCACGCTTGGGTTTAATGACCTGTTCCAACCCAAAAATGGGCAGTGAGGGCTGAAATCCTGATGGATCTTGAGCATCCTGGTCCCACACGTTCCAGGAGCAGGGAATTGATGAAGCAGCACATTGGCTTTATCCTGCTCCATCCCAGCAGCTTGGCTGCCTCTCCCAAGTTTCTGAGGGGAAAAGAGCCATGGAGATTTGATTTTCCATCATTATAAAGGGAAAAAAACAAGTGTTTAAATAGGAAACATCATCTCTCCGGGGATCCCACGTTATACGGGTGGCACCTCCCTTAGCTGGCTGTGAGGTGAAAGGGGACACTCATTCCCAAAAAACTGCTTGGAAACACAGCCGTGGCATGTGGAGACACATCTCCTCCTTCCCACTCCTTTTTTTTTTTTCCCCTTTTTCAATGGTACAAATGCCATTCCACCGGCCCAAAATTCACCTGAGGGGCGACAGCGGTGCTCGAGCTGAGCTCTGGAATTTGAATTCCAGCCTAAATAACCCGCGAATGTGGGAATACAGGGCGGGCAGCCGGGCTGCTCCCTCCTCGCCGAGATGTCCTGACTGGGTTTTTCTATTACTGCTATCAGGAGGATCTCTGCAGACAGATGCATTTACTGTTTGCCGCCCGAAGATAATGAAAAGAAACAGTTTATAAAATCAGATTAGGGGTGGAAAAATTGCCTAATGATTATAATTCCCAACCCCGCCGCTGAATAATGATGTATTCAAGAGTTGTCACCGCGTGATGAAAGGGGCCTCATATGAGAGATGCTCGCCTCTGAAGCATGACTGCGGATGAATTGCAGCCAGATACAATCCCGAGATAAGGGACAATGAGAGCCTCGAGAACACTTCAGAACGGGCTCCTCAGCACGGAGCCGCAATAAAAGCCCGTGGATTTCAGGGGAAAAAAAAAAAAAAAAAAAAAGTTTCCGAACGGTTTCTGATAAAAGACGATCCAAGGTGAAGGGGGAAAGAGGGAGAATCCCTCAAAGCCCTCTGGGGAAAGGAAAACGCGCTCTGTAGGCCCCAGAGGATGGATTGGAAAGGGAATGTGGCTGTGGCTTCTCCTTGGAAAATCTCTTCTGTCAGGCAAATCGGGGTGTGGGTGGGTGTGCCCCGGCTGGAGGGAGGGATCGGCTGCTCCCAAGGGCGAAGGATGGATCCACAAGGAAGGAGGGAAGCGTGGCTTGGGCACCGACCAGCCCCTTCCCAGCCCAGGATCCACCCAGCTTCAACCTGCCCCAAATCCCTGAATGCCATTAGGGATTAAAGAGCTCTGCAGCTCCCAAGGCCTTTCCAGGAGCACCCTGGGCATCAGCTGGGCATGAAAAATCTCCCAGAGCAGCACCAGGATGTGTCCCAGCAAAGCGGAAAAGCCAGGAGCCCACATTCTCCAGCTCCAACACCAAAGGAAGCCAAAGGATGGGATTGGAGCCACCCTTCCCTTGGGAGCAGCAAGCCGTGATCCCACCAGGAAGAAGGGGAAAGATGGATTTTGCACATTCTCCATGGTCTGAAATGCAGATGTCTGCACTCAAAGCAGCCGTGGCACCGGGAACGGCGATGATTTATGGGAAGCTGCACCAGCATTCATTATTCATGTGGAAAGCAAGGGAAGAGCTTCGATAGGGATCGGGAAAAGCTTCAAATCCGCGGGGGAGATAAACTTGAATGGATGGTGTCACCCGGAGCGGGGGCGGAGCTCTGGGGAACATCTCGGTATCACCCCGGACAGCTGCACCCCCAGGACAAGGTGGGCACTCATTCCGCTTGGAGCACAGCTACATCCCAAAATCCCTGCTGGAATCGCTGCTCCGGATTGATGTCGAGGCTTTGCTTGCTGTGGGTGCCCACAAGCCTCGCTTAGAGCACCTTTCCCTCTAAAATCCGCCGACTTTCAGCTCCAAATTCCACCAGTCACCCCGAACTCCGCCTCGCTCGGGCGGAGAGGGAATGGCAGGATCTGCCAGGAACCTGGAATGCTGCATCCCTGAGGTCTCCTGGCAGCTCGGGCACTGCCTGATTACAGCTCGGTTCCTGCCGGTGAGGGGACACCCGAGCGCCGGACACTCGGCCGATGGCGGGGTCGGCGCTGAGCGGCTGCAATTAGAGCGCTCGTGTTAATTGCGCTCATTAACCTCGCCCGAGCAGCGGCGGGAGAAGCAGCTCCAGGGCTGGCTCCGTGGTGGAGCATCCCTGGGTTATCCCACTGGCACCCAGGACAATCCCATGGCAGCGCAGTGATCCCGGGATGATCCCAGATCCCAAAAGGCAGGAAGTGGATTTTGGGGCTCATGAACATCAAAGGCTTTCCCCTTGCTGCGTCCCTTGGATGAAAGCAGTTGTTTTTGGGATCAAACCCAGGCCTACAACACCCCAAACTGGGCTGGAATCCCAAAAAAGCCAAATCCCACAGGAAGCAGAGCCAGCAGCACATCCCAACCCAGCACATTTTCCCCCTTTCCCTTCCCAGTGCTGCCCTTGCTCAATTTTGGTTTGGCTGATTGGGTGTTTGTATTTATTCCTCTGGCATTATTTCTATTTTTAGCTTCCCAGACTGCGAGGAAAAAAAAAAAAACCAACCAAAAAAACCAACCCAAACCCCAACCCTTTAACTTTCCTGTGGGCTATCCAATTCTCGCAGCTCATTCCCAGGGAATGCAGCGAGGCAGAGCCCAGGAGCCCCAGCACCTCTCACCCGAGCACCCTGCTGGGCTTCCAGGGGGAGCACGGCCCTGCTCCATCTGGCAGCCAGGCCTGGAATTTGGGAGGAAGGAATCTTTGCCTCGTTTTCCCTGTTTCCAGCAGGATCTGTCTTTCTGTCACCTCGTTACAGCTCCTGCTACCGAATCCCAGCTGGGCTGGAGGCAGAGCACAGAAGGAACAGGAGATCCCACAACTCTTTCATCCCAAATTTTCTGCCCTTTCAGCCTCTCTCCACAGGATTTTGTTCCAGCCAAAGGCTCCAGATCCAGAGGCACCCTGGATTCTGACACCTCCCATCCCCAACACTGGGCACAGATTTCAGCTTCCCAACCCTACCACATCCCCTGGGAGCCCTGAATTCCCTGGAAAAGGAGCTTCCCCAGTTCTCCAGATCCAAGCAGCCTTTCTGGGAGATATTCAGTCCCTTTCTCCACCGGAATACTCATATTTTCCCATCCATGCCTTATTTTTAAGCCCTTTCTCTCTGTCCCTTCCTTCTTTTTTTTTTTTTTTGTTGGTGGTTTTGGTGGGGTTTTTTTTGTTGGTTTTTTTGGGGGGGTTTTTTGTTTGGTTTTTTTTTTTTGGTTTTTTTTGGACAGCGAATGTTCTCCTTTTGTCCTGGCCCTGATCCTGTGACAAAACATTAACACCCGAGCATCTGAAGTGGCGGCGGCTCCAGGGGCAAAGCCCGGCTCCCTGGAGCACAGCCCCCATTCATGCCCTGCGCTCACCCCGTGACTGCGGCGGCACAAACTCCCAGGGCAGAAAGTTGTTTGTTGTCCCTCAAACGGCTCCATTGTCCATTGTTGGGGCTCCTTCCTGAGCCACAAGTCCTCCTACAGCTCTGCTCCGCAGGGGACGGGCACGGCCAGCGCCCTCGGGGCTCCTGGCCTGGTGAGGGGACACCTATCCTAAAATTCTGCCCCGCTTGGGAGCGCTGGGTAAGAACCTCCCTGCCTTTATCCCTGCGGCTGTGCTGCAGGAATGAAGAATAAGCTCATTTTGCACTCAGCAAGACCCCCCTGCCCGTCTGCAGCCCCCAGCCCCATCCAGCTGCATCCCAAACCTGCAGCTTTGCCCCCAGATGGGCAGAGCTGGGCTCTTCCCCTGCCAAATCCCTGTGGCTGGAAAAGGCTGAGGAGAAAGGGCTTTTTTTCCGAGAGTGGCTGAATGCATCGGGCATGGTTCCTCTCCAGGGCCTCGTGCCTGCCCGAAGGGGAGATAAAAGGTCCTTGTCCTCCCCAAATCAGCTGCCTGGCGCGAACAGGGGGGATTAAAAATATCCTGGAGCAGCCAGACCCGGGCCAGGAGCGTTTCTCTGGGAAATCACTGGCTGGTTTGGGATAGAGGGGACCTTAAAGCTCATCTGGTACCACCCCCCTGCCGTGGGCAGGGACACCTTCCACTGTCCCAGGTGACTCCAGCCTGGCCTTGGACACTTCCAGGGATCCAGGGGCAGCCACTGCTGCTCTGGGCACCCTGTGCCAGGGCCTCACTAACCCCACAGTAAAAATCCCTTCTGATCTCTTATCTAAACCTGCCGCTTTTCATTTTAAACCGAGTTGAGTTTTAAATCGTACAAAAAAGCCCGAATCCAGCTCACTTGGAAGCACGAAAAGCGCCCAAATCCAGCCTGTTTTGAGGGATGCGGGGATCCAGACACGAGGCTGGCAGGGGAGCGGGGCAAGGGCCACCTCCTGCCTCCACCGGGGGACATTTCCCTGGGCTCGGAGGTGACTCTGGGGACATTTCGGGGCTGTTCGAACTCAAGTCCCCCTTTTGCCGGGCGCCGGGGCGAGATGCGGGCAGCGGCCACACGGTGTCAGCGCAGATCGCGACATCGCGGCCCCGTCCCCAGCCCAGCCCTCCTCAGGAGCCCCCCGGCCACGCCGAGGGCCACACGGGGGTCCCTTCCCGCTGCGCCCCCTCCACCTGCGCTGGGGACCCCGGGGTGCCACCGCTGTCACCCGGGTGAGGTGGCAGCAGGGCTGAGCCACGCTGTCCCCCCTGTGTCACACCGGTGCCACGGATGGGACCGACAGACGGTGACAGATGAGCTGTGCCAGCATCCCCGTTGTGGTGCGGTGATCCCAGAGCCCCCCGGCCCTTTTCCTGCACGTTTCCTTCCATCCATTCATCTCCTTGGCGCTCCTTGTCCCACCCGTCCTCTGCTGCCACATTCCCGGAGCATTTCCAGCCCCGGCCTTCTCTCCATGCGCCAAAACCTCTCTTTGTCATGGAATGCCAGAAGGGTTTGTGCTGGAAAAGGAGCCTAAAGCTCATCTCATTCCAACCCCCTGCCTCATTCCAACCCAATGCCACTATCCCAGGTTGCTCCAAGCCTCATCCAACCTTTTCCTTCAATGGGGTTTTTTAGTGGCACTGTGACCGAGGCACTGAGAAATTCCCCAGCTCCACCCCTCCCGAAAAAGGGAGTCCTCCAGGTCCCTCCTTCCCTGCACACCAGAATTCCCGAGGCTTGGAAAACACAAAATCCATAGGTGCAGACACTGGCACAGGGCAAGGGGCAGCAGAGCCCCGAGCTTTGCTCTGAGGAGCAGCACACTCCAGGTGGGAGTGTTCCATGAGCTTTGGATTGGGGAAAAAAAACCACCAAAATTCCTTCGCTCTGCACTGCAGCTGTTTTGGGAGTCCGGTATTGACCAAAACTCTGTTTTCCTGCCAAAGGCACCCGAAATGCCGAGATCTCTGCCCACACTTCCTCAGCCTGGGAATTGATGGCACTTAAGGAACGAGACCAGGCTCCCTCAGCCATTCCCTGCATTATCCCTGTTCTGGGGATTTCCAGGATGGAATTCCACCGGCACCAAGGGGGCTGTACTGGGGGCATCCTCGGAGCAGAGAAACAATTCTGCTTCAACACCATCAGGTATTTGGGTCGGGAAGTTCTCCCCACAGGAAAATCCAGTGGGATTTTTCCCCTGGGGCAGAGGAGGAGAAACGCTGCAGAGGGAGGGGAAACTTCTGGTCCAACCTTTGGGATTCTCCTCTCTCTGCCTCCAGGGGATTTTCCATGTGCTGACAGGGCAGGGAACAGGAGGGAGATCTGCTCCAGCTCCCGAGCAAACCGCAGCCCAGGTCCCTCCAAAAAAGCCCTTTCTGAATCCGAACCCTCACGGCCCCACGGACACAACCCCAGGACGAGCGCTTGGTTTTTGGGGGGCGAGGGTGGAACCCGCTGGAGCGACACCTGGACAATCTGCCAGGCACCAAAACAGAGACCGCAGTGATTGAGGGACGAAGTGGCTTTCGAGAGGCTCTGCGGTGTGACAGGGCACGGGGACAGCCCGGTGAAACCCTGGGAACAAACCCAGGCTCTCCTAGAGCCCAGGGGCGGCGTGAAACGCTCGGGAATTGCCAGCAGCACCACCGCAGGTTCCCTGCAGAGGGTTCCCGGTTTGTGGCACCCTCCCGAGCCCCCCACTCCCCCTCCCCAGCATTCCAGGGAATGTGTCCCGGCCAGTTCCAGAGGGATGCTGCTGGAGAGCCGCGCAGGAACGCGGCTGCCAACATTAAATTCTGCTCCAGCTCTCCGCGTCACCTTCAATTTCTCTCTAAGCCGCCGTGTTTATTTAACCGAATCTGCCTCCCGTCACTCGGAGCAGCAGCACTCAACCTTTAAACAGCCCAAGAGCCACTTCAGCCCGCGGCGGATGCCGAGAGCTCCCGAGCCAGGCAGGCACAAAGGAGCCGCCGCTTTGTGCCGTGGGCGCCTCCAGCCCCGGTTCATTCATCCCGCCCGAGCTGGAGCTCATCCCGAGTTTTCCAGCCGTCCTTCACTGGAGAAAGCTCCGGTGCCGCCAGAGAGAGACCCACGACAGCTTCTGGCCATCGTGTGCCAGCACCCACCCGCGGGCAGCTCTTCCCGTCACCATTCCATCCCCAGCGCCAGGGAAAACACTTCCCGCTGGTGATTTGGGAGCATCGTCGCTGTGCATCAGCCTCCAGAACAAAACTCCTTTCCCCAAGGTTCTCCATGCTCCTAGAACTTCCCAGCCTCCCGAGGAATCCCAGGGACACCTTGGACTAGTCCCCAGTGGGAGCACCAGCACCCAGCAGCTCCCCAATCCCATCGGCACTCCCCTCTCTGTGCCACAGGGGCCAAATCCAGCAGGATCTCAGTCTTCTGCCCCTACAGAGGCCCCAAAGGCTGGGAAGCCTCCCCAGGCACTTCCCAAAGCTTTGGGCGCTGGGATCGGCCCTTCCTTTGGCAGGGGCTGAGGAGGGGACAGGGAAACTGAGTTGTGACAGATCCATCTCCACACTTGTCACCCTGGGAACACCAGCTTCCCACACCCGTTCCCACGAGTTTCGTGCTGGCTCCCGGTTCACCACGAGGCGTTCAGGACCCCAAACGCAATTTGTAAGGAGGAAAAACCTTGGCTGGCTCCGCTGTTTACTCTCGTGGAGCATAATGAAAATGTTAAAACGCCGAGTCACTTGACACCTGCCACCCCGGTAATGCACTTGCTTCACTTTTGTTTTTTTCTTCTTTTTTTTTCTTTTTTTTTTTTTTAGAGTTGGTGAATTAATTTCAAGCTCTTCAATTCCCTGAAGTTGAGGAGGACTCGCTGCATATTCAGCGAGCTGCCGCCGTGCTGACACGTCTCACGTCCTCTGCCGCGTTAAATCTCTGCATTTATTCTCTTACAGACAGCCCCAGAATTCGCCCCGTGCTGAATAAAATTATCCCGGGTGTCCTTCAGGAAAATAATGCAGGGCTTTTGGAGCGAGTGCGGGAAGTTCAAGGCAAGTTTGCCAGGTGGCCAGCACGTGAGGAACAAGTCACTGAACCTGTCTCACCGAGCTGTCATCTCCTCCCCGGGCTCGCCGGGCTGCAGACAGGCTCCCGCCTCGGTGAGTGATGGGCAGCCCCGCAGCCCGCGGGGTGGTCGGGGCAGCTCCGCGACGCCGCTCCCAACCCTGCTGCTCATCTGAGTGACACCTCCCTGGGGGGACAGAGGGTGGCGAGGAGTGGGGGGCAACAGCCAGGGCTGCAGCCCCCTGATTGTGGGGTCTCGGGACTCCCTCTCGAATTGGGGAGGCCGTGCCTCAGGAGCAGCTCCGAGCCCTGGAATCACAGACACGGGGAGCCGAGGGGAGCCTGGGCTGTGGCCACGGAGGGTGAGGGAGGCGATGCCTCTGCTGGGGTTTCTTGGGGGTTTTGGGAATTATTTTTTACCAATAATGATCCTACTCCTGTTTGCTGGTTCAGGGAGAGGCAGGAGGGCAGAGGACGAGCACCTGCATCCCGCAGGGTGCCCCGCTGGGGATAAAACGCTGCCTGAGCATCCCTGATCTCGGATCAGCTCTAAACCTATGGAAAACCGGGATTCCACATCCGCAGACTTCCCTTTCCACTCCCAGTGGAAGCATCCACCAGCTCCATCCTGCTGGGAGCTGGAGAAACGGGAACCAAAGAGAACCTGACTTCAGAAACCCCAACCCCTTCTCCTGCTTCCACAAAATCCCCCTTTCCCAGAGAGCCTCTGCTCTCCCCCTTGCAGCCAAGTGTTTTCCACGGCTCCTGAGCCCCGGGGTGCTCCCAGTTATTGAAGGTGGCCGAACCTCTGCCTTTTGTGCAAACCCGAGCCCGAGCAGCCCGGGAGAAAGTTGATCTCGGTGTTAATTTGGATTAGGGATGCACACACGCAGCAGAATAAAGCTGGGGCTGCGGGCTCCTCTCCCTGTGTAATTTGTTCTCCATTGTCAGCGCCGTTGTTGATCCCGAAATTACAGAGCCCGAGGAGTTATTCAACACGAGATGTTGGACATGAAAAGGGAGAGAGGCTCGGGAAATGACCGCGAGGAGAACATTTAAATCAACCCTGAGATTACAGAGGCACAGAGCACAAAAGGAACTCCAAGCTCCTTCGGTTTCCTTCCATCGCCTTTGAGTGTTACCTGAGAAGGGAAAAAGTCCCAAATGGGTTCAGCACGGTGAGGAAAAGCCCAGGAATCTCCTGCCTCCTGCACAGCCCAGTAATTACCCTCGGAGCAGCACAGGTCAGGCATTCAGCGCCCAGCTAATCCCCAGCCAGGAGCTGCATCAGCTCACCTGCATCCCTGCTCCCTGGAAAAGCTTGGACTGGGGAGGGATTCATGGAGCCATCCCAGAATGGTTTGGACTGGAGAGGCCTTTAAATCTCATCCAGTGCCACCCCGTGCCTGGGACACCTTCCACTGTCCCCGGTTCCTCCAAACCCCATCCAGCCTGGCCTGGGAGACTCCCAGGGATGGGGCACCCCTTGTACAGCTCAGAGTGCTGCCGGTCCTATTTTTCCCTCTTTTCCATGTATTTTCCTCCTTTTTCAGGCCTCCCTGCTGCTTTGCTCTGCCTGCACAGCAATTGAAGGCTGATGTAATTCCCAATATCCCCCCCAAATTTACAGCAAATCCCTGGGGATGGAGCCAGGTTTGCCAACGCCGCTCCTCTCTCAGCAAAGCCAAGAAGCTCCCCCTCCACACTCCCAGCCAGGAGTATTTCCAAGGCCTCCAGATTCCTAGAAAATCCAAAATCCAGCCAATTTCTCCTCCATCTCTTGCTCAAATTGGGGTTTTGTGAGCGCCCAGCCTGCCAGGGGGGAAGAAACCAGACCTTGCTGTTGCTGTGAATAATATTTGGTGATAAGGAAATCTTTTAGCTTTACTTCCATTATCTTTTTTTTTTTTTCAAACAGCGAGTTTTATCTCAAAAAGAATCAACTTTTCTCCACCTTTGAAGAGCAGAACCCTCCTGATATTCATTACATGCCTCAGAACCTTCCCTTTGATGGAAAACTTTGGATTAGAGGCAGCATTCGGCATCCTGATTAGCACGAATGTGACCTACTACTGCAGCAGTTTGCTCAGAGGAGCCAGGAGGAGGAAACCAACCCTCAACAGGCATTACCCAACATAAATACTGAATTTATAAGGGGAAAAAAGGAGGGGGAGAAAAAACCAGCCAAAATGGGCACATTTTTCTTGCTGGAACAGCAGGATCCCATCCCCACTCATCCCCTCGTCCCAACGGATTCTCCTCCTTCTCGCAGGGCTTGAGTGGCATAAATTCAAGTCTGAGTGGGTGACAAAAAGGGGCACATCCCTAAAGGCGCCTCCATAACCCCAAAATCTTGAGTGCCACTAAGGAGAAGAGCCAACACAGGCATTTTTTAGCTATTCCTGTGGCAGTGGCTGAGTGGGGGTGAGCAGCAGCCACCCAACACCTTGAGCTGAGCATCCCGAGGGAGCAGCACAGACTCCAGCAGCCCATTTTCCCGCCATTCCCAGGAAAACCAGCAGGATCTAACAGGAAAACAGTCTCTGTGCAAGTTGGGCTTGGTCCTTTTGTCCCTCAGGCTGCTCTGTGCCCACAAGGAAGCATTCGGGGGTGCTGGAAAAACATTTATCCATAAAAGCCGAGGAGATCAAATACTGTCCCCTGCACACCCCAGCTCCCCGAGCCAGCCTAGCTACTGGGACATCCTGGTGGGAAGGAGCAGCGAGGGCTGGGGTTACACATTAGCCAGGGCAGCCCGGGGCCGGGGATGGTTCCCGGACAGGAGGAAAGAGCAGCCGCTGTCCCGGTTAATGTGTAACAGCTCTGCCACGTCTCCCGCACCTTCTGCTCGCCCGCAGCTGCCAGGGCAGGCACCAAACCTGAGCCGGGCAGGGCTTTGGAGCCCCTCAGGGAGCACTGGGAGAGCAGGGGGTGAGGGAGGGGCCTGTCCTTGGGATCAGCGGGAAGGGAAACCTGAGGTGCTTTGCTCCCAGGTCATCCTGAGTGGGCCAAGTCCTGCTCAGAGCCCCCTGGCTCCCTGTGCCTTCCCCAGATGTCTCCCACTAATCCGTGTCCCCTTCCCATTCTCTGTGTGTTTCCCTCCTCCTCCTCCTCCTCAGGTTCTCCTTTTCCTGGCTGAATGGCTGTGGCAGGAACTTCCCTCAGGGTTGTGTTCCGAGGCACCGGGATCCCAGGGACAGATTTTATCCCTCCTCCCACCCTACAAGAGCTGCCCTGTTCCACTGGGATTCCACTTTCCCTATCAGCCATTCCCACAGAAGTAGAAGAACCTGGGAATGAGCCCTTCCCAGCCCAGCTTCAAAGAGCCCCTGGAGCTCTGCCATGCTGTCACTTGGGATGTGGCAGGGTTTCCCAGGAGTGTCCTTGGGGCACACGGTGCTGCTGACCTGCTCCCACCAGGATCCACTGTGGTACACAGGGAATTCCTGGGAGGGTCAGCAGCCAGTGCTCCCACCAAGGTTTTCCATGTGGAAGCCATTGGTGATGGATAAGTCCCGATGGAAAATGAGGCAAGCAGCACCCTGATCTCCTAGATTATCAGAGAATCATGGAATATCCTGAGCTGGAAGGACCCACCAGCATCATCCATTCCAGCTCCTGGCCCTGGACAGACACCCCAACAATCCCATCCCTGAGTTGGGTTGGAGCCATGACCATTCCCTGGGGTGCCTGTTGAGTGCCTGACCACCCTCTGGATGAAAAGCTTTTCCCTAATATCCATTCTAGACCTTCCCTGCGGCCCTGTCTCCACTGGGGACAATATAGGAATGTGTCTCTTGTTGACAGAGTGACAAAACTATCTTTTGTCACTTTAGAAAGGAAAAAAGCTTAGAAGTTTCTTTCTTCAATTAGTGAAAAAGACACCTCATAGGACCTGGGAAACTTCACCTCAGACTTAGGGATAGCCAATTGGACAGGAGCCAGAAAGTCCCACCTGAGCAATTTACCAGAAAAGGAAGAGAACAAAGAAACCAATGGCTTTTGTGAGGTGTTTTACCAAGAGCAAGAACTTCTTGCACCTGGCTCTGTTTTTCTCTGTGAAGAGTTTTGCTATTTTGCCTTTGATTAAAACTTTTCTGTTTCCAATATTACCACAGAAGCCATCCTGCTGATTTTATAGCTCTGAGGTAGCTGAGCTACCTTGGGTGTGATACAGATCTCCGAGAGCTTATGAAACCTGGCTCGAGGAGACCCAAACAGCCCGACAGCAATGGCTCCAATCCTCCTGGTGCCTTCCCAGGAAGCGGGCCGGTGTTGAGGCCACCACCGTGGCGTCCCCTTGGGCACAGCATTCCCAGCCTGACTGATCCTGGCTGCTCCTGGCTGATGATCCTGGCTGACAGCGATCCCACCGTGCGCTCCCACCACTGCCGGGTCCGGGCGGTGGGAGACGGACGCGTGATTGATGGGGCGCCCGCGATACGGCGCGAGCGCTCCTTATCTGCGCCTCGCCGGTGCCTCCACGTCGCTCCCAGGCTTTATGGCATCACTGTCACTTGCCTTGCCTTTTTTTTTTTCCCACCCTGCTTGGTTTTTCCCACCAGGGAAGCTGCTTCACCTGCAGGATTTGTGGGGTTGGGCGAAGCGTCCCAGGCAAGAGTCGCCGTCCGTAAGCGTGGGTGGGCACTGGGGAGTTGGAGCAGGTGCTTTCCATGGCAGGGTGCTGGGAGCTAAATCCATCCAGAGCAGCTTCCTGAGGGATTCCAAGCCCAACACTGCCGTGGAGAATTCCATCCAAAATGTTGGGTGTGCACGGCAGGAGCAAGGTTGGCTGTGGAGACAGGGGAAGAGGGGAGGAGAAAACCAGTTTGAGTGGGAATGCCATTGGTGTCACCGGGACATCCTCCCGCTCCCTCTGCTTCCCCAGGAACGTGGGCCTCCACTTGGAAATGCTGGGAAACCTCCCCTGCTAGGGAGGAGAGATGCCAGGCAGGTGAGATGAGGCCAAGACCACAGTGTCTCCATGGTGTCCCCAAAATTGCTGTTGTCACAGGACCCCCACAGACCACACATCCTCCCATGTCCCAGCTGGTGTCCCGACCTGGGGCTGCAATGTCCCCACCAGCTCTGACCAGCACCTGCTCCTGCTCCATCCCAGGGCAATGCCCAGGAAAATCAGAATAATGTGAAATAAAATGAAATTCAATTCTAAATTTTACAAAGTGAAGCATGGGTGCCCGCTTCCATCCGAAACCTGGCTGAATGGGGCAATCCCCATTTCCCTCTGCCCAGGTTTCCTCCTTCCCTGCCCTGTTCCAGGTGCCAGGAGCAGGAGCAGGAGCGAGCTGCAGCAGATTGTGCTGTGTGCTCAGCCTGGGGACAGCCCGTGGCCATCTGTCACCCCCAGGTGTGCGCCCAGCCCGGCACAGGGACAGGGCTGGGGCTCCTCAAACACACCAGGTTGTAAAGAGGGGTGTGGGGGTGCTCCCCCAGCCCCTGCACCTGCTCCTGCCTCCTCCCTCACGCTCCCTGAGCTGGTGGACTGAGCTTCTTTTTAATTCCTTCTGCAAACCAGGCTGGAATAAGGAACTCAGCCCAGACTTCCCAGGTGTTGCTCTTCCCTGCCACGTCCCAGCACTGCTCTGCACTTGGGGCGCTCTGGATTCCTTCACTTTTGGGAAAGGGCTGTGGATGACAAGTGGAAATACATCCCTTCAGCCAGGGAATTTTTGGGGGTGTTTCACCCCACCTGGGCATTCCAAGCCCAGAGCTCCCAGGCCGTTCCCAATCCTGGGACACAAAGAGGCACCAGCAGACTCTGCCCGAGAGGAGCTGAGTGACTGCAAATACTTGGGAATAAGAACCCTGTCGTGAGGTGGAGCCCATCCCAACCTCCCCAGACTGGAGTCCAGACCTCCCACCTTCACACCAACCTCTCCAGGAGATTCCACATGGGATGTTTGAGGAGCAGAAAGGACTAAATTCCCAAGGCTGAGTGAAACCCGCTTCACTCTCCAGTCCCTGGGCCTGCTGGTTTGGTGCCAGCAGTTCTGAGGCATGCTGAGATCCACATTCCAGGTGCCAAAACACCCTCAAAGCAAAAATAATTAATAAAAATAGGTTTATTATTTAAATAGGGAGCTCTTATTAATAAAATAGGAACTGGTTTACAGCACAGCCCAGGTTTTACAGCACAGTCCAGGACAGCTGTCCCAAGGAGTGCCTGTGGGGGTCCAAGTGCAGCTCCTGCTCCCTTGCCTTTTCCTGCACTTTCCCTCCTTCCTGGATGAGGGGATGCAGGAGCTGGAGCTGGTTTATAACCAAACTTACAGAGCTCCAATCCCCCTGGGCAGCATTCCCTAGGAATGGAGCGAGACATGGCCTGGACACCCAGCCTGAATTTCCTGCTGTGAAAGTGAAGACCCTGCAGATTTATGCAAATGAAGATTCTTTATGCAAATGTATTCAAATCACTGTCTTTTGATTGGTATTTTCATGGGGGTGACATAAAATCACGGAATTATTTTCTCCCCCAGTTTCACTCCCTCGCTCAGCAATCCGGGCACTTTATCCAAACAAAACAAGCTCGGCAAAGTTATTAATTGCCTGGAATGAGATCTTTATTGATCGGTGTGGGGATCAATCACTCTATCTGCGGGCAGCTCTGCTGGAGCTGCCTGTGGGATTTCACTGAGCCGTATCTGACCTGGGACTTTCACACAGGACTCCAAGGTCTTTCCAGGAACGGGGCAGGTGCTGGGGACGATCCGGGTCAGGTGGGATGGAGAAGGGGCTCTGTCGCCTTCCCCCTGCCCCCAACAGCCACCAGTGTTTGCATGTCACCCACGAAGCCTTTGGAAGGGACATGGGATGCCCAGGAAGCCCTCGTGGTCAGCTGGGAGCTCTCCATCCCCTCTGGAATCCCAGTGGGATCGTACCTTTTGCAGGAGACTCCTGCAACCGGGGGCGGCTGGGAAGAGGCCGCGGCGCCAGGCTCGGCATGTTTGGAGAACGCTCTGGGGAACGTGGGGTGTTTTTTGGGGTTGTCCCGGAGCTGGGCTCCGTGAGCCTAGACTCAGAATATTCCAGCATTCCATGACCGCTCTTCACCCTTCAGAGAAGTCGGGCGGCACCACCCTCTGTCACCAACTCCATCGCCTTCTCTTCGCCTCCCTTTTGAATAATAATAATAAAAAAATGATGTTAAAACCCAAAAAGGACCCCGGAACGGGGGCAGGGGAGGGGGCAGCGGCCGGAGGCGGCGGCGGCAGCGCAGCTCGGATCTCCCGCACACCGGCGCTATCAGCGGCCGGATCAGCCGCGTATCTAATGTAAACGAGCCTCCCCACATCAATAACGTGCCACATCTGGCTGTTTGGCTGCGCGGCGCCCTGGCTACCGAGCCATCCGCGCACGGCGAGCGGGCGGCCGGACCGGCCCGGGCGGGGGCGGGGGGGCCCGGCGGGGGCCGCAGCCAGCGGCTCCTCTGGGGAAGGGGGGCCGGGGGGAGGGCTCTGCCCCCCGGGGGGAGAGAGGGGCCGGCTCAGCCTTAAAAGAGCCACCCAGGAACCGGCGTGTCTGTGCTTCTTCCCAATTTATGGCCGCGGAGCATATGGCCGGTGTTCCGCCCGGCGGCAGCCGCCGAGGACGGCAGCGAGCGGCGCGGGGGATGTGAGGCCGAAGGGACGAGGAGCGGCCCCGGCACACGGCGGAGACAATGCGGGAGGCGGGGGGCCGCCGCCGGAGCCCCCCCTCCTAGGGACCCCCCGCCTCGGGACCCTCGGCCAGGTGAGCCCCGGGAGGCGGCGGGGGGACGCTCCCGCACGGGGACCCCTGCCCAGGTGACTCCCCGGGGGACAGCCGGGGGACACGGCCGCCAAGGGACCCCAGCCCAGGTGAGTGCGAGGGGCTCCCCCGGCGCAGGGACCCGCCCAGGTGAGCCCCGACAGGGAGCGGGAGGACCCCAGGTTGGAGCCCCCGGCCGGGTGAGCCCCGGGGGCAGAGGGGACAGAGGGGTCACCAGGGGCGGGAGCAGCAGGTGGGAAGGCGCTTTGGGGGGCGGGGGGGGGTCGGCGCAGGTAGGAGCCGGTGCTGAAGGCCGAGGGGGCGCGGCCCCCGCCCCGACGGCGCGGCTGCGACACGGCCACGGCCACGGGTGGCAGCGGGGCCGGGGCAGCGCAAGGAAGGGGAGCCCGGGGCGCTCCCCCCCTGCCCCGGCCGTGGGACACTTCTCAGCCGCGACGGCAGAGTCCGCCAGAGGACCGGGAATGACCGGACTGGCCCCGGCCCCGGCGGTGCCCCCTCCTCCTTCACCCCTTCCCTGCCCGTGCCACGCGTGTGTCCCCGGCTCGGGCAAGGCTTTTGGAGCAGAGCCCACGCGGGTGGGCCCGTCTCCACCCAGCCCTGGTCCCCCCCACCCCGGTGCAGGCTCCGGGGGCGGCCTCCGGGGCTCCCCGCACCCCCACTTGCCACCCGCAGCCGGCGGTGACCCGGGCGCGGAGCCCTCCGCGGAGTGCGGAGCGAATTCTGATAAGAGAGCGAATCCCGCCGCGCTGCCTTCGCCCCGGGGCCAGCGGGCCGGCATTGCCAGGCCGAGGAGGAAAAAATCATTTCTGACAAAGCTTAATCTCGGTGGGACACGTTTAATCATTAGAGACGGGGACGGGCAGAGCCGGGGGGCTCCGGGGGGGCCAGCCCCGTTTGTCCGGCGAATAAACCGGTTTGGAACGGACTGGAAAGGGGAAGGGAGCCCCGGGCCAGGCTTACAGCTCCCCCCCAGCGCAGGGGGGGGAATTAAACAAGACAAAATGTGGGTCGGGGGGCTGCGGGCTCCCGGCTTTGTGCCCCTACCCCACTGCCTCCATCACTATGGGCAATAATTTCCAAAATCTCATTAAAGTGCATTTATCAAAGCCCTAACATGTGCCCTCCGGCTCTGCCATAACCCCGCCGGCCCCCGGGGAGCAGGGGGGTTTGGGGGGAGGGGGGAAATCCCAATTTCTATCACAATTCGCCACCTCGGGAGCTTGGCTGCGGGGCAGATCCGCATCTACAGATTTATAAGGAATATCGGTGAATTGGAAGGATTTCTCCGCCTTTGAAGCTTCGGGGGGAAGGAGATAGAGCAATCGTGAGAATAGGGAAGCTCATTTAGATTCCTATGTCCTGGAGAAGAATTAATTGTCTGCTGGAGAAAAGCAGGCCGGCGCCGGGATTTTGGGGGGCGGTGGGGGCTTTCCCTGCAGCTTCCATAGGCAATGCTGTTGCTGACTCCCTTCCTGCGTGCGGGGCGATCTTCCCCCTTTTTTCCCCCTTTTTTTTTTCCCCCCCTTTTCTCTCCCCCGAAACATCCTTAACGCCTTTGCTAATGCCATTTTTTCCAGCCAGGAAACGAGCCGGGAAAAAATGCGGGAATTTCAGCCCGCAGAAACTCCGTTACAATTAAGTTCCTGTAAGCGCCGGAGGATTCGGGAGGCTCCGGTTACCCTTGATTTTAGGAAATGCGATATTTTTTGCTTCTTCTTTTTGGGCTTTTTTTTTTTTTTTTTTTTTTTTTACGGAGCTCTCTCTCCCTGACCGGGCTGCCGCTGTGCGAGGCAATCCCGTGGCGTGGGCTCCGTGCCCACGGCCTGGCGTGGCCGGTCCCTTCCGAGCCGGAGCCGCTGAGCAGCAGCAGCAGCAGAATTTCCTCTCCAGGGCTGGAAAATGCGAATTAAATCCCTCCGTGCGCGGGATATTATTTCTCTGCTTTTGGTTTTGCTCTGACTTTTTAATTTTGGGTTTATATTTTTACGGCTGGGGAGAGCTGTCCCCTTTCGTGTGGCGGCTCTTCTTCCCTCCTCCACACTTTAAAACAAAGAGGGTGTTACTTACAGGGATGCTCCTGAGGTGAAGCTCCTCACGACAATTATCAGGACACGGGCTGCTCTTCCCTTTCCCCATTCATTCCAAGTGGATCTCATTCTAGGAGATAAAATCAACCTGTCCCTTAACAAAGGCTTTGTGTGGGCTCAGCTAATCCGGGCCGAGCGGCAAGGTGCAGCCCCGCTCCGTTTGTTTATTTGCGGGCTGGAGCGAAGGGAAAACAATGTCTCGCATCTTTGGCTCCATCAAACAATAAATTGATCCACTTGTCGGCCGCTCCCGGAGCCGCGGAGCAGGAGTGGGAATGGAGACGGGCTCGGTAGGGAGGGGAGGGAGAGCGGCGGGCTCCTGCCCAACACCCTTTCCTACATTTCTCCCGAGAACATGTGTTATTTCACTCTGTGATACCACACCGTGTTACACGCGATGAGTTCGTGGGATCCTGCTCGGCGGAGAAGGGAGCAGAGCTGCGGCTCCTCTGGCTCGCAGCAGAGGGGGAGCCCCAGTGCCGTGCGGGGAGCGGGACCCTCGGGCCGCGGCCGGGAGGAGAAAGGCGAGGACACCGCTCAAAGCGGCCCCACGGGCCGCCCGTGGCGTGGCGAGAGCCTGCTAGCATTGGGAGCGGCCAGGCCCACGCGTGACTGCCGGCAGCTGCTCGGGAGGCCTCATTCCCCTCCTGCCCCCAGGGTCTGTCCCTTCCCCGAGTCTAAAAACATAGAAAAATCAGCCTTAACCCCGGGGAGGGGCAGGGGGAGGGAGCCACCCGTGAATCGGTCCCCGTGGGCAGAGCCCCTTGTTCCCGAGAGCCACCACTCAGCCCCGGGGGCTGGGGCAGGAGAGCCCTAGCGCCCCCGGGCCTTGTCACCGCCTGTCCCAGCGCTGGAGCATCCACGCCACGCGTGGGACCAGCCGGGGGGCGCAGGGGGGCGCCCCGCGGGTGCCGGGGCGGGACAATGCGCCGTGGCTGCCGGGGGTCCCTGTCGCGACAAACGCGGCGCTGCCCTCGGGTTTTCACCCCTCGCAGCGCGACCCCGGTGCGGGGCAGTGTCCCGGCCTCGCGACCCCTCCTGACGTCAAGGGGCCCGCGCGGCTCTGACGTCACACCCCCACCGGTGACGTCACGGTGTCCCGGGCCGTCCCCGCGGTGCGCAGCGAGGTCCGCGGTTTGAGGGGGGGGGCCACGACCCCTGGGGCTGTGTCCGGCCTCCTCCCGCGGGCCCCGCGCCGCCAGGGCTCTGCGGGACGCTCTGCCCGAGCCGTGGCTTCAGGTTCGGGTGTGGGAGTGTTTATCGTCATTATTATTATTATTATTATTATTATTATTATTATTATTATTATTATTATTATTATTATTATTATTATTATTATTATTATTATTATTATTATTACGCTGACAGCCCCGCGGCGCCCAGCCCACGTCGGCTGCCCCGGGGATGCTCTGCCCTTCCCTCCCCGGGCTTGGCTTCTGTCGGGGTTCTCCGTCGTGCCGCTATCGCGATTATCGCCGTTCTCCCCGCTCTCTTTTTTCCCCTCGGCGGAGTCAAACCCCACCCGAGCCGGGGGCCCGCCCGAATCCATCGGTAACTCCGGGATTCAGCGGGAATTGGCGGTATGGGCGCGGGGCAGAGGAGCGGGCGGGGGCCGGCCCGAAGGGGTTCCCTCGATATCGAGGAGGACTCCGCAATGGATGAAGAGATAGCCATTGAGTGCGGTTGAATACCATGACAACTAGGAACAACCTCAGATTTATTCCCAACAGTTAGGGCGCGCTGAAAGAGGGCGTCAATCACGTATTATTTCGCCACTGAAATAAATGCAAAAACTGCGCCGAGACAAAGGGTTCCAACAGGAGCCGGACATTTGTCTACATTGCGGACATTGTCCCCAGCTTAGCCGTCGGGTTGTATTTGTGTTTGCGCGGGGCCGACCACCCAGGATGCGCGCTGGGGCTCGCTTAAAAAAAAAAAAAAAAAAAAAAAAAGGAGAAAAAAAAAAGGAAAAAAAAATCCCTGGGCATTGTCAGCCACATCACATACTTTATGGGAGGCAGGCTGGGGGCTGGGGGCTGGGGCAGGAAAAGTGGAGGGAGCGGCGAGGGAGAGGATGGGAAGGTGCGAATGCATTGATGGGCGCGGAGGAGGAAGCCTGAGGCCGCGTCTCCCCAGCGCGGCCGGCGGCGTTGCGGCTTCTTCCCCCCAGGAAGGGAAACTCGGGCAACTTTTCCTGTCCAGAAATGAGGGGGGTGGGGGGACCCCCTTCCCAAATTGTCCAAATCCCGTGTCCCGCATCGCCCCGCACATCTCCATGGCCCCAGCGCTCCGGCCCGGGCGGGGCTCGGGAAAGGCAAAGAGATGGAAAACAAGAGAAAGGAAAAAAGAATGGGAAAAGGGAAGGAAGGAAGGAAATGGAGGGAGGAAGGAAATAGAGGAAGGAAATAGAGGAAGGAAAATAGAGGAAGGAGAGGAAGGAGGAAGGAGGAAGGTAAGGGAGAGGGAGGAAGAAGGAAGGAGGGGAAGGAACGGAAGGAAGTGGACACGGAAGGAATGGAGGGGCGAAGGAAGAAGGAAGGAGACGGAAGGAAATAGGAGCGGAGATAGGACAGGAAGGAATGAAGGAAGAAGGAAAGGACGGAAGGAAAGGAAAGGAAGGAAGGAAGACAGGGAAGGAAGGAGGAGAAGGAAGGAAGGAAGGAACGCGAGGAAGGAAGGGATGAGGATGTAAGAAGAGACGGAAGGACGAGAGGAACAATGGCAAGGAAGGAAACAGGAGGCCCAGGACCAGGAACCGAAAGGAAGGGAAGGAGGACGAGGGCGAAGGACAGGAAGGAAGGATAGGAAGGAAGGAAGGAAGGAAGGAAGGAAGGACAGGAAGGAAGGAAGGAAGGAAGGAAGGAAGGAGGAAGGAAGGAAGGAAGGAAGGAAGGAAAGGAAGGATAGGAAAGGAAGGGAAGGAAGGGAAGGAAGGAAGGAAGGAAGGAGAGGCAGGAGGAGCGCGAAGGAGTCCCCTCGTCACGGGTCCCCACCGCGCACCCAGCTCCCCCAGCATGCCTTGAGCCGTCGTGCCTGCGGTCTTCCTCCCTTGCTACCTCCGGCCTCCCTCACACCCCCCATCCCTCCCTCCTTAGAATCGGTCCGCACACCCTCAGGGCCGGGCTCGTTTCCGCCCGGCTCCACGGCCCGTGACAACCAACGGAAGCATCCCCTGCCCTAACCTGCGAAGCCCTCAGAAGCAGGAGAGGGAGGGAAGGAAGGTAAGGATGCAGGGAAGCGGTTAAGAGGGAGGGGAGAGCGTGGATAGGGAACGGGAAGGAGGAGCGGGGGTGAGAGGTAAGGTAAGGAAGGAAGGAAGGACGGGAAGGAAGCAGAAGGCCGAGGAATGAATGGAAGACGGAAGGAGGAAGGCAGGAGGAAGGGCGGAGCGGAAGGACGGAAGAATGCGAAGGACGGAGCGAGACGAAGGCAGGACGGAAGGAAGGGCCGAGGCAGGAAGGAAGGACGGGCCGGAGAGGCCGGAGCAGGAAGGAGGAAGGAAGGAAGGCAAGGCAGAAGGAAAGGAGAGGAAGGACGGCACAGGCCGGAAAGGAAGGAGAGGGAGGAGAGGAGAGGATAGGAGAGGAAGGAAGTAGGAAGAGAAAGGGAAAAAAGGTCCTGGCCCTGCCCCGTGAGGGTGTGCCTCCTTGGCAGGTGCAGAGAACAGGAGGAAGGAAGAAAGGCAATGGAAATAAAAGTTGGTGGCAGACGGAGAGAAGTAGGGGCGGTCTCTGCATCCCGCGCCGGGCAGAGCGAGCCCCCAGAGCCGAGTGCATCTGTGTGCGAGCGTGGTGACACCTGGGGTGCCGGCCTTCCCTTGGGAAGGAACCCCTTCTTTGCCCCTCTTTCTCCTTCCCCAAGTCCTGAAAAAGAAAGAAAGAAAAAAAAAAAAAGATGGAAAAGAAAAAAAAATTAATTCAGTCGTGTATGAGTCCATCGGGCTGCAGCCCATCGAACGATCCCAACGGGCTGGATTCATTCCCCTGGAAGAAGGTGGCAAAATCAATGAGACCTCTTCAAATAAGCACACACTCCCCCCCTCCCCAATAATCACCTCCCGGATCTCGTCGGGTCGCGCCTGACGATCGCGTTTTGCCAGTTCGCTTAATTTCGGAGCAAACTAGAATCAATTACTCGCTGTTTAATTTCCAGCGCTCATCCCTAAGCCCCAACCAAAATATTGACCTAGGCGGGTTAGATAAGTTGGGCTCTTGCCATCTGAGCCGCTTCGGTCCCGAGCGGGGCCGGCAGCGCGGGGCGCGCAGGCTGAGCGGCTGTGGGAACAGCCCCCCTCGCAAATTATTATTATTAGTATCATTATTATTTTATTTTTTTATGTCCCCCTCGCTCGGAAGAAAACACGGGTGGAAAACACACTTTGGAGCGCCCTGAGCGTCGGGCTGGTGCGGAGCTCTTTGTATGTAAATAGTGCCCTTAAAAAGAGCTGGGAAGTCGCCCCCTCCCTCCCTCTCTCCCTCCCTTCTTCCCTCCCTCCCTCCTTCCCTCGCCCCCTCCCTCCCCCCCGGCGCCGCCGCCCGCCCCCCCCGCGCCGAGGACCCTCCCCGCGCCGGTAATTAACTGACACGTTATACCACTCATCACCAATGGTGGAAGCTCGGAGCTCGCCCAAAACCCGCAATTTCACATCTGCAAACACTGTCTTCATCCACTTGACTTCCAAGACCCGCCCACACGTGGCCAACCTTTCCTGGGTTTAATGTAGGTTTTTTTTCTCCCTCCTCTCGGCAGGTTCATGTGTGGGGACCAGCCTTATATGGACTCCTCGCTCCAGCAATGGCTCGGGATTTTCCAGCGGCAGGCGCGGGTTCGGCGCGGCTGAACAAGATCCAGAAGTGATCTTTTTTTTTTTTTTTTTTTTTTTTTTTTTTTTTTTTTTTTTTTTTTGGCGTCTCTTTCCCCCCTTTTTTTTCCCTGGAGTTACAAACTATTCCCGAAACCAGCTGCTGCTCCGGCTCTCGGAATTTTCCCCCGTGGCAGAACAACCACCACCGCAGAGACCCGTCGCTGCGGCCGCTTCTCCCGCACAACCCCCGCCGCTTATTTTTCTATAAATCCACATTATTATTCTATTTTTTCCCCCCTTCTCCACGCGTGCCGTGCCCCCCCTCCCTCCCCGTGTCCCTGCGCAGTGTCGTTGTTGCCGCTCGGCGTGTGCGTGCCCAGCCGTGACCCGGCGGCTCGGCCAAGCTGCGGCTCCAACTTTCCCAGGCGGAATTTGGCCGGAACATGTCTCTGACCAACACAAAGACGGGCTTCTCGGTGAAGGACATTTTGGACCTCCCCGACACCAACGATGAGGATGGCTCGGCGGAGGGCGGCGAGGAGGAGAGCGAGGCGCCCGAGCCGCCCAGGAAAGCGGGAGTTTTGGGACAAACCCCCTTGGACACTGTTCCGACGCTGCCTTTGAAGAGTCCTTTCTATGATAACAGCGATAATCCCTACACGCGCTGGCTGGCGAGCGCCGAGGGCATCCAGTACTCCCGTGAGTGGTGGGGGAACGGGGCAGCGGAGACCGGGGGCCGGGGGGCGACTGGGGAGGGATACGGCTCGAGGAGGGGGACTTGCGGCTCGTCCCGGCCGGGGATGGGGCAGCGCCACTTCCAGCTGGGAGCTGGGGAGCAATGGATGGATGGATGGATGGATGGATGGATGGATGGATGGATGGATGGATGGATGGATGGATGGATAGATGGATAGATGGATAGATGGATGGATGGGGGGTTGCCTCTCTCCACGGCCGGCCTCCATCCCGCCACGGCCGGGCGGAGGGAGGGATGCGGGGGGCGGCGGGAGGGATGCGGGGGGCGGCGGAGGGGCGCTCCCCCGGCCCGTCCCCCTCCGCTGACCGGGCACGGTTTGTTCACAGTGCACGGGCTGGCGGCCAGCGGCGGCGGCCAGGACCCCTCGGCCAAGTCCCCGGAGCCGTCGGCAGACGAGTCGCCCGACAACGAGAAGGAAGCGGTGGGCGGCGGGGACGCGGGCAAGAAGAGGAAGAGGAGGGTGCTCTTCTCCAAGGCTCAGACCTACGAGCTGGAGCGGCGGTTCCGGCAGCAGCGGTACCTGTCGGCGCCCGAGCGGGAGCACCTGGCCAGCCTGATCCGCCTCACCCCCACGCAGGTGAAGATCTGGTTCCAGAACCACCGCTACAAGATGAAGCGGGCGCGGGCCGAGAAAGGTATGGAAGTGACTCCTCTCCCCTCGCCGCGGCGGGTGGCCGTGCCGGTGCTAGTCAGGGACGGCAAGCCCTGCCACACGCTCAAAGCCCAGGACTTGGCAGCCGCGACGTTCCAGGCGGGCATCCCGTTCTCGGCGTACAGCGCGCAGTCCCTGCAGCAGCACATGCAGTACAACGCGCAGTACAGCGCGGCCGGCAGCCCCCAGTACCCCACAGCGCACCACTTGGTACAGGCGCAGCAATGGACTTGGTGAGGGCTGCGGGCCCCGCGCACACGCCCCGAGAACGGAGGAAAACGCAGAATTAACACAAACCGAGAGAGAGAGAGAGAGAGGAAAAAAAAGGAGACAGACTGATGCTCCAAAAATTAAAAAAAAAAAAAATCGAAACTGCGGGGGAAGGAATGGCGAGGGAAACGCTATTATTATTATTATTATTATTGCTATTATTATTATTATTGCTATTATTATTATTATTATGGGTTCTTTCCCTCTGCCGTTTCTTTTCCCCTCCATTTTTTTGGGGGGGGTTCGGTTTCATTTCGGGGGGAGGCGGGGGTAAGGGAAGGGAGGTGTTTTTTGTGCGTCATTGTTTACAGAAATTTTTTGCGCCATTCAGAGTGGTCCTGTCTACCTACAAATAAAATAAAAGAGGAAAAAGGGGAAGGGGGGGGAAATCGTCAGAATTACAAAAAAAAAAAAAAAAGGAAAAAAAATAAAGAATAAAATCCCCCCGCTGCTCCTGTGATTTTGTGAGGAACGGGGGTGCAGCCGCCGCGCGGGGCACCCCAAAAGGGGATCTTCGGCGCTGCCCTTAGAGTACAATTTGCGGCCCCGACAGCTGCTAGCGGGGGTGGTTTTGCACCTTGTCGCGGTCGTTGTCGCTGCCCTGAGCCGCGGCCGGGGCTCTCCGTTCGCTCTCTCCCGTTTGGGGGTCGCCTTAACCATTCCCGAACGGAGGAAAAAGCCCTGCGGACTCTGAAACCCTCTCCGCCCGGAGAGCGGCCCCTTGGGCACCCCCGCCCAGCCCCGGCCTCCCCGCCATTTAATACGAATTTTAATCTTTTTTTAAAAAGCTGCGTTTCGAGGGAAAATAGTAGAGAAGGAGCCAGTAACAACGACGGAAAGTCGCGGCCTCGGCCGCCTCCCCGCATCCCCCGACCCAGCCCTGCCTGGGCCCGGCAGGGTCCCCGCGGGGTGACACGGCCCAGCGGGGTCCCACGCTCCCCCCTGCACCCGCAGGTCTTCTTTTTTCGGGAAAAAAAATCGGCTTTTTTTTGGTGGGGCCAGTAGGCTTCATCCGCCGGCGAAAAACCGGAGCGGGAAGAATTTATATTTTCCTATTTTCTATCTGTGAGTGCGCTTTTCTGCTCCTCAGTGCTGCAGAGATCTGGGTTCTGGCATCGCCCCGGTGCCCCCTCCCCGGGCTGGAGCCCCCGCGAACGGGAGGGAGCGAGAAACTTCGGGATCAGCCCTCGGGGGATGCGCCGGCGGCCCAGGCAGGGCAGGGGAAAGGGTTAACACCGGAAAACCCCCCCCCAAAAACTCGGAGGAGGAGGGAGAAGAGACAAGAGGGAGGCGAGGCGGGACTGGGCGGCTCTGCCGGGCTGTAACGGGGACCGGGACCGAGCCCGGCCCCGGCCCGGGGCGGGTTGCGGCAGAGTAGCGGCTCCCCCGCCCGCCCCTGCGGCTTTCAGGCTGCTAAAGATGCTTCAAAAAACGAAAACAAATCCAAACAAGCTTTTGTCAGGAGCCATGGGGCCGGTGCAGCGCCCGCCCCGTCCCGCGGGGCTGAGCTCGGCCAGGACGGGGCAGTTCAATGCCAAAGAGACGCTCGGTACCGGCCCCGCAGCATCCCAATCCCGCAAAATCCCGGCCCTCCAACATCCCGGCCCCGCCGATCCCAGCGCGCCTCTCCGCCCCAGCGCATCCTGCTCCGGCCGCGGGTCCTCACGCAGCCTCCGCGCCGCCGCTGGGGTTTTTTATCCTTTTCCTACATTTTCCCTCTGTTCTTTTGCCGTCCCTACTCCTATCCCCAAACCGGAGCAGCCGCGGCCGTTCCGCGGGGCAGCCAAACCCTAGGGAGCTCCGCTGTTGTCCCACACCCGAGGAGGACACAGCAACGAGCTGGTTTTCCTTCCCCAAACTCGGCGTGCGAGCCAGGAGCGGACTGAATGAAAATTGTCACTCTTTTTCTCCTTACTTATTTTTTTCATTAAAAAAAAAATCCTATTTCCCCACTTTTTTCTTTGTTTTTTTTTGGTTTGGTGCTTGGTTGATTTATTTTTTTTTTTCCCCTCTCCTTCCCCTCGGGCTGTGCCGAGTCTATCAAACCAGTTGTGTGGCCCTAACCTCCGTGGCCTTATATCTGCCTTGCTGCAGGGCCAGTCTATCTTTGCACAATATACAGTAGACTTCAGAGAGCAGCACAATGGGGGAGGCAGGGAGGTGAGCATGTTAGAGGCGTGCATATTAACGAGCCACAGCCAAGGAAGCCAAAGGAGCCGGCGAAAAACCGGGAGAGACGGTGCGGGAGGGGGGGGACGCCCTCCCTGCGCCTCGCCTGCCTCGGCCTTGGCTGTTTTTGGGGCTCGGCATTGATGCGGAGCGCGGAGTCAGGGAGCGGTGTCCTCCGCGTTTTGTTCGGGCTGTCACTCGCGCTCATTGTTCGGCATGTTCTACATGTTGTATCCCATATGGCCAGCTGGGCAGGGGACCCCTCACAAAACCCAAATTGTGCCCAGCTTTCAAACCCAGCATTGTTGTCTGTGAAAGGCAGGCGAATTAAAAATTCGTGCTATATCTATTCTGGAAAAAAAAAAAAATAAAAAGAAAGGAAAAAAAAAAAAGAAAAAAGAAGGAAAAAAAAAAAGAGGGGGCGCAAGGAAAAAGAATCCCGCTCTCTCTGCTCTCTCTTTGAAGGCCAACAGAGACTCTCCTCTTCTCTGACAAGTTTCTCTCTCATTTCACAGGAAATTCCCCCCCCGCCCCCCCACCGCAAGCCCCGAGCGCGTCCCCTCGCAGGAGCCCGCGGAGCCGCGCTGCGCGGCCGCGCTGCGGCGCGGAGGCCGGGGCAGAACAAGGCGGCATTGAGGGCGGGCTGGGCTGCAGCTGCCGCCTCCCTGCGCGGCCCGGCCGTACCGCCAGCCCGGCTGGCACGTCCCGCTGCCTCCCGGAGAAATGGCCCTTTCTTGTCCGCGCTCCTGGTTGTGCAAGGCGGGCCGGCTGAGGGAGGAAGGGAGGGAGGGAGGGAGGGAGAAGAAGAGGGAGAGGGAGGGACAGAAATTAAAAAGAAAAAAGTGAAATAATAGGGGAAATAAATTGTTTAATTTTAAAAAGAGGGAAGGGAATAGAGGGGAAGGAAAATAACGAAAATGGGAAAATGAATGAAGACAGAGGGAAGAAATTTAAAAAGGAATATCGATTAATAGAAAAAAAAAGAAAAAAGGGGGGGGATAGAAAAATAAATGGGAAGAGGGGAAAAAAATAACGAAAAAGACAAGAGAAGAAAAAGAAGAAGAGAAAAGATGAAAATTAAAAAGATAACAAAACAAAATAAGACAAAGCGAAGGAAGAAAAAAATAATCTGAGAAAGCAGAAAAAGAAAAATAACGGATGGAAAGGAAAACAGGGGAGAAAAGAGAAAAACAGCGGGGAGAAGCCCCCAGCCCGGGCATCCTCCGCGCCCCGGGCAGGGAAGGACGCGCAGCGTTGCGCGGGATCCTTGCGGTGCTCGGAGCTGCTCCGAGCGGGCCCGCAGATTTCGGACGAGGCTTCCCCGAGGGGGGTGCGGCCCCTCCGGCCCCCGGGAGCCCCGGCGAGCCCCGGGAGCCCGGCCAGCCCCTCTCGGCCGCCAGGGCGGGGCTGGGTCGCGGCGCGGGTCGGGTTTTGGGGATTTGGAAGCTCAGGCCGAGCTTCAGGCCCGGCTCCGTTTCCTTTTCCCCCCGGTTTTCCCGGTTTTCTCCCGCGGGCGGATCTTCGGGACGCCGCGGTCCCCGGCGGTGACTTCCCCCGTCCCCTATTGACTGTAGGGCTTAGGCGGCAGCGCTGTGGGTTTTTCGGGGCTGCTCGAGGAGCCGCTCAAGGGGAAGCTAAGCCAATATTTACCGACCGCCAGGGCAATTCTCGGCGGGGTTCATTAAGGAGCCGGGGGGGCTGGAAGGGCTGCGGGGGGTGCCCCGTGGGGCGGCCCCGCAGCGGCGCTGGAGCGGCAAGGAGAGGCGCGACCCTGGGCCGCGCTCCGGGAGATTTGAGCCGGTTCCCCCGCAAACGGCAACCCCCAAGCCCCCCGAAAAGCACCCCTGGAGGGTTCCTTGCTTTAAACGGGTGGCTGCCGTTGGTTTCTTTGCCGAGGGCCGCGTTTTCCGGGTCCCCCCGAGGCCAGGCAGCGGCCGCGGGGAGGCAGCAGAGCCCCGCGGAGCCCTGCGCAGGACGGGGCGGAGGCTGCGCTGCCCCTCCGCGCCCCCCGGGCACGGCAGAGCGGGGGACCCCGAGGCTCTGTGTCCCTGTCCCCAGAGACACCCCCGTCCCCAGGCTGGGATGGCCGCGCGGCGGCGCTGCTGGATAAGGGACGCGCCGTCGGGGCCGCCCCCGGGACCCCGCTGCGAGGGGACCCTCGCAGCCGCCCGGTGACACCGAGAGGACGGACGGGCCCCGGGAGGGGTGGGACAGCCCCCCCCCAGCCTCGCCCCGCTGCAGGAGGAGCGGCCTGAGCCCTGAACCGGAGACATCGCTTTGAAATCCAGCGCGGAGCTCGGGGTGTGACAAGGTCTGGCCCCTGACCCTCATGGGGGACTGGTGCCACCCCTCAGACTCCCTTTGGGGCAAGCAGAGTGTACCCAAAGCCCGGGCAGGGTTTGGCGCTCAACACTCGCCCTTTCCACGCCGGAAGAACAAACAAACCGATGGCGAGGACAGCCTGGAATTCCGGAGAGCTGGGGAGGATGAGGCAGCGCATCCAGGACCTCCTCCCGGCCCTACCGCCCCTCAGGGAGCCACAGGGACGGCGACACTCCCTCCCTGCACTGGGGACACTGGAGACACTGGGGACAGTACAGCCTGAGCACCCAGAGGGAATCAGGCACCTGGGCACAACAGGTGAGTGCCTCAGGAGAGCCCTGGGCTTCTCCCTCTCCCGGTGATGCCTCACTGAATTTTGGGTTTCATTCAGTGCTGGCGAATTCACTGCATTTTTCACAACGCCGTTAATTAAGGGTAATTATATAGAGAAAGAGGGAATTTCTGAGGAGAGAGACACAGAAGATACCCCTCCCTTTGGAAGGGACCCCCTCCAAGGGCCATGGGGGAGCTGGGATCCTCTCTCTTTCCCTCTCTCCCTCTTTCCCATTCTCCCTCTTTCTCCCTCCTTCCCTCTCTCCTGCCCAAGGCTGGAAAATGCTGTCCCCACCTTCTCCCCCACCCCAGTATTTAAATAACCAGCAAACTCAGAGAACCTGGGATGCTTCAGGTGCAAAGGACCAAGCCCTTGATTGAGGGGGAAAAAAGAAAAAAAAAAAAAAGAGGAGGAGGATTTAAGGCTGCTGAGTGGTTGGGTGCAGCATCCCTCCCTCCCACGGGCCCTACAAGTCTCACCAGCCACAAAACTCAAAGTTTGTGTGAACACATTTTATTGTGCCTTACAAAGGTTTGGGCAGTTTCAGTGGGGTTCGTGCACTGTCCCTGAGTTCCACTGACACATCTGGGATTAAACCACCAGGAGTCACATCCCTGCTCTCAATGCAGAACATCCCAGATCTGCTGGGAAAACCCCAGAGCTCAGACAAACCTCCCTGGGATTGTTCCAGGTCCGCTTGGACAAACAGAGTGCCTCGATCCTGCCTCGGGATCTGCTGCTTTCTGTGGGATTCAGCCCCAGTTCAGGGAGAAAGTTCTCCATGAGATAAAAACTGCAAGAAATAAATTGTGTCAAATCATGCTTGTCAAATCACTGCCTCTGATTGGGTCTGGCCAAGCAGGCTCAACAATTTCAGGGGCAAAACCAGGTTTGAGAAGTGGTTGTGTCTTTGGATGTGCAGGGATGGAGCTGCTCCTCCCCACCACCTGTGGGATGCACCGCTCCTGGCTCCTACACACACACCCTGTCTGAAGGAAAGGAGTTCAGCTCTGGTTGTTCAAGAGTCTTAAAAAACATCCTTGGAAGTTTTATCCCACTGGGGAACTTCCCAGCTCTTATCCAGACATTACTTCTCCCCTCTTCAGTCAGAGTTTTCCCACAAAATGTCACTGACTCCTAAAAGAGATGAAAGCCCTACACTGGATTCTTAACCCAAAATCAGGCCAAGGGATTCAGCCTCAATAAATTTTGGGTAGAAACAGCCATAAATCCCTCACATCCTCAGGGATGTGTCTCCATCCTTTGCCACACCACAGAGGGGCTCTTGGCAGCACATCCCACGGGTAAGACAATTTCCCAACCCTCCTTGGTGCAGGCGTTCCCTGGGGGTGCAGCTGTGTGGCTGAAGGCTTTGCTCATCCTCTTCCTCCCCTTTAGGCTTCCCTTGCCACTCCAGTGGTTTGGGAAGGGCTGCACTCTCCTTCCACAGCCTGCACATGAGCAGGAGTGTGGAATTCATTCCCAGAGTATGGCAGGGTCAGCCTGAAACATTTCAGAGGGAGCTGCAGGGAAGTGACCCCTGAGTTCTTTCCCCAGGTGTTCTCCCAAAATCCCACAGCAATCCCATGAAAGTGGTTTTGGAGCCCCTTTGGCTGAGGCAGGTGTAAGGCAGAGACCAAGGGGTGAGCCCAGGACTAAACCAGTGACTCCCAGGCCAGCCTTGTCCTGCCCCAGGAGTGAGAGGAGACGCTGCCCCACACGTATCCAGAGGGAATTGGAGCTCCCCCAGCAGGAAGAGAGGCCCTGGCTGCCCATCAGACCCGTCACAGGTGAGGAAGGGAAGGGATCAGCAGTGATTTTGGACACAAACCCAGATCCAGGGGCCACCACCCCAACCCTCCTTTGCCCCCCTTCAACACCTCCCAGGGGTGATGTTGGGAATTCCCTGCCACTGACTCCATCATCACAGACCCTTTGCCCCACTGGTGCTCATCCATCGTGGCCATCCCAATCTGTCTGAGCTCATCTGCACCAGATCCATGGATTTCCACACCCAAGGGAATGCTGGCAGTGCCAGGCACCTCATCAAGCTCCTCCTGCCACACTGCAGCCAGGATGGAAATTCCCAGTGCAATCCTAAATATCCAAAATGCCCAAAGACAGAGGCCTTCAAGGGCAAAACCCCCTCCTGGCTCAGGGGATGCTTTTTAAGCTATGGATAAATGCAGGACTTGCCTTTGATGTCCCTCTCAGAGTTAGGGAACAGCTGGATGAGAACCCAGGACAAAAGGGAATTCAGCGTTGTCATTAGCGGTGACTTGGGGTGGCAGCTGTTTGCTGTGGGTTCCAGGCAGCTCCTTGATTGGTCCCTCTCGAGTGAGGCCACTTAAAACTCCATATTACATGGAAAAAAAGGCAATGGAAACATCCCCAGCTTTTTGTATTTCAGTTCTCTCAAGGGTTTCTGAATGAGGCGAAAATAAAACACCCCCGAGCCATCAAAGAGCAAAGCGAGCTGATTGTGGTGAGGAGGGAGGGAGAGGAGGAGGAATGGTCACTCAGTTGTGCACCCAATTCCTTCCTGGAGCATCCCAGAGCACCCCACACACGGGAAATTCAACCTCCCTTCCCACACAAAGTCTGGGGGAAAATTAATCAATAAACAGATTGCACGATGCAGCTAAAAAGTCAGAGGAATGGTAGCACTGGAAGTCACTTTGCCCTGGTGGAGTCCATCCAGGATAAATTCTTATTCTCCTCCCTTCCTCTTGCACCCAGGGTTTGCAAATAATCCACAAATAATGAACGACTGACTATGGAAGAGCAGCCCCAGCGCTGTGTGGTCCTGCCTGACAGAACCCCCCCCCCAAAATTTGGCCTGTCCAAAGTCCCTCTGGAACACATCAGTGGCACCCAGCTGGGCCACACAGCCACAGCATCAAAGGGTTGTCACCTCCAGTGCCAGCAAAGGTGTCCAGCAGGGATTTGGCAGTGTTGTGGCACAGGGGACTGGCTCTGGGAGGACCCACATGACATCCAGCTCCATCTATCCTGGTTTGTGTGGCTGCCCAGAGACACCAGCTCACCTCGTTTGTCTTTGGGAGATTTTGACTTTGGAAAATGTGTTGGTTTTTTTTTTTTTTTTTCCTGGATCTCCCAGCACCTGTGAAGGGATGAATCAAGTCAGCGGCGTGCCTGAAGCCATCTGGCTGGGCACATCATCAGGTTTGTGCCACTGGCTTGAAGAAAATAATAAACAAGCCCAGATTTTCCATGTGGCTGTTGCCATTGTGCCGGGATTCAAACAGGAATCCGGGAGCAATCCCAGTTTAGCTCCACCCCGTTGTTCCAAAGCCAGGCTCTGTTCACACCCCGAGGCAGGTGAGGGCAGGGAACAGCACCTACCTGGGCTTGGGGTTTTCCTGCTCCAGCTCAGCCACGGGGCAGCTGAAGAGGCTTCACTGCTCCCTCATTGTGATAACCATTGATTATCAGACAGGGAGAATTCCACGTGTCCTTCCAGCAGCTCCTGCCCCTGGTCACCAGCAGGGACACCGGGGACCTCTCCAGTGCCCCATGCAAACAGCATTTACACCCCTAAATACTCAGTCTCTGCTTTCTGCAGCTTGGTTTTAAAGGCAAACAGCAGCTTTTCTGCTGGCCATCAATAATTCATGGGCCACTCCAGATAGCCATCAAATATGTAATCAAATTAAGTTAAGGTATCTTGAGGTTTGCAGCCCAAGGTTTCCTGCCTCAGCCCACAGGATGCCTGCCTCTGTTTGGGTTGCCACTTAATCACTGCACAATATTTGTCTTGGCTTGGCTGTATGTGAGGAGAGATTTATTCCGTCCCATCTGGCTGCAGCCTGGGAGTCAGCAGGGGGAAAAGCCACCCTCAACTCCTCCCCTGGCTGCCTTAGGGACCTTTGGGAAGGAACACCACCGTGGAGCAGCTCAAAATGCTCAGGCTACCTGCTTGGACAGGTTGTTTATCCGTGCTGTCAGTTTTTAAGGAATAACTCCCACCATTCCAGGCTTCTTCCACCTCCTGAGCTGCCCACGCAGCTCTCAGAGGAAATTGCACTCAGAGCAATCCCAGCTTTGTCTGTGCCCCTTGAAACCCCCCAAAATAACGACAAGGGTTTAATCTGCATTTATTTGGGATGATTTCAGCATGGCTCAGCACAGCTCCCGGGGAGCTGGAGAGGAACAAGGAGCCCATTGTGCCTCGTGTGCCACACTCGAAGCCCATCAAAGCCAGCGCCAGCCTGGAAGAGCCTTGACTTGAGATCCACTGGAAAAGCTCCCAGTGACTTCAGGAGACTTTGAATCAGGTGCTCCAAGGAGGAGAAGCCACGCTGGTGGTGACAGGCTCCGTGTTCACTGCCGCTTGGAGATGGAACAAGAAGTTCTGAGAAGCCACAGAGGCAACAAACCAGAAAACACAACAATAAACCTCGACAGCATTATCTGTAATCGAGCACGGAGAGACTGGAGAGAGCACTGAGTGCTTCCCAGATCTGCCCCAAAAACTTTGGGATTAGGAAGGAGGGTGAGAGCAGGGAGCTCACACATGGAGCTGAATTTGCCACAGCTTGGGCACAGAGCAGCTCCCTGGGAGGGAAAAGTGGGAGCAGGGAGATCACCAGCCCAGCCCCACCTGCTGGGTGAGGCACAGGGGAGGAACCAGCCCCAAAACAACCAAAAGCAGCAGGGCAGGCACCCCAGTGCATCCTCCTGAGGGACCAGCACCTTCCTCAGGCAGCTCTGCATCCAGAAAACTGCCTGGGAAACCTGTCATCCTTGGAATGCTTGCATGGGGTCTCCAGCCAGAGCCTGGGGGGAAGAAGAGAAGAGATAATTCAGCTGTTATTCCAAAGGAGGGGAAGCAGTGCCAGCAGGAGAGGACCCACTGAGCAGCAGGGGCACGGCAGGAGCAGCGGCATCTGAGGCACCAGGGCTTGGTGTTTCTGAAAATTCCAGGCACCCACTGTGCAACAAAAGTCACTCCACGAGACCATTCCCAGGCTCCATCAGAAGGGATCCTAATTGCCACAGAGACGCTTTTCCCTCCCATCTCTGGATCTGCGCTCGGTGGTTCCTGCGCTCGGGAAATTGCCGCTCTCTCCTGATTAAGTGCTTAATTGTGGCCAGAGCTTCCTCAAGTGTTCCCAGCCCTGAGCTGAAGTCCCACTTCAAACACGTGCTGTTGTTGACTTCCTTATCCATTTCCTCCCTGGGAATCCCTTCCAAAGGGGGCCTGAGGGGCCCTGGGTGCATCCCTGTTCTGCAGGGAGCCGAGTGGAGAGCTGGGTGCACGGAGAGATGAAGAGCACTCACCAACTTGGGCTCCAACAAGATGTTTTCCTTTAGGGAAAACCCAGACCAAACCAAAGGAATTTAACCATGATTTTAACAGGCGTCCATCCCTGGGAATGCTCGAGGCCAGGTTCTGAGAACCTTCATTCTACTTGAGGCAGCTTCCCACCTGTGAACTCTCCAGGGTCACCCACAGCTCCGCAAAAAGTTTCTGGCCATGGGGAAAAGCCGAGGTTAAAATCCCTGGAGGCCTCACAACAGTGACACCAGCCCCGGCTCAGAGCTGCTTAATGGTTAATGGAATAATATTTCCATCCGTTGTAGATGAGAAAAGATAATTACTTTCGGGGTTTAAGAACCAAATGTGTTGATCCAAATGTAATCTCAGTGTTTTAGCATCTGATTATTACATCAGAAACACAAATGTCAACGGGCTGCAGCAGCCGAGTTGTCAGAAGGGGGGAAAGGGAGATGTGTGACTTAATCACACACCAGGGGAAAGATGCCACCAAGGGACTTTTAACTCGAGTTAATTAAAAATATTCTGCTTCCCTGAAGCATTTTGGGAGCTGGGAGCTCATGGTTTCCCTCAGTGATGCTTCTGCTACACCCAGAACAAGGGACAACCAGAGGGGACAACTGTGGGTCATTCCCTGCTCACCCAAACCAGGGATACAAATCCCAGATGGCTCATTCCCCACGGGAAGGAATGGCTGCAGGAATGTTATACACTGAGGGTGCTTTGATGCTTCCATCCCAGATGTTTTTCCTGGAGTCCATTCTGTCACCTCCGTGGGCCCAGCTGGGCCTGTTTGTCCCTGCTATCCCAAACCTCTCTGCAGGACCCGGAGAACATGGGAGAGGTTTCCTTTCCAACCCAAACCACCCCAGAAACTGCAGCAGCAGCAGCCCATCCCTCAGGCAGTTTAGACAGGAGATGACAGGAATCCCTGTTCTCCAGGAACCCCTGTTCTCCAGGAATTCCAGTTCTCCCTATCCCAAAAGCATCCAGCACATACAGGGACCAGCACAGGATGCTAACACGAGCCGTGCTGCCAGGAACCAACTGGAATCGTGGTGCCTTGCTGCTGAACAAAGCCCCTGCCTTGATTTCTCAGCCAAGTTCAAGTTCCCAGCAGGCTGATTGTCCCCCTCCCTGTCCCTGAAGCACCCAGTGCTGTATGGAATTTTATTAAATTGCCGGCACGGGCGGCCGCTCAAAGTTTGTGCGCCTTGATGTGATCGATGGCAGCAAAACACGGGAAGAAAGGAAGGGGGAGGGGGGCACCCCTGTTTGTTAAAGCTTTTTCTTTTCCCTTTTGAATAAAATGTCAACTCCATTATATAGATGTCAACTCCATTACTGCAGCACTCCCGTGGCAGCCTCAACACGGAACTATCTGCTAATAAAACAACTTTCTCGCAGGGGGAGCAGAGGGCAAGTTACCTGCTGGAGGTTCCAATCTGGTTAAGAAAATTCCTGTTTATCCCTGCAGGCACAAACACCATTTCCATTATCCCGGTTTCCTCCTCGTCTTTGTTGGCCCCAAAGCAAAAACCTGCTCTTGTATCCTGATGAGCCCGCGGTGGTCACGGACCTTTCCTCGTTAGGGAAGGTGGAAAATGGGGAGAGCGGTGTCTGGTGTGCTGCAAAAAAAAATCTGGGTTAGAGTCGTGGAATAGCCTGGGATTGAAGGCACCTGAAAGGTCCTGGGATTGAATATCCTGGGATTGAAGGCACCCTTGTTCCAGCAGCAGCCAAGGTGGGAAAAACAGAGAAGCAGCTTCCCGGGGGTCCTGCTCCAAGGGGATGTGCTGCCAAGCCCTCTGAGGGGGGTCTGGGGACAGGTGCCCCCCAAATCAGTAAGATCTGCCCACAGGCAGAAGGTACCAAAAGCACCACCCCAAAAGCACTTTCAGAGAAGCCCCTGGAGGGGTTTGGCGCGTTTGTGTGCCTGGGAAACCAGGATACCCTTGGGAAGAGAATTTGGGAGGGTGCAACTGGGGGGGCTCCCATCCCTCCGCAGCTCTTTTGGAATACAAATTCTATTTTTAAACAAGCAGGAAGGCGGGGAAGCCCCTCATCCTTGCCAGGCATGGGTTGTGAGAGGCCAGGGCTCCTCCCTCGCTCTCAGGTTCGCCGGCTGCACACAGCCCCACGCAGACAAAGATGAGCACATATTTAGAAAAGAATAAAGAAACCCATTCCACCACGGGAGTTGTTTAGATAATTGATTTCCCTTGGACTTACAAGCACTAAATAACAGCCAGCCAGGCACATCTCCCAGATAACCTTTTCCTTCAAATCTCTCTTCCAAAGGATTGGCCTTTGACAGAGGCGTCTCTGGGAGCGCAGCTCCGGCAGGCTCCGAGGCAGCTCCTAGGTAGGACCTTGCTGAGAGAAGGCCGTGACGATTCCTCAAGCAATTATTTTCTCCCCCTGTCTCCTTTGCATAGAGAGAGCTAATTAACTGCCTGCCAGGTTCTGCAGATCCAGGGCGCAGAATGAAGCAGCACAAATGTCATAATTAATTAGCAGTTTAACGCCAGAACGAACACGGCCAAGGTGCCCTGCCAATATTCCGGCACTGGGCTGGGGAGCATTCCACGTGCCAGGCACTGGGGCAGATCCAGCCTGGACAGCAGAGGGAATTTCTTCATGGAAAGGGTGGCTAGGCATTGGAAGTGCCCAGGGAGGTTTGGAGCGGCCATCCAAGGAAGGACTGGAGTGGCCCTGAGTGCTCCGGGCTGGGGACGAGGTGGGCGTCAGGCACAGCTTGGACTGCTGGGCTGGGAGGGATTTTCCCTGTGATCACACCACAGAGCCCCAAACTGTTGGAAGCTCAGCTGGAATCACTGAGAAATGAGGAATAACCTGTCATGTCCCCCTGTGGAGCTGGGCAGGGACAGCCCATGCCATGCCAGGATTGTCCCTGTGCCACCACAGGGCATGCCCAGGACCTGCTCTTTCCCAGGGACATCATCCATCCTACCTCTCCCTCATCCACCAGGACCTTTTGTTTCCCTAATTTTAGTGAGAATGACCCTGCCAGTGGCCACCAGGCAGCCCCCAGCCCACCTTGCAGTGGGGACAGGGGTGTGTTTGGCACAGAGACCCAAAGTGGCCACACAGACTCAAAGCTGTCACACAGACCCAAAGCTGTCACACAGACCCAAAGTGGCCACACAGACCCAAAGCTGTCACACAGACTCAAAGCTGTCACACGCCTCCCATGGGCAGCAATTCCTTCCCCAGGGATGGGAGAGGGAATTCCACGCTCAGCAGCATGGAATTACCAGCTTCCCCCTGGACCAAGCTGACAGAGCAGGGGTGAGACCTGGGGCAAGCCCAGCACCAGACCTGCCACAACAATTAAAACCAAATCAATTAGACTCATCAAGGCTGGCTCCTGGCAAGAGCCAAAACCCAGGAACTCCCTGAGAAAGCTCTCAGCCCTACCCTTGTTCCCTGAGCAGCTGTTCCCAGTGCTGCTGGGCACTGGGGAGTGTATCCCACATACCTGGAGCCCAGCAGGGGACAGCTCCCCATGGGACACCTCTAATCCTGCCCTTGCAAGATCCACAGTCCTGAAAGTAAAAACCCCAGTGCCACCGTCATATTTTCAAAGGGAAAAATCCCTTTGCCCAGGATTTTTCTCCTGGGAAGCTGAGAAGCCTCAGAGAAAAAGGAATTCAATATTATACCTCATTTGCTTGTCCTGTGCTTTGCTGCTTTGGAATGTGGTTTGGAGATTGTTTATCCAACATCTGAATTGTTTTCACTTAATGACCAATCCCGGTCAGGCTGTGTCGGGACTCTGGAAGGAGTCCCGAGTTTTCATTGGTATCTTTTAGCCTTCTGTCCGTATCCTTTCTGTATTCTTTAGTACAGTATTCTTCAATTTAATATAATGTTATAAAATAATAAATTAGCTGAGAAATCTCTAAAAACATGGAGTCAGATCCACTCCTTCCTTCCCTCATCTGGGGACCCCGAAAATACCACACCCCAGGACTCCAGCATGATTCCCAAGGGCTCCAGAGCAGGGCAGATTCCTGCAGGAAAATAAGAGACAGGACTTACAGGCATCCATGTCTCCTTCCATTCTCAGCTCCCCCAGCTCCACTCCCTTCCCCACCCACTGCGGGAGATCCTCAGGGGGAAAGAGCAAAGTGAGGGACGGAGCCCCTCAGCCCTGCATCCATTTGGGATAATCCCGCTGCCAGTGCTGGGGGAAGGCAGCGCTGAGCCCGGTTTGGGTGATTGGAATGCCACTCCTGCCTCGCAGAGCCAACTCCATGGTGACAAACAGCGCCGGGGAGCCGTGACACCGGCGGGTCAGAGCCGGCACGGCAGCACCGGCAGGGAACAATGAGGAGGAGCAGGAACCGGGCTCTGGGAAAAAGGATGGCCTTGAGGAGGAGAAAACGCACGGCACGCAGGAGAAGGTCCTTAACTTCAGTTTCCTCTTTTTTTAACCTAATGAAGTCTTTTATTAACCCCATCTGGAAGAGGCCAGCACCTCTCCAACATCTGCTCGGGGGCTTCGTTCAAGTGCGAAACTTCTCCGCTGTTTTTCCAAGCGAGGCTTATTCCAGCACTTCAACAATGGGATGTTCCCCAGGGATTTCTGTGCCCCCAAAGAGAGGCCACACCAAAGTGCTGACTCCTGCAAGTGAGAGCCCCAAACCAGTGGTTGGGTAATGCCCATCAGTCATGAGGCACCGTGCACCGCAGAGTTCCACACGGGAACGCTGCTCCTCGTGACGGAGCAGCAGATTCCCATCAGCAGGACACTCATCCTGCCACTGCCTCCCACAGCCCAGAGGGAATTTCCCTGTGGAACAGCTATGGATCCAGGCAAAAGTGGCTACAGCAGCAGGGATTTCTCTGGAGGAAGCCTGGGAGACATCTCCCACCAAGAGCAGAACTCGTCTCCTTGGGGACCACATCCTTCACAAACCCAGTTTGACAGACCCCTCCTGGCCCTGTCTTGTCCTGCTCTGTTATTCCCAGCTCTGGACATTCCCCATCCAGGATCTGGATCAATTCCACACTTCCAGCAGCACAAGGGGCTCAGGGGCCCTTGGCCAGGTCCTGTCTCCAGGCGATCCCACAGCACCACCTCAGCTCCCACAGGTTTGTCCCAGGTTTATCCCACCTCTGCCATGTCTGGGCTCCAGCTCCTTCTGCTCCACTGACAGGGAGCAAGCCCTGAAGCTGCTCCTCAGCTGCCACTGGCAGCAGGATAAATATCCCAAAATCCCAGTTGATCCCCATTTCACACCCACAGCTGAACCACTGCACCATCTTGCCTGGCTCTCTGCATCCCTGGGAAATGACACATTCCCAATTCCCCTGTCAGGTCCTGCACCCATCAGACACAATCCAACTCCTCAGGGTTGCACAGAAAATCCTCCAAAACAGGGGATTTCTCCCCACTTTGGTGCTCCAGGGCCCCGAGTCACTATGGTTACTCCTAACTATACATGGAATATTGCTCTGATCCTAGAATTCCTGGTGATCATCCTTCAGGAAGTCTCTCTACTTCACGACTTCCTCACACTCTAAACCCAACCCAACTGGAAGTTTTTCCATCTTTTTAGTTTCCCCTTCCTTTCCCAAGAAAACCCATGTGCTTGTCTGGGAGTTTGTGCAGATCCAGCTCTGTCAGGAAGTGAACTTCCCAGCTGGACACGGGCAGCCTCTGGCTCCTTCATCCTCCCCACCAGCACAAGGATCTCTCCTGGGCAGCAGAGGCAGGGATAAAGCTCATCCCAAGTCCCCAGCAGCAGCACAGTGTCCTGGACATGCACTGAACCCAGCTGCCATGGAACATGGCAATGCTGGATAACCCTGGAAGTGCTCCAGGCCAGGCTGCAGGAGACCCTGGCAACCTAATCTGGAGCTGGCATCCCTGCCCACTGCAGGGAGCTTGGCACAGGATGGTCCTGCCAGTCCCTTCCATCCCAGACCAGGCAGGAATTCCATGGTGACCCCACAGCCCAGGCCAGGTAAAATCCATGGGAAAACATCCATGGGGCCACGGGGAAGGGCTCTCATTCCAAAGGTAGGAGCAGTCACGAGCAGCACAATCCAGGAGGGAATTTAAACCTGGGAGTAACTCAGGAGCCTGGATTTTCCTGGTGTTCCCTCACCCATGCTGCAGCCACAGAGAAAGCCAGCCTTGTTATTCCCACTAATTAAACTGGGAAAACAATATGGAATGAAAAGCAGAGCCTCAGCAAGGGGAGAGAGGCAGTGGGCCCAGCACAAAGGAGCTGGTGGCATACACTGCTGCCAGGTGGGATGGGGCAGGTGCAGGGATCAGGGACCTGGGATCAGGGATCCAGGCACAGAGTGGTGCCAGAGACACCTCCAAGTTCTGTTATCTGAGGAAAAGCTGGAGGAGATGCCTCAGGAATATCCCACAGCACTGGAGTATCTTCTGCCACCTCAATAATTAGGAAAACCTTAAAAGCAGCTCTGGGATATTTCGCTTTGCTGCTGCCCGCACTGGAACCTGCTTCGCTCCCATCCACACTCTTTTCCCTTTCCAGAAACTTTTCCCAGCTGGATCTGAGGACACAAGGCATTTACCTGGGAGCTCAGTAGCTGGAAACATCCCCTTTCACAGACAGGATGAAAGCTGGCTTGTCCCCTCTCCACCACCCAAGCCCCACGGGAAAACACATCCACCCAGCAAGCAGGAATTCCAGGGAAGGGTGTGTGAGGGCAAGATATTTATTGGTGGGGGGGTGGTTATCCCAAAAAAACCACATAAGGAAAATCTACAACCACAAGGATAAACATTATGCCACGACAATTACCATCATGTGAAGAGGGGTAGGGAACCCTACGGGTGCACGGGGAGATAAAACCCCCTAAACCCGACTTTAGGCTAGACCAGACCGGGCACAGGGTGTCCTGGTGTGGCCGTGCCAGTCTTGCTGGGCATTCCTGCCGGGCATCCCTCCTGCGGGCATCCCAGCCCGCAGTTCCTCGCTCAAGGCTCGATTTCGCCAGGCAAGGCAGAGGCGGCGGCCGCAGGAGCGGCGGTGTCCCGATGCCGGGTTAATTTCTTGCCTTGCCTGTGAACAGCCCATTTAGCGCCACTTCAAACTCCTAATTCCGGGGTTTACGTGGAAATGGTTTTAGAGGGCGCTGGAAACCCCGGCTTCCTTTTCCAATCTCGCCACGTCTTTAGAAAGCAATTCCTTAAGCCTCCGTTTCCGAGACCCTTTTAATCTCTGCAAATTATTGGTGAGAGCTGAATCAAGGCAAACTGCCACCACAGCGCTGTCACCGTGCAGAGAGAGGCCACCGCTGATTATTTAGAGGAAACCATCGCTTTCGGGCCGAGAAATAAATTAGCATTTATACTGGATTATTGAAAAACGCCCCCCCAAAAATCAGCCTCCATCTCCGTGTCAATTGTGGCTCGCCGAGGTCAACACCTCCGCTGCGACAGGCACGGGCTCGCACAGCAAAGGACAACTTATGTGTGGAAATGAGCCCCGAATGTGTCATTATTATCCGGGCTGGGAAATAACATCTGCACTCCTGGAAATAACATCTGCACAGCCCGGGATCCGGGCGACCTTCGGCAAAAGGGGGGTAATCAGGGAGCGGGGAAAATCACCCCCAAAAATTAAACCCCAAGAGTTCGGCTTCTTGGCTTTTTGTTGTTGCATTTCCTATGTGTTTGGGGTTGGGGTTTTTTTCTTTTTTCTGTTGTTGTTTTGGGGGGTTTTTTTGTTTGTTTGTTTTTTTTCTTTTGTTTTGTTTTATTTGTTTTTCCTTTTTTTGGTTTTTTTTTTTTTTTTTTTTTTTTTTTTAAATTTGCTTTTAAACTACTTCACTTGGAATCTGCAGCTTGATCCTCCCAGGGTAAGGGAGGAAAAAGTCCTGTTTTGTGTGGAACCTCCGGGTGATGGAGGGTTAGGTTAGAAAAACACTCACTATAAGCGAGAAGGATTTCAAGGTTAGTGGGTTGTTTTTTTGTGAGACATTTGCCACGTCAAGAGGATTTTCTTTACACCCACCACCGAAATGATGTGATGCTTTTTATCCCAAACATCACGTTACTGATGTGGGGAAAATTCTGGGGTGTTTTCAGTGCAAAATGGCCACGAGGCGTTTTGCTGGCTGCGTTTCCACCAGCTCCCCCTGGGCTGTGCTTCTCCCTGGCTCCCTCAGGGGATGCAGCGATGCCTCTGCCCCCGGGATAAGGGTCAGGGGTGTCCCGGTGGGGCAGGGGATGGCTCAGCCACTGCTGTGCCCCAGGGACCTGTCCCAGCCCTGCCACCAGGGAAGCTCCACATGGCTCCTCATCCCAGCTCCAGCAGCAGATTTGGGGGCAGCCGTGGTGTTCAGGATCCCTTTTCCCCCAGCTCCCCCTTCCTGGGCTGCTGTCCTGGGACAGCCTGGCTGGATTTTTCTCCCTGTGCCCCAGGTGCTCAGTCCAGGGTCCTGGTGTGTGAGCAGGGGCTGGTGACACACCTGTCCCCTGAATCCCTACAAACCACCTCGCTGGTGCCATGTCCCAAAATCCCGGCTTACAGGGCCAGTCTGACACAAACAGGACCGGTCCCTCCCAGCCCTTCACCTTATTCTGTCTGGTTTGACCCCAAAGCAGCACTGAGGCCTCGGGGAGATCCCAAACTGCCCCAGTGGCTTGTAGGGAATCATCCCTACAGCACCAGGAGCAGCCTCTCCTTTCCCAGTGGGAAGCAGGGACATCACGCTCTGCCTCTCATCCATCCATCCATCCATCCATCCATCCATCCATCCATCCATCCATCCATCCATCCATCCATCCATCCATCCATCCATCCATCCATCCATCCATCCATCCATCCATCCATCCATCCATCCATCCATCCATCCATCCATCCATCCATCCATCCATCCATCCATCCATCCATCCCCAGGGCAGGTTCCTTTGCCAAGCTGCTCCCTGCCCCAACAGCACACGGGTACCTCTGTGTCCGGGGAGGTTTCAGCAGCTCCTTCCTGGAGTGTGAGCCCCAGAAAGGAGGGGACCTGTTCCAGGAGGGATGGAAAACTACAGCTGCCAAAATAAAATAAAATAAAAGTAAAGTAAAATAAAAAAAAAAGTAAAGTAAAAAAAAAAAAAAGTAAGACAAAATAATGAAGTAAAATAAAATAATGACGTAAAATAAAATAATGAAGTAAAATAAAATAATGAAGTAAAATTATCAGTCTTTGGAGGAAGACTCTGATGAAGGAAGAGCTGGGCTCAGACACGGTTCAGCAGTTCACTGATACCACTGGTGACACTGCTGGGCACCAAGGGCTGTACTGGGGGCCCAACCCCAGGGACAGAGCTGTGTCCCACCCTGGGTTACCCTGAGGGACAGCAGTGTCCCCACCGTGGGGCAGCCCCTGTGCTGCTCCCACAAGGATGTAGAGAGGCTTTTGCTGTTTCTCTTTTTTTTTCTTTTTTTTTTTTTTTTCTTAGCAGGGGAGGGGAAGAGAGGTACAGGAGAAAAAAAGGATGAAGGTGTGCGGAATTATGCCCGAATGGTGGGAAGATTGTAACTGAATAGAACTGTCGGGAAGGCGGGATTTGGACGGCAGTGCATGGAGATTCGGGACCTGTTTAACTCCTGACCCTCGCCGGGGTCTCAGAGTTTCAGCGTGGAGCACAAAGTTTAAAACGTAAAATTGTGCTCGCAGTGATCATTTATTTTAAACAATCACCACAGACCTACAGGTGCCTTGCCTCCAAAAAGATCAGGAAAAGATGAGGTTTGAGAAGGGAAGGGTCCAGCCTGGAGGGTGTGGGATACCCCTGGCTGCCCAAAACCGGCCTCAGTCCCCGCAGAGGGGAATCCGTGCGCGAACACCGGCAGCACCTCAGGAACCGGTGCCGCTCTAGGGGGAGGCTGCTCACTGAACACACCGAGTTTTATCAATTTCTGGGAAGGCGCAGCCCCGCGGGTCCCCGCGCACGGCCGGGCGCGGCCGAGAGCGCACCCAGCGCATCTCCCCGCGCACGGCTCCGCCCGCCCCGTCGCGGCGGTGCCCGGCCCGGGGGAGCGGGGCACAGCTTCGGCCTCGGGGTCTGGCTGCGCCCCGGCCTCTGAGCCTGGCAGAGACACCGCTCAGCCCCGCGGAGCTGCCCCGACGGGCGCGGGGTGCCGGGGCAGGAGCCCCGCAGGCGCTTCCCGGGGCGGGGGAGCGAGTCCCGCAGCCGGCCCGGCCCCCGCCGGCGGGCTCGGGCTGCCCCGGGCAGCCTTTCGTTGCGCCAAAACCAACGAACAAACGAAGAACGACCGAAAAAAACCCGAAAACACGACCGCAAACGAAGCATCGGCCCTGAAGGGGTCCCGGTGCCGCGGGGGTCCCCGCTGGCCTCGCACCCCGCGGCAGCGGCTCCAAGGGGCCGGGACTGGGGCCGGGCGGGAGCCGTGCAGCGCCGGGGCCCGGCCGGGAGAGGGGACAGGGCTGCCCGGTGCTGCCGTCGGGGTCAGACGGGAGTCGCGCCGCTCCGGGACGCTCGGCTCGGGGATGGCCGCGCACCGTGGAGAGGGGATTGGGGGAACGGGCATGTACTTACGGGCAAGGGCAGCGGGGCTGGGGCCGCTCGGAGCCGCTCCGGCGCTGCCCTGGCGTGGCCGGGCTTAAGAGCCGTCGGGCGGGCGCAGGACAATGGCCGGGAGGAGGGGGCCGGGGCCGGGGGCCGGCGGGAGGCGGGGAGGGGCCGGGGCCGCCCGCCGCCGCTCCGCCCCCCCGCGTCTGGCGTAAACCCGGCGCCGGGCTAAAAGAACCGGCGAGCTACCGGGGCCCGGGGCTGGTGGCCGCCGCCGCGGACGGCTCGCCGTTGCCGGCGGCAGCGCCCGGCCCGGCCCGGCCCGGCCCGCCCCGTCGCGTCCCGCCCCGCCGCGCCATGTCGCTGAGCCCCAAGCACACGACGCCCTTCTCGGTCACCGACATCCTCAGCCCGATGGAGGAGAGCTACAAGAAGTTCGGCGGCATGGACGGGGCGGGCGGGCTGGGCGCGCCCCTCGGGCCGTACCGCCAGGCGTCCGTGCCCCCCGCCGCCGCCGTGCCGCAGCACGTCCCCGCGGGCGCGGCCGCCTATCACATGCCCCACGGCGTCTCGCAGTTCCCGCACGGAGCCGTCGGGGGCTACTGCAACGGCGGGCTGGGCAACGTGGGCGAGCTGCCCGCCTACCCCGAGGGGATGCGGGGCGGCGCGGCGGCGGGCGGCGGCTGGTACGGGCCCGGCGGCGACCCCCGCTACTCCAGCAGTAAGTGCGGGCGCGGGGGGCGCGGCGGCGGAGGAGGAGGGGGGCGGCCGGGCGCGGGGGGAGCCGCGGCCCCGACGGGGCGGGCGTTGAGCAGGCCGTCCCGCTCAGTCTCCAGGTTCATGGGCCCGTCGGCGGGGATGAACGTGGCCGGCATGGGCGGCCTGAGCGGCATCGCCGAGGGCGCCAAGGCCATCGTGCCGCTGCACGCGGCGCCGCGGAGGAAGAGGAGGGTGCTCTTCTCCCAGGCGCAGGTCTACGAGCTGGAGCGGCGCTTCAAGCAGCAGAAGTACCTGTCGGCGCCGGAGCGGGAGCATCTGGCCAGCCTGATCCACCTGACCCCCACGCAGGTGAAGATCTGGTTCCAAAACCACCGCTACAAGATGAAGCGCCAGGCTAAGGACAAGGCGGCCGCCCAGCAGTTGCACCCCGACGGCGGCGGCGGCGGCGGCGGCGGCAGCGGCGGCCTGTGCCAGCAGCCCTCGCCGCGCCGCGTGGCCGTGCCGGTGCTGGTGAAGGACGGCAAACCCTGCCCGCCGCCGGGCAACGCCACCCCAGGCCCCGGGCCGGCCGCCCCCGCGGCCCCCGCCGCCGCCGCGCCCGCCGCGCACCCGCACCCCGGCTCGCTGGGGCAGGCGGCCGACCTGGAGGAGCTGTCGCCCAGCCCGCCGGCGCTGCACGGCCCCGTGGCTCCCCTGGCCCCTCTGGACTCGGCCGGCGTCGACTACAACGGCGGCATGGTCAGCCCCAACCTGCTCTACGGCAGGACGTGGTAATCGGTGTGTCCCGTGTGTGTTCCCCCGACTGCCCCGCTCGTCCGGCACCGGACTCTCCGCCCTGCCCGGTGCCCGCGGGGATCGCCGACTGCCGTCCCACTTTCAGTCCCCTCCCGGCCACCCTTCGAGTTTTTTTTAAGTCTCTCCTGTTTTTGGACAAACGGCCCCGACGGCAGCGCCGAGTGCTTGCGTGAGTGTGAGTCCGTGTGGATGTGTGTGAGTGTTGGCATGCACGCGTGTCCGCGCCTCCGTGTCCCGGCCGCCGAGAGCTCCTCCCGACGGGGCGGGGGCAGCCGGGGCAGCGCGGGGCTCCGCTCCGGCCCGGCCCCTCGCCCCGGCGGCAGCGCAGCCCGGGAGCCCCGGCGCGTACCGCGACAGCCCCGCGGAGCGCCACAATAAACCCTCCGAGGCGCATCTCATCTCGGCCGAATTTATTTCGTGGGGGTGCCCCGGAGTGCCATTCCGTTCTTATCTCCGTCCGAGGTAAATTGGGTCGCAGCTCAGTTGAGGTGGGAGCCGTGGCAGGGGAGCCCTGCAGCGCCGGTGCTCGGATTTAAGGGGAAAACCCCGTTTTTCTCGTTGTTGTTATTAAATACCGCGCAGTTAATGAATGCCCGTGCGTGGACGGGGCGCGCGTCCCGCGGAGCCGCCTCAAGCCCCCGGCCCTTGGCTCAGCTCCCGACGAGCTCAGAGCCCTCCGGAGGTGACGGAGAGCCCGGGGATTCCCGGGGCTGGACCCCGCTTCCCGCCGGGATCGGACCCCGCAGCAGCCGGGGCCGGAGGATGCGCTGCGCTGGAGCGGGGTTTGTCCCCCGCCGCTTTCCGAGGAAATCCCGCACGTCGGGAAACGCTCCTTGGGACTTTCCGGCAATTTTTCTTTCTTTTATTTTTAATTTTAATTTTATTTTAAACAATAAAGGAAGCCTTGTTCTCACGACCCGGCTGCTTCTTTCTCGGTGTACGGACTGAAGGACAACCTCAAAATCCACTTTTTTCTGCCTCTCTGTCAGCTGCCAAGGATTTAATTCTGCGCCCCTCCCGCCTCTGCCAGGCTCTCCCATTCTTGGGGGACCCGCTGAACCCCAGCCACGGGAAGCACTGGGGCCGCTCCACTCCTGGCTGTGCCATGAAGGAACAATTCGATTCTGAGATGAAAAATCCGGATTTTGGCCTCTGCAAGACCACAGACCCACTCCCAGACCCCCTCCCCAAGCCCCATGCGGGAGCCTGGAGGGGAAGGGAATCTCCACCGTTCTTCTGGAAAGAGACCCCCTCCCCCCCAGCTCCCTCCCCTTTCCATGAGGGAGAATTTCTCCCTGCTGGGTCCCACGGGAAACAGCCCAGAGTGTCTGGGGTGGGACTGAGCCCAGCCTGGTGAGTGGCTTCCCCTTCAAACTCTGTTAAATCCAAGGGGATATATCGGGCTCAGCTCCAGCCTGGGGAAAAAATTTGTTACCTGTCAGCAAAGCAGCCTGAGGAGCTCCACAGGGATGCTGTCCCAGGGTGACCCCCAGGCTCCCCAGCAGCTGGGGGCACAGGCAACTGCAGCAGAGCCCCAGGAAGGGTGGTGCTGCCCCGCCAGGTCCTGCATCAGAGCCGAAAAAAGGAAGCCCCCAGGCCAGCACGCTGCTCCGAGCAGAGCTCCAAGGCTCCGAGTGGGCAATGCAGCTCCCAGGGCCCAGGCTGGCTCCACTCGGGATCACACTGCAAGGGGGTGAAGGGTTGGGCAAAGTAAAGCCAGCAGGGATGAGCCTTTCCTTTACAGCAGCCCCCCAGATGTTTACCCAGACTTTTTGTGCCCCAAAAAATGGGAGCAAGGGACAAAGCCAACAGCAAGTAGGTCCATCCACCTTTGGAACGTAGGCGACCCACCCACTCCTTCCTCCAGCCCATTCCCATGAAAACTCACCCTCAGAGCTGTTTTTGTCCTGCTGGAAAAGCAAAATGGCTCTTTTTCAGCACCCAATCTTTTCCCAGACGTAGGAGAAGGCCCTGGGGAGGGCTGGCGGCTCCCAGCCCCGGGAATGCTGCATCACAATGAGGGATTCTGCTCCACCTTCCATCACTTGAAAATAATGAATCCAGGTTGATTTCTTCCTTCCAAGTTAAATGGGACTGTCAGGGCTTTTCCCCCAGTTGCTGGTGATTAAAACCTGGATGTTTGGAAAGAAGGGAGCTCCAAGGAATCGGGGCAAGAGTGGGGCTGGGAACTTTACTGATTTACACAATACCTGGATTTAATGGAAAAATCCAAAGGGAAAGCTGAATTGGATGCTTTCCTAATTTTCTTTTTTTTTTTTTTTTTTTAATTAAACAAAGATTTTAAATGCTAGAGATTGGGTGGAATTATTTTCCAATAAATCAACAGGAATGTGTGCACACAGGTAAAAGATACAAACAGGCTCTGGAGGGGGCTGGAAATTAACCACACGCCACTGCTCAGAATTTCAAAAGCCACTTTATAAAGCAAATAAAAATATTTACTGATTTGGTACACTCACACAGAAAATCCCTAGAAAGAGTGCTAAAAACGAATGGAATTCCTGCCCTTCGCAGCCGTTTTAAATTAGGTATCAAACAGACAAACCCACGGCCCCTGCCTGGTTATGCCACGATAAAACCACGCTGGAAACAGGCAGACATCCAAAAAGTTGAAATGTTTTACTTCAGAGTCCGAGAAACCGAAGGAAGCATCTGCCAAGGAGCAGAGAGTGCTGTGTCTTTCAGTGCCGCCGGCTGCCTGCTGGGTCTGCCCCGAGAGTCCATAAAATCCCATTTCTGGGCATTCTTTCCAACTCCTTGTCTGTTTTCAGGCTCTTGTGTGTGGAGTAGAGGGTGTTTGGAGTTCAGAGTGGCGGGCAGTGCTCGGCACAGCTTGGATATGTAAGGAGGACAACGCAGCACTCCCACCTCGTCCGACGGCAATCCGCTCTTTCCAGTCCCTCCCAAAAAATCATCATCAGGTCCGTAAGAAATGTGCACATTTAAAACAGGCATCCGTTTAAAAACTACAGGGATGGTGCTTAACAACTTCATTTTTTTTTTCTTTCCCTCTTCCCACAAATAATAAAAAGGACAAAAGCAAAGAACCCGGACATTTTCCATGTTTAAAAAAACCCCCAGGAGGCAGGAGCTAATTCCAGCTGTACCTTCCTGCGGGAGGTGGGAGCGGGTAGGGCCTCCCGGGGCCGTACGCCTGCAAACAAACAAACAAAAGCAAGCATTTATTTTTGGGATTAGCAGCACAAGTAAACAAGTGGGGTGAGCTCGAGGCGCCATAGGGAACGGGGACAAAACATCCTCTGCACAGAGAGGTGCCAGGGGCAGGGCTGAGCATCCCTCATCCGGCTGGGGAGTCTCCCAAAAACACGGGCTGGGGCTGGAGCGCCTGGTGCAGAGCGGAGCTGCGCAGCACCGGCTTTGGAATCCCAAATAAATCCACCCCCAGTCAGCACCGTTGGCAAGGGACTTCCCACCTGTGACACCTCTGCTGTGCCCTGCTGCAAAGGGACAAATGTTGGAGGCAGGGACGTGGGGCAGCTCACACTCAGCGTTTTTATACAAAAGTATTTTAAGGAAAAACGAAAGCTGTATTTGTTGTAGGAGAGGCGTTTTCCAGAACTCGTTTGCTTTAATAAGAGTTCAAAGAGATCCAAATCCCACTTTGGAAGTGACTCCAAATTAGATGTATATTTGTACTTAAATTCAGGCATTTGGTACATCAAGTATCCAGGGGAAAAATCAGTTTGAAAATTTCACAGAGCCCCCCTGAAGCATTTAAAATTATTTCCAAGCCTGGTACATTGCAGAGAACAGCAAGTTAAATAAAGGTGATGCACCAACACCAGCTACAGGCTTGGTGTCCTCTTTACTCAGGGATTTTGGGTGTGGAAGGAAAAAAGGGCTTCCTTCCTTTAGAAGAGAAATCTCTCTTCATCACAGCACACGGCAGCTGGGATAACCACAGAAACCACGGAGCCTGCGAGCAGACCTGCCAGGGAGGCTCCTGCAGCCTGCCTGTGCAGGGAAGGTTTGTTTGCAGGCTTGATGAACTCAATTAAAAAAAGAAACAAGTTGGCTACATCCCTAAAAAAAACCCTTCCAAACCATCAGCAGGGAAGGACAAAGCGGTGGCCCGGGAGTGCTGCAGCAGCCGTGGATGTGGGTGCTCCGTTGTGTGCTGCTCCGGGCTGGAATAAAACTGCCCAACACCTGCACCACCCCAGCAAGCTCATTCTTTGCTTCTCTGGGAGAGCTGGAAGGCAGCAAAGCCCCACTCCCAGGGAGCCCCCCAGATCCATGGCAGCTGCATTAATTTTGTAAGCACTCTGCAGCAGCGCGTTTATTAACCTCTTCAGACCATGTTCTGTACGCTGTAAAAAAAGAATTCAGAGGTGAAAGGGCCCAAAGATAATTATTTATGCTGCTACGTGTCACCACTTCCACTTGAATCCCTTTTCAAGGCTTTAAAGCTTTGAAATTTTCAGGCAGCAAGGCCGGATTCAATGATTAGGCTGGCACCCTAAACCCTTTCAGGTACTTTCTCATTTCACTCCAGCCTGGAAGAAATAATAACATCTGAAAGTTCATTTAAAAATAACAAGAAGAGAAAAAAAGCAAAAAAAAAAAAAAAAAATTAAAAGCAGATAAACAGTTGCAGCACAAGTGCAAGGAAAATTTTTTAAGTAAGGAAATTCACTGGAGCTAAAAGATTTGTGCTTCATCATGAACTCATCATGTATGTGAATAAAAATAAAAAAAAGGTTGTCACTGCTGGGTTAAACGTCTTCTGCACCCACAGGTGGGTCCATGCCAGCTCTGGGGGAATTCTGTCCTGGGCAAGACCACACCTTTACCCAAGCTATGGATATCCACAGGGCTCCAAAGTGGGAATTAACAGGGATACCCTCCCTGGGACCCCACTGCAAACCTTGCTGGGAAACCATTCCTGCTCCCTCTCACAATTCCAGCTGTTGGGCACCATAATTTAAGGCTGGGAATGAAGTGCTTCAAGCACAGATTCCTTTAGCAGGTGTATCCTGCCCGGAGTGAAAGGCAGAGCAGGGTGTGCCATGGCAGACAGACTTTTCCAGGAGTCCATTTCCCAGACTAATTAAACCCTGCCCAGACTCCAGCAGCACAAAAGATCCTCCCCTGATTTCTCCCTGGGAGCACAGCAGCCCCTGCTATGGATTAGTGCAATCAGGGATTTATTCCTCTGGCTCTGGGGTTTTGGCTAAACCTGTGTGGCACAAAATGAAAGATTTCTGAAATCTGATCCTATCAATGCACCTCATCCAAATTTAAAATGTATTTTAGAGCTCCACAGGTTGGGTCAAGGTTCAGGCCCCATTATTTCCCTGTGATTACAACCTATGTTGTTGAGTTCTGCCTCCAGTCCCAACCAGTGCTGGCAGGGTTTGTACTGGTGCTGTGCCACGTAACACACATCTGGGGACTGGGCAGGTGAGCAGGCTGGGAGGAAGAAAATTAAAACTAGGAGTGATTAAAAAGTGACTTGTTCTGAGCTGAATCAGGTCCCTGCAGAAGGCACATTTCCAACAGTTTGTGTCCTAATTTCCTCATAAAGGACAGGGCAATGGGGCTGTCTCCTCCTCCTCCTCCTCCCTGGGACTGGTCACTAACCTTCCCACAGTTCTGACTTCCACAGACAGCAGCAGAACTAGGAGTTCAGCCTAGATATCCAAAATTTATTTAAAATGAGTGTTTAGCAGTGTGAACACCCAGAGTTCTGGTACAACAGCATATGCAGATCATGTTCTACTGGGATCACACCCCCCAAAAAAATTCCCCAAGCAGAGTCACCTGCTACTTTCAAGCAGCATTTTCACTCTGTGGCATTTTCATGAACTGCTGACCAAGTCACCTGCAATTTTGGATGAAGTTCTCCCCTCACAATTGCTTGTTTCCTTTTAACTGCAGAGAGCTATTTCCACATGTTTATTCCCCAGGCTAGGAGAACCCAACATTTGCATTAAGCAATTTTTCAGCTCAGAGAAAGCCAATAAGAAATTCAGGAAGCTGTACGAATCTACATTTCAAACATGCTGGACAAAAGGTATAGTGGGCAGATTTCCTTGTGGAAGAGGAAGACTGGTGGGAATGCTTGCCTCAGGCTGCAGGAGGGGAGTGACCATGTCACGGATGGTGCAGTCCCAGCAGGGTCCTTGTGTCAGGGGCACAGCCAGAGGGGCTGGCCAAGGCTGGGCAGTCCCTGGTGACACAGTGACACTAAATCCAGCTCAGCAGTGCCTGCCCATGCCACACTCCCCCTCCACAGCCCCAGGAGGGGGACGCCTCGGCTGGGAGGGGAGCACACCGCACCACGTGGGGCCCCGCTTTCCTACCTGTCTGCCCCTGTCCATGCGGTCCTCGGGTCTCTGGGGGTATCCCATGGGCCCCAGCCCCTGGTACTGAGCTGGCTGGAACTGGTTTGGGGACTGCATCACGCGGTTCCAGGCGAGGAGAGGAGCGGCTCCGGCGGTTCTGCGCAAGGAGAGAACACTGCAGTGGGAACTGGGCTCCTGCAGAGCGTCCCACAGCACAGACCCACTCCTGGCTTTGTCTCTGAGCTGAGCACGGACAGCCAAGTGCTAGTGAGAAACCAGGAGCAGGGAATATCTTCCCAAATCCTCCCTAAAGGCCGCTTCGCCGAGCTCTTCCTTCGGCACAGCCTGGAAGCTGCGCTGCCACGAGCGGCAAACTCGGCTGCACGCAGCAGATTTTTCCAATTCCCTGGAAAGCTCCCGTGCACCTTTTATTGCAGGAGCAGATTTGCTGATCCCAAAGGCTCCCCAGCACCCCAGGAGTAAACATGTGCCACACGGGAGCCAGGGGCTTTCTTTGAACGCCCAGACTCTTTCTGGGAGCCCATTCTTCCCAGTTAATTGCAGGTTGCAAATGAATTCTTACGGCGAGCATTCGGAATCTAGGGTAGGGGCCTTGGCTGCTTTTTCCCATCCATTATTCTGCTCAATATGTCAGGAGGTCTGATCGGGAAGAAACCTTTTCAAGTTCTATTGATGCCGTTTTCAATTGACCACGGTGACCTAGCAACATAAGCACTAATTGGCACGGGCTGACTGACATTTGGTGTACAGTTTAGATGGGAACGCAGATCCCACATCCATTATGGCCCAGTTTGCCATCCCGGATTACCCACAGCAAGAAATGTTTTCATTTCCTTCAAGTACCCATTCTGACATGATAATTAGAAAGCAACAGGTAGAACACGTCCAATATTGTTTGATTCAAAATATTTAGGGAAATGCTACAGCCGTGATCTGGTTCTTACAGCTGAGCACGGCTGAGGGACAATTCTTTAAAGGATTCAGAGCAGGTGGGTCCTGCAGGACAATATGATGTTGTGAGGGAAAAACATGGAGAGTGGAGACAGTTAATCCTTCCTGACCCCTGCTGAAGAGGGACTTGGCTGAGCAGAGCAAGGCCAGCCTGGAGGGAGACGGGGATAGCAGAGGCTCTGCATCCCAGGTTTGGGATGGAGACAGCAGAGGCTCTGCATCCCAGGTTTACCTGGTGCACTACACACCACCCCAGGTTTACCTGGTGCACTGCACACCACCCCTCAGAAGGAGCCATGCCGTAGTTAAAGCTAAGACCACTTTACCTTTGTGGGGACTAAACTCTCAAACTCAACATTCTAAGTTCACCCTTTGTTCATGATAGCTTCTTTTGATTTAGTATTTTGAGTACTAAGTTTGTTCCCCTCATGATTCCTAGAAAACAGCAGACTCTCCAGGAAGAAAACACTGCTCAGCCATAAGGAAAGCTGCAGAGAATTACCTATACAGCCCCAGCTCTGGGGCTTTCATTAACAGTCATTCTGTTGTGCTGGTGATAAATATGACTGAGGCTCACAGGCCAGCTCTTGCTCCATGCCTGGAATGGGGAAGTTTGACACAAATTTCTTTTGACATTAATTTTTATTTGGCACAGAGTTTAAACTTTTTAAGTGCCATTGATGAAAAGCTGGGATATTTAACAAATTAAACACAGCACCACTAACATCACTGCTTTGTTGGGGCACTGGTTGGTGACCTAAATCACCTGAGGGTGGAGATCTGTACACAGCAAAGCTGTAAACAAAAAAAGAACTGTGCCACTGGGAACACCTCAGGAGCTGACACAGGCACTATCCAGAGTTACATCAACCCAAACACATCAGCCAGGTCAGCTAAATTCAGGAGAATTTATGCAGGAAAACATTCCTGTCTTCACACCCAGCCACTTCGGAAATTATTTCTATGAACAGGTTAAGCAAAAATGATTTGTTCAACCAGATGACACATTTCCATCAGCCAGGTAGCAAATCTCTCTCTATAAACTCTGGACTGGCCCAAGAGCATGGAAAGGACCTCTGCAGTGCCCAGGAATGTCAGGACAGGGGAGAGGGACCCCAAAATTCAGTTTCCCTGCTGCACACCCTGGTGCACCACAAGGTTTAAAAGCAAGAAATCCTGCACAGGAGACAGGAATAGGTAGATTATGGAGAAGCAGCTTTACACTCCTGGTTTTTCCCCCCAGGCCTGGGAAGGAAGAGCCAGCTTAGTCCCTGCTGCATCATTCCATCCCTGAACTAGCACACCTGGCAGGGACAGGGCTCCTTGCTTATCCCTTACTCAGAGTGGTGAATCCAGGATATCCCAGCCTCCTGCCCACCCACTCCATCCCACAGGGCTGGAGCAGGGCTGGCCTCTCCCTCAGCCCCTTCCTTCCCTCCCTGAGCAGAAATCCCTGGCTGCTCTCTCCCACAGCACCTATTGCTCCTGGAGAGCTGCAGCAGCAAGAGGGGCAGGAGACTGGGGAACCAGCAGCTCCCAGGGATAGAAAAGGAAACTCAAAATGCCTTCAACAGGTTCAGATGCTTTTTCCTGTACCAAGTGTCTCTGTGTTTAACCTTCTGCTTAAGTCTCTGTGCTTGTCTCTGTACAGCAAATAAACATCAGCTCTAAGCACGTTTGATCTGCTCCCCAAATCCAAAACCTTCCAAGAACATGGCAAAACTACTTATCCTCAGTGCTGGCAGAGCTTTTCATAAACCCTGCACAGTGTAACAAAGGGAAGGCAGTGACAAGCGACAGACCTGCAGCAGTCCTTCACAAATAAAAGTATATAAATTGGATTTAATTAAGGGGTGGGAGTGGCAACTCCCATGGCCCAAGCAGTATTAAAGTTTGCATTATGAATGAATCTTGCCTTACAATATTCCACACAGATGAGGCACAGGACAAGGGAGCCAGGCTTACTTCAGTGGGGATCAAAATGGTTGCCATGGAAAGTGACTGTGAAGAGCTCAATAAATTCCCCCAAAGCCCATATTTTCAATGGTGAAACATTTGCAAATAAGCCCAGGGGAAAAAAAAAAAGCTGAGTGTTGGAACAGAAACTTCTCTCCCTCCTCCATAAACATAAATAAATGTCATTATTCATAGCTGACACAGGTAGCCTGGGTTTATTGAGCCCACCCCACCGGAGGACACACAAGCCATCAATGAGGGGATGCATGTAAAACATCCCTGATTATCAAACCATGTCACATTCCTTCTATTCGATGGCACTTATTGGGCTGCAGATTCCATAATCCTTCCCTGAGTCCCTTCTGCATTTAATTCAGTTCAGCCTTAAGTAGTTAAAGAAACTGTTTTCAGTGGCAACTAATAACTACTGACCTACAGTGACACTGCCCTACAATGGGCTTGTCAGGCCTGAAAAACTTGTACCAAAGAAGCTGATTAGGACTTCAAGAGGTTTGTAGCAAGAATCAATGGCTGGTCTGTGCTAATGCTGCGGCTGTGGCACAGGAATGATAAAAGTGGAACACCATTAGTTATGCCTCATTAAGCTCCACAGCCCTCCTAAAAAGAAATTTGTTTAGCCTGTCCAAAATCTAATGCAGTTTTAAGCTCTCTGTGTTCAATTTCATAGTATCTCAAAAGCTTCAATAAGATAAAGGCCAAAGAACCAAGAACGGTACCAAAGCACCAACAGTAAAGTTAATTTTGAAGCCTGAGTTTTAATGGAAAGTGTTTTTCCCTCCTTTTTTTTAATACAAAGTACTCGAGCCTTTTAAAGGATGAACACCACGTAGTGGGCTCTCAAAACATCAATAAATCATGGACATTAATTAACTCAAAAAACCTGCTGTACAGCATCATTTCCACAATTTTAAACTACAATACTGCAAACAGAGCAGGGAAAACCAAACATAGGGAAGGCTGGCAGAGCCCAGTCCACCCTCCTGGGCACGTTTCACATCCCTCCTGCCTTACCTTTGAGGTGTCTGCTGGAACAAGGGTGTGGGACCTCTCCAGGACTCCTGGGGCCGAAGATCTGGAGGGCAGAACGAGATGGCAAAATAAGAGAGAGCAAGTACAACTCACGAGCCATGCTCACTCCTCTGTGTGCCCCAGAGATGCTTTTGAGAAGCCAGCCAGACAGGAAAGCTCAGGCTGGATGTGCCACAAACACACTCCAAGTCATGGCTTCCTGCTGCTGGCTTGGACAGAGTCCTGCTGCCAACAGAGAAAAAGCAACTTTTTTGGCTCTAGCACATCCAGTAAGCTTCATAACAGAGAGTTATGAATTTTAATTGCTAGAGCTGGCGTTGGTTAGAGCTCAGATGCTTTGCAGGTGTCTCCTCTTGAATTTCTGAAGATGCAAAAGCCTCATCTGTCACCCTAACAACTCAGTTCAATATTCATACATCTAACCAGTACATTCATTACTATGTAAAAAATACACACCCACCACTGTGTTACCACAACACACCATGTTTGTGACCAACAAAGATGTCAAAGTCAAAACATGGGCCAGTTTTCCTGTGACTGGGCTAAGTTATTCTATAAAGGCAACTAAAACAATGGCCAGAGCATGGAACAAAGTGGATGATTCTGTTTCATTCACGTTTAGGTAAATATAGTTATATTTAGGATGCAAAGGATAAAGCATTCATTAAAGCAAAATATAAATACATCATCACTAAAGATACTAAAGGTACATTTAAAAGTTACTGCAGGCAGTGATAATACACTAATAAAAACCTATTAATGATGTCTCAGATAATGGAATCAGACTGAATTAAGCCTTTTTGGGTAAAACCTTGGCCAGAGCCCCAGTGCTGGCGTGCAGGAGACCACCCACTCACCCATTGTTTGTGCCACCCAAACCAGCCCTGCACAAAGGCGAGGCAGGAGCAACGCTGCTTTAACAGGGCCCGCAATTAAACGCTTGTTGTCCTTCTAAATAACCTGGTCAGCAAACAGGATAAAAGCAGCAGCTCCTCAATAGCACCCAGGCAGCCCCCAGCGTCAATCAAAAGCTCCAGTTTCACTGACACCTTTGATGGCTTTCAATAGCCTTCAAGTGTGACCTAATTCCAACAGCTGGTTCCAGCAGCTGGATAATGGCCGGCACACGGACACCCTGCCGTGCTGCCAGGGGCCAGGACATGGAAGCCTGGCCTCCCTTGGAAAGGGGGAAACATAAAATAAATAAGTCTGTGCCTCTCTCCTAGCTCTGGTTGGATTGTCTGTCTCAGCCCCAGCCAAGAGAACACCAAATAAATTCCCAGCCCCAGCAGCTCTGCTCTTCCCAGGAGCGTGCTGGGCAAAGCCAATCCAGCCCATAATTCTTCGTTTGTCCCCCATGCAGGGTTATTTATTCAGCTTTACACCTATACACACAACTACATCAACCAGGATATCAGCCTGGTTTTACACCCCCAGGCACACACACAGCTACCAACTGATGCTCCTCAGCTCCTCTTTTCCAGCCAATTTCCAGCCTGAAGCAGACCAGGACTGAAGGTAGGGAAGTGGAACTTCCCTGCTGATCAGCCTGGGAGCCTCAAGGGCTTTTCCAGGCCTGAACAGGCTGAACCCACACAAAGCCATGTTTATTTTGGAATACAAGGGGAGGGCAACAGAATCCACAACTCTGCTTTAGGGGAAAATGAGCAGTTTTTCAACTGGAGCTTAAAGTATTTTTAAAAAGTTTTGGATAGCCCCTGAGTGTCCAACTTTCAATCAAAAATATCCTAAAATGACTCTCTGTTTCTGATGATTTCCAAGTTCACAGACAGCAGCAGCACAGAAACACAGGCAACACCTTGTTTCCAGACCCTTCCTCTCCATGTGAGCAAGGACCCAGCTCTCCTGCTGTAACCACACCTTTCTGCAGCTCAGTTTAAGTAAGACTTCAATGAAATCATCATCAAAACATTTAAAGCCCTCCCTATTCATTTGTATGGCAGATGGAATAACCTTGAAGGAAAGAGTCTGGAGCAGTGACTTGCACTTCAGAAAGGTACAAAATGGGAGAAGGAATGACAATTAATATTTTCTTTAAGCTGCAAAACTTAGGCATTTCCCAGAGCTATAAGGCCAAAGAAACTGCCTTGTCTAGCAGCTCCTCAAGTAACAATTTATCTAATCAGGGTGGCAATCAAAGAGAAGATTTTGTGTTTACTGATTGCACTAATCAAAATCACTTTTCCAAGGCAGCTAATTGACAAGTTTACTGCCTGCCACGCGAGTCATAAATCAGATGTCCTGCTCTGCAGGAGCCAAACCTGCCATTCCCAGAGCGCTGCCACCCTGCACTTGACTCCCCAAGTTATCAGCACAGACAATTATTCATCAGCTGAAAATTGGCACATCCAAGGCAAATCAGGGAGCACTGGTGAGGAACACCCCCAGCCCTGAGGCTCTTGAGGAGGAGCTGGCTCCTGCCTTGACCGCATCGCCCTTCTGGAGGATGATTTTACTGCAGCATGTGAATGAAAACACAACACACCACGTGGAAAGTTGCTCTGCATCAGTCCCACTGAATGTGGGGACTTTGACCACATCAGCTGTGGTTTTTCAGGGATGTGTGGGCTCCAGGTGTTTCCCAGCCCAGCCACACTACAAATGCAGCTCTTTCACAACAGTACAGCTGATGAACACAACTTGGACACTGGAGAGAACCTTGTGCCATCCAAGAGGCCTTCCCATTTCTCCTGATGTGATTTTCCAGCTGAAGGTACCAGTGCTTTGATGAAGACATTGGGGACTGAAGAGGTGACTGCAAAAGGGAAGAAGATGCTGTGCTGCCAGACCTAGGAACACCTCTGGGGACTCCAGGCAGAACGTTGTTGGGGTGAATTGGCCCAAGTGCTCATGAATTCCCAACCACACTGTGCAGGCAGACTGCTCCCACTCAGCAAGAGCCTCACTGCAGTGGGGTTTGGGGAGCTGCAGACACTCCTCATCTTCACAGGTCTGCTTGACACCAGACCCACACAATCCATAATCCAGGATGTGTTATGATCTTTAGGCAGGTGAACATCCAAAAGGCTGATCCCAGCAGAAATCCAGGGGTATGCCACCTGGAGGTGTTCTTCTAACAAGGGTTTAAGCAAGTCTGACTCTACCTGGTAGAAGAGGAGCTGAGGCACACGTGGTTCACTTGGCATTGACAGTCCCAGGTGGGCCAGGCTGGGGCCTGACCCTGCAGCCAGGCAGCAGGATGGGTTTTGGGAATGGTTCTAGGGAGCAATGCAGCCCTCAGGCTGTTTGAGCCATCCTCCTGATGGACACGAGCTGTCCTCAGGCCCCAGATAACGAGGCACCGAAAGAAACAATCTCCAAACTCTAAGTCAAGCCCGCCGTAATCCATTGCAAAGACCTGACGCCGCAGTCAGTGCAAATGAGAAGTTAATTAGACTTTAAGTCTAATCTCCTAGGACAGCCTTAGCAGAAGAGGAGGAACAACACCTCCCAGTGAAGTGCCAGAGGACACATTTGCAGCGTGCAGCACTGCAGTGTCCCACGAAAGCAGAGCGCCAGGAAGTGACTCTGGAGAGCACGGCTGGCGCATGACCCTGCAGAGGGAAGGAGCCTCCACGAGGCAGCTCCACCTGGCTCCTCTCCCTGCTGCTCCACACAACAGCAGCACAGCAACCTCTGCCTCGTGGAAAATGCAGCACAAGGAGGAGGAAAGAAAAGCCCAACCAATTGCTCTGAGGTTTGCCAGGCACACCTGCAGAACGGTGACTGGGGATGGCTGTGGCGCTCCCAGGGGGAGGAGGCCTGCATCAAAGAGAGCCATCAGACAGTTTTCCAAGGCCAACAGATGGACAGGGATTTCTCCTCTAGCAGTGGCTCCAAGCCTCCTCAGTTTGAACCAGTCTATGGCACTGCTTGCAGAGAACTGCCTGTTCAGCACAAGGGGCTCAGGTGCCACAAGGATGAGAGCTCGGGAGTGCCTCATTGGCAGGATCAGGTCCGTGGACATGGGACAGACAGAGCACATTGGAACATTTCCCTCAACACATCAGGACTCAGCAGGAACAGCAGCACAGGGACTGCTGGGCTCCCAAAAACCTCCCCAAAACCACATAATTATTCTCTTTTTGGAGATGAATTTGCAACGCCTATCTGGTAGCTCTGCCTTCCCCACATTCTTCTTTCCAGATCGTATTTAAGCACAGATAAATAAGTGAAATAGATGAAGAGAGATGATGTTTAGACCAACCCAGCTGTGAGAAGCAGGAAGCAGAGGGCACTTACTTGACAGCAGTTTGGGGATCTGCTGCTGGCTGCCCATGAGGGGCCTGGCGTAGGGGCTGCCATAGGCTCCGAGTGGCACAGCGTTGGGGTACATCCCTGGCATGCCCCTGTCCCTTGGCATTGTGTGCCTGTAACAGGAAGAAATGGCAAGGCAGTGGGTCAGGATGCTGTGCTGAGCTCCATCTCCCAGCACAGATGCCTCCCAGCCCATCCCAAGCCCCCTCTCTTTCCTCTGAGCCAGGGATGCACCAGTGGATCAGGGCCCAGGCACATCCCTACACAGACGGGCCTGGGGAGCTGCTCCCAGGGAAATGCTCAGGTTTCCAATGGCACAGCTGTGCTTTTTATTGTGACTGTGACATGCAAGAGGGCTCTCAAGTGCAGCCCCAGGACAGCTCTGCTTTTCCTTCCTAAAAGGGAGTGCTTTTCCTTCTTGCAGCTCCCCCAGAGCTGTAAGATGAAGAATGTATTTTCTTTTCCTAAGGAGACACTCCAGAGTCCAACTTTATTTGCCAGTCTTCTTTAAAACGTTCTCTTCTCTGGCTTTGATAAATGCATTCCTTTGCACTCCCCATATGGAAACCCATTTAATTTTTAAAGCTTGTTTATAAAAGCTTAAAATACATTCCTGTCTTCATTAGCAGTCTTAATTATCACTTGTCCATAATATTCTCATTGTACCTACAAGCAAGCATCCACCCAACAAGTTTTAAAAAACCCCAAACAACAGGAAAGTGACTTAGAACTACCTAGTAGGGGAAAAAAAATCAAAAAGCAAACAAGGCATTACTGCAAAATCTCTGTAATGTTCATTTTCAGCAATATTGAATTTAAATATCACATGCTGAGGTGTCCAACATGGAAAACTAGCACCTAAGCTTGGACACTCCATGCCCAATCCCTTTATTTTTTTTAATTTAAAAAGGGAAAGGGAGGAGAGTCACCCCAACAAGACAGCAGTAACCCCACAGCCTTACCCCAAGGTTCTGAATGCTGACTGGTCCAAATGCACTGGTTTCCTGTCCCTGTTAAAGCCAAGCTGTGGTCTCCAAGGCCTGCCATCATTGTTGGTTTTTTCCCAGTCTCCTGGCTTCAGAACTGGAGCAGGTTTCCTGAACAACAAGAACAGTTCCATAAGTACTTGTCAGAGCAAATACTCAGATGGATAAACCAGAATTGAATTATTTGAAAGCTGACAGCTGACACTTACTTTGCCCCAGGTAACACTGTGGCCTTGAAAACAAAGTCTTCAGCAAATTGTGGATCTTTGAATGAGATGCTAGAAGAAAGTATTTGAGAATTAGGTTCATTGCATAATGGAGACAAAGTGAAATAGCAGTCACTGCTTTATGACCAAGAAAGCTAAAAGCAAACAGATAAACAGGATAATCTCACTCTTCCAGCTGGAATTCATGTTTTCCAGGACCAAGAAAGAATGAGGCAACAAGGAAAGAGAATAATGGTTCCCTGGAAAATTCAGACTGAGTGACACAGCCTGAAGAGCAATGCCCTGACTGCACTTACCACCTCCAAAAACAGGAGGAAAAACCCTTGTGACAGAGAAACAGGGAGCAGCACAGAACAATTCCAGCCTCCTGACAGTGGCAGATGGAAAAGCCAAACCCTTCCTTTAACTGATCACTCACAGGAACTACATCCCCATTTAGGACATCCTTCCTACAGAGTCCTGACAAAGTGTAACTCAGCATTTATTACTTCTCTGCACAGCTGTTGCTCTGGTTGAACCAAGCTGTGCCTCTCTGGAGATAAAAATGACACAGATCACAGTGATTTTCAGTGTTCTGGGTGCTGCACTTTGCACACCCTTGCATGGAAGCCCACAGTTTACTGACCTGACTGCAGAGTTCTGTGTCAGATCCCGCAGCATGGGAACAGGAGACTGCACCACCCTGGTGAAGAGAACAACCTCTGTCAAAACACCACCAAACACATTTCTCACCATCTGCTGCTCTGCCAACTAAGCCTGCAAAGCATTCATTGCAAAGTTAACTTGCCTGTCCCCTAAACCAAGTACTTCTCTAAGCACTGGAGTGACTGAATCCTTATTTCCTAATGTCACCTCTTTTGCAGCAGATGTGTGGGGACTCTCTAGGGTCTGTCTAGGGAAAGCAAGGCTGGAAGAGGTTGCTTGCTCCTGTTGTCTCCAAGAAAAACTCTAACTTGGTGACATTCTTCTCAATCATGACAAGAATGGAGAAATGTCTATTAGAGTGATCTGAGGTACATTTTCTGTCCAAACAAGCCACTGTTTGTGCACTTAATGCAAACAAGGCACTGAACACCTGCTTGTATCTCTGAGCACACTGAGAAATGAGTGTGCCTCCCCTCCTACAAGGTGAAAATTATACTGATCATTCCTCAGGCTGGATGCATTCTCAGGAAAACTAAAAGTATAAATATTCTTAGTATGTGTAGCTGGGAACAGCCCTGATTTTAGTGCTGCAGATTAAATGGACCAAGCCAAAATATATCTAAGCTATCACTACCTGGATTTTTCTCTGATGTAATGCAGATTAGCATACAAAAAGGAGAGTTTTGGGGTTTTTAGGCAATATGCACTAATGGGAAGTCACATCAGCCCACATTAACATCCACACAAAAGCAGAGAAACCAAAACATGACCCTACTGAACCAGGCCACTGAGCACTACCACTTTTATTATCCAGGCCTTGTTTCCTCACAAAACAATAACTAAACACATAAAAATCAGCCTTCCACAGGCAAAATGACAAACAAAGGTTCCTCAGCAAATAAACAAATGCATTAGAACCTTTTAAAGATATCTGAGGCTGCTTTAAAAGCCAAGTTGAGAGGTCAAAAAAAGGGACCATAGAATGCAAATTTCACTTGCTGGGGATTTCCCCTGTGCTGGAGGTAACACAGCCCTGCTCTGAACCCTCAGACCTACACACCTAGCCTTGTCTGGAGCTTTAATTTCCTCCTTGTGGGCACAAAAGCACTTCTGCTGCCATAAGAGCAGGAGGGGTCCTCTAGCAGCAAGAGCCCACCCCAAAGGCCACACTCACTGATCCGGCAGGACGGCGTTGTCGTTCAGGGTGAGCTTTCCCTGGATGCCGTGGCACAGCTCCGGTGGGATGTCCACTGCCTAGGGAGGAAGTTTTCAGCTGCAGCACTTCAGACCTCCCATCTCACCATTTCCCCTGAGCAACAAGTGCAACTTACCTCTGTGTTCTTGGTCTTGTACTGCTCCACGATGAAGTCACAGAGTGGATGGTGCTTCCCGACAAAGAGAACATCACCGCCAAGGCTGTTCCTCCTGCCTGGAGAAATGATGGGAATGGGGCAAGAGTTCAGGGGAAAGAGGGAAGGAAGGAATGCAGCAAACCAGCAAGGCTGTCCCCTGGTGACACCTCCACAAAAGCCAAGTTTCACTGTGATTTAGGAGAAAGCTCTGAACGTTCCCTGAGAACACAGGAATGTCCTGCGAGAGCAGGATGTGTCTGGTCCCAAGGACAGCTGGCAGGCAGTAAAATAATGGGCATCTTGTGTTCAGTGGAAGAATGCTGAATTTAGAATAGAGTAGCTCTGCAGATATAGACAGAATTGATAAAAAAGCAACCCCAAACCCCACACACCTCCACAGTTTATCTACAAGAACCAGATGTTATTTCTGTACAACAGAGAAACAAACATTAGCCTTTATAAGCTGAACAAAAGAAATCCACTCAGGATCACTCTGATTACCAGCAGCACCCCTGAGAAAGAGTCTGTCATAAACTCAACCCAACCAAACATTTAGGAGACCTTGTGCATTAGTTTACAGTGAAATTCATAGGTGCCAAGAAAACACCCCAATTCTTTAGCCCAACACCCCAATTCTTTAGCCCACCACCCCAATTCTTACTCTCTTCAGGTGTGAGGTCAGGGTACACTTCCTCCAGGGCAGCTCTGAGGCGTCGCTCATCCACAAAGGGCAACAATGCCACACCTGGCAAAACCAAAACAGTGTTTCCTCCCACTTGTTGAAAAAACCCAGAACATCCCCAGAAACAGACACCAGCATGGCAAGCTCTGATAGGATTCCTTAGCCAAGGAACAGCCAGAACAGTGTGAATCTGAAGGAATCACACTTTTGCTTCAGAAGTCAGATCCTTCTGTAGATTTATTCAAACAAAACCTGTTGCACTCAAACTGAAAACCTAAAACTTTAATTGCAGTGTAAATTACACCCAGCCAAAGAATCTGGCAGACCTTGGAAATTAATATTCTCTAAAGAAAGGAAAAGTTGCATAAATGCTGTAGCTCTTTTTCCATTCTTTGTGTACTTCAAAATATTTCTATATTCCCCAAAGTATTTTTGGCACAGTACTAATGAGCCACTGATTGTGCAGAACAAGATCCATTAATTAAATGCAAAGGAGACAAAAGACAATTACACACTGAGGCTGATAAAAAGAGAAGAATGATTACTCTAGTTCAGGACAAATGAACAAATCTAGAATGACTGCTGAAATTACCAATAATCATTGCCAATCCAAAACCAGTCACTGATTCATAATTTGCTCTTCATACTAATTTCTTTACAAAAATACACCTGCTGTAAAATACTTGTCCTTACAACAAGTAACACAAGTTACCTTTGTGCAGTGTTTTCTCACTAAGATAATTTCCCAATTTCTTTCTGTTTTTACAGGTTTTTAAGACTAATGTCTAAAAATTAAAAAAAGGAGAGCTGAAGTTTCACCTTGCCAAGCATACTTCTTCCCATTCAAATCAATAGCAAAATCTTCAGGATAGAAGTCAATGATGCTTGATTCCTGGAATTGGAAAAACAAAAATCACCCTTAAAGCCAACTTTGACACGGGTTCAGAATGTCACGTGGTTCCAAACAGAAAGGTCTTTGATAACAGAAACAGCTTTCATTAAAAGCCATTTAAATACAAAGTGAGGATGGGCACTTGCACTACTCAGAGATTTAAAATAAGAAATTAAGGAGGAGAGAAAAATTAGGATATGGAGGAGAGCTAATCAGGGTAAGTTATCTGGTCCCCAACTAAGTTTTGGAAGAGTTCTGGAACAAACTAAACCATCTGAAGCGTAAGAGAGCTGGGAAATGACATCTGGAATTCCAAGAAATCACTTTTAAGGATTTTGAAGAACCATTTCAATCTTCCAAACCCTTTCCTCCTAGTCTGCAGCATTTCTCTGCCTGAAGTGAGAAGCAGCAGGTCTCCTTCACACCAGTGCAAGATGACCTGAGCTTCCAGACAGGAATACAAGAGGGATTCTCACTGGGTCTGTCATGAGTTTCCTCCACGTTGGCGGCAGGAAGTTTCCACTGGCGGCCGGGAACACTCCCATCAGCTGCTCAAGAGGCTTGAACTGTAGAGAACAGACAAGCAGGTGTGGGACACTTGGAATGAGAGGGCAAATCAGCAGTGAAAGAACTGATAAATCAGGAGCCCTACCGGTTTGGAGCCCTTCTCAAAGTCTGAAGGCATGTCTGCAATGCCCTCGAAGTCCGAGGCAAAGGGAGCGTAGTGGAAAGGGTAATACCAGTTCCAGGATGCACAGCCCTGGGCAGGGAGGTGGGAGACACAAAAATCAGACATATCAGCACATGAAAATCATGCAACCCAGTCACCAAACATGACAAGATGGCAGAGAACAGTTTACACTCCTGTTTCCCCCAGTTAAAATTCCGATGCTAACTTGGGGAGGTGTGGGAGCAGAGACCCCCAGCATGCCCTAATGGGTGTGCAAATGTGAACAGTATTTGCTGTAGACATGCTCAGAAGCATTCTGGTTTTCACTGGTGCTCCTCTCTCCAGCACCAGCACTACTGCACACTTGGAGTAGCACTTTGCTCTTCCCCTCTCCTCCTCCTGCCTTGAGCAGTGGGGAATACAAAGTGTCTCCTCAGAAAGGAGAGAACCAAGCAAACTCAAAACACACCAGAACACCGTGCACCTCCTAAAGGAAACGTGGCTCCAGAGGGTCTAAGTCAAGCTTTCACCTCCTCAGCTATTTTTCTTAGCAGCACCACTTGAAGCAAAAGCCCACTACTATTCTGACTTCCAGTTCTGAACGATTAAATGTCAACAAGGCTCCTCCAGTGATATTTTTGGTACACAAGTACAGCACCTATAATTATTCTCTGCAGTCCTTCGGACAGACTTGGAATGTTTCAAAAGCCAGGTGGATTGCTTTCATTCTTCTTTCTTTTTTTTCCCTTTCCCCCTTCCCCTCTCCAAGCAGATGTTCCCTCTAGTGGGACATGCCCTGCATTATTAGCTTTCTGTAGGAACAGGAAGGCATGCAATATTTTCTGGCACAAGTTTTATGGACAGCCAGCAGCAGTTATTGGAGTCAATTTTTATTATGGTGAGAAGAAAAAAAGCCAAACAAAGATCCTCAAGCAAACTTATTCTGAAGTTCACTTAGCCCAACAGCTTCCTAACCTCATTTCCATATCAGCAGGGAGTGATTTTCCAGCTGCTCCATCCCCATACAACAGACTGGAATGGTCTTGTGCTCTTGTACCACTGAAGGGGACACTTTTACCTACAGCTCACCTGAAGGCTCATTTCCACCCCTGGAGGCAGATGGGCACATAGAGAGCTGTGGGAAAATGCCCTGTCATGATTAAAAAAACCACAGTTTCCCTGTGCCCAGGATCCTGATAATTCCCACCTATAAAGGCATCCAGGTGACATCTGTCCTTCACAAAAGGAGGTCATGCACACAAGGATGTGGGGAACTCAGCTTCCCTGCAGATGAGCTGCACCAGAGCTTGCAAACCTTAAACTTGATGATTTTCATCCTCCATAACAGATGAGTCAGAGCTCAAATTCAGGGAATGGTTAGAGCAGGAGGGAAGGGGACACATTCCCATTTTGTTCCAACGGGAGAGTGAAAAAACCTATTGGAAATTGCATTTTGTAGGCACCTGAGGTATCTGCCCTGGCTGTGCTCCCAGCTTGATAGGCAGCAGCCACTGAGGAAAAACACAAAGTTTTAAGAACACAGCCCTGTGTGGAAGCTACAAATTCCTGCTGAGACAGGACAAACTCCTGGGCTGGGGCACACTGTGCTCCCATGTCACCCAGCCAGTCTAACTGACTTTGCCTTCAGGGCACGGAGCTCCTCATTAACCATCAGTGCAACAAACCTCACCACAGCCCACTAATCTCTTGCCAATCTGACATCTCAATTATCAAAAGATTTAAATCTGATACAGATTACTTCAATCACAACACACTTCATGGAGCAGCATTACAATCTTCAGAGGAGACTGACAACTCTGTCCCTGGCAAATGCTTACTGGCATTTCAAGGGCTTTGTTCTTTGTTGTCTCATTTAGGCACCTGCAGTGTCATTATTTGTGGGAAAGGGAAAACAGCAGCGGTTCTTGCTGCACCAAGCACTGCTACCAGATATGAGAACCAGAATCCTGGAATCACTGAAGGTGGAAAAGAGCTCTGAGGTGAGAATCCAACCTGTGACCAATCACCACCTTATCAACCAGATCAGAGCACTCAGTGCCAGTTGTTCCTTCAGCAGCTCCAGGGATGGTGAAACTGCCATTCAAACCCCCAGTGTCAAACAGAATGGGCACAAGTTTCTTTTACAGCTTCAAAACAACCCCACAGCTTTTCCAAAACGAGCACCAGACTGAAACAACTTCAGACAAGAAATTTTGGGGTACCTGATAATAATATCTGAGAACCCAGCAAAGCCCTTCCACGTAGGACTGCACAACCTTGCGGCGGAATTTCTCATCTGACGCGTCCACATCAAATTTGTTTTTATAGTAGCGCTGCTTCCAGCCAGTTTCCCACAACCTGCAACACAGCCCGGCACAGGTAACATGTTAACACAGATGGGCACCTCAACAGATGCACATCTGCACGTCTGAATTACAGTGTAAAACAAAGCCTCTTGCTACTTCAGTTGCCATTTATATACAGTTTAAATGAAAGCAGAAAAAGCCATGCTCAGCAGCAAGAGAATAAAATGTGACTGTGGCAGAACTGACAGAGTTTTCCTGCTACCTCAAATATAAAGGCAAGCAAATGCATAACAATGTCTGTGTTCTGCTGCTGTTCAGACAAGCTGTGATTACCAGAGGCACTCCTGCAGCTCAGCACCCTGTGCTCGGTGCCTCACACCAGATGAGCTCCCTTTCACACAGGATTTTCAGTCTCTCAGGCCAGAGGGGGACGTTGGGATCACAGGAGCCACCTTGGCCCCAGTTCATCCTTCTTTCACACAGCTCCCCCTCATGTCTGTCCACAGATGGGGCAGGGAAAACAAACACTGGTTCCTCTTTCACATGGGCAGCTGCACCCTTCAGCTCTGCTGCATCATGTCAGCAAAGAACCAAAGTGGTTAAACCACATAATCCCTTAATAATGATTTGTTTTCTTACAGAGAATTTTATTCCAAACCACTCCAAGAGCTCACCTCAAGCTGACACTGGTCAGATCTCCCAAATCCCAGAGCCCTAAATCCTGTGTATGGAGCTTTAGGACAGAGCCCTGATCCATTTATGCTTTCTTACAGGATGCACATCCCTTTGGCTCTGCAGAGCATCTTCCCTTGCTTCTGTTTTGAGACAGTTGCTCAGGACACTTCCTAAACCCTTCCAGGACAACTCACACTGATGAACAGGCAGAAAAGCCAAGAGATGCTTTCAAGACTTCCAGAAAAGCAGGTAAGCAAGAACAGAGCTCCTGGCACTGAAGGCTTGAGGGATGGTGTCAAGAACATCTGCAGGCTCTGAGCTGCCTGGCAGATAGACAATTGCATAAATTCAAAAAAAAAAAACCTTTCTGTGAGATAAAACCCATCTGTAGCCAACTGCAACAATTTGTTCTGGTTTCAAAGTCATACTAAATACAGAATTTATTTTCACAAACAGTGTGGTCGTATCTAGGACATCAAGGCAGTTCTTCTTTTTATTTACAATGGCAAGCATAGAATTAATTTCTACTCAGAAAAGGACATGAAAAAATATTCTGAGCTACAAAAGCTTAAAACAACTGTGCTTGAATGTAGCACATCCTTTTCCTTGGCAATACCAACCCTGTCGGAACCACTGCTGCTCGTGAATCACCACAGTTCATTCATATTGCTCAAGCTTCTTTTAGCAGCTCTGCTAACACTCAGATGGAAATCAGATGGAGTCACTTATCCTTAAAATTTATTATTTTATATAAAAATACTGCTTGATAGATTAAAAAAAAAATCATTCTGTTCAGATATAGACACACTGGAAAGAAAATAAGAATGAGAGCAAGAATTGTGATATTGCTAGAGGTGATGGGCCACATGCCACAAATATATTGTGATGACTGTGACCAGAACTCCACAAGGAAAGAACCCTGAGTGTTAAGCCATGGGTGGATGTGGGCAGACTCCACAGAAAACAAACCCCTGTGGCTGCACTTCTCAGGAACAGCTGTAAGGGCCTTCACCCTCAATGCAAACAGCAAGAGTTTCATTGAAACCCTTGACCAGTGCAGACTCACTGGTGGTTAATTCCCAGAAAATTCCTGTCTCAACCATCCCAGGCTCAGCCCTCCTGAGACAATGCAAGAGCTCAGAGACAAACCAGGGCCTGCTGCAAACCAAAGATGGAGGAGAGCACTGATACTGCTGCCCACGTGTGCGTTAAACAGCTCCCAGATTCCAGGACGGGCGGCATTCCGCTCACATAATCAGGGAATGTCTCGCCAAGCTCTGGTCTCAGAGGGAGCACTGGCTGGGAGGCTGCAAACCTGCATGCATACTAATCTGGATACTTAGCTTGAACAGCCAGAGCTCACCCATCTCACTGGAATTTACTGGATATCTTCACCCTCCACATTAATTACCGCTGGATAAAAAGATCACAAAAGCATCCGAAGGCAGCAGCGCTGCACTGAGCTAAATGGCATTAATTAGGCTGCATCTATCTCAGCAATTTGCTAACAAAGTGCTACAAAAAATGGCTTCACCTGATATTATCCTCTGGCTCAGGTTCACTGTCACTGTCCTCAGGTTTCCGCTTAATTCCTCCTCCCAGGGACGGGCTGCTGTCAGGAGTCAGGCTGGTGTTTGGAGATGCTGAAGTTGTCTAGGGTCAGAATTATTGGAGAGAAACAGGGGAAGGTTGGAGGGGGGAAGAGGAAGACTTATTAGGCTTTTAAGAATGAAGTTAAAATTAACAGCTCTGTGATAATCTCAGGCCTTCTTTTCAGTTCCAAAAAAACTCCAGGCAAAGGCTGCACAACCCATCATAGCCAAGGGGCAAAAGGGAAAACCACATCCCTGTTAAAAAGCAGGCATTGACGCACAAAGGCAAAGATGAGAAAGAAACAGGTGCAATAAACACATATGAATTGATTAAAAAAGGCCATTCTGGATATAGTCCAATTATGGAACACCACTGCAGCTTCTTCTGCAACTTCCTTTTGTGGCACTAGTGAAAAAAAGGTGCTTCCAACTCAGAACTGCCAGAAATACTCTAAGCTCCCTCACAGCCGGCTCTTAAACTCCTCTCAAATTTATCTATTTTAATATTAGAGCCTAAAAGTAACGTCTCCCGTTCCATAAAGGAACTCATTTTTGTAACTCATGTGCAAAAAAGTTTTGAGATTAAAAGGGAAGAGCAGCAGAAATTAAACCTTGTAAAAGCACATTGTATTTAGACTTCAGAGACAGAACACACATCTCTGTGATGAAAAAGAACTTTTAATCTGTTCGCTGTTTGGATGAAGATTTATACCAAGAAAATATTTGTCAAATTTGTTATTTAAAGCTAGCAGGACTTCTAACAGAGCACTTATTTCCAGTTTTCCCTCATTAATACCTTGCCCAAAACTTCATCCAAGCTTCTCCCTTCTCCAGGGAAAAGCATCATTCCAAGCAGAACTAAAGAAGACAATTTTATTCAAGCATGCTTAGAAAAATCACTTATTAAAAGCCACTTCCTTGAGGAACCATGTTTGAGGTGCCAGCTTTTCAAGAAAACTTGACAGAGCAGACAAAAAGGTGCCAGGAGTAACACAGGCTGCAATTCTTTCCTTTCTCTGTGCCAATGCCTCAGAACATCCACTCACCGAGTTCTGCCTCTCGTGCATCCTCATCTCAAAGGCAGCTTGTCGAGGGTTACAGATTGCCTGAGGGCTGGATCGATTTCCCAGGGCTTGAGGGGAAAACTGACCACCAGGAATAAAGGAAGGCTGATCCCTCTGCAAGATAAACACACAGACAAGGCTGCTGAAAGGGCTGTGTGATCTCTCCAGCACTGGGATGAAGCTCTCTTACAATTTTCAGATTAACATTATGGGGAAATGAATGTACAAAGGCACATTTTCCAGTACAGAATAGGAAAAAAAAAATTAACCTTTTTTTTTTAACTTAGAAATAGTTACACACAAGCCAGAAAACACCATGACTACACCTGCAGTTTCAACATCCAAAACTAAAGTAGACATTTAAATTCTTGCTAGTTTCTGCATTGGGTAAGGAATTGACTTACCTTCAATCTCTTCCTTTTTTCTTTTTGTCGTCTTTTAAAGTTATCCTAAATGAAGAACAACAGGAAATTAAGTCAGTCAAGGACACAGACTCCTTGGCAAATGATTTCATTATAATCCTCAACTGACCACACCATGAGGTTTTTAGGGAATGTTCTGAATAAGGCATGGGTCAATTCCTGTATCTGTAAATCCAACAGAAATGGTATGGAATTTTCTACCCTACCCTGAAAATCTGTGGGGGGAAAAAAAAAAACAGCTGGGTACCCAAAGCTCCAAAACTTTGGTAAGGATTTAAATGATCTACTAAATTTAGCTGCAGCCTTATTTGGGGGTGACAGCAGTGTCAAAGTACACAGACTCCTTGCCTGCACTGCAGAGCTGCCCAAAAAAATGTCAGAGAGACACTACAGTCTTAGAAATACAAAAAGAGACTCAATGAAAGATATTTCTTATTCTGTGATTCCTGGGCCAACTGAAAACTTGAACATCAAACTGGCATTTCCAGGAAAAGAAACTCAGCTGGAAGCACAAGATTCTTTTTTTGAGCCTGGAAGAATTCACCAGAGATTACAATGAAAATACACATTTTGGGTATTTTTCTTATTTAAAGAAGTGTCTGGCTAGTAGTAAGCAATTAAAACCTAACTCCAAGAGTGTCACAACAACAACAAAAAAATTACATCGTCATCTTTCCTCTTTTTGAAAATACTGTCTTCAACTTCCCCAACAGCCAGCATGATCATCTGGACTCGCTGCAGGTTCACGAACCCACTCTCAGTCAGGTAGCCCTGCAGGTCAGAGAATAACAGAGTTGAAAAGCAAGCCCTTTTTGTGGCAAAGACCCAGATGTTTTTAAAGGAAAAGGAAAAACTCTCACCCCGGTTTTGTGCACCACGTTTTTATAGATGTTCACCAAGCGATCGATTGCTCCCTCCCTAAACACAAACCAAAGGGTGAGACTCTGGGTAGGGGAAAGCAGAGGTGTTCTGGCAGGAAAAGAACACAGATTCTCATTTACCTGATCTCCAGAGATGGCAGATGAGGGAGGAAATCATTCCCCACAAAGAAGCACATGAAGACCCAGTCATCAACACTCCTTTCAAAATCAAAAGTGAAAGGCAAGCTGGCCATGGTGAGCTCTCTCTCCAAGTACTGCAACACACACAAAAGCAAAAGGAGCTCAGAGAACACTGCAGGGGTTTGGATGGAATTTATAGGAATTTATAGTTTTGGATGGAATTTATAGCACCTCACCTCTCGCAGGACACACAGGCGGATGAAGATGAACTCTTGCTCTGAGACCGGCAGGGAGTCGGCAAACTGATCGTGCTGAAACCAGAGGGGACCCACATCAGATCCAAGTGCATTCCACAGCTTCTCCAGCCCCACTAGCAAGGCTTGCATCAAGAGCTGAGAGAGATCCAAAACCAGACTCCCAAACCCTTGTGCCAAGTGTGTATTTTGCTGCTTTGCACATCTGTTCAGTTACTGATTGTTCTCATTCAGTGGGAAAAGCCCCGAACAACAAAACACCACAAGCATGGATATCAGGTTTGGCATGACACTTCTGTATTTTTACTTCCAAGGGGAAAGCTAGGTATTCCCAGCAACAATTTGCACCATGCTTCAGCTAAAACAAATAGCAAGAATGATTTGAGAATCTCCTTACACACTACAGATTAAAAAATCCTAGAATAGCAAAATTCTTACCTTTCCTTGTTTCTCTCTGGGCAGACCTTGGCAATCCTTAACCTCATGCCCCATCTGGTTACAGAGAGCACAAGGCTTGGGTTTGTTTGGTTTGAACTCTTCCCTAATGATGGTGAAGTTTGGTTCATGTGTAGCTAAGCCAAGCATGATCAGATCAGCTACCAAGCAAGGGAGAAGAATAAAATGCGATTAAGGATAAATATAATCAAGTTTTGGTTGTTTTTTTTTTTTTTTTTAATGTTTAGAAGCAAAGTGGATTCTGCTTCAAGCAGGATACTGATGTGGTTACCCAGGAACCACAAGCAAGAGAGAACTCACCATCAGCCCCACACAGACAGTGGTGAGTGTTTGGGTCGTGGTTGGGTTGAGCTGCACAAAAGAAAATTACATTTTGTCAAAGTCATGTAAGTAAGTTATTACTGAGCTTAACTTAAAACAAAATGTCCACATTAACTGGAATTTTACCTCTTTGTCTCCTGATGTAATCCATGATTTTATGCTCCCCTTCACCAGGAGCACTGGCATCTGACAAAATAACCTGAAAACCATTCAAAGCATGGCAAAAATTAATGCTGACACAGGAAAAAAACCAGTAACTTATATACTGAACACAGCATCTGACTTATGAATACCTGAAATTATAACTTGTCGTTTGAGCTAAAATGTTGTGATTTAAGACGAATTTATTTACAAGCAAGGAGCAAGTGAAGAGACTTTCACTTTCCTCTACCAGTTCCAGGCTGAAGCTGACACTGCTTCAAATTCCACTCAAATGATCACATCACGTTTGATGCGTCCAATAAATTATCAGGGCAATGAAATGGGCACTAGAGAACTCCCAGATTCAGCTCATTGATGCACTGAAACATGATCTCATCACCCCTCCTCACCCTGATGAGAATTAGTGTTTATAAAACCCCTGTCTGATGGGGGGAATCAAGCAGAGCCAACTGCCCTCTAATTAGAGCATTTGAACAGTCAGCTCGTGGCACACAGCTCAGGCAGCTGCATTTCCTGCCTGCACTGCTCTTGTGTGCAGCACACACAGGGCTGTCACAGACAGAACTGGGGCAGTGGAGCGGCTGGGCAAGACCAGGGGAGAATCTCCAAGCACAGAAAGGCAAGAAAGCTGGGACATCTTATTTTCACTGCCGGCCATTAGAGCAACAGAGAAAATGCAGCCTGAAAGAGCAATTACAAAAAAGAAACTATGCAAAAGATAGAACTACAATGTATCTTGTACACGACAGACATGACACTTCCCCCGAAAGCAGAAAAAGTTTTCCTAAAGCCCTGTCTCCCCATTATGTGAAATTGTGGCTTCCAGCAGCAAACCTGCTCCTTGTCCTTCAATGAAATCACAGCAAATGGTGCTGGGAGATGGAGTTATCAGCCCGGAATGGATCTCTAAAGTCTCAGACGGATGTGTGTGCTGGCCTGCTGTTAATAGCAGCTCACAGCTAGGCCAAGAGACAAATCTGTTAAATTTCTACTCTTCAATTGGATCTCAGCCCAGCCCAAACATCTCCTCCATCTCCCTCAAGTGTGAAACTCACTGTCAGGTTCTTCCAGCCTGGGTCGCTGTTCAAGCGGTCAGCGATGTAATAGCGGAGGCATTTAGCAAGATTGTCCATAAACTCAGTTCCCTGCAGAGGGTTGGAAGGAAAGGAATTAAACCAACATTCAGCCCCTGGCAATTGCTGGGTACAGGGCCAGGCCACTCACCGGGGTGATACAGTTGCTGTCAAACCTCTCCTTCACCTCCTCTGGAGGCAGAAAGCCACCTGGAGCAACACAGAGCAAAATTACACCCAGATGGAGCACTGCCAACCTTTTTGCATGGCAAAACCCAGACAGCTCCCCTGGCAATAATTAACTCATTGAAACCAGTTTGTTTAATAAAATTCCCACGAAACCAAACCAAACCAACCCTTACCATGGTATTATCGCCATTCTACGAGGTGCTGCCACATTTACAAACATTGTTACTCAGCAAGGCGATTTCAAAGCCCAGCCAGCAGCAATGCACTCCCCTCTCACTCCAGCTGTGTCACCACCACCCTCAAAGTTGCTCTGACTTTTGTTTCCTCACTGATTCAGAGTTTCCACTGTCAAGTAACTCCCCTTGCTGGCAGCTTATTATCCCTGTAGAGGAGTATTTCCATCTGATCCCTGCTTTTAAGCCTCAATCCTCCTTTCATCAAGCCCTACAAACGTGTACTTCCTTCCAGAAGGGTTTTGGTTGTTTCTCACTGCATTTATCCCTGCTCTTCTGTTCAATTTATTTTCAAAAGGAATTAAGAGCACTCAACACAAACTCATTTCAGGCAGGAGACTGAAGAAGAAAAGATGACATTTTGTTTTGTCTCAGTTCTTAACTTTGGAAAACACAGATCCAGCCTTCCCCAGGCTTCTTCTCCTCTTCTCCCAGCAATGCACCCACAGCCCCACTCTAAACCCTACTGAGGTGATCAAACAAGGTGATTCTCAAGGAAAAACCTCTGATAAGGCTGCTGCCCTACCTTTGGCCAGAATTTCTTGTCGGATTTTTTGCTTCTCCTCAGCAGCTTCCATGCCCTCCTTTGAGGCTCTGAATCTCCTGGACCGCTGTTGATTCATTTTGGCACGTGGGGCCTAAAAAAAGTACAGGAGAGCTTGGGTCACTTTTTGCATCTAGACAATCTCTCCTGTCCTGAGAGATGCTTTGGGTCATAAGTTATTACAAAGAGCTGACCTCTCATCAGACCTAATGGTGGCCAGGTTGGATGGAGCAACCTGTGCTAGTGGAAGATGTCCCTGCCCATGGGGAAGGTCCCTTCCAGCACAAACCATTCCATGATTCTGTGTACTGAGGGGAGATGAGGATTTTCCAGCTGGAAACCCAGTGTGTCAATACTCACCACTCCATCTATGGCCATGTAAAGGAGTCTCCTTGGTCTCACAATGTTGAAGATCCTGTCGATATACTCAAAAATTGCCACCATCATCTCATCTTCATTTTTGGGCGCCGGCCTAAAACACAGAGCATTCAATTTAACACCTGAAATGCTGTCAGTAAAGAGAGAGATATGGCACCTGCAAAGAGCCAGAGAAAGAGCCTTACTTGTCCTCTGGGTGTGTGCAGGGGTGGATGATGCCATTCATGTCCAGGTAGAGGTTGTCGAACTCCACCTCGTTGGGGTTGGGCTTGCTTGTGTCAATGGGGACCTTGACACCATTGCACTCTTTGACCTGGGGATGCAGTGAGGACAAGGATTTTAGCTCATGAAAGTCTGTTTTGGTTTTAAGAGCAGCAGAAGAAAAAGAGAACAATAAGTACCCGCACTACCTGCAACTGCACTTTCCACTAATTAACAGCACTTCTTTCTACAGCTGCTTTTAACCAGAAAACACAATGATGAGTTATGGAAGAGTTGGTTTTTTTCTCCTGACAAAAAGTTCCCATATCTCATATTATTTCTGCATCCTAAACCACCTAGAGCCACCTGTGTGTCTGGACAGCTTCAGCAGTGAATTCTTCAACATCCTCAACAACCATGGTCACTTTTGTTTCCTCACCATAATTTCAGGTTTGTTTTGTTTGGGCCTTTGTTGTCGTTGGGCTTGTGGTTTGGTTTTGTGGTTAGTTTGGTCAAAAGGCAATTAGCAACACTGATTCTCCCTTCCACCAGCCTCGGGCATGAAACACACAGATTAAACCTCAAGAGCATGGATGAGACGGGACCTGAGCAAGGAAAAGCCTGATGATTTTCAGAGGAATTCTGGCTGGAATGGGTTATAACACACCCAAAGGTGGAACAAAGTGTGCTCTTGAACAGCTGGGCATAAAGCCATGTTTAAAAATTAATGGCATGTTCTGAGGTGAAAGCTACGGTCACAGGAGTGCCTGGGATGGGGAAAACTGGGATACCGCTGGTCTCCCATCACATGGGGCTCAGCAGCTGCTGCTGAGCCAACATCAAGCCCTTCCCAAACTTCTGCCTGCAGACTGCGACTCACTGAGTGAGTTCCCCACATCTCTGATGGAGATTCTGAAAGAAAAACCCCAAAACTTACAGATTATGCTGTCAACTTTGGACAATTTTCCTGCTTAAAGCAGCAGCAGGACTGGCTGACTTCTTACCCCCAAAACGAAACCCTCCCAAGCCTTGATGTAGTATTTAGGTTTGGCACAGTTATCCTGACAGATGCCACCCCCAAGCACCACTGTCTGCCCCCTTCACTGAGCTCTCCAGACACACACACACTACTCAAATGAAGGTGGTGTTAGCAGAAACTAAGTGTCAGTGCAAACACTGTACCTTCCTCTGGGCTACCCCCTGGATTCTCCTTGATCCCCAGCCACCCTCTCTGCGGAGCGAAATGGATTCAGAAGGAATCCCAGCTCTGTGAGGCAGAAAAGGAGCCCCCCTTCACAAACCCACTGGGGTTCTCACGCAGCAGCCGTGTGCAAGGAAGGCTGAAGTATGTGGCAGTGATATCTCTTGTGATATAACTAAACTGTTCACTTCTCATCTCCAGCCTCTTTTGAAACCATTGAAAACAGATCTTCAAACATGATACTTTAGCTGCAGCTTTATTAATTCCTATCCATTTGATTAAGAATATTCTCTCCTGGATTTTTTATTATCTTCAAGATCTTCCTCTCATTCTTCCTGCTCAGCTTAAGAAGAAGATTATTTCTTTTTCTAAAATCTGATTAATCTAGCAAGGTAAGAGAACAAGGATCAACTTTTCAATATTTCAAAGAGACAAGCTACCGGGAGATACAAAATTTCTGATTAGAGAGATTTACAGCAATCCTAAAACACACACGGAGCTGATTACATCGTGAGAGAAGCTTAAATTCATCGACAGGAAGACAAACTACAGCTTTTCCCTGCTGTCCTAGTCCACTCTCAGATTTATGACCAGATTTGAATATAAAAAAACGTTAATGAACATGATTTATCCATGTGCTGTCCTGGCTGTAATTGAGTTGTAAAAGGCTCCAATGTGGATGAGGACAGCAAGAGCTGCCACTTCACTTAGGGCAAATCCAACTCAAGGAATTTGTTGTGTCTTTCCACTTATTTTAATAAAGAACTTTGGCTGGAACAAGCTCAGTTATTGAAGACTGAAAAAAGAGACACACAATCAGTAAAACCAGGGCTATGCAAATCTTTGTTTTGCCTAAATGTGAGAGCAGCTTTGATTGCACATTTACAAATGTGCTGGAAAAGGCAAATCTGCTCTTAGAGACAACTGCCCCAAACTGTTACAGATGTAACTGCTGTTTAAAGTGTGGCTGCTTTTCAAGGACGGATCTTAAAGGGTTATCTAGGACAGCCCCTAAACTGAGGGTTCCCAGAGCCTCAGGAGAGGTCACATCCAGGAGTTTGGTTCAGAGACCAGAAGAGCCAGTGCTGCTGGAGCTCAGCATTCAAGGAGACTGTTAAGCCCTTAAAAAAACCCCCTTTTTTCCTATAAAAATTCCCAGGCAGATTCTTAGATCTTATTATCCCCATTAAAAATTCACTTCTCACAGCGACAGGTAAAATAAACTTCCCACCTTGCTGAGAGGGCCTGAAATCACAGCTGCAATAAAACCACAACAGCAACTCACAATTTTAACCAAACCTGTGCTTCACTGCCTGGAGCTGCAACACAAAACCACCCTGGAAAAGCACAGAGCTGAACATCCTGCTGCAGGCAGGCCTCAACACCGAATTCCACCACTTCACCCTCTTTTTCTTGATCTCCTCCACCATGCTCCCACACTTTATCCCCTTCCAGGTGTTTCCCCAAAGGGAGCACACCTTGGGAGGAGGAGCAGAGAGACAAAAGCCCCAGCACGTGCCTTGAACTTTCCAAACCAGCAGACTGCAGTCTAATGAACAGAACACAAGTTATTTGGAAAAGCCTATGAGAAAAGCAGCTTGGGAAGCAGGAACTCCAGAGTTTGCCTCCTCAAAAAGGCTTGAATTAGCCCTGAGAAGGAGAACTTGCCACGCTCAGGGCGCAGTAAATCCACCACGGTGCCACTGAAGGGTGACCCCTCCACCCCTCCACCCTCCCTGTCCCCTCCCACCGTGTCCCACAGGATGGCACAGCACCCTCGTGCCTGCATGGATGTGCCTGAAGGAACCAGCCTAAAATATCCCATGTAAACAAACATCATTTCAGCTGCAACACTGCCTGGAAAGGCACCTATGACATCTTGTGTCAGAGCCTTCCTGCTGCTGCTGCCATGGAAAGCCAGATTTTAGAGGATGTCTTTGGAATAATCAGCTCCCTGTTTGGCCAGGAGATGTTTATCCTGAGCTAGAAAACACCAGCAATGAGACCAAACCCCCTGAGTCTGCTCTAGGTTAGAGCACAAGCACAGGCTTGGTGTAAGCCTTGGACAGGCAGCTGCACTCGTGTTTCCAGCAAGTCCAGAAGCTGTGGCTTCTAAATCCTACCAAAAAAAAAAAAAACAAAACCCACAAAAAAAAACCACCAAAAAAAAAAACACAAAAAACCCAAAAAACTTGTGGAAAAGCAAGGACTGCGAAAAGCATTAAAACATTCAAGAAACAGCAAAAAGCGCTCCTACTGCGCCCTACTCAAATTTCATCAGCGCCTCAAATCCTACTTATCCGGGTCGGAGGCGCACGAGGGCAGAGCCGAGGGCGTCGGGAAGGGCTGGAATTCCAGGGAAGCAGCCGGAGGAGACGAAATCAGAAGAGAAGTTCGATTCCCTGCTCCGGCGCCCATTCCCATTTCCTCCACGTGCCCATTCCCCCCACGAGCGCTCACACGCACCCGCGGCACTGACCGAGGCGCGGGGATAACTCCTCCCGCACAGCGGCCGCTTCCACCGGGGTCAAAAATCCGGGAAAAACTCCAAAACCCCCCCAAAAACCCCGAACCTCCCCCAGTCCCAAACAACACCCGAACCAAACCCAAACAAAGCCCCGATCCACCGACCCGCCTTGGAAAGGCCCCGGGGCAGCCCACGGGGGCTCAGCACCGGGGGCTCCGCACCGGTGCGGCCTCACCGGCCCCGACCCCCCGCGCCCGCCCAGCGGCGGCCGCCAGCGGGCCCGCGCCGTGCCGGGCGGCCGGCTCACCTTCTCCTCGATGCAGTTGACGATGATGGAGGGGTACTTGCGGCTGAGCCAGCGGAAGAAGGCCGGGACTCCCATGGTGGGAGCGGGACGGGCTGCGCCGAGCGGGACCCGCGGCACCGGCGGCACTTCCGGGGTCGGGGGGCAGCGCGGGGCACGCCGGGAAAGGGAGGGAGGGACAGTGGGGACGCGCCTGCGCGCGGAGCTGCCGCCGCCATCTTGAGAGCGGGCTGAGGGCGCAGCAATGGCGGCCTGAGGGGAGGCCCGGAGCGTGAGGGGACAGCGCCCCGTAAAACGTGTCTGGGCAGCTCCTCGGGCACGACAGGGACGCTCAGAGGGGAAAAGCAAAGGCAGAGGGCAAAAAAGTGATATCCATGAGGAAAAGCGAAGCCTGACTCCTGAGACAGCTCCAGTGCTGCCCTCATGCTCAGGCAGGACACAGCACCTTGTTAAAACACAAGCATAGGGTGCTGCTGTGGGGTGTCACTATAGGACATGTAACACGACACGCACACACTGCTTTTCTCAAGGTGAAAAACTGGAAGTTTATTTTTTGACTCCAACATTTGTAGATTTCCAAAAGTGACAGTGGATTGGAGGGTGAAAGTGCGATCTCTCCAATGACATTGGGCAAACCAACAGTCCATGAAATTTTTCCTCCTCCATAAAAGAATGCAAAACAATAAGTTATTTACAGAAAGTGCGTGAGAAAGTTTGTTATAAAAATGTAAACATAAGAAGACTTAGAAAATCTTAAAAAATCAGGTTGACAGTGGGGTGCTTTAGGATGAACACACATGCAGTGTTGCCCAACAAGTCAATAATTAAGAGGGACATCTATGATTTATTCCAGCACTGCATGAGCTGCATGCTCAATATATTCCCTAAATCCAGAACAACCACTGGATTATACTTAGAAATCCAGAGCTGGCAACTTCCCCAGCTCAGCCCCTCTTTTAGGATTTAATAGTCATTTCCACATGAGTTACGCAACCCCAGCCAACTCTTCCATGTGCTCAGGGGAAAGGTCTGCACCTCTTTTTGACCCTGTAGGTGTGTTTCAGTGTTACAACAAACACAGTTCTGCTACAGGATACATGGAATTACGGTGTTTTGCCAAGTTAGGAATGCACACATAGACACCAACATCTTGATTTATTACATCTTTAAGGCATGGTGGTTCCAGGGTGTCCTTGAGGAAGGGATGCACTAATTAGGTCTCTGCATGAAAGTATACAAAGATCTTACATTAAAGAACATCCTGACTTCAGACAATTTTGACTTATCCCGTGTTTGGCAACAACAGGAGCGATTCAGGGCACGGCTGCTCTGTGCCCTCTGAGGGGACATTTCCCTCACTGGGAAATGGCTCCACGTGATTCCTGAGAGCAACACGAGGCAAAGAGCCGCCGTCCCCTTGCTCTGCCCGTGGCATAAGCAAATACTGTTAATTTGTGACCGTTTGTCGGCTCCAAAATGGAATTAAACGGCCGGGAATTAAACGGGATTAGCACGAGGCGGGTTTTGCTCCGCCGTGTCCCGTTGCCGCACACCAGCTCCGTTAGCAGGGCAGCCACGGGGCCGAGGACAGGGAACGGCAGAGCAGGAGTCATTAACAAAAATGACAAAATCTCAGCTGTGCTTGCTGAGTCAACGCCGCCGATTTGGGGAGCAGAGGGGAACCTTGGTACCTGGCTGATTGGCTGTAGAATAAATTAACCCGATATTGTGCCTCTCATTATTCTCATCCTCACTTGGCTGTTGTTAAGCCGTTTTCTGTTGTCGTTCCTCTCAATAAAATCTGTGACTTGAATAAATTTCCCCTAAAACTTTGTACTGGCACTACACCTGTGGTATCAGCTGAAGATTGTCCTTTATCTGTTCCTTACAAAATGTTCCCTGATTGAAGCTTGCTATTGTATTCCTTCCAGAATGCCTCTCCTCCCGGAATTTTGTAGGGAGCGCAGCAGCTTAGCATGAACATTTTGTTTGTATTGATGGGCAATCAGTTGTTTTTCTGATAATGACGAAGAAAACAGAAGGCTGGCGGACGCAAATGAAAGGCAATCGTCTTATCTTATAATTGCTTGGGTAAACAAGTGCTGGAAAAATTAATACTGCAGCAGACAATTCCTTGAAAAGTTGGTCTGAGCACCAGCAGCTGCACCGGGTGGTGAGCCCAGGTCTCACCTGCCGACTGCACATCCATGAGCGCAGCACAGAGCGGCGCACCCTGGGCAGGAGCAGGGAAGGTTCTCCCGCTCGGGCACTTTCCTCGGATGAGTGGCGTGCCGATGGGAATCTGCTCGGGGTGTATTGATTCCAGTCCCCCTGTCTGTCAGCGTCACCTGCCACCAGGGCCAGGCTGCCGGCGTGACAGCTGTGAAGGAGCACGGGGAAGTTGACTGGCAGGATGTTTTGCATCTAATGAGTCTGTGCACAATAAGAGTATCACAAATAACGCTCCGGAAGAACCCGGCTATCGCTCCGACACCAAGAGGCAGAGATTGCCTGCATGTGGCTCTGCAGCCATCTGTCACCTGTCACGGGCTGCTGTCGGGGCTGAGCCGGACTGTGGCGGTGGAGAGCCCCACAGACTGGTGTCATGCAGCAGACAGAAAGTGGTCTGACAGCAGCAGCCCAGAGTCACTCAGGAGGAGCTCGGATCTGTTAAGACGCTGCGCTGCTGAGGCAATGTCCCTTGGCAGTGCAAGCTGCTGGATTCTTCCAGTGGGACTGCTCCTCATCTCCATGCTCCTCCCAGGCCTTGAGCAATATGCCGGCTGCAGTCCCACAGGACACGGGGAGTTGGTGTGGTAAAAAGGACATTAAAGCCCTCAGTAAAGTCTGGCTTTGGTCACAGAATCACTAGGTTGGAAAGGACCTTGGAGATCATCAAGTCCAACCCATGCCCTAACACCTCAACCATGGCACCGAGTGCTACATCCAGTCTTTTTTTAAACAGGTCCATGAACAGTGACTCTACCACCTCCCCAGGCAGATGATTCCAGTACTTTTATCACTCTTTCCATAAAAAACCTTTTCCTAATATCCAACCTATATTTCCCTTGGTGCAGGTTTAAGACTGTGTCCTCTCATTCTGTCAGTTGCTGCGGTCCTTTAGTCGAGCCCAACAGTCTCCCAGAATGTCAGCCCTGGTCACAGACTCACCCAGCTCCATTCTTGGTGCAGCAGATTTCCCAGTTCCCAGAACATTCCAGGCTGCAACCTCACTGATAGCAGACTGGAACCCACAGCAACCAGCTGTGCCAAGGGCTCCTGCTCAGTTCCAAGCCTTCTCCAAGTCATTTTGTGATGTTGAGCTCTCAGCCAACACGATCCTCTTATTAAACTGAATGTTGTTCTCATTTCTAGCTGGGTTTTGAGGGATGGGGTGCAGAGATTGATGCCTGTGTTGGGAGACATGGGGCTGCAGCACAGCACAGCTTAATTGGGGTGCTGCTTTCTGCTTTTGAACTTGTTGTCATTTATGAACAGCTTTACCATGTCCCCTGGTTTCTCCCTCCCAAAGAAAATCTCATGTTTAATGAACTTAATTTTAGATAAAAGGAATGAAAAGAAGAAAATTAAAAATGCATGAAGCTCCTGGAGTCATCCAATTACTGTGATGTCCACACAGCAACACCAGCACGGATTTCACAAAGCAGGGAATAGCAGGAAAGCACTGGGGCTTGCCACATGTAAATGCTGCTCTGTTCCAAAATGTGCTGAATTACAAATGGACATTTTATGCATTTCTTCTTATTGATCTGTTGCAGAAGAAGATAAAGATCAAACATGCCAGCCCACCCCAGCAGCGCCTGTCTGCATACCCACAATGCTTGTCTGCTCCTTCCCAAACCCCGTCTAGCACTGGAGTCCCAATATTGGGATGCCACAAGCCTCGCGAGGGGACTGTCACGGGGCAGGGTTCCCATCAGAGCAGGAAAACACTGCAGGTCGGAGAGAGCACACAGACAATATACAGGACCCATTATGTTTATTTGGTATTTAAATTTTCTTTGCCAATTAAGTGACAGGCAGCCTGTGGCACAGTCACTGTGTAAAAGAAACTACAGTTTGTTTCTTCCCAAAAGCCAGTGGGAGAATCTCAGTCATAGAAGTCATCAAAGTCGTCTGAATCCGTGCCGTGGGTCTGTGGGCGCAGAGCAGCCTCGAGCTCGGAGCTGCTGTCATCGGATTCGCCCCAGAACGCTGCAGGTGAGAGGAAGGAAAGCAGAGATGTAAAACCTTTTCTGTGGCTGTGCCTCTTGTCACAGCCATGAGCACAGAGGTCTCCCGAGGCTGACCGAAGGCAGGGAGTTGGGAGCCCCAGCCCCAGGTGTGCGTGTCTGGCGCAGTGTCCGGCAGCGGAGCGGCTGTGCTGGACAGCAGCCTCATTCAGCGCTCCCACTCCATTGTGCTGCAAGGTAGCTGGGCAAAACATTTCCACTCCAAGCAATTTACTTGACCAGCTGCTGCCTGAATTGCAGCTTTGTCTACTCTTTTCCCCTTTCTCCCCACTACTTGACCCTGCGATGAAGTCACCAGCGGGCCATGACATCAGAGTTGGCACAGAAATGACAGTGACATCACAAATGAAAAATCACCACTTGGAGATCAGAGCAGATCCAGATCAGATCAGAGCCTGATCTCAGTGGAGCACATGGCTTTAACCTTGCTGGGAATCAGCAAACCCTTTCTCTGACAGCAGCAGAATCCCACGGCAGTTCAGAGTGCCTAAGAGATTTCTGGAAATGTGAATTCTTCTGACTCATGGATAGGACAGAGTGGGAAGTGTGGCACATGAAGTCAGGGCCACAGTGGCTGACAGAGCTGTGCTCTCTGTTCCCACCTAATCCAGAGGCTGCTGGCTGTCCAAAGGCAGCCGGGATGAGACCCAGCGCTTGGCCAGGGACAGCGGGAGGAGGAAGGCTGTCACACTCACACAGACACTGCAGCTCGTGTTTGAGGCACTTTGGTGCCTCTGATGGCACCAGCTCCATGAACACCTTATCTACAAATGCAGCATCTGCATCTTTGATCCTCCATCCCCAGCCCCCTGGGCCGCAGGAACATCAGAGCCAGCCCTGTGCTGGCTGCCACGCTGAACGGCTCCAAGACAGGAAAGGGGCCAGGCGTGCCAGAGCCTTTCAAGTGCCACCAAAGCAGCTGTCCTTGATGGCATCTGTACCTCAGTTCAATGCCACACCTCTAAAACCAGGCCACTCTGGACTGCCAGCACCCAGAGCAGGGCAGCAGGGCTCCCAGCACTGCCCTGCTGGCAGGAGGCTCTGTCAGAGGTGGCTGCAGGCCCTGGAGGGCTTTGCAGGGAGTAAAGAGGGAACTGGAATGTGTGGGCAGCAAAAACACACAGGGTCCAGACACCAATTCAGAATAAAAGCAGCCTGGCCACACACCAAACCTTCCAGCTGCACCCACCCAGGTCCCAGGTCACAGGAAAGACCAAGGAACGCCCAGGTTTCTCCTTCTCCACATTCCCTCCACCTGCTATTAACTGGTGTTTGATTAAACCCTGCAATGATCCCAACCAGTTCCACACCAGCCCCCCACAAACATCTCCTCTCTGCTCTGGATCTGTCCTCCTCAGCTCCCTTCTGGCTCCCACAGGAAACAGGGAAATTCCATGTTTCCCCTTCTCTCTACCTTATCCAGGTCATAACATTATTCTGGGAGGGCTTCTACAGTACAGATTTAACTAGGAAGACACTGATTTTCAGTAGCATAACATTCGTCTCTTACCTTTGGATTTTATGGCAGTTACTGCTTCCTTCCGCAGTTCAGTCCTGTAAAACATTTCAAGCAATCAGCACAATGTCTCCAATAAAAAAAAAAAAAGTGACTTTTAAAAAAATACTGTGAAATGGTTTAAAAAAACAACAACCCAGTAACTTCTGTAACTATTTTTTTTCCAAATAACTATTTAATCACAGACTTCTTCACCTAAAAAGGTGGAGAAATTCACGTGCAGGAGGGACACTGGTCAGCAGTTTCTGGAGTCATTCCCTGGTAACAGCACTGATTTACACCAGCACTGAATTAAGGTACAGAGGAGCAGGGCCCTGCCAAGCTGCTGCTGCATTTCAGAGGATGCAAAGTACGGAAAGGCAAAATCCAAACAAAACCAAATCCCCCCCAGTGCTGCTCCCTGCACTTCCTCCAGGTCCCGGCGCTGTCCCCCAGCCCCATGGCAATGTGCAGTCTTCACTGCCTTTGATCTACCTTGATGTGTGTGCAGCCTGAGCCTGCTCTGCTAAATGGCTGCTCTTGTGTCTGGAGCATCACAGGCCCTTTTGAATCTCTCAAACAAGCTGGAATCATTTTGATCTTTTGTGTGCAGCGCGTGCATTGTGCTGGGGCTGGGGAATAATCGCACGGGGGCAAACATGGGGGAGAATTAACTGTTACTGCAGCAGTCCTGCAAGAAGCTCCAAAAATAAAGCCTCAGCTGATTTTAATAAGGAAGACCAAATAGGAGATATTTGGGACATCACTGGGCCAAGCAGTGAAATATAAGTCAATGTCAAGGTGCAGTTTGAAGCTGTGGCCTCAGTCACAACAGGACTCTCTGAAATGTCAGTGATTTGCTGTGTTTCATTTAAAAATGTGGCAGCCAATACAGAGGTGCTTTAAGTGGGGAGCTACAAATATTCCACTATTGTGGAGGCATTTGTGAAAGAGACAAAAAAAAGCAAAGATGACTCCTTGCTAGTGTTACTTTCAGTATTCAGTCAGAATTTGGGATTGCAGCTGGAAAGCCACATGTAAAGTTTCACACATTGCAGCTACTAGTGGTGCAGCCACTCTTCCTTTTAACCCAGAGAAAACTCCCACTGTTTAAATCTCATTTCCTCTCCAAAGGCTCCTGCTTTGTGGACAGAAATTCCCAGAAAATTAAACACAGCCCAGGTTCCAGCCAGGCACCAAACCAAGGCAGAAGTGCCAGTACCAAGTGACAGCTCTAGCAGAGTACTAACAATGATGTAACTCATAATGACCTTATTCACTGAAAAATTTTAAACTGTTTGGCTTCAAATGTTTCTCCAACATTCCTTTAGTGCACCATCCCACTGGCTTTCCTTTTTATTCCAAACAAAACTCCACACTGCCTTATACTCTCACTTCTCCTTCAAAGGCCTTCACTTGACAGGATACCCAGAAAGGATTTGAAGCCTCTGGGCTGATCCTGCTGAAGACCCTGAGCTCCTGCTCCCTTTGGCCAGATCTCCTGGTCCTCAGCAGTTCCCAGGAGGTGCTCCAAGCATCCCAGCCTATGAAAATGTGCTCAAGAGGCTGCTGTTTTTCCCAGGGTATGGAGCAGGAAAACACTTGTTGCTGAGCTGTAGCTGGCGAGGCTCCTCCTGTGGATGCTGGCACAGGAAATAATTTCAAGAAGCTGAGGAGAAGATTGGGGGCAGCAGCCATCGCTTCCCCCTTGGCCACATCCTAGCCTGCTGCTAGGATGTGGCCAAGGGGAGCATGGGGTTCCTGGGATTTTCAGTTAGCTTCTCACAAAAGTTACTTGACAACTGAGTTTTCCTCAGTTCTGTCCCACTTCTCTCCATGGTTGTCCCACAACAAACACCAGCGGGTCAGTGCTTTGGGTCCAGTGCTGAGGATCACCAGGGAGGACTGCCCACATCTCCAGGACTTGGTCTTCCAGATCCAGCTGAGGGATCCATGGAGAAAGGACCACCATGGCTGTAGAAACATCTGGAGACCTTCTCACTGCCACCCCAGCTTCCCACGAAGAGAAAGATCAAAGCTAGCAGGAGAGCAGGGAGAGAGATGTTTGCGTTCTACTAAACACCATCTGATCCCTGGGATTCATCTTCCCAGGGCTCACCCACCAGATGTGGAATGGGGTTCACTCCCCAAAGAGCCTGGAGCCAAAGCCAGGCCCAGCCATCCCCAGAGAAGGGAGATGGGGACAGAGTGGCAGCAAAGGCTCAGCACAAGCGCTGTCAGCACTGGGAAATGCTGGGCAGATACAGAAAAGCGAGCGAGGACATCAGAAAGGCCAGAGGGGGAACGGCAGCTCCCCCAGCCCAAACCTGGGAAATGCTGCAGGGGATAAATTCTGGGGTGAGGTGTGTGAAGCTGGAGAGGTGCAGCAGCACCTTGGCTGGCGCGGCAGCCGCACTCGGCAGCCCCGGCCGTGGCAGCGCTCACCCGCAGCCGCAGCACACAATGGGCACAGACCTCCGCCGAGACGTTTCGGGCTGTCAATGCAGCCAGGCCAGTTCCAGCGCCTCCACTAATCCCCCGTCGTGACCCTCCAATATCCATTTACACATTTGCTTCTTCCCTAAAATAATTCCAAACTGAACCCAGGCTCTGACAAAGAGAAAACCCAAACCAGTTTCACTTCAAAGAGCCTTTTAATCTCTCCATTTCTCTGATGAAACAGGCTTTTTGTATTGAAGATGCTGCAACAGTAAGGAATGAAAAAGCTCCAAGAAAATATTTTTTCCTCTATAATGAAAATATTAAGAGGACGATGCCTTGTGAAAGCTGACCTAGAACAGAGGCTAGACAGAGTTAAAGAATTAAGTAGAGATTTATTAAAAGGATATCCTCAATGGATACACCTTGGGCAGCACAAGAGCCCAGCCAGGACTACACCCAAGATGAACCCAAACTGGTCACAAAAATGGATGACCAGTCACAAGGTCTCTCACTTTTAGAAATTCTGGTCCATTTGCATATTGCAGTTAATTGTCCAGTTATAGCTTTAGGTTATGAAGTCCCATCCTTCTTGTTTTTTTCTCTTCAGTCCACCATTGTTTATACTCTTGGGCCTGAGATTTGGATAGTTTGTCCTTGGTCCCCAGCTAGAGAAGGAATTGTTTTGTCTGCCTACTCTGTGAGGAGAGCTTGCTATCCCTTAATATAAAGCTCAGATCTACACACTAAAGCAGTACAGAATCTGAAAAATATAAAAGCTAAAACCTGAGGCATCAAGGAAAATTCCAGGACAAAATGAGCCAAGGTAATCAAGGAGGCTTGCTGGAAAACCCTGCCCACGGGTCTTCTTGCTAAAGCACCTGTTGAACTTCTATGTTTTATGGTCAGGTGAAAAAGACACTCAAAAAATTTTGGGAAATCCTAAATGCCAAGGAAGGAATTTTCCCACCCTGGAAAACCAAGTACCTAGAGTACATATTCTGCACAGTGTCACATAGGCAGTATAAACTCAAAAGTCCATTCATCATGCCAGAGCTGGAGCAATAACACTGAATTTCAGTGATTACACTGTGAGTAGGACGACCCTTATTTTAGGATACAAAGATTTCTGTCGAGCTGCGTCTAAGACCAGTCTCTGTTTGGATTCACCATGCTGGAGAAAAAAAAAAACCCACTGACACAAAGATGCATCACAACGCTGCAAGGAAGCTGTGCAGGAGAGCAGGGGCAGTGCCAAAAAATCCACTGTTTCCTCTGTGCTCAGCTGGCAGATGTTGGTGCCTCTCCCCACACACCTGGCAGGGCACTGCCACCCCAGCAGCGCTGCTTCTGCAACAGCTGGGGGTGCAGGCAGAGGAAACAAAGCTCACACAAACAGCTGCAACAGCAGAGAATCCTGCTGGAATTTTCAGTCACCTTCTTACAGAAGCCATTGGATAGCTGGAGGGATAAAACCATCAGATCCTGCCTTGTTTCTGGGTGCATCTCCCAGGAACCCAGACCGACACAATGGCACTTCTCCTGGATTTCCAAGGGAAATGCATTTGTGCACGTCCTGAGTGCTGCCAGCCCCAAAGCTCTGGGATGTCTCCTCAGAGCACAGCGGAGTTTTCAGTGTCAGGACTGGTTCAGGAAGGGGGAAGTGGGGGATGCACAGAGCCCGAGTGCCCCCCGATGGCCAAAGCCAACGGGCCCAGGAACTAATAAGAGATGAATTCGACTCTGCCAACTTCTATTTGCATGTCACTACAGCTGTGTTGGGCAACAGGGCTGAAAACCAGCCTTCAGAGACCCCCCCCAGAGTCCTTCCAGCAGATTAATTAAAGTTTAAAAGGCTTTATGCCGTGTTGGTGTCCTGACAAATCCAAAGCGGGCTTTGGTTCTCAGCTGATAACGCACCTTTAATCTCCAGATTATTTGGAAACGAGACAGCGCAAACAAGTCAAAGAAAAATAAAACGCCTGCATCCGAAATGGGGAATTCCCAGAAAGCGAGTGACCTCCACTGGCTGCATCCATCGCTACAGCCCCCCGGAATGCCACACACATAGCTGCCCACCCGCCTGCACTCGCCGGCATCCTCAGCCCTGACTTCTGAGACCTCCTCCCCCCAGGACCATGTCACTTAACGCCCTGTCGCCTGCTGCAGCACCCTGACACCCCACCCAGAGGTGCAGCTCCACGCATAGAAATATTCCCCCGGGAAAGTAAAGAAGCCAGGGAAAAGCGGTTTTCTTGCTGGAGGTAGAGCAGGCGGCATTTGTGGGAGAAGAGGAAGCTCTGGCATGCACCGCTGAACAAAAGGGAACAAGTGGTCTTTACTCGGAGAGCAGCTTCCTATTAAGACTCACTCCGTCGTACATTATGCCTTTCATCCCCACTCAACCACAAAATGATTTTGCTGTAGGAAATACAATGGCAGAAAAAGATTTACATTGAAAGAATCTTTAATAATAAACTGTTGCAGATCTGCCTACTTCCCCATGATTTATAATACAATAAACATCGGATTCTATTAAGTCTCATGCACTGAAGACATGCACTGAAAACCCGAGTATGAAAGCCCTCAATTCTTCCCTTCTCCAGGCCCATAATAGTGAAACGAGCATGGATAAATGTGCTAAGAGTATCTCTTTGCATCTTTTATAGCTTGTGTGTATCAATCTGTAAAGCTTATTAAGAAAGTCATTGCTATGCAAAACAGCACCCAATCTCTTTCTCTCGCTTTTCAACAGCGCGCAGTGTTTAGCCAATAGGGCCGGGCCCCGGCCCCTCATTCCGCATTCATAACATGCAACATTTGCACAATGTGTATCTCAAAGGCTGCTGAATAGAAAGCCTTAATACTCATGTAAACAACTGCAAACCAATTACTTAATGAATCAGGCCCACACATAATGAGGTGCCAGACAAAGAGCTATAAATGCATTTTTGCGCCCGAGCCTCCGCTTTAAAGTAAAATCCCTCAGCTGTAGTTTGGGCTTAACTGGCACATGATAATTATTGTCTGGGGGACATCAGAGGAGCCACGGTTTTTATTCCGGTCCGGCGGGGTCCGCGCCGAGGTCACTCATCAGCTCAGTGACAAAACGCGGCAAAGGAGAATTTATAAAGTGCCACGGCCGAGCTCGCAGGGATGTTTATTCTCAAGTAGTGGGTTTGAGACCACTTGTGAAAGCAATAAAGCCCGAGGAGTGGCTGCCGGGAGCAGAGCTGCAGTGCCGCAGAACTGCGGCACGGCACGGCACAGCAAACAGCTCTGCCTCTTCCTCCTTGCTCCAGGCACCCAGGGCTGCTCCCAAACCCCGCTGTGGCTTTAAGAAACTAACAGAAACTAACTCTTACACTGACTTACAGATTTATTACCACGGTTTTGTAAAGCAGCATCATCGCGTATCCCTGCACAAAGTGTGCTGCTGCTGAGCACTGAGAGGCCTGGAATTATAGACCAGAGGGAATTATTTGAAATCTATTACAAATCAAAATTGGAGAAAGAGAAAAAAAAAGGCAAAAAAAAAGTACAGCATGTAACCGAGGGAGAAGTGGCTGCAGGCACGATTGGCCGGCAGTGTAGCAGCAATGGGATTTAGTTTGAAGAGTTTTTGTTTTGAATAAAAAATAGTTAATTTTAAATTACACATTTTACTCAGCCGCAGTGATCCTGTAATAAGTTCTCAGGGCCCTATCCTGCTCTTCCTGCTATCCCAGGCTGCAGGGAAGGGCTAAAATATAATATTTCAAAACTCATCTACAGGAACACCTTTGCATTTCATAGCACAAGGCAGGATAATCATTGCCTCGTCATTCTCAAAGTTCCAGAAAATAAAAAAAGAGAGAACAATTGAACCTGAGATGGTAAGAATTAATCCCACACAAAAGCAGGAACACCAGTCATCAATGCTTGGTTACAGCTCATATTTCATGTGCTTGAATAATAGAAATTCTATGATTTTAACAGCAATTGCAGAATCAGAACTGGCCTCACCCACAGCAACCTAAAAATCCATGGAACAGGAGGATTAAAAGCAAGGAGGAGCTCATACCCTGAGGTGTTCCAAACCTGCAGTGTTTGATTACAGAAACAGCAACCTTAACCCTGGTTCAAGTACAAAAATAAATTAGGGGAGCTTCAGCCCTTTTATGTTGTGTTTTCTCCCTCATGGAACCATTTCCAGTGTTACAGCCTTACCTGGAGAAGGGAGGAGCGCTTCCATCCACCAAGGAGCTGCTTTCCGAATGCGTTCCCAAACTGTCGCTTCCTTCGGGACTGTCGTGGCTGTGATCCCCAGCTGTGCAGGAAAAACAGGCACTATGAACTTTCCAAGTTCCCATTTACATTAAGCAGAAAGGTTATTTTTGTTCTCCTTCCCCTTAAATGTAGATTATTTTTGAGTGTTACAGTTCTGTCAATGCTATTTGATGCCTCTGTGTTTTCAACCATTCTCTTGAATCAGACAAAAATAAATAAATCCTATAAAAATCAAATTAAACACATGTCTTGAGATTTTTGTGGCTTAAACAGCCAACCACACAACTATTTCAAAACCTGTTATCCCCACTTTCCTTTCTTCCCTTTCCCCCTGCTCTGTGGATCTCATTTCCATTCTATGGAGATTGATTTAAAAAAAAAAAAAGAAGAGGCAAATGGATTCATTCACTGGAGTCAGACAATTGCTCATCTTTGTGTTCATTTCCAAAGCACACGATGCTCAAGCACAAATCCCACTTTAAAAGGCTGCTTTGCATACATATATTTTCTATATATGTTTTTATCTACAGCACTGAAACTATAACCAAGCCCTGCTCTCACCAATGTCCCTACCCAGGACAATTCAGTATTTCTGTCCACATTGGATTCTTCATTTCCTAACTGGCTGTGCACATTCCCAGTCCCTTCTGCACTTGGATTGCAGGAGAAGAAGTCCTGCTTGGTCTCAGGCACTTCCAGCAAAGAGGTGCCAGAGCCTGCCCAGGAGGAAAGAGAAATCAAGAATGAGAGGGAAAAAAGGTAAAGGGGGTTAAAAAGAAAAAATTGTCCCCCCTTTCCCATGATGTATCACAGCTCATGGCATTGCCTCTCCCCCAAAACCAGTGCTCAAGCTGCTGCTGCTTCTACTTAGAGATGGATGAAGAATTTCCACCCAGAATTCACAACTTCAGAAAGACTCAGAGGTCTTCTAGGAACTTAAGTGTCCAACATGAGCTGCTGGATGGCATCATCCACACTGACCTAAGGGCAGTGTCCAACCTGGCGCTGGCCTAAGGATCCTCCTCCATCCCATATCAAATGATATCAAACAGAGCAAAAGGTTAAGTGAGACTTATTAAATGCCCTGATTGGTGCACTCCAAGCAGCACCTTGGAATCCTCAAAGGAGGACCTCACCAGGAAGGACACGTGGGTGTGGGAAAAGTGGTCACACGATTGTTGGCTCATCACAGGTGGCCTGAAAAGGAAGGCAGAATCCAGCTTGTGTCCCTTCATGTTCCCTTATAATACATAAAGAAGGGCTGATTTTTTCTTTGCAATAGGGCTTTTCCTCCTTATTCCTACAGGAGATTTTAGACCTGGAGAGCAGCTGGGGGTGCTGTTCCAGCTGTTGTAAAGCAGAGCCCAAGGAGTGGAGCAGTTACACCATTTTTATTCAAATCCTCTACAGCCTTAACGCCTCCTCAAATCAAAGACAAGTGAAAGGAAGAGAGAGAATCTGGTTTTGTTAAAGATTTAACAAACCTGCCCTTCAATAAAATCAGCAATTTCCTACTCATAAATGAGACTCTTAAACAGTCATCCAGCAAAACAAGAAATAATGGGTTTTATCCTTCTTAATCTCACATTATTCACCTACCTCAGGAACAGCAGAAGAGCTGAACAATTTCTTTTGCGTCTTCCCCATAAAAAACAAAGCATCCGTGGAGGAGCTGAGAATGAGCCCCGCTCTCCCCCTGTATCCTCACATAACCTGGTACCACAAGAGACTGCTGTTCTGCTGTTATCAGCCAGCTCCTCTCTGGGCCAGCTGTGGACCAGGTACAATCCCTTTAAAGCCCATTATCCACAGGTGGCCTCCCATGAGCTCTGGACAGGGCATTAAAGAACCAACACAAATATTTCTGGAATATTTACAGATATTCAAGAAAATTAATGTTTTGCTTGTCGTTTTATGTAACAGAAGTAAAATAAAAATGAAACAAAACTCCAGAAGCATTTCCAGAGTGCCATCCTAAACACTGCCTGGAAGTGCATCCACACAGCTCTCACAGTGAAGTCAATCAAAAGCCCCAAAAGGCTTCTGGTGTTCCAAACCAACACTTAAAAAATGCAGCAAATACTGAAATTAAAAAAAAAAAATATCAACCCAAATTTGTATCCCTTAAGTTCAGAAAAAGTCATACAGCAAAACAATCATGTATGGATGGCTGTCAAATATCAGTTCATCTAAACCCCTCAAAACAAGTTGTTTGAGCCCAAAAGCCAACACACAAGAGATGTGGCTTCTGTTTTAGGCCTGTAATGACTCCAGAGCCCCGGGGCCACAGCAAATGGTGATGATAAAAGGGAATGAGCAGCTGCCTGGCAGGGAGAGGAGGGGAGGGGAATAAGAAGCCCGCAGAAGATCACGGGCTGAAGATGAATCATGTCTGAAAGGAGCAGCTTGGCTTTCAAGTGAGGTGTGAGAAGCCTCACTCCCAGAGACAGAGGAACAGCAGAGACAGCTCCCTCATAAGGGACGGGCTGGAACTGGAGCTACTGGGTTTGGCTGAGGAGCTTCTTGGCATTTTTACATGCAGGAAGCATTAGCAGTTGCATGTCTGCTCCGTGGGAGAGCCAGGAGAGGTCAGGAAGTCTCTCAGTGATGGCACTGGCTGGAGGGAGCCACTGTTATAAGGTAACTTTGGTACAGGAGGCAGAGAGGAGGCTCCTGGCTGGCACAGGCACAGCTCCTGCCGGGCAGGGATCTGCCCCATGCTTATTCTAATGATCCCCAGTCAATTACTCACGGAAAGAATCAAACCAGCACCCTCTGGAGTTGCCATATAATTACTGGATCTCCACCACAGAGACTGACCCCTGTAACACAGACAGCGGGCCCTGATGGGCTTGCGGAGAGGATATTCACACGGTGAAACGTGGAACATGATTACAAGGAATTAAAGAGGCACCGTGCTCCCCACCTTTGTTTCTGCAACGTGGGCTCTGTGATGTGACATTTAATCTGTGCTCAGGGCGAGCAGCTGGGTTTGCTCCCTCTGAAGTCTCCCGCGGCACGGAGCCGCCGGGGTGTGACTGTATAACCCAGTCGAATGCTGGGCCTGAGGTTAATATGCAGCCACCCCTTCCACCTGTAATGGGAATCTTTCCCACCACACTTTCTTGCCTGCTCTCATCTTCATCCAGCCTGTGACTTCTGGATGTGAACACACCGTAATGAAACCATTTCAAAGCGGCAGCCATCAGACCGGTTTCCTTGCTTTTAAGCCCTACTCCCTTTAATTTCCCACTTTTGTTATCTCTTGTTCATTGATCTAAACTATCCATTACTGCTTATAAAAGCAGTGCCCACTGGGAACTTGCTACCCTGCCTCTCTGTAGCTTCCTCACAAGCCAACCAAATGTCCTGAGGAACTGAAGACCCCTTGGATTTGGGAAACAAACAACCTGCAGCCATGCCTGGTGGCGGTGGCTTGTGCCAGACCCGCTGCAGGAAATTAGCTTAAATCAAAGTCTGGTCGCCTCTGCACACAAGAGTGGCGTGGATTTCGGAGCCTGGAGCAGCCTGTTTGCATTTGCTGTGCAAAGAGCACAGCAGCCTAATTGCCTGCTGCTGCCAGACTCCGATGGAAGAGGTGCTCCAGGAGCAGAGCAAGCGAGCTGCCATTGCTGGAATAACGTATTCCCTCCTTGTGTGAAGGAACCAACTGGGCTGTCCCCGGCACTGGCATGTCCTGAGCTGGGAAACGGCTCTGCACGAACCCTTTCATTTTGGCAATTCCTTCTGCGGTCTGGCTTTGTCACAAGAGGCAGCAAATACATCCCCCAGTTCCTAAATGGGAGATGCTTTGTAAACATGCACACAGAACTCACTGATCTATTTTACAGTGGCCACAGGGCCTGGCCTTTCCTCTCCTGCAGAAAACCCCACCACCACAGGCATCACTTAGTTTGGGAAGCCAGAACCACAAACAATACCAAGATATTGAGGAAAATCCCCCAAATCCATCACAAATGTACATTGATCTACCAGCAGCTACAGCACAGTCCCCTGGGGGTTTGGACAGAACTCCCCTATGTCCAGAGCAGGAACATGGAGTGGCAGCCAGGGCTGGAACACCCCTTACCTGGTTCTTGCTGTGCCAGTTCCCCCTGCTTTCCTTCCCTGCCGTTGGTTGGGATCGATGGCAGGCCGAGAGAGGATTCATCACTCTGGACAGGTGGCTCATCCCCACACTCTCCTGGAAGGGCCTCTCTCAGCACCAGCACAGTCTGAGCATTCAAAACAGAAACAGACACAGCTCCATTATCCTCCCCCTCAAGTGTTTTCCAACATGCATTCAGGCTAATCTACACTCCCAGGATAATCTGCTTTCAGGGTGTTTCTGTTAGATGTTCCACTACCTGACATCTAGGGTCTTCCTCTGGGGCTGGTTTTCAGACAGAAATATGGACTCGAGTCTGTAAAATCTACTCTATGTTCTGCCCTAACTCTCTCACTGTTTAGTAAATCATTGATTAACAGCACAACAAGGGGCTGAGGCACTCGCAGCCTATGGAATACCATTTCTATTGATTTATTTAAATAATTGGCTATAAACTTTTGCATTAACTTAGAAAAACCATGAGTGTGCTACCATTTATAAAATGCTCTGTGTGTCCAGCACCAAACCTCACTCTGCTTTAAAAAAGTCAAAATACATCATTCATGATAAAAAGTCACAGAGAAAGACGAAGATAGAAGCCTCATGATGGTTTGCACCAGAGCAAAGGGGTGAGCTTGTTCCAATGCCTGACTGGCATAAAGGGTGGGAACCTTAAAAAGTCTCTTTTCCTGTGGGATGAAGCACTGGACATATTTCCCTGCGACCCCAGGGCTGGTTAACCACAGACTGCCCGCCCTTGCCCAGACCGCCACAGCCCACCAGGGCACAGCCGCAGTGGTGCAGAGCCTCCAGTGCCCCTGATTTACCCGGGGTGTTAGTGCCCACCTGGCGGTCCTGCTCCTCCTGTCCCAAAGCCAGCAGCTGCTCAAACATCTCTGCCACCTGCTCTGGGAGCTGAACCCGGTGCTGCTTCAGGAACATGCCATGGTGGCTTAGGAGAGTCCGCAGCTCGTCCGTGTCCCTGAGGAACAAACCCTCAGTGAGACACCCCAGACACACGTGCTGGGAAAAGCCACCACCCATCTGGTCCTTAATTCCCACTTTTTCTTTTAAAAATGTTAAAGGTGGAAAATGTAGGAAGCCACTTGTGAGTTTTGCAAGACGGGAAGGGGTGACCACCACCACCACCACCATCATCATCATGCCTGCCCTGTCCTGAGGCTCAGGATCCAAATACACAATCCTGGCCTCACTTACTCCTGGGGGCACAGCCTGGCACCCACTGCCACAAGCTTGTCTTTTGCTCAGAAAGAATAAAAAAGGAAAAGAAAAAAAGCAACTAAGGTGTCTTTTAATGTAGAAAATCTCAATCCTGCAATCCCTTTGTTTGCCAAAGCTGTTTTTTTTCCTGCTGCTCCAGTGAAGTTTCAGAGGAGTGAATTCCAATTAACTCGAGGAGTGTTTGTCCCTAAGAAACCATTCAGGAGACACAAGGAGCTGTTGGTGCCCGCAGGCGTATCAGCCTTGCAAGAGAGGCAGGTACTGCAGAGAGACCCTTCTGCAGCGCTCACAAGTGCCCCGATCCTGCCAGCACTTGAGCACTGCGGAGCCTGCGACAGGGAGGGAGGTCTAGACAGAAGCTAAGCAAGGCAGAATGGAAATTGTTTTCATTCCTGGGTTAAAGAGACCTGAAAAAAAAAAAGTAATTCTCACTTGTCCTTGTGGCATATGCAGGGGAAAAAAAAGCCCATTTTGAATAGCTGCACTTTGTTGTTTTCAAAGGCCACGTGCATCTTCTGTCTCAAACAGAATAATTTCCTTCTCAGAATTACATTTGTCGGCCTTACTTTCAGATCCTGGGAATGGCTAGCTGAGAAGTGTCTGGAGTTCCTGCAATTCCCTGCCTGCCAGAGAGTGGGAGACACTGTGGACCGGATGAGCTGGGGGGACCCTGGGGCTGCCCTGTGGAGCAGGAGTCACTACTGGGGAACGGGAGGGAAATAAATGAACTCCTGAATGCTCCCACTGCACTCTGACGGCTCCGTTTGCCAGTGCTGGCCTGGCTGCCTCAGTGCCAGAGGGGCAGCACAGATCCAGGGCAGAGACAGAGATGTTCCTCAGCCTTGGTGGGTTCTGTGTCCCCCATACCTGGCGTGCTCCTCATCAGCGTTCTCCAGTGGGAGGCTCCCGCTCCGCAGGCGCTGGGACACAGCCTGGAGCTGCCGCAGCACCACGGCTTCCATCACCTCGACGTCGCCCTGAGCCAGCCCGCTGGCCCCAGCACAAGCACTGCAACACAAAGCAGGGGGGACAAGCCCTGTGAGCACAGCCTGTCCCAGCCTGGAGACAGGACAGCCAGGGGACAGCCAGAGGGACAAACAAACATCCGTGGTGCTCTGTGACAGGGAGGTAACACTCAGCACTTGGAATGTACTAGGGGCAGCCACCCAGGGAGAGGGAAGCTGAGCACATCCTTTCCAGTGGCAAGCTGGGGGGCAGGCCTGTTTGGGGCTCCTCTTCCCTAATTCCCGAGGAATCCTCCAATCATCAGCTGCCTGCAAGAGTCTCAGTCTGTGGAGGCTGTGCATCATTGTCAATAAAGTTACCAGCAATTCCTAATTCTGCACCTAGGGGCCCAGAGCCTGAGGAGGGACAGCAAGGGCGCTCTGCCACTGGTTTTGGCAACACCCGAGTTCTGGGGATTCCCTTTGCTCTCTTGCTGCATTTACTGTGTTTTTCTGGCACGGGCCGTTTGTTACCCGGGCTGCACTCACTCACCTGGGCAGCTCCGCTGTCCCCGAGGGCTGGCCCTGGTACAGTGCCCGGTGCCGGGGGCTCGTCCTCTCCACCAGGCCCTCCAGGAGCTGCAGCGCCTGGCAGAGCTCCTGGAGCTCGGCCTGCATCCCACCAGACCTGAGGATGGACAGACAGGGCGGGAGTCACCGACGACATGTGACAGGGCTCGTCAGCGCATTCCCATCGCACCCCTTGGGAAAATAAACAGCTCCGTTTGAGCTTTCCAAAGCCAACGGCAAGAACCACGGTCCCGAGCTCTGTAGGAAGGGGTAGGGGTGGGGAACACACGAGCAAACAAACCATCCAAAAATCAGCCCGGGCTGAGCCGCTGCATGGAAATCACCCCCGTGCCGAGCACTTTAATTCCTTCACCTCCACAAGCGAAACAAATCTGGTGACCACCTACAGGTATGGGGACAGCCCTGGAACCTCAGAGGGGTTTTGATGAAGCTGCACCTCTATAATGATGCAAATGAGGACTTAACCACTGAAACAATGCGGCGGGCTAATCCCGGGACAGAGGTGTAAATGGCTATTCAGGTCCCCGGCTGCCTCTTTGTGGGGCTCCCAGCCCAGGTCTCGCCAGCAATGAACACCGCAGCTGGGGCAAAAGAGAGTTTTCTTTCTTTCTTTCCCCCACATGCAGGAGCTGACATGTTTCCACAGTTAACCCTGGCTTACTCCGCCTCCAGGGAGAAGCTCTGTGCACAAAAACTTGCAGCGTTTGCACACTCGTGCTGAGCTGTGCCCAAAGCTGTGTTTTCCCTCCGAGTGTTGGGCAACAGTGAACAATTAAGTGGGGGCTGCTGTGTCTTTAGTCGAGTTTCCTAGACATTTAATAAGCAAAACAATGCCCGGGAGATCACATAGGCAGTTAAACAGTGCTTTCTCTTTTCCCCCAGCCTTACAAACCCTGTATTCCAGCGGCCGGCTCGTTTCCCATTGTTTTCCTCCCGCTGGGTGGTCCTTCCAGGGTGCCACTCGAGAGGGATACAATAATAAAAAGGGAAGGGGAAGGAAGGGACACCAACATAAAGAAAAACAAAATGTATGACAATCTGCAGCAGGCTACGGATCAGAGGTCAGCAAACAAGAGGTCCTTCTCTTTTACAGGTTGCTTCCTGGAAACAGTCTGATTAAGCTGACAGCTTGAATTATGTGTTACATTTTGTAATGCACAATCCATCTGTGCTAAGTCCTCCTCAATGCAGCTGAAGCAGCACAGGCATTAGCTCTGCCTTTTTCCACCCCCTCAGCTCAGGCCTTAAAATAGTCATCATCTTTCTCCACACTAATTCTCAGAGACCCTCTCCCCCCGCCTCCCACCCCCCGGGTTTAAGCCCTCAAAGAAAGGGCTGGGTGCTGCAGGGAATGGTAAGAGGACACGGAGCCTTTCCCCTTGGATCAGCAGCTCCATGGGAGGGGACACCAGGAGCCTTCATGAGCCCCCGTGGTGCCAGGGGGCTGCTGATAGGAAACTCATCCCAGGCTCTTCCCCTGGGCTGGGTGTGAGAAGGCAGGGGAGCAGCCCCTGATCCTTTGGAACACTGTCCAACAATCACCACAATCACCAATTCTGATAACTGAGGCAACAAAGCTGCAGCACCCTCCTGTGACCTGCAACAAGATGGAAACCTTCTGCTCAATCACCTTTCCCAACAACACCTCCCTTTCCTGACTGCAAAGAAAAGGGAGGAAAAAAACCAAAACTCCTTAAAAAACAGAGACTGGCATCTCTGCAGTAAGACAGGAGAAGCATTTGCTCTAAAGATAAAAATTTGTGGCCTCCTGGCACACAACAAGGACTGGTTTTGCCTCTGGAGTCAGCCATGGTCTCTGCATCTTTCAACACCATCCCTTGTACTCATTTCAGAAAATTCACCAAAAGTGTATGAACAATGCTTCCTTCTGATGCCACAGTGACACTGCTGCAGTGGGAGAGTCCAAGTTACAGATATTTCAACTAAAGGCAACAAATACACAGAATTTGGCGAATTTCAGCACATTTCTTCAGCCAGCACAGGAATTTTGCAAGAGAAAACCACGGGGACTGGAAGGACATCACACGTTGTGAATCCCTGGTGTGACAGAACAGAGGAAGCTGTATCCCATACTTTGTGTAACATGTACAATTGAAATTCATGCACTAATCAGCTGCAAGCTTTTCCACAAGATTTTTGGCCAATTAATTTTGCAAGGCTCGAGTGTGCACGCTGCATTCCAGGTGCCTTGCAAAGCCCACCTGGCTGTAAGCACAACAAGGGAACGGCTCCTGCTGGTGGATCTGCCTTTTCATTTCCAGGTAAAGCAAATTAAAACCTGTATCTTTTCTGCAGCACCAGCAAACAGTGGTGATCCCACTTCCATGGCCTTGAGAAGCAAAGGCATTCAGCTTGGCACAACGGGAGGAGAGCTCTGTGCTGCGGTTCCAGCCGTGCACTGGGGACAATGCAGGTGCTCAAACCTTGTGCATTAATTTCCCCGGGCCTCAAGAGCTGCTCCGTGTCTCATCAGGCACTGCACAGCAAGGCCTTGCAGGGGAGGGAACACAAGGTTAAGCTGCTGGTGCTGGGGTCGGCTCTGACTCCTCTCACAGAGACAGGCACTGGTGCTCTTGCCTGCTCTGCTGTGATTAACAGGTGGGATACAAAGGGAGGACGGGGGAAAGCTTTTTACATGTAAATCAGATGATGTTTCCATAGTGAGCAACAGCCCGATGCAAATAGGAAAGGATAAAGTTACAGAAGTTTCTGCCATGGCCCCATTTCTGCTCAGGTGTCAAGACCCAAACCAGCACTGACATCAGCATCACCACAACATGCCCAGGAACAGAATTAACAGATTTAACAACCAAGATGGGAAAACCACACCAACTGGAAGAAGAGAACTCCTTCTGCAAGAGCACTTGTTCTCCAGGGGTAAAAGCACTGTTTCCTTTGCACGACATCCCACTACAGACCTGCCAGTCCTCCTGGGTGAACTGGGCCAGCTCTGGGGACCATCTTGCCGTGAGCACTGCCCCACCAAGACAGGGATGCACTTCCCTGTCTCATGAGGGCGTTGCGGGGCTGAAAATCCTGCCGTGAGGATTTAGCCCGATGCTCTGGTGCTGCATTTGCTGGCCACAAAATCCTGCAGCAGAGGATGGGCCCTGTGTCTGCAGCGCACTGTCCTCGTCCTCTCTTACTCTATTTCCAAACAAAATGTTCAACCAGTGGAAGTTTTACCAAGTAGAATTCCAAGACTGGAGTAAGATTTCTGTACATTTAAAGAACATCATCTGCATTTTAGTAACAAATCCTTCACTTGCCAGTTCTGACCCCACTGAGGTGCCCGAAGTCCCTGAATGCCCAGGGCAGGTGCAAGGTACTAAAGGACAGGGGAGAACATGGTGTGAGCTTCAGTGCCCTGACCAGCCCAGCTGACCCAGGAAACAGGGAGGTGGTACCTGTGGGGTGCTGAGCTGTCCAAGGGCTCCTCCTGGGCCGCAGGAGGGTTTGGTGGAGGCAGCAGGGAGCACTCTGGAGCCCGGGCATCCCTGCCCTGCTCCTGCCGCAGGCTGGGAATGCTTGGCCTCTCCTCCTCCTCAGCACCAGCAGGGACCAGGAGCTTGGCACTGCTGCCTTCCCTGTGAGCCCACCAGCTGCTCAGGCTAGGCTTTGCCCCTGTAATAACAATAAAAAATAATCCATCAAAGATATAAAACCTGTAATTATTCTTCAGAGTAGCTCACAGTGTAGGGACTGAAATCAAGCTTACATACATTGTTCACCCTGTGTAAGAGAGCATCCATCCATCCATCCATCCATCCATCCATCCATCCATCCATCCATCCATCCATCCATCCATCCATCCATCCATCCATCCAGCCATCCATCCATCCATCCATCCATCCATCCATCCATCCATCCATCCATCCATCCATCCATCCATCCATCCATCCACCCACCCACCCACCCACCCACCCCTCTTTTTCTGTGGGCTTCCCTGCCTTCAGCCCCTGTCCTTCCACACTCCTCTCACAAGGGGGAGTCCAGAGAGGCTGCAGCCTTTGGGGTTTGGGAACAAACCAGGCACTTCTCAGAAACTGCCTCGGCACAGAGACCAGCTACCTGACCAAATCAGCTGTGGGGGAATCAACCAGCTATTGTGCACCTGCTCTGAGGGAGAAGGCAATCAGACTGTCCCAGAAGTGACTCCTCTGGTGAAGCAGTTTCACATTACACTGCTTCACACGAGGCTCAGACAACCCAGGGCCTCTGTGGGCACAGCAGTGAAGAAATCTTCCCTCACAGTGCCCCTGACCAGGATCAGCACCCAGTGCATCCTTCCCTGTCCTGCTGAGCAGCCTGGGAGGAAATGGAGCCAAAAGAAGAAAGGAACAAAGAGAGAAAAAAGGAGTAAGAGCCACCACACCCCAAGCCCAGTGCCAGAGGGGCAGGAGGAGCAGCAGCTGTGGGCAGGCTCTGCCTGGGGTGGAGGCATATAGGGACACACACCACTGCCATACCTGGAACACTTCCTGGCCTCAGGAGGGCTGCTTTGGCACCAGAAGCTGAGGTGAGCTGCTCAGAGCCTTCCTCACTGGCAGCCAGGTCCCCGTGTCCCGCTGCTCCCTCCTCACTCTCTCCATCAGCGCTGCCGGTGTCGGGACCGAGCCCATCAGGGGATGGGGAGAGCAGAGGGGGCTCCTGCTGAGAGCCCAAACCTCCTGTGGCCAAGGCTGCTGATGTGGGGCAGCCCAGCAAGGCTGCTGCTGGATAGCCCACTTCTCCTGGCACGGCTGCATTGGTGCCAATTCCCACCTGTCCTCCGGCCTGCAGCACCTGAAACACACAGTGGGACATGGCTGAAGGAGACAGACAGGAGACAAACTGTGTGTGGCAGCTTCTTCAGGGTGGTATGCTGGGCTCTGAAAAGTGTCACAGAATTCAAGACTTTGCTGTAGCATTATTACACAACCCCTGGCACACAGAGTGTGAAATGAGGGCCCAGGCCTGCATTAAAGCTCCATGAGCCAAAACATCCGATGGCAGAAGCTGCCTGCACCCCCAGCCCAGCCAAAAGGGACCCCCACACACCAAGCACTCAAACCCATCTAAATGGTGACTGGATTTTACAGAATCAAACCTTTGGGATTAGGATCCTACATAGGTTTGGAGACCCTGGACCAAAGCACCACATTTAGAGTTGCCCACAAGGCTCAGAGGAACCATCGTGTTCCATGTGTGAATAACTCAGCAGATCCAGCTTCCCTCACACCACAGAACGAGGCAAAACTCAGTTTCACTGTCTGCCTCCTGCTCTTCCCATGGCAGTGACATGGCCTTTCCCACCAGGTGACATGGGACATGGAGCAGACACATTTTGAATGGCTCTTTCCTCTGAGGACTGTTGAACTTGCACAAAACCAGCTCCAGGCTACAACCACTCTGCTGCTAAATCCCTTTGTTTTAACACTTGCCTTTTCTCCTTTGCAAACCTACTCAAGCAGGACAATTTAGGAGGAGTGGCTGCTGTAGGGTCATGGCCAGCTTGTGCAAAGCCAAAATTAGCCACCGTAATGCCACTGTTCACACTGAGCAGAGCTTCCTCTCCAGCCCCAAATTCCAGCAGCACAATTTGCAGTCACCTCCACACCTCTCCCATCTCTTTCACTGCCTGACCTCTTCCTCCCACACCAAGTCAGCTGCCAAGCCCAGTTGAAAGGAAACAAAGGCATCTTGTCTGCTCTGTGACTAAGGTTCCTTAAAAAAGCTCAAATTCCATGTAACAAGGAGCAGAACAAAAAGCCATGAAGTCATTTTAAGCAGTAGTAAAGGTTTGCCACTCAGATTAAGTTCACAGCTTATTCCATCAGCACTGCTCTCAGGTTCCTCCTAATTACTTCTCAGGCGTGGGATTTGGTGCTTTCAAATGCCTCCTGCCAGTCCTGCACGGTGTTGGCAGCTCCTGGACGCAGTGTTCCAAAACAAATGGATTTCAAACAGGCACAGGCACAGCACATTCCTATCAATCCCTTTCCCCGGAAAGGGACTCTGCCACCCACAGGTGTTCCTGGGAGGTTCCAGCATACCCAAGTCCAAAAATCTTCTGAAGGCTCCAAGGAAGGGATTCCAAGCTGACTTCCCAGCACAGAGGATCCAGGAGCCTGGGCTGTACAGCTCTGCCAGCTGGGAAGGAGCTCTTCAGTGTGGGACTTCTGAACTTCAAGACTCCCCTTCACACTGGGAGCCCAAAAGGGCACATTTCCCATGGCTCAGGAACGTGCCAGGCATTCCTGAAGGTGTTTCAGCACTGGGATACTGCCCATCTGTAGAAGGCTGGTTCTGGGATTGCCCTCCTGGGTCCTCAAGGCCCAGAGGTGACCCCCCCAAGATGTCACTGAGGAAGTCATCACACAGTCACTGCACCCCAACCAGCCTGAAGGAAGCCACCCCTATCCCAGGGCTGGGAAATAAAACCAGTTCCACAAGGTGTATCCCGGACATCCCATGTGCTGACTGCACACTCGCTGTGACTGACTCTGTGCCACATCACTGAGAACAAACTCCTGTGCTTTGGACAGAAGAGCCAGCACATTTGAAGAAAAAAAAAAAAAAAAAAAACAAACAGAATTAAGAGCTGAAACACACCCCAGGGACATGGCAAAAATGCACAATGTATCCGAAGTTACCTCTGTTTCCTAGGAGGGAGATGAGGAGGAGGAGGAGGAGGAAGAGGATGGGGGATTAAGGAATCCACAATCCACTCCATTATTATACACAAATTGACATTTTTGGGTACACACCACACTGCCACAGTGCCAAAAACCTGCCCACTGTTTTTCAACCCTCAAGTCACAGCACAAGCTTTTGATGCTCTAGTACTGATGACAACTTTTCCATCAGCTGGAAATCCCATCTCCCACACTGCTTGCCCTAATTGGACAGCTCACATTCCAAAACAAACTCGCCTTTTCCCACAACACCTCCCAGTTCAAACCACAATTTGCACCCCACCACAGGCCTGCCTATATAGGTCAAGGCTGCTAGGCTTCACTGCTTTGTGTATTACAGTTTAAAGAACGCTCTAAATTCAAGGTTTTTAACTTTTTAATCTATGGGGAAAACTTCCTATAAACTCAGATTAACGACTGCTAATGCACTGAAGAAAGGAAACCAAAAACCTTCCTCCTACTATAAAAACAAAATAGTGTGGCCTCTGTTTCTTTTCTGATAAGAGTCTTAAATACCAAACATTTAACTGCATAATAACATTCCCTGGCAGCCAGCAGCCTGCTTAGCAGATACATAAAGCAGGTAAAAGGGGAAAAAGTTAATTTCTTGGCTGAATGATTCCATCGGTAGCTATAGGGCAAACTAGAAAGTCTTTTAGTAAAGTAGCAGTTGATTCTTCTATCAATCTGCAGCACACACACTCTTCCAAGGAATGCATTAAATATGAAAATCATATCCCGTTATCATCTGTTCCCAGCTTTCAGCCCAGTAAGCTTTCCTTAATGAATGCTGTAGCCTAAGGGACGCGCGTGCTGCCGGCTCCTCGGAATAATGGAGTGATGCTCCCGTCCTGCCTATTCCGGCGCCGCCTGGCTGAGGGGCTTCCACACACAGTCACAAGTGACTACTCTTGCCAGCATGCTCCAAGTTATTACAAGATGTTTTTAGACATTTCATCTAAAAGAGCTTTGCTGCTTTTAGTGGAGAAAACAGCTCTGGTCTTGAACTGTATCATTTATATGGAGATAGGAGGAGGGATTAGGAGCCTGCATTACTGCAGATATATGGCAGCAGATATTTAAGTATTCCTTGTCAGTCTTTTTGTCTGTTCCTTAGATATGCAATCTCCTTCTGCTCCTTCCGAGGAAAGGTCAAAACACACAAAATTATAAACACAGCACACGGCTCCTCAGCTGCAGCTCTGCAAATATCCCTCATTAGGAACATTTCCTCCTCGGTCACGACCATCTCCACACCATCCAGCACAGGAATTATAAAAGCCAACAAGAAGACGTGCGCAAACAGTCAGAGGTATTTTTTTTAATTCCGGCTCTCTGGATGAAACTATTGCACTTTTTGCCCAGGTGGTTCTCCTTCTCCCAGGTGCTACACACAATTTCACACTGCACGTGCCAGCACCGCGATCCCCACGGAAAGGCTGCGCAACTCCGAGGAGAGCACGGCCTTGGAATAAATCCCATTTCCCCCCCATTACCTGTTTGCTGGGTCCTTCCTTCTTGTCACCTCCTGCTGACAAGCTGCCCTCTCGAAGGGATAACAGGTTTTTAATTTCCCTTCCATACCGCTCCTAAAAGGGAACAAAGCCGTCACACAAAACTGGAGGCTGAACAACCCCCCCAACCCAAGGGATGCCCCTTTGCAAAACGTGCACCTTTAAATGCAAAGCCCCCACAGCCTTTTCAACTCAGACTATATTTAAAAGCATGGATCTCATTTGCTCCTCATTTTTCTGCTCCCCTGCCCAGGCAGCGTGGCCTGTACACAATCTGCTGCAGGGCTTTCATACACATTTATTCATGCCCATCATTTAGAATCCCACAGAACAGCAATAACTTGTTGGCTCATATTTATTGTATTTATTGCATCCCAACCAGCACCTGTAGCACCCAAGTACTGCTGCTGCCCCCAGACAATGACTCTTTGGGATGTGTTTTTCACACCCCATCTTACGACTGGCTAGGCTGTTGTAAGGAACCACCCCTGGCAGAATTTCCAGACAGCAGCCCGGCAGGGAAGGCTCCATGCCGGCTGCTCCAAACGTGGCTTGCCGCACTCTGGGGTTTATTGGAGCAGCGCTGGGCAGCACCTGCAATTAATCCTGCGTGCTCCTAACTGCAGCCCTCAGCAGCAGCAGCAGCACACTGAGGCTGAAAGCCCTGCAGGAACGGGTGTGGGAATGAATCCTTCACACAATTAACCTGCCCGCCTCTGCCCTTCGCTCAGGCAGCGGCTCAGTTCCCAGGTAGGAGCTGCTCAGGAAACTTGAATTTTAGGGAACAAAACCTCACCATGTGAGGAGCTGAGATGCTCAAAAGAAACTCAGATGTAACTCCTGGATTTTGCTGAAAGCTGAAGTGAATTTATTTATATTCCTAAAAATTACTGACCAAACACAGGGAGCAAAAGTGCATCTTTCAGAAACAAAAGGAGTTTTGTGAGCTACAGCCATGTAATAAATGTGCACAGAGTTGTGATAAAGCACTCCTAAAGGGCATTCTCTATGGAAAAAAAAGGAGAGAAAACAGCAATAATTTCTTTCTGTGCACTCCCATGATAGATTAAATGATTGCATGCTCCATAACTCTCCTGCTCTCCATAACTAACACGGAGGAGATGTCATTTGTTCAGCAGCTCTGAAAAGTAACTGTAACTCGGCAAAGATAAAATGGATGGCACAGGAACACCAAAATGGAAGGACTGAACAAAAACCCCATGTGCAGCTTGACCTGTGTGTGGCACTGGGACTGGGATTTGCAGCAGGTGTCAGAACCACCAGCCTTGACACTGGGCAGACTGGTGTGCATTTTTTGAGGAGAAAAATCCCCTTCAAAACAGCAGGGGAAAGCTGGCACTGCAGCACAGCCCCCCTCCTGCTCTGCTTCAAGTAACAAGTAAAAATCAGAGGCAGGGAATTGCAAACCCCAGGGACAGGTTCTGAATTCTGGGATACTCCACTGCAGCCAGGAAAAGATGTTCTGGGAATGTCACCAGATCTCACAGGCTACTGCTGCACGAGGAATAAACACAGCCAAGTCTTTCTGAGGAGTGCCATTGCTCTTAGAAAGCAGGAATGAACTCATTTCCCTCCCAGACTGTGCTCCCTCAAACACCTGGCTCCACACATCAGTGGCATAAGGAGACGTTGCAATTTCATTTTTAAAAATCTGGAATCATCACTTTGCAACATCTCAAACTGTACTTTAGGGAAAAACAACAACAACAACAACAACAACAACAATAATAATAATAATAATAATAATGTGATTCACAAAACCTCAGGGCTTGGCTTTTTCTTTCATCATCTGTTGAATCAGGGGTACTTCAGACCTGTCCTACAACCTGAAATACAGACCCTGATCGAGTTTGCTTCCAGCTCTAGGACATACCAGGAGATTCCTGCACAACAACAGCAAACACCCATGACCAAGTCTTATAGGAAGTTACTTCCATCTTCCAGATGCTCTCCCAGCCTGTGGTTTCCATGTGAGCCTCCAGCTGCAGGAATTCCCGGCGCAGGGCCTGGTTCCGGTGCAGGGCCAGCTGCTGCCGTGCTGACACTGCTTCCAGGTGCCTCTGCAGCTTCTGCCTCGCTCTGCAGGGCAAAGAACAGGCACTTAAAGGTGTGAAAATAAACCAAAAGCATCCATCACAATCACTCTGCCTCAGGCACACACACCAATACTGCGGGGGAGCTGCCCCAGACACCACGAAGGAGAAGACTCGTTCTTCTGCACACCTACATTTATATAAGTATATATGTGCCACTTATCTGCAGGTGTACGCAGGTGCTTTGGTGTTCCAAAGGGTAAACACATTAAAAATCTCCTGTAACTGTGTTTTAAATGAATTATGTGTCAGTCACTCCTATCCCATTAAATCAAAATGAAAACTAGCAGAGGAATGCGTTCTGAAAGTCACCCAAGCGGGAACAGCGAAGCTGCGGCTTCACAGCTGCCTAAATCCATGGTGCACCAAGAGGGGCACTGGAAATCCAACCCAGTTCTCTCCCACCTACAAACCAGATTCCCTTTCCTGATGCCAGGCCTCCTTCCTGATGTGCCTCCAGGGCAGCCACACGGCATTAATGCCAACACAGGGAAATGGGCACCCAGAGATGCCCCTGGCTCACAGCTCCACTTCAGCCAGGAGGGAAACTGCAACCCAAAGCCCCCAAGATGTTCAGAGAAACTGCAGCTCTAAACCTGTTAGATTAAACCAAATCCAATAAAAACAGGAAACAAAGTACATGTGATGCTGCCCCACCTGTCCAGATATTTTTTCTTTAATTTGTATCTGCATTTTCTGCCCCTTTCAGAAGAGGGGTTCCCACAGCACCCAGCACTCGGCCCCTGGAGCTTTACAGAACACCTCTGAGGAAAGGCATGGAACATTGGATGACACTTCTCAGTCCTGTCTGGTTGTTGGGACTTTTGGACTTTTTTTTTTTTTTTGCTTTGGTTTGCTGTTTAGGGTTTGGGTTTGTTGGGGTTTTTTTGTACAGCCTGTCCATGCAATTTATATTAAATAGACACTGCAGAAAAAAATCCAAAGAGCAGGACCAGAACCTGGAATATCCCCTAGGGCTTCTTAAGGCTTTCAACCTTCTAAGACCCTGGGATTCTCCAGCATGGACTAGGCTGTGGTGATTTTGTAAAAACAGGATAAAGCCAACCTGCATGTTGGTTATTCCCAAGATTTTAGTATCCACAGAATGAGGCATTTATGTTACTGCTGCAGCCCTTTCATCAATAACTTGAAGACATGAATTTTGCATTACTCTTAACATGAATATAAATGTATTATTACTGAAAAACCTTCGAGACAACATTCTAAAGGCATTCCAAGATAACTAAACCTTTGTCACTAAAATAAAGTAACCCCTAAGAAGCTTTTAAACAGGCTTACAGGTGTGGATCAGCCATGGTGTATTCCATTCTCTGCCTTCCTAATTCCAGCCTTCTGGCTTCACTGGAAGAAAACAACACACAGTGAGATAAAAGTACTTCACCACCTGAGGTCTTCAAACATCAGAACTAAGGGGTTTTGCAGAGCACAGCCCTTGCTGAGCAGAGAGGTCAGATTTGCTGGGAGTTAGTTACAGACTCATCTGCCAGCCCAGCTCTGAACAACTCCAAACTTTCACCCCTCTCTCTCTGTTCCTCACTGGAGCAAGGTTGCTGGCAAGGGAAGAGATGCCTGAACATCCACATGGGACCCACCAAATCAGCCAGAGACCCCAGACAGCCCAGGAAGGGCTCTGAACCCCACAATGGGTAGTTCCCAAGCCCACCCCTCCCCTTCTTGCCCCACAATCCCACAGCAGACTCACTTCCATGCAAGGAACAGCTGGCTGGAGCTGTTCCCAGGACAGCTGCCCTGAACCTGCCACAGGGATGGCTTAGAGCACACTCCCAAAACCCCTCCCAGCTCACAGATCCCACGTGCCAGCCAAGTATTTTATTCAGGAACTGAACTTGAAAGCAAGCTCATATTTCCCTCCTGGCATCCAAGCCAGGTCCATCCAGAGGCAGGTGAGCCCCACTTGCAGCACTGCTGCGGGAACAAGTGTCCAGCAGGAATCCTGGTGGTGCTGAGAGCCTGTGGAGCCATCAGAACTGCCCAGAGCAGTGCCAAACCACAAAGTCACCCACACCTCTCCCAAAGCCATCCCATAGGGAAGGTGCTTTTGGGAACAGAGTAAAGCTGCCATTATTGGATAGCTCCAAATTGCACCTGAGGATGAACAACTGTGTCCTGAGGGAAAAACTGAAAATAACCAAGAGAGGCTTCCAGCAGACTCTCACTGCAAACCCCGCCACAAGCAAAGCCAAGTGCCTCTTCAGAAACAGCATCAGCTTGTCATTAGGCAGCAAAGGGGACATCACACATCCCAACACGTCTTGGCACACTTTTTCGTGGATTTGGGCTCCCCCTACACACACAGACACCCCTTCACAATTTCCCTGCAGAGAAGGGAGAGAGGAAAAACCTTTCCTGCCGCTCTTCCTGGAGATCAAGGCGTCCCTTTAAGGCATGTGATCCTGGCAGCGCCTGGAGCAGGATTAGGGCTGCGTGTCATGTGCACAATTTAACAGCCACGCTCCATCTGGGATCTCATCCCTTCAATTTCCTCTTACGCCACGGACAGCCAAGCACACGCAGATTTCAAGATCCTGTTTTTACACTTCTCCAAGTAATTTTCCTGCCTCAGTGGAGAACACCGATATCCTAAGGGATGAAGAAGCCCGTGGATGTGATCTGATGTGTGCTCTGATCCCGTTTCCCACTCCCCCATCCCGCACACTGCGTTCCTCAGCTCCCCAGAGCCCATTCCCTCCCCTCCAGCGAGGGTTTTCAGTTTCTTCTCTTGCAGCACCCCACTGGCCAGCCCGCAGCAGCCACTCAGGGATACCCCGGGAAGGTCTCCTGGGGCAGGCACGGCAAACAAACCCCCGAGCACGGGGCACTGCCAAGTGCGGGCTGGACACGGGCCCGGCGCCAGGAAACAAACCCCGGCCCGCAGAGCCTGAGAGGCGATTTAAAGTCCAGCCACACGTCCCGGGGTGCTCCCTCGGTCAGGAGCAGAATCTCTGCTGACTGACTTCCCAGCCCCTCCAGAACTTACATATCGAAGGGGAAAATAAAAAGGATGAGAACAAGGGAGGGAACCGAACCCCACTCACCCCGCGGGAGGACCCGGCTCACCTGGCGCGGGGCGGCGGGCACGGAGGTGCCCATCCCGGCGGAACCGGTGCCCGGGGGCGGTCTCAGAGGCCCCGATCCTGGTGCTGATCCCGGTGCCGTTCCCGATCCCGGTGCCGTTCCCGATCCCGGCGCCGTTCCCGATCCCGGTGGCCCCGCGCGGTTTCCGCCGGTGCCCACGTGCGGCTCCCGCCGTGCCCCGCGCGGGACCCCGGAAGTGCCGCCCCGCGTTGCCATGGGGACGGACGGGCGCGGCCTGCGCCGCCCAGAGGCGCTCTGGAAGCCTTGAAGATTTTTTTCCCCCCCTTTTTTTGTAAATAATTATTTATCGTCAGCCCATCTCTCACCACCACGTTGTTACCGCAGGTGTTGAGCCCCCGGCTTGGTGCTGGAGGGCACCTGGGGCGACGCAGGATCCATGTCGCTGGAAAAGGGGGAAATTTGCGAGGCGCCAATCCAAAAAATAACCGGGAGCAGCTGAACAGTTACAGTTGGCTTTGCCGAGTTTATTGTACACCATGGTTTTCAAGGAAAAAAACCCTGATTTCCCCGTCCTCTGGAGTGCCACTGTGTCCTTCTGGTGCTGTCACCTCTCCAAAATTCATCTTGGAGAAGCCACAGTCAGGCACAGCCATCTCCAGCCCTGCATCCACATCTCCAGCTGGAGAATGAAAACAGAACGCCCGCCTTTCATTTCCAGATAAAAACTTCAATGCCTTTGAAAGGAAGTTGCCAAATGAGCGCTTAAATTCCAGGGCCCCAATAAAATCTGAATACCGCGGGAATAATTGAAATGAAGGAGAAGCGATACATCAATGGACAAAATTGCGGAGAGCAGTGAAATGCTTAAGCGTAATTAGGATGGCAATCAGAGTGCAATTAGTGCGAGATCATCACAGTAATTACGCTTCCTTAGAACTTCTGGCCAAGAACAGCCACATGAAAGCTCAGCTGGAGCTGGAGGCTCCCGTTGGGGACATGCCCCGGCCTTGGGGGTATCAGGAGCTTTTGGGGTTCCTAGACTGGGTTTGGTGATCCAGCAGCATTCCTGGTGTTTCCAGCACTTGCAGCCTCCAGCTCAGCCTCATGGATTTAAACACAGAGTGAAGAGCTCAGTGGAATGGATGTAGTGGCACCCAGCTGCCCCCAAATTATCCTGGCTCCGACCCTGTGTGTCCATCTAAATACCCGGCTCAACAAAGTATGGAGAACACTGGCTTGAGTCAGAGCTTTCCCATTCCAGGAAGGCCCGGCAGAGCATCTGGGAGCCTTTTAGTACTGCATTCCCAGATAAAGCCCTTGTCACGAAGATTCCCTCCTTTTTCTGTCTGCTGTAAGCAAAGATGTGTTTTGGAGGTCTCCCTCACACCTTCACAGGAGCCCACGGGTGAAATCTGGCCCTGCTTTCGGAAATATTTGTGCTCGCTGAAAGAACACCTAAAACAGTGCAAAACTTCCAAGCACCTCCAGCACTGTCTGAAATCCTGAGCCCACTGGAAGCCTTATTCCCAAACTGAAAAAAAACGGGAAGCCTTATTCCAGTTTTGAGGGTTTGGTGGAAAGGGGCTGATAGTCCCTGACCCGTCGGGCTGCACAGTTTGTCTCCTGGGCAGCCCTGGGAGGTTTTTTTCACTATGGACCTCAGGCTGGGTCTTGAGGGTGTTTAAATTGCAGCAGGGCTCAACATCCTGCTGTTTTTTTAAAGGAAAAATAAGGGAATGAGGAGCCTTAGCCTGGTCCCCCCGATGTACTTCCCACGTTGTTCCGTGTCTCGGTGCTCACCGCAGCCCCTGGGCTCATAACTGACTCAAGAATAATCTCCATCCTCCCATCCCTGATAAGGAATGTGGTCCCTTCCCTGAAAGCCTACAAAGAGGAGTGTTCTATTTGTGTTCTCCCTGCAGTACTTCACACTTCTTTTAGATTGTTTTAATTTAATTTTGATGTAATCTGATAAGAGCTGTAAAACTGTCAAAGGAAGCCGCCTCCTTCTGTCGCATTAAATACACTTTGAACGAAATGGTGGCTTTGTCCCCAGTGCTGCCAAACCAAAGCATCTCTTGATTCCAGTGCAGGCATTGATGTGCACTAATCTGAACAGCTTTACACTCTTTTTCATTTAGGGAGGCAGCCACGTGTCCTTTAGCATCCCACTCTCCTCTGGGAAGTAACCATATCCCACAGAAGCTGCGGGATTGGCCTCACGGAGCTGAGCACTTGGCCACAGGCCTCTCACCTACCAGAGACCCCTGGCAGGCTTTCCCAGTTTTCCAGGGCAATGGATCCACGTGCTGCACATGCCTGCTGCAGCGATGGGAAGCCCCTCGCTCCCAGAAAAGTGGGACACTCCTTACAGAGCAGGAATTGTTGGTGTCCGTGGTCGGGTGTCGTGGGACATGCAGCAAGTGGTGTGGGGGGGACAAACTGCCCTGGAAAGGGACTTGCAGAAACACAGAGATGTGTTAGGTTTTCCCTGCCTGTGCCTGGGTGACCCCTGAGATTCCTCGCCCACAATCCAGGGCAAAGCCAAATGCATTTACTTTTCTTTTTGTCAGTGAGACATAGAACACAGGCCCCGGTGGCTGTGTGAGAACATACAGAATTTACATAATGCCCACTACGAGCCCTTTTTGTTAATGACTCAAGTCCCAAATGCAGAGCACTAATAACACACCAGGAAGCAAAGAGCAGTAACAGCAGTGAGTGATCTCAGCAGAGCAATTGCGAGGATCCATTTCCTGTCAGTGGCAATGCCTGGGAACAGCAATTAGCGCCTTGAATTTAATGTTCACATTTTAATACATTTAAATGTAAAAAAATGCTTTTATTAAGTGGTACAGTTCCTCGAAACTTGTTATTACTCGTGTCTGATGCACAAGCAGCGCACACCACGTCTGGCCTCAGATCTGCTGCCTCGGGGAAGGTGACAGAGTTCCTCCAGCAGGAACCTGGAATGCAGAACACAACGGCTGAGTACACAAAAACCTGGAGACCGCAGCAGTTACAAGCATGTCGTGTTTATTACAAATGTAAGGGCCTTAGCAAAAGTGACATAATTGAAAAGCCCCTAGGCATGTCACTGTCCGTGGATTTTGAATTAATCCTGGAGAATTGAGATACAAGCACATACCACTGATATTAACGAGCCTCAGAAAAGCCACGGCACAGGGAAGGGCTGGTTTAGAGACCATTTTCCAGGACGTCCCATCCTTTTCCAGCCATCTCCAAGAGCTTTTCCAGTGTCCAGTGCAGCATAGAAGGCTCCATGAGCGGAAGGGAGCAGGTGTGGTAGGAATGACGCTGTTCCTAGGCCAAGCATCCAGAGAGGATGTCAGGGAGATTTCAGGTCTCAGTCGCTCGTGTGACCAGGCTGTAAACACGAGGAGTCTTCATTCAAGTGTCTGCTGCTGTCTGAAGAGCAAAGAGGAGATTGACAGTGTTGAGTTTCCCCATCCCTGGAAAAATGAGAACTGAATTAAGGCTTTCTGAGATGTGAGCCCAGAGGCTGAATTCGAACCCGACCACTCACAGCCAAAGGGCTCAACCCTCATCTTCCCAGAAAGCATCTACACCTCACACTTGTGAGCACCCTATGCCACAGCTCCTTCAACTTCTGTTCCCCAAGCTGAACCAGCTCTGGTGTATTTCTGTTCAGGAGAGGGTGTTTTGGCTCATTTTGGAATATGTCCTTCAGGCCTGCAGTGACCAGACTGCACAACACACAGCCAAGCTCAGTGCCACAAGTGCCCCTGGGGGTCCCATGGCTGGGGGCACCAGGGACTGAGCTGCAGCCTGACCCGAGGAGACAGAACCCAGCACAAGGCAAAGCCTGCCACAGGCACCACGAGCTCCTCTCCTCACAGATGTGGGATGGAGAGCATCCCTCCAGGGGCTCTCAGGACTCCCTGTGCCCGACTGTCCTGCTGCAGTGAGGAAAAGGGGAAATGCAGTGAGGAAAAGGGGACACTGCACCCACACCTGTTCCCAGCACACAAGGTCCTACCTTACCTTCAGCGTGCCATCCCCTGCACCAAGCCATGTTTTTGCCAGGATCCTCTTTCAGGAGAACAGCACCTTCACCACTAAGCTGTGTTCCCTCTGCTGTCCACTCTGCAGCTCCTGCCAGCGGGGCCAGGGCTTGGCCAGGCCACTCCATCCTGCTCGATCTCAGTGCTTGCTGCTGCTGCTGCTTTAAAGGACACAGATCTATCAGGCAATTTCATTAGTGTTTTAACAAATGACTGGATTGGTCTCATGTACAGACAGAAAGACTGAAAAAGTTTAGCTTCTACAAGCCATGAAAAATTAAAGGGAAAATATAAAATAACCGGGGAATTCTTTTAACTGAATTAGATATTTTCCTGTCAGTCCGACAGTTCAGAGCCATTGGTTTTGAAGAGCTGCTGCCTGCATTGACAGGGATGAAGCGTTTGGACAAGGTGAAAAGCCCGGAGGATCCCAGCACCAGGCTCAAAGGGATGTGTCCGGCCCATTGTCTGGTTTGATTAATGAAACCTTTGCACAGAGAGATAATGCAATGTTTGCCGTGCCAGGGACGCTGCTGCACAGCACAAATATCCCAACTATGAGGAATATTCAATATGACAACAACAGCAACGAGCCCATCTATGTGCGACTGGATTCCGCCCAAAAACGCCTCAAATGATATTTGTTTATTTCCTAATTGTCAGCCACTTTGATGCACTCGTGGTCAGGTTCAACAAGTGCTCCAGGCTCCAAGAGTTTGAAACAAAGGGAGGCACTTGGGCGAGCCGTGTGGGGCCAGGAACTGGGATCTGGCGGCACGGGCAGAGGGGCGCAGCTCTTGGGACAGACACACAGACAGGGGTCTGTGGAGGATCTCTGGCCTCCTCACAGCCCAGCATTCAAACACTGCCCACCACCAAGTCTGTGTCTCAGCAGGAACACCTGCGGGCCAGGAGCAACTCTGGGAAATAAAAGTGAGCAGATCAGCAAAAGGGCCGTGCAGAAGGAGAGCAAGCGTGGAGCTGCGAGCTCACGCCGTAGGGAACCCCCAAGCTCCTGCCTGGCCACGGCTTGGCTGCTGCCTCTGTTCCAGTCTCACTTCTGCCAGAGGTCTGGAGCTGAGTGCCCGGACCTGGGAGCACTTTGAGGAAGCACTGCCTGTGCAGCCAGCCCAGGTTCCACCTGGGGTGAGTCCTGCACCCTGCCTCTCCCAATCCTCCGGTGCTGTGAAATCCAGGTTTGAGTGCACATGGTATTTTTCACTTCCCACCCCAAACCACCGTGCTGGTTTGCTGTGACTGATTAGGAGTTTTCCCCCTGTCCTGTGCTGTGGATTGTTCTGGTGGTGAATGAAAGGAGCCACACATATCAACTGTTCATTTGTTTGTAGAAAGCGGGAGAACAAGCACGGGACTATTCAATTAATTAAGCTGTGTCTGCTCAGAGCTCAGCACCCCTGGGCCCTGCACTCCACTCAAAACACACCAGACAGAAATAGGAACCTGAGGCTGAAGCTGACAAAAAGGCTTGAGCAGAGATGGAAAAATCCTCCAACAGCACATTTTGACAGTGCTCAAAACCACGTTCTAACATACCTGCGAGGCAGCATGCGGTGGACACACAGGTAGGCAAAGACTGGGGCTCACTTCCAGGCTTCAGGTTCCAAATGCTTTGCCCGTTTGCAGACACACAAACCACACCAGCCTCTCCTGGCGGCCCGGGGGGTGACCTGTGCCCTGTTCTCATCAGGACCTGACCCGAGAGAGGCGCCTGACACCGAGCATTCTCCTCCTGCTGCTCCCCGCAGCGTCCGCGCTAGTTCAGCACAGCAACCTCCCGCTGTTACGGGTCCAGGGCAAACCCTGGCCCCCGGGAGCACAGAGCTGTCCCAGCCGTGACACTCCTGAGCGCCCCAGCTCGGAGTCTCGCTCCCTCAATACTCGCTTTTTTTTTTTTTTCTTTCTTTTCTTTTTTTTTTTTTTTTTTTCCCAGGAGGAGCGCGTTTGTTCTCTGTGCCCGAAGCGCCGGGGACGCGCTGCCCGCCCGGGCGAAAGGCTGACAAAGAAAGACGGAAAGGGGAAAAGCCCCGTCCCAGTACCCGCAGCTCCGGGCGGGACTACGGCCACCCCACGGGCGGCGCGGGGGATGCCCCGATGGAATTTGGGGAGCGGCTGCGGGGCCGCCGCTCGCCTTGGGCTGCCGCACCCGCAGCGTTCGGTCCCCGCTGCCGCAGCGGCCACGGAGCGAGCCCGCCCCGGCCCCGGGGACCCCCGCCCAGGTAGGTGCCGCTGGTTCGCTCCCGTCTCCCCCTCACCGCCTTCCGTCCCCTTGGATTTCCCCCCGCCGTCTCCCTCAAGCCACTGAATTCCGGCGATTTTACCATCGGGCAGCGCCGCGGAGAGCGGGGGCCGCCGCTCCATCCGCTAGCCGGGGATCCAGAGTGAAACCGCCCCTGGTCCGGCTGCGCTTCCAGCGGCTCCGGGCAAACGGGACCGACCGCAGGCGGCAGTGACCGCAGGCATCGGTGGCCGTAAACATCGGTGACCGCAGGCGGTAGTGACCGCAAGCAGCGGCTGACCGAGCGCGGCGGGGCTGCACCGGGGCCGCGGGAGGTCGCACCGGACCCGACAGCCTGGGCTGGGGTGAAGCGATGCAGAAGGGTCCGCTCGGAGAGCGGCTGCCCGCCGGGGCACGGGAGGGCCCGGGTTCCCACTCCGCGTTGCCCCGTAGGTCCCTTACCTGGGCTCCGGGCTGGGCTCCGCCGCCGGTATTGCCGCTCCCGCCGAGGCACGGACAGGCAGCAGCCACGGGGAATTTAGGGTCTTCCCGAAGCCCTGCCGCCCTTCCCGAGGGGGGTCAGTGCCGGGGATGCCTCCCCCCGGCCCCGGGATCCCCCCGGTCCTCCCCCCGTATCGATTCCAGTCCGGCGCTGGCAGCGTTTAGGCCGGGATTGGGGGATAATAGGAATATCATCTGGAGACAATTACCTTTGGAGCGCGCTCGCTTCTCCTCCCAGACACTGTTATTTGAGCAATAGGATCATTTGATTTCATATCGCACTAAATAACCCCCGGCCGCCGCAAATTGCCGCCTTCTCAACAGCCACCCCTTGGAATAAATTGCACAGCGACTCCTTGGGCTCCAGCTTCTTCTTATTTTTTTTCCCCCTTATTTCCCCCCCTCCTCCTTTTTCTCCTCTGCAGAACGGTATTTCAGGAGAAGCAGGGACAGAGGCCCGATGCTGGTGGATAAACTGCATCCAGCAAAGCTCCAGCTCCCTTAATAAGCTAAGCAGCAAAGACCTACCCGCACCACTTTTCCTCATGTTTTTCTCCCCCTCCCTCATCTATTTTTTTTCTTTCTTTCCTCCTTTCTTTTTTTTTCTTTTTCTTCTCCTTCTCCCCCTTTAAAGCAGTTTTTCCCCTGCCGGGTCCAACTGACTGCAGGGCTCCATGTGCCTTTAAGGCTCTGTCAGCGCTCGCCGGATAATCTGGTCATCGCCGGCCTCATTAGATCTGTATTAATGTCAGCCACGGATTGCTAATTAGATTTGCGGGATAAATGAAATTACCCGAGTGGGCGGCGTGGGAGGGGAGTGCAGTCTCCCAGCGCTTCCCGAGATTTAGGGGGGGAAAAAAATAAAAAAGGTAAAATAGAAAGGAAAGACCTAATTTTATTTTCCATTCTTTTCTCCCTCCTTTCCCCTCCTGAGCCCCATCCCCTCCTCAGGCTTCCCTGAATTCCACAAACTGCTCCGTAGCTGGACCTGGGGGTTCTGCTAACGGAGCCCATTGGTGCCGCATCAGGTGCTCTGTGCCGAGGGATCCTGCTCGCCTTGGATTCCAGGGAGCAGCTCTAGGGTGAACAGCTCTGCACTGCTGGGGTCTCGCAGGGGTCGAGGGAGAGACTGATGGCATTATTCATCCTGTTTATTTACCCTTATTAGAAAATGGGATGAAAGAGCAGGGCCCGACGCTTGCCTTTAAGCACCGGCTGAGCAGCGCACACACAGCCCCAATTAAACACTGCCCGGACCGAGGCCTTTCTCCATATTGGAAACCCAGCTCTGTTTAACGAGGACCAATTAAATCCTGCTTCATTTTACCTGGGATCTCACAACAAATTCCTTTTCTTCTTCCCTGGTAATTACTGGCAGAATCAGCCCCACTATTGGGGCAGGAAGCCCTCCCTGATAACCCACCTGAACCCCAGCTGGATTTCAGCAGAGCCAGGGGCCCCTTCCTGCCCCCAACCCCACCAAAACCCAGCTGGGATCAGCCCGGGCCTCCAGTCCTCTCCCACTTCAGCCCACCACGGTGCTGGCAGAGTGGGGCCCCTCCTGGGGAAGCATGTGGAGCTATTCCAGCCTGGCTCTGGCCTACATTCCCAGGCCTCCCCCGAGCACCCCACAATGTTAAAAACTGCACCCTGTCTCCCAGGGGACATCGCTGCAACCGGGACATTCAATTAAATAATCCTGGCCCTTTGCACCACAAATAAATGGCTTTTTTTCCTTCCCACAAATATTTCCTTTCCCAAGTTCCCTTTCAAAAGGGAAAAAAAACCAACAACAACAAAGAAACAAAACCCCAAACTGGAGAACAACAGGAAAAAAAGGAGAGGGGGGGAAAGAAAAGAAAGAAACTGTTCTCCTTTCTTTTCCCTGTGTGCAGGGTAATTGATAGGCTCTATCAGAGGTCAGGATTTGCATAAGAATTAAGAGCAGTAAATTAATTTAATATTCCATGCACATCTCCAATTATTCCTGCAGACCTTTGTCTCCCCGGCTGGCAGAGAGAAGGTTCAGCTGCTCTTCATCCAAACAACATCTGTGCAGTTAATAATTTGATAAACAGCTCATACAAATAGTTTCTGAATTATCTGCCAAACCAATGACTATTCAGTTTGGAAACACTCGGCGAGGGCCAAGTGTTTGGAAACACTTGCCGGCGGCTTCGGAGCAACTGCACCAACTGAGATTCGCCCTGCGTATCCCTAAAATACCAGCAGCCCTCTGCAACAAAATCCCATCAAGGACGATATGTGAAAGAAGTTATTAGTAGTAATTAAAAAGAGCCCACCCTTCCCAGTGTGTGCCCACCACCCGGAGAGGCTCACACGTCCCGCGGGGCTGGGCTCCATTCCCCAGCTCCGGGCTCCAGGTGGATCCATGTGAGGTCAGTGGCCCCATGAGCTTCTCTCACTGGGTGCAGCATTTACAGCCCTTCAGCTGCTTCCTTCCCTGCACAACCCCCTGGAAAGGGGCTGGGTTCTCCTGGCTGTCTCCTTGCCCCAGTCTCCAAGGAAGAACGGCTGACAGTTGCCCTGCAAAATCCAAATTTCAGCCCAGGAAGGACATACTGATTTTCTCCCAGGGAAACTCAATCTTACAATAAAACTGAGGTGTCTCCTTCCTCCTTACCCACATGGATGCAGAGGTCTAGCTCCAGGCTGGCCGAGCACCACCAGGCTGCTCCTGCCCTGGAGCTGGGCAGTGGCTGAGTCCCCATCCCTGGAGGGGTTTAAAAGACGTGTGGGTGTGGCACCTGGGGACACAGTTTAGTGGTGGCCTTGGCAGTGCTGGAGGAATGCTTGGACTCAATGATCTTAGAGGGCTTTTCCAACCTTCACACTTCTATGATTCCATATCTGCATGGGCTGTGGTTCCTGCAGCACTTGCCAGCCTGACCTTAAGTTAGAGTGGCAAAGAGCTCCACTGGTGATGCCACTGCTCCTCACTCCCCTCAGGCATTAGGCATCATTCCAAAATTAATAAAAAGTTGATTTTTAGAAGATTATGAAGTTCTCCAAGCTAAAGGCAAGGTTAATGCACTTCTCCATAGTCATACAACTTTCATGTCTGCTGTCATTAAGAGCTGATTTTTTTCTTCACATTTAAAAAGAGAATTTACATCATGAACAGAAATCCAGTAACAGGGACACAAACAGAAGGGAAGGGATGAGGTGCCAAATTTGGAGGGATGTCTGGGCCTTGATAAACCACTGCAGGCTTAACACAGCCAAAATAAGGCCAGATCCCCCACTGGGACGTGGGACAGGCCAGACCTGGTGCCTCCCCCGTGGGAGGGAGATCCCTGTGCCCCGGTGGAGATCCCACATTTGGGATTTGGAGCTCCCAGGCTCCATTCCTGTTACCTGGCTGCAGCACCAGCTCTGAGCTCACCGTGGGGAGTCAGCCCTCTGAATATTCAACACCAGCAGCTCCAGGGCTGCCCAGAGCCAGGGATTTGCTGGGAAATGGAAGCTTTTTTCACTCCTTTCCAAAATTCAGATCAATGCACTGTGCTGTCTCTGGAGCCTGAGGCTGGTTTGACCCGAGTGTGTGTTTTGCCTCAGCTTTAATTAAACAAACACATTCCAGTTTTTATTTTGGAAGCTAATTGTGCTGTTTTAAGGAATTCAAATCCCCCTTTTTTCCAGCCCCCAATTCCCAACGCTTCATGTAAGGAGGGAATTGAACCCTCAGCTGTCTTCTGTCACCCAGCACGGACATCCCTCCCTCCTGACACATTCCTGTGGTTTGGCAGCCCAGGACCTGGCACGGTGGGTTTTGGGATTGGGGAGATGCAATGCTGGCTCTGGAGAGCAGGATTCCGGAGATGTGGCATTTTTGGGGCCGTGGGTTCACCCTGGGAGCCCTTTAGCCCTTCTGGTCCCTGGATTTAACCCCAGCAGGGGGATTTCAGCACTGATACTTGCCAAGGGGCGCTGGGCAACTTGATTAATGTTTGCAGAGCTCTGGGCAGAGTGTGCCATGTGTGTGAACATTTTATCACATTCCAGCTAGGCCACAGCCCCCCCGGACATCCTGGCACTGCCTCATCAGCCACATCCACGGCTGCACGGAGTTTTCTTTGGCATCTCAGCCACCCTAGCACCACCAAAGGCTGAGGTGGAAAAATCCAAACCCCAGCCTGTGCAGATTTCCGGCGCCCGGAAGCCACGATCCCAGCACCGCTTTTTGGCACAGAAGATCTCTCTTTAGGCACTCGCTCGTCGAGCTGCCGCGCCACTCTTTTCTTTATGGAGCCACAGAAGTGTCTGTAATGAGAGATTAAAATAGTAGTCGTGCCCCGTGATTTATTTTTGAAGTTCCCTCGTCTCCGCGCGTGTAAATACCCCGGGCTGCGGGCCGGGATAAATAACGCAGCGCAATATATTAACGAGGGAGAACACAAAGCTCCGGAAAGATGGAGAAGGGGGAAGGCGTTTGCTGGGTGGTAAGTTATGGGGCCTTTGGAGGCAGGGCAGGGGGAGGCTGAGCACGGGGAGGGGGGTTGGCTCCTGCCTTCCCCCCACCGATAAATCAGCAGTCTCACGGCGTCGGAATAAAATATGCCGGGTCCCTGCGGCGGGGTGGCACGCGGCGCGGGAGCGCGGGCCACGCACGCTGACTGCAAATGGGGTGGGCCATCAGACGCTGCCATAAAACACCCCCTCGCCTCCCCCAGCTGATTATCAACTTCATGCATAGCAAATGACAGAGCGGGAGCGCCGGCGGCGCCTCCACCGCTCCGCCGAGGTAAAAAAATAAAATATTTACAGACTGACAGGCTAATGGACACTTTGCCAAAGAGCCGTTCGAAAGAAGTAGTAAATGGGCCCGTGCTGATGCAGGGCAGCGGGCCCGGTCAGGGATCAGGACACACGGCACCGGATCGGATAACATCTAATTGGCAGGTCACATCCAAATGAGTGTAGTCATGCATCATCCGGAAGGCTTTCTGCTGGTTATAAAGACACTTGTAAACAATTCAGCCGCTGAACATGGCAATAATATGTTGATCCGGCATGTAATGAGGTGTTCCTGGAATCAATAAACTAGTCATGAAGAGCAGGGAGCAAGGTCAGCGCCTGCCTTTTTGATGACCTTTGCTGGCTGGTGAGGACATCATATACTCTGAAGAGGACTTTTCTCATATTGCAGAAGGCGCCGAGTGTCAGAACTTCCATTCGCAGCAAGCAAATGAACAGCCGGGCTCTGCATGCTAATGAAGTCCAGGCTATTTTCCACCTTTTCATCTGCACATTATGCTCTTGACTTTGGAGAAGGTGGGAATTAGGTTGGACCCTCGTGTCAGACTGCCTGATGGCTCGGCTCCGGAAAACTGGTAATTGAAGCTGATGACTGATGCGGAGGAGGCCTGAATTTGGAAATAAACAGTTTCAAGCACTGCATGTCATTTCTAGAGAGACTGCTGAGTGAATGGAAATGAGCTCCGTTTCGCCGATCTAATGCAGTTTCTCAGCAGGAAAAACACTGTCTTTGAGACAACAATGCCAATCAGTGGGATTTAAATGTCCTGGCGATAATGTAAGGAATAGCACCTGCCTCGGCAAACAGCACTTAGGGAAATGCTGCCCTGTGCTGGGGCCTGAGACTCATCTCCAACCCCCAGCACCAGGCTGGAGGAGCTGGGATGCTCTGAGGCTGGCAGCAGGGAATGGTCCTTGCCACAGAAAAGCCACCAGTGACACTGAGAAGTGTGGCTTTGAGTGAGCCTAACTGAACATGGGGCTTTCCATGCCACATCTGCACTGCTGAACTGCTCCTCCCTGGCAGGAGAGAAATCCTGCTGGCCTCAGCCCCACCAGCTGCCAGCCCCACAGGGATGGAAAAATGGGGTTTCTAGACAAGGCACCCAAAGGCCAGTATGTTCAGCTTCGACTCTGAACATCCCAGCAGCTGGGAAACAACATTGCAAACGCTATGAACCCTCCCCAAGTCCTGCTTGGGGGTGTGGAATGGGGCACAGCCACTCGTCAGAAGCAGTCTCACTGAGGCTTCCAGGGCTTTGAGGTGTTTTCCTTCGGACACAGAATCCTGGCTTGGAGAGACTTTAAGGTCCATCTCACGCTACCCCCTGCCATGGGCAGGAACACCTCCCACTATCCCAGGTCGCTCCAGGCCCTGTCCAAGCTGGCCTGGAATCCTCCCAGGGATCCAGGGTCACCCACAGCATCTCTGGGCCCCATGTGTCCTCTGCAGGTCCCCCCCAGGCACAGGCAGGGCCGGGACTCTCCTGCCCCGTGCTTCCCCAGCAGCCAGGCACCGACAGGTCCGTGCTGGAGGTACGAGGTGGGGTGTGCTGCAGCCAGGGGTTCCCCAGAACCCCTCATGCCCCCGACCAGAGGGGGTCAGCGTCCCCCAGGGCGGCCACATCCCGCTCCCCGCTACCGAAAGCCGCCGGCTGTCCCCTGGAGGTGGCGGCATCAGGAGCGGGTGTGTTTGTGTAATAGTTTGCAACCCTTCAACATGAAAGGATGGAGACGGATGCGAGTTATTATTATGAAAATGAACCAAGCAACAGACAAAAATATTCAGGAGATGTAATCTGCTTCCCTACAATGCGCTCGCAGAGAAGAGCACTTGGCAGACAGGAGAGTCGCCGTCAGATACATTGCCTTTTGTTAAATTGCTTTTGCACTGACAATGCCTTTTAAAACCACATGCAATCTTAATTTAAAATACCCAATACCTCGAGGTATAGGGGCCCAGTGCTGGTCTCTAGCTTGGGATTTGTCCAAAACTATTCCCTCAGCTTAATACCGCTATTCCTCATTTTAATCACACAACAAATGTGGGAGCCTGAATTTGCTTGTAAGAATCCATCCCTAAAAATGAATGGGGCACGGATTGATTCCTGTGCCTGCCACCTCAGTGTTGTCCAAATCCCTGGAAGGTTTGCCCAAGGAAAGCCCTCTTCCTGAGGGGTAGCTTTGACACCGATGGGCAGAAAGCAAAGCTGAGCTTTTTCATCCTTTTAGGAAACGGTTAATGGTGAGGAAATGCCAAATGTGGCAGGGCAAGACACTATTGCATTTTTTTTTTTCAGAGACAGAGTGGTGGGAAAAAACCCCCAAACAAATCAAGCAGCACTTGCACGTCACTGCTCCCTGCTCCTGCCCTGCTCCTGCCCTGGCAGGCCATGTGTCACTCCCTGGCACAGAGCACCAGGTCTCCATGGACTGAGGGTTTGGCTGTGGGTGCCAGCTCTGCACTGCTTCACTCAGCACTCAGTAGAACACCCCACCACTCCCTCAGAAGCCCCTGGGTGCCAGATTTATCCTCTGCCCATGGGAGCTGAGAGCTTTGAAGCGTCTGGTGGCATTTTGAGGCCAGCCGTGAGGAAGGGCAGGTGTGTGTCCAGGCACGACGCTGGCTCCAGGCTCAGCCCATCCATCAGAGCTCCTCTGGCCTCCCACCTCCACAGATAACCTCCTTCCCTATGCTAATTCCCTCAGAACATTATGCAGACTGTTTATATTTCTCTACAGCCAGAACAGGCTGCTGACACAAATCAGCCATTAGCCATTCACACTGAGGAGTCTCCGCTAATTGTGCAGAATGTAATTAGTGATTATGTAATATCTAAGCTCTTGCAACTGTCATTAATGTCCACTATTCACCAGAGATAGTTCTTACTGAATTAGGGAATGATTACTGCATGCTAAATCTACTTAATCCTAAATATGCTAATTAACACCGCCTGCACTTTAGACAGTGGTTAAAAGCACTAGTCACCTCAAAAAAGGCTCTGATACACCAGAACCCAAATTGCCTGCCAAGGATTTTCCCTCAAAAGGTAAATTTGTTTAATTAAATGCTGCAGTAAACTGTTGGGCACAGCCCTTGATTAGTGCAGCCCAAGGAGGGGCCTTCTGGAATGAACTTGTGAGGTGCCACCGCAGGGCAGCAATGTCCTGCAGCATCCCAGCCCTCCTGCAGCATCCTGGTCCAGGTCCAGGCACAGCCTTTCCCCCATGCCTGCCAGTGCTCCCCAACAGGCCTGACAGGAGCAGAGCCCAATGTAAAACAGCTTTCCAAAGGCTCTCCCTCCAGGATTGACCACCCCACTCCTCAGGTCATAAAGAACAGTATTCCTACAGGCAGATACAGGAGCTTCCCTCAATAAATTCTGGCTTAAATCCTAATTTGAAGATCAATTGTGTAATTGCAAGATTGATTGTGTGGAACAGACTTCAAATATTAAATGCTAAAGGAATGGGATAAACAGAGCAATTGTACAGGTTTGAAAGGTCCCTTTCCAAGGCCTGGGGTGTTTAATGTATTCTAGGTTTCTGTGGAAAAAAAAAGATATGGCTGTCATGAACCCCAGGATAATAGCAGCCTGTGATTTATGAAGATTCCTCCTGCTTATATATTTTAGATAAATAATGCCCCTGTGTGTCTCTCTGCACTCATTCATAACCAAAAGCTGCCCGAGCTTGTGCAGGAACCTTTGGAATCAGCTCAGAGGGACGGGATAACTCATGGATCAGACACTGGATAAGTCACAGCCTGTCAAGGCCAGGGGTGCCCCCGGGCAGAGCCACCGAGCAGGGTCACCTGGAGCCAGAGGTGTGCTCCATGCAGGAGCATACAGAGGCAGAGGTGTGCTCCATGCAGGAGCATACAGAGGCAGAGGTGTGCTCCACCAGGAGCATACAGAGCCAGAGGTGTGCTCCATGCAGGAGCAAACAGAGGCAGAGGTGTGCTCCATGCAGGAGCAAACAGAGGCAGAGGTGTGCTCCATCAGGAGCAAACAGAGCCAGAGGTGTGCTCCATGCAGGAGCATACAGAGGCAGAGGTGTGCTCCACCAGGAGCATACAGAGGCAGAGGTGTGCTCCATGCAGGAGCATACAGAGGCAGAGGTGTGCTCCACCAGGAGCATACAGAGGCAGAGGTGTGCTCCATGCAGGAGCCAACAGAGCCAGAGGTGTGCTCCACACAGGAGCAAACATGGCCCAGGGGGCAAACACAGCCCAGGGACCTCGTCTTGCCCGCCACCGCCACCACAATCACCACCTCCACAGAAATGAAAGAATTAGCCACACAATGAACCCCTAATTGCCTGGCAACAGCATTTAGGCCCCATTAGGTAGATTTGTAACTGCTTCCAGAGAAATAAACTCCTGTGTCATTAGATAACAAGGGAAGAAATAGGTTATTTCCTTTTTGAAAGGTATGAAAGCTTCCAATTGCCTGATGTACGTGCTGAGTAGATTATTTTCTGTCATCTCAGTTAATTGAATTTTGCCCATTGCTCTTAGAATTCCTCCCTTTCGTGTAAGGTTAAAAAGTTCAGAGGAGTCATATTTTTGAACGGCGTCCATTTATCGCACAAAGCGCGCCAGGAAAGGGGAGCAGCGGCCAAGAGTGCGGGGATGGCCGCAGCATCCGGCTGGGCTGGCCTGGGATCGTGGAAAAACGTCACTTGTCAGGCAGCCTCAAGGTGGGACACTGCCGGGAGCCACCGGAAGGGACCTGCTGGGAGCTCCGTGGCTGCTGTGCGGCCACTGCGCCTCCTCCCCTGCGAAACCAAACTGGGGAGCCAGAGTTAAACCAATTGCTCAGACTGCCCTTGCCAGGGTGCCTGCTGGGGTGGAGTGCCACCTGCATCAGCCAGACGTGGGAGGAGCCCGCTATGCCAGCCCTGCTCCGGTGGTGGCTCTGTCACCCTGTGTCACGTCGTTGCCAGAGGTGCCCAGCCCTCACTCTCAAGCAGCCCCCTCATTTCTGCCTTTCCAATGCAAACCTACGCAGAGGTTCTTGATTTCTGAGTAAACCCAGAGCATGTGTCATTCCTCTCACCATCGCTCTGGCTGCTGCTCTTAAACCTCACCCGCTCCCCCCAGTCACTCCTGAGAGGCAGCAGCACCCTCCCACCCCCAGCAGCGCTGCCTGGGGAGCTGAAAGCCAAACTTCAACTTCTGTGGGGAGCTCTGCTTTGATGCTGTGGGACACTTGCTTTGCAGACTACCCCCTCCCAGAACGAAAGGGCTGGCTTGGCCACAGAAATATTACCGAAACCATCATCTGGTGACTCCAGAGCCACTTAATTTTAAAGCCTCCTGAAAAGCCAGCTCCATTTTCTGCTTTGGTGGAGACCAATTCCCCGCGCTGGCGTAGGAGAATAGATCAGCCCCGGCAGCGGGGCGTTGTTATCCAGCTCCCAACTATTATGACATAGTTTCTATCAGAGCAGTTTTCTTCTCAGCCAGTCGAGTGGAATGATCCCTGAAAGCCGTGGTTTGCGGCAGGGATGCGCTCGGAGCTGTCAGAAATCCGTGGCTGCCCACACGCAGGCCAGCAGCCGGAAAACAAGGACGTGGAAAAGGGCCTGCAAAGGCACTGGGGCTCCGAGGCACTGGGCAGGGGGGAAGCAGCAAAACACCCAAGGATGGGAGGAAGAAAAATAAGTATGGAGAGACGAGTAACGTGGAGCAGCCAGGCCCAAGGAATGCTCCATCCCCAAGTCTCCGAGGTGCTGCGTGTGTCGGGAGCTGGGTGTGCCTCCTCCCGCCTGCCAGCCCAGCCTGGGCACAGGGAAACCTCCTCAACACCACAGGGGCATCTCAAACCTCGGGACTGGAGGGTCAGGCACCGCTCCTTTTCCCCAGGACTGAGGGATTCAGGATTGGGAGACCTGCTTTGGAGAGCTGGATGCCAATCCAGCCTCTTCTTTGGCTGGTTTATGGAACTACTGATGGGGACAGGAGAGGCCCCACATCACCTCCTGGCTCACCTGCAGGGCTCTGACCCCATAGGTGCACGGGGCGGGGGGGGCATTCCCCCCGTTTGGAGTGAATGGGATTGGGTTTCTGCTGGGCTGGGGCTGGTGGTCCCCAAAAACCATCCCTGGTGGGCTGGAGAGGCATCACAAACACCAGAGAGGGGGAGAAGATGGAAGGAAAGAGCAGGGCTGTGCTTTTCCACGCCGCCTTTTTGTTTTACTTGGTTTTAATTGCATCCCAGAGCCCCTTGTATTAAACACCCCTAATTAAGGAGGGCCAGGGAGCGGGAGGGAGGGCGGTGGTGGCCGGAGCGAGGCGGGAGCCAGCGCGGAGCCCCTCCACCAGCAGAGCGGTGCGTGGGGATAACCTTGTAATCTACAGAAATCTGGGAATTATGATGGATATTACATAAATCAACCCCCCTGTGTCAATAAGGAAAAAAACATTTTTAAAAGAAAAGCAGCTGATAATTAACCCTGAGAGCACGGGTTTAACCCAGATCACCTTGGGGAAGCGCCCGGACAAAGGCAGGCATTCATCCCGGCCTTTCTCATTTAAATAACCCGGCCTTCATTGGCTCCTGAGGGATTGCTCGGGAATTGCTAAACCGGAGGTTTGTTCGGGTTTGATGTGTAGTCGCATTGATTTCCCCCTCCCTCATCTTAATAAAAGGCATTTCACCGAGCCCTGGAGCGGGGCAGGGTGAGGCATCCCGCAGCGGGTGTTTGCCATCCCACAGGAGCTCTGCTGACACCTCCAAGCTCATGGAGCTGGAGGATGGCTCTGAGCAGCATCACCAGCCCGTCGCTCATTAGGAATAACCTAATTATTACTTAGCAAACCAGCTTCGCCCAGAGAAGCTGTGGCTGCCCCTGGATCCCTGGCAGTGTCCAAGGCCAGGCTGGATGGGGCTTGGAGCATCCTGGGATCGTGGAAGGCGTCCCTGCCTGTGAAATGAGATGGACATTAAGGTCCTTCCAACCCAAATGTTTCTGGGATTCTCTGCATTGATTCTGAGTCTGCCTTTTGGCTTCTCCAGAAGCCCATAGGATCATTTGGGTTGGAAAAGCCCTCTAAGATCAAGTCCAATTGTTCCCCCAGTAGTGCCAAGGCCACCACTGACCCATGTCCCCACATGTCCCATCATGCATCTGTTTAATCCTCCCAGGAATGGTGACTTCCTCACTGCCCTGGGCAGCCTGTTCCAACGCCCAACAGCCCTTCTGGACAAGAAATTCTTCCCAATATCCAATCTAAATTTCTGCTGCTGCAACTTTTGAGGCCATTAATCCCACAGTTATCTCCTCAGACAAACATCTGGCCAGTTTTGCTCTCAAGGCACCCAGCAAACCTGCCAGCCCCTCACGCTGCTCAGACCAGACCCCAGGGAAGCTTCTCCAGGCTGGTTCCTGCCACCCTACCCTAATGCTCCTCGTTTTTTCCCTGCATCCATAATTATTCACAGGGCAGCACCTGAAAACTCACATCAGTCCTGGTCTTCCCTCTCGTTTTTCCTCTCCACAAGCCATCTGTGCAAGTGCTGGAACCAGGATAAAGCAGCAATAGCTCAGGGGAGAAAGCTGCAGGCTGGAGGGAGAGCTCCTGCCGTGCTCTTTCCTCCCATGGCTGCTGCTGGAAAGCCTGGCAGGGATGTTCCTGCACATGGCTCAGCAGCACCCACACACCAACACCTCCTGTAGCCCACAGGGAGCTCCCTGTCCCGGTCAGACACTGCTGGCAGCCCCACACAGGGTGGAGAAGCCAAGCACACAGCCCTGGCAGGGAGGACACAGAACCTGCCTGCCTCGCCCTGCTGGCAGAGGGCTGCTGCCGGTGATGGACACATCCTTATTCGTAAGTATTTAATGTTTCTTAGGAAGCACTTCTAAAAGAAATTGGTATGTAATGACAGCACTCACTGGAAAACAGGCCGATTATAAAATGCACTAACTTATCTGGTATTCATTTGAAAAGTAAATGGATGCAAGTAAAGGTGAGAGTTCACTACCAATTCAAATATTTTGCTCTAACAGGCTCTAGCACTCCTACTTTAATTCAAGCAGAAGCACAAGTATGAATAATCAAACTGGATGATGCTCATCAAAACCTTTGTGCCTTGCACCATTTCAAATGGTCATTGAAGCTTAATGGCAAAAAATTTACATTATTCCTTTAATTTGTATTCTGTTCCTTCCTTCTGAGTGATGTGATTGTGATTTTCTGTTGCCGGCTGTATTATTTTGATGCAAATGTTATGTGCTGCTACAGTCCAATTTCCTGCTTCGCCCTCCCCTTTTCTTCCCCCAGGAAAGAAACGACAGCTAAAATAGTTCAGAATTGGGGAGGGATTCTGAAATAGTTCCTTAACTACCGCTCCCAATTAAAGCAAACAATGCAGGGTCTTGAAGCACCCTGAAAAGCTGAAAATTAATTATTAGCTGAAGGGGGAGGGAAGTGGCTTTGCTCCCCGGACCTTCAGGAAAAAAAAAAAAAAAAGAAAAAGAAAAAAAAAAAGAGAGAAAAAAGTGAGGGATCCCAATTCTGCCTACAAAAGAATTAGAAAAGAAAATTTGTAATTCAGTTAAAAACTCCTTTTGCTGGCACATAATCACCTAGGGATGAATGCTTTATTGAGAGGCATGGGGCTGCAAACCAAAGCTTTGAAAACAGGAGGCCCCCGGGGTGCTCCCGGCACGTAATATATGCACCGACTAATTTATTGCGCTGTGACTAATTTCCATTCCTTGTGCTCGGAGTTGCCTGGCTAATTACAGGGATGTTTTCTTAACTTGGGTAATTGCGCTGCCCGTGCGCCAGCCCCACGCTGGCTTTGATGCGCCCCCATGGGGCGGCTGCGCGGGGCACCGCCCTAATTAGATTGGCTGCCTTAATTAGGGGAGATGGATGTGGGGGTGCGTGGGGGTGGCGGTGCCCAGCTCCCCGCCACGCAGGCACCAGCCTGCCAGGACAGCAGGGTGACACCCAGCCCCAAGCTGGGCTTTTCCAGAACCAAAGGACATCGCAGCACCGATGCCACCACCCATCCCCTTCCCACCGGAAAGGCCAAGATCCCAGCAGGAGCATCCCTCCAAACACCAAGAGGGGACAGACCCGTGTGCCCGTGGCACTGGGGACAGTCCCATGTGCCTGTGTCACTGGGGACAGCCCCCGTGTGCCTGTGTCACTGGGGACAGCCCCGTGTGCCCGTGTCGCCACTGCTTTGATGCCTGCTCAGCCCACCCCCAAATGCGCTGCCTCGATTCTTTCTGTGGCGGTCACTCAGGCGGGCACAGTTGTTATTAGACAGATTTCACTTCCTTGAAATAATTTCAGCACTCAGCTCTAATAAAAAAGATTTCTTTGCAAGGACCCTCAGTGAAAGGGGCTCAGCGCTGCTCCCTGCATGGTGCGGGTCAATTGGGTTCTGCCCCGTCCTCTCTCCAGCCCAACAATTGCCTTTCACCCACTGAAGAGCAACCCAGGACACCCACCCAGGGCCAGCCTTGAACACTCACCTTAATAAAAACTTGACATCTGAAATTTTGCGGCTTTCCCCCTGCCCTAGCAAAGACTTGGTCAAGATCACCTTAATAAAAACTTGACATCTGAAATTTTGCTGCTTTACCCCTGCCCTAGCAAAGGCTTGGTCAAGATCCTGGAAAATTAATGTTGTATTGGTTAAAACCCATCCCTTGGCAGGGAAGGCTGAGGGAAGGTGGCAGACACCTCAGTGCCAGAGGCTCCCGCAGGGCAGTGGTGATGGAGCCATGTGGGAAGCGGCGCTTCCCGCTGGGATGTGCCAGCCTCTCTGCAGGACTGGGCCATGGCCATATCACCCACACCCACAGGATCCTGGAAGAGACACCAGGGAGAGGCCATCCAGCTGGAAGACTGGGCAGCACCTAGAGTCCCCAGGTTGTGCCTAACCTATGGAATTCCAGCAGCGGGCTCTGACAGATCCTGCACTTCCCCAAGGTGACTTAAACCCTCTTGCAGCTGCAGACGCTTTCCTCTGTGCATTTGGGGCCTCTGGCAGCTTGAGGAAACATAGCCATTTTCCTTTTATATTCAAATAAACAAACCAAGTGTTTCAGCTCCTGTTCAAAGGACCTGGTTTCACACACAGAGACACCTGAGAGAAGGAGAAATTCAGTGTCTCTGCCCCAAAGCGAATTGACACGGACACCCAGGCAGGGGTGGATCCAGCCCACATCTGCCCAGCCAGGCTCTGGCTGCAGCCCTCCAGCAGCCTCCTTCCCAACACACCAGCAGGCTGGAGGGCTTGGAACAGGTTTGGGAGCTTGGTTTGTTGACCGAGCCAGCTCCATGTGGCCTGTTGAGCAAAGCCAGCCATTCCCAGGTGGATTTTGGGGCGAGGAGCCTGTGGCTGCCGGCACACGGCGCACGGGGCTCTCGTGGCCCGCCGGGCACCGTGGGTGCGTGGGAGACGCTCACGTGTGTGAAGCATCTTCTCAGGCTCACGCTTGCTGTGAAAAAGGAAATAAAAAGAGCCTCCCCCCTCCAGCTGCCTTCAGCATCTCCTTTCCAATAACTTGGCATATTCACTTAATACAGGCCAGCTCCTTCCAAGTCGTTAGCGGCGGCGGGAGACACAGCCGGAACGCTGACCTGGTTTGCTTGCCAAGACAGAGCAAAGAGAAACCTTCACATAATCATTTCCAAACATTAAAATGGCTCCATTGTCATTATAGCTGAGAGATTGAATTCGCCTCATCAAAGCGGCGTATGACAGGTGACTCAATAGGCTGGTGCCAAGCGCGGAGGCAGGAGATTAGCAGGGCACTGATATCATTATTTCCGCCTATCACAGATTCGGCAGGGAGGCAATTGTAATTTCTGGGCTTATTAGTCTGCATTCGCAGGAAAAAACCTGGTGATAAACCTCAGTGTGACAGCCAGGCATTTGTGCAGCAAGTGCTGTCACAGTGACACTTGGAAAATGCCAATGTGGATACGTTCTCCTAATCCCCCCTAATGGAGGTTAAAGCCTGGCACAAAGGCACTCTTATCACTGATCGGGACACTAATAACATTTGCATTTTTAAGTTAAATATAGTAAGTAAAGAGTAAGTCTCCTCCTCGCGGCTTCGGCAATTAACTCAGCCTCGGAAGGATGAGAGCCGAGTGGGGATTCCAGCCAGGCGGGCTCTCTCCCACGGCAGGTCAGCATTCCCAGAGCTCCCACCTCCACTCTCAGTGCTCTCCATATCCTGGGATGGGACCTGGCAAAGCGAGGGAATGCTGGCTCGTGGGGGCCAGGCCTGAGTAGGGCTGCTGGCCCAGGGCTGCCCTGTCCCCCGGCAGAGGAGATCCCTCCCTCCAGGGCTCTCACACACTTTTACAAGTGGTTTTGCTTGGGATGGACAGAACTCTTAGGGGTTTTTCCCTGCCCCACGGTGCCAGCTGGGCTTGGGGCTCCTGTGGGAATTCCTCCCGGACACGAGCCCAGCACGTGTGCCACGGGCATGCACACGCACGCTCTCCACAGGAATTTCTTAAGGAAAAGAATAATTACAGGTGGTAAACTGTTACTTTTCCACATTTAAATAAGAGACCAATTAAGAAGACTATGTAATTCAATTCTGGAGTGAGTGCCACTGAATTCAATTTGTTTCAGGTCAATGAATATAATGTGAAGTTATTAACAAAAAGGTCAGGGACTGCATATAAAATATACACACATGACACAGGCAGAGTAATTAGTACACATTTCACATGTTCTGCTGCTCAGACATATGGTGTAGAAAACCTGAGCGGGATTAGATGGTAATAAATGTTCCCCTCTCCCTCCCACCAGCTCCCTCTTTAAATAGGGTTTATGGCTATGGTGTTGCTGGGATCTGCCCAGGCTGAGGACCCACAGCCCAGACAGCAGCTCTGGGGTGGGGCCCTCAGCCAGGGAAAAGCTCCGAGGAAAGCGGGGATTCTCCCAGGGTGAGAGATCCCCACGGAGCAGCTCAAGCCACCAGCCAGCACGTGCTGGTGCAGGGACAGATTTTGGGGACCTGTTCCTCACACGCTGCTCATCCCCAGGCCATGCCAACAGAGCCACACCTTTGTGGCACCCTCACCAAGAATTACTGTTTCTCCCTGCCTGTTTGCTACAAGTGCACACTCAGTGTGAAGTTACTGCATTAATGATAATAAAACATTCAAGTTAAACAGTTAAGCAGTGGTTGAATTTGAAAAAGTCCATCACACACATTAAAAAAAAAAGAAGGATAATAAAGCTCCAAACTTCTTTTTGACCCTGAGCTTGAGTATTGGACACCTGGATTCTTTTGCAGGGAAAGATGTACTTTCATATGGGAGAAACATAACTTGGGGAAAATTCCTCTGGGAATTCTTTTGCAGGGAAAGATGCACTTTCATATGGGAGAAACTTGGGGAAAATTCCTCTGAAAGTTACAGGAAGAAATCCCAAGGTACAAGAACTCTGCCTAGAGGTGCTCTGGTGTCCAGTCAAACCTGCTAGGGATTCTCTGCTGGTGAAGGATAACCCAGATGTCGTGGTTTGTGTGCTCCAGCATTTTCCTTGGCATCTTGTGTTCAGAATGAGATATGCAATCCATTTCCCAAGTTATGCTTTACCTCCAGTGTGGCCTGATGTGCTAAGGAAATGAAGTAGCTTGTGTATATTGATTAATAATTACCATTTACTACTGAACCTGGGAGCAGAATTCTCAACTGGAGATATTTATTTTACCCATCATTCCTGTCTGGGTTTTGCAGAGCTGGCTGCAGAAAGCAACAGGAAAAGCAGGAAGTGGAGAGCTCCAGGAATGGTAGGGACAGCCCTGGATCCACACACGTTTAGGATTTGTCTGCAAAGAGGGAACTGTGAAGTGACATTGGCTCGTCCAGGTTCAGGGGTGAATTACACCTGAGATGGGGGTGTTAATTAATGTTGCACTGGCCAGCTATTCCAGTCAGGATCCCATCTCCAGAGCAGGACTCTCCGGGCTTGCTCCGAGGAGACCCAGGTTAGTGCTCACAGGACAGCCTGTCCTTAAATCAGGGAGAGGGGCCTCGTGAGGTCTGGAATGGCTGCAGCTCAGCCCTCACCCCATTCCTCCCTGCAGCAGCCCCTGGGACACCCCATGGGGACCCCACTGGGACCTGGGGACGCACAGCAATCCCAGGCACAGCAGCAGCCACCAGGACTCCCCGCAGGTGGCACCTCCCAGGCACAGCACAACCTGCCCGGGCTGTTGGGACAAGGTCTGATCAGTGCTGCTGAAACTGGCAGATTTCTCCCCACTTCCCAAAATCCAGCATCCATATTCATCCACAAGAAGAGACAGAGGAAGGAGAGCTCAGCAGGTTGCTGAATATACCATGTGGAGACGCCAAAAAAAAAAAAAAAAAAGGCAAACAAACAAGAGAAATCTATTTTGTTGTTAATTAAGAAGTCATTCCCACCTAACCGGCCCCTTTGCTCTCCCCTGATTCCCTGGTCTTTAAAAGCACTAAAGCAATTTAGTAAAAAACTTAACATTACTGTTTGGCTGTACTGGAAGAGAACAAGCAAATAAAAAGCAGGGAAATACCTACACAAAGCCTTTGTTTTTTTCTTTTCCCCCCTTTCCTTCTGAGTCTTCTGTCTCCCTACCCCAAAACCCCACGGCACAACTCCCCAAAAATCCCCGTGACCGCAGCGGCTCCCAGCCACTCCGCCGCCCTTCTCCGTGCATGGGGCTGGGTTTTTTGTGGACACCCCAGGGATCTGCCGAGCGTTTTCCCAGCCTGGGGGTGGGAGCAGACCTCCCAGGCTCGGGCCACCGCGGCGGCCACGCGCGGAGGGGACGGCGCGCTCCCCGCGGGGTCGGCGCCCCCAGCCCCGCAGCCTCTCAGCGCCGCCGCTCCCCGGCGCTCTCATTAACTGAGGATTGCGAATGGGTCAGCAGATCTATACACTCCTGTGTTCCTCGGCCTGCTTTATTTATTTCTTTCTTTTGCAGGATGCTGAATAACTAACCTTTCCTTCAATAGGCAGATTTAAAAAAAAAAATAGGATCCATCGCACAGCAGCAGGATAGCCTTGCTCTGTTTTGACCTTTCTGAAATTAATTTCCCAATCTTAGCTTTCAAAATCAGAGATTGAAAAGACCTATTAGATCAGCCAATCCATCTTATCGCTAGTACGGCAGCAAGCAGAGACCCCAGCCAAGTGCTTCTCTATGCAGGGAAAATATTCTGGAATAAGACGGGGCATGAATTTAAAGTGAAATACCTGTTCCGGAATATTCTGCACGTGGACACGTACTCTGGAATAACTGCAGCTGATCCTGACTTTGCTCAGTTGACACCTGGAGCCTCTCACTGGAACAGAGGGGAGAAAATAAAAATCCTATTTTAGGATAAGAAGTCATTTTTGTGGGGTAGCTCTGTGAAATAATTCTCCCCCCGCCCTTTTTTCCCAGGCAGGCTGTCGCTCACAGGGCAGCACCACCGGGGAGGAGAGGGATGGGAGCTCAGGGAAATTCCCCCCTGAGCTGCAAGGGTGTGGATCAGGACACAAAAATCTGGTCTGCAGCTACTCCAGGAGCCTGGGATGTTAACAAGCACCCAACCTGCAGCGTAGCTCCTTTTCTGGGAACACTGCTCTTCTCAGTGGGTCCCTGCTTTTCCAGACAGCAAAAAACTTGGGGGTAAAAACCCAAATCTTGTGGTTTGCACCACCCGAGCTGCCCTGGCCAGCACTGCCAGCCCATGGTGGGGGTCCCCAGGAAGGCCCCTTGGTGAAGGGAGTGCTCCTGCTGCCACACATCCCTCTCCTCCCATTCCCTTTGGAGTCCCTGGGGCTCTGAAGGTTGTCTTTTAATGCCAGCAGTGTTGATCTGGAGGGAACAGGTCACCACCCTGGGCTGACCTTGGTGTCCACCTCCACCCTGCCCCTCACTGCCCAGCAATGCCTGACAGGCTTGGACATCTCCAGTGTGGCATTCCCAGGGCTCTCGGGGATGTCTGCGGGGTTTGGATGCACAGGGCAGCACCGAGGGGAATCCTGCTTCTCAAAAACAAAGCAGGCCTTGCAGCAGGTCTGGTCACACCAACCTGCCCAACAGTGGCCATGCCCCAGGTGGCTCAGGGAGGTGGCTCCAGCAGCAGCACATGGAGCCAGGTGTGGCCTGTCCCCTCTGGAGCAACGCCACTGTCACACAGGGACGGGGGGAGCTGCCGGCGACGCCGAGCGGTGCCGTGGCTGTTGTGGATATCGGTGCTGGGAGACAGCAGAATGCATTCCAGGTGTGTGGAAAGCAGCTTCTCCCCATGAAATGTGATGGGAAGGAAACCCCCACTGTCACCTGCAGCGAGCGTGTGCGCCGAGGAACTGGGAGTTAGCACCAGCAGGTGCCTGGCAGTTTAAAGCCCTGCTACATTTCCTATCAGTGCTTTGGTGAACAGCTCCGAGTCTTTTCCCATGGAAACCCCTCTGTTCCGCCTCGGCAACTCCTGCCCTGTGCACCCACCATCCCGGCGGGAAGAGCCGCCACCACCCCCTGCTCGGGGAGCACCGAGAGCACACAGCAAACTTTGGGCACTCAACAAGTCCTCTCCGCACACAGTCGGGGCCAAAAGATCAATATTGACACTTTAGATGATTTCTCTCAATTTGTTTTTTCTTCAATTGTTGGGGCAAAGTTCCACTTTTCCAATATCTTGGGTTCTCGGCTAATAGAAACAAATAAAGTGAAAGCTTCTGTCCACAATGGGTGAGGAGCATCCATTGTCAGCAGGCGCTAATCGGATTAAATTGGCTCCTGGCTCTATTGCTCGGGGATAACTCACTCCTAAATTTTTTCCCATCTCAAGGGGATGGGCCATTGTTGCTTCCCCCCCCCCTCTTTTTTTCCTATTTAAATCTGACAGATAGAATGAGGAACGGCTGGAGCTGACGGCTCTCGGGAACAAAGAGCAGAGCCCAGCCCGGGGCCGTGCCTGGTGCCGGCCCCCCAAGGCCCTTTTCCCGCTCGGGCATCACCACCGCTGCCCTCTGGAAACCGCATTTAAAGCCTGGATGCGGCCAGGCAGGAAAAAAACCTGCGGCTGTCCACGCTCAGGTCGCTCCCCATTAGCATTTTAATCCGTACCCCTGGCACAGCCCCTTGGAAGGAGGTGCAGCAGCAGCAGCCACGTTCCAGCGAGCGGAGCAGCCCGAGGAGAGACAGCCTTAAATAATGCCACCTTCCGAGGGAGGCCCCGCGCCGCCAGCTACATTTTGCCCGGAGTCTGATAATTTTCAAAGCTATTGGCAACCTGGGAATTTTCCTGCCTTATCACCAGGGCTCAGCTAACTTCACTAACACTAATCAGAGCTGGAATCATTCATTCAAGGATTGCATGATCATGTTTTTCTTTAGCGGTGACAGCTGCCTGAGCCGCATTAGCAATGCAGATGAGTCAGCCTAATAGGTTAATGCAGAACACGCGAAAATTAGGTTTAATCCCCAGTGAAATAATCTAACATTTTCACATTTCTTGATGTTGGGATAGAGACATTGGTGGTGACTCAATTAGGTGTAATGTAGATCAAAGCAAATTTACCTTCTGGCTGAACCTTCCCCGTAGTTTAGATAGAAGAATATAAGGGTTCTTTACTAATTGGCCAATGGCTGTGGGGAGAATTATACGGAAAGTGAACCGCGCTCCGGATCGGGGTCTGGAGCGGGGCACGGCCGGGCTCTGCCGACACCGGGCTGAGCGCGCAGCCCCTGCTCCTCTCCGTGCAGCCTCACAAATGAAGACGTCTGGGGGCTTTTCGGTAGTTTTATTTTGCTTCCCCCCCGCCCCGCTCCCCCATTCGTTTTTAATGTCCCGTGCCGCAATATCCCCGGCGAGGTTTGAAAGACCTTGTGCGATAAAAGGAGCGTATAAAGGAGAGGAAGAACCCCACCCACCGGTGCGCGCCCGTCTAATGTTTCCATTCCCGGGGAATAACATATCAAACAGCAATCGCTTTCAGTCGTAAAGGGAGGGGAACAAAAAATTACATGCCCTCAGTTGCCAAATTATTTTTTGCCTTGACATCTTAATTCTTAATCCTTGTGTGTGGTCAAATCAGCCTACTATAGACAACCAATCAAGCAATTATTCCTAAATTATATTTGCCCAGCTCACATTGATTGGTTATTCTTTTCTTATTGGGTAAGCTCATTAATTCCGAGCAGCTTGCTTATTATGCTTTCCACATCATTTTCCTTCGGAGCCTATCTACTCACACCAGCCTGCTGATGTTTCAAGATGCCACGCAGAAAAAAAAGGCCGAGTGATCTATTGCATTGTCTCTTCCAGCAATTACAATTCACATTGCTGATTAACTTTGATGTGAAAACTAATGAGATAAGGCAAGTTATCAAGGCGGACCTGATCGTCATCTCATTTATAGAGCATTTGCCATCAGTGAATGACAAAAACTAATGAAGATGTATCTGACAGCAGGCTGAGCCGCGGCCGAATTTCGTTTCTCATCAGCGAGTGCTCTGCTTCGAACTCATCAGTCTATCTGAAACATGTGGAAATTAGCTTAATAATGAAAACACTTCATCCAAATAGACAAATGTTTACATTAAAACAGCTACGTGATAAATAGATGTTAAAGATTTTATGCCTTCTTGAGTCTAAACAATGGAGCACAAAATATGTTCTCATATTCACTAAATCATGCCCATAAAGCTCCCTCCCCACGTGCCGCCGCCGTACCTGCGGCAGGCTCCCCTCTCTGTGCCTCGAGATTGCCGGGCTGCGGCTCCAATCATTCGGGCTCCAACTCAGGGATGCCCGTGCCAGCACTGGGCAGGGACAGGGGAGCTGGCCCTGCCCACACCTGGGGCACACGGCTCCCAAAAGCAGCTTTTTTAGTGTTTTTTTACTTAAAGGTGCTGCTGCTGCTGCACGCTGACATTTACCCAAGGTAAAAGGGATCCGGTTGGCCCCCGGACAGAGTGTAAAGCACAGGCATAATTCATGTAAATACAGCAACGTTTCTTTCCCGAGCCGTCACCAAAAAGCCGCCTGCGGTATCAGTATAGTTTAGAAATGTTGTGATAAAAGGGAGGCAGGCAGAGCTGCTCCCATTTTTAATATTGTGGCTTTGGTATCTTTATTTATGAGAGACTATTTCATATTTGTCGGGCACTATTTCACACGCTTCTGCTATGTCCAAACGTATCCCCGAGATGTTTTTGCATCTGGGATAAAATATTCGCCCACAATACTGGTATCAGAACAACACTATTTTTAATAAAAAAGACAGGTATCTGCAAGGCAGCAGGGTGAAACTCTCGCTTCAAAAATTATTCTAAAGACTGCCATACTTCAATTAAAATAAAGAATTGGTAAAAGATTCTCTTCCTTTACCATGATATTTCCCTCTCCCTGAAAAATATATACGGACAGGCTATAAAGCATTGCCTCCTCCAGGAAAAAACCAAACCCAAGCACCTTATCCCCAGTGTAAGAGCAACTTTAAATTTGATTTTAAAAAACCGAGTATCGAAGCAGACTGGAAAAAAAACCCCACCAAACCTAAAAAAAAAAAAAAAGAGAGCCTTTGCAGAAAAGGCACAGGAGGTCCTATAAATTCAGTGCAGCGATGGCTCCGTGCGCACACGTGGAAAACCCAGCGGAGCTCCCGGCCGGGTCGCAGCCCCGCGGTGTCCCCAGCCCCGTCCCCTCCGCCCGGCACTCACCGCGTCCCCTGGCTCGGCCGGGAGCGCATCCGAGGGGCGGCCCCGAGCTGCCCCGGCCCTGAGCTGCCCCGGCATTGTGCGGCGCAGATTAGCCCGCACAAAGGGCCCGCATCCCGGCTAAGTTAAAAGAAAAGCCTGCTAGGAAGAGCCGGCGACAAATTACTACTTCAGCGCTGGATTAAATGTAAAAGCCCTTCACAGAGCTGCAGATAAATCCTGTGCGCTAGAAGGAACCATAAAAGTACTTGTTCAAGAGCTACAGGCACAAGTGGAAAATTGACCCCAAAGATTTTTTTTTTTTTTTAAAGTAGCCGAAGTTTATAAAATTTCTGCCGCCGCAGGGAGAGGGTCGCGGCAGCGCGGCGCTCCCGGCTGCCGCGGCCGGGCACCCGAGCTGGACACGTCTGCGGCCACCGGAGCGAGCATTCCGTGAAATCCCAGCAAGGTTTGCTTGGTGCCTTGGAGGGCTTTTGCTTTGTGTGTCTCTTGTTTGTTTGATTTACGTTTTGTCGGGTTTTTGGTCGGGTTTTGCTTGGTTTTTCTTTTTTTTTTTTTTTGTTCCCCTTGTTTCCCCCCTTTCTTTTACCCAGCTAATGAAGCAGAATGGTTTCGCTTTCACCACTCGCGCACAGAGTGGGAAAGCTCTGCTTCCATCCTCATTTCCCTTTTCCCCACGTTCCTCCCAAGCCTGCCGTGAGACCCCCGCAGCAGCGCGGGGGATGCTCCGGGCGGGCAGGACGCCGCCGCCGTGTCCCTCCGGTGCCGAACAACACGTGTCACCTGGGCACGCTTTATCTCTCCGGCTGCACAGCCATTGTTTTACATTTCTCAAGTGCCAGCCCGGCCACGGCAGCGGCCCTGCTGGCTGCCCGGGTGTGCATCTCCGTGTGCCCGCACGGAGGGACGGACGGGGAGAGGAATGCTGCTCCTCCCTCCCCCTCCCCGGCCTTTATCCCGGCCGCCTATTTTAATAAATAATTATAGGCAGCTAAAGGATTTGTTCATTCCAAAAGGTCTCCCCTTCACATTTCTCAGAGGTTCAGCTCAAGGAGACACCATGATAATAAGGCTGACTCGGGATCCCTACTCCACAATGTCATTATGAGCGACCATTTAAAATGGAAAAAAAAAAAAAAAGTCTGTATATTATACCTAAAAGCATTACAAGGTTAGTGTCTCAGCTTGGGGAATATTTAATGCTGCTGGGAAAGCAGCTCTGCTGCTCTGAGGAGGAGGAAAAGGGAGAAAAAAAAAACACAACGAGAGAAAAATCCTTTCTGAAACACAAGCCTAGAAAAAAGATGTTGGGAGCGAGCACGGAGATCATTTGCATTTCCAATGACTAGGACTAATCCTCCGCTACCACATTTATATTTTCTTATTACTTTTCCTAATTGTCTCCTTTTTTTTTTTTTTTTTTTTTTTTTGTCTGTAGCTTTTCCTCCCGTCTCTGTTCCCAGCTCCTCAGCCCGTTATTGTCTGGCTTGGGGCTGGATCAGCCGGAGCTGCTGCCGGCCCCTCCACACTGCCCAGGCCCCACAGCCAGGAAAGCCTGGGTGCCTCACACACACACAGAGCCTGGGTGACCTGCCAAGGAGCTGTTAGGGCTTGTTAGACTTTGCAAAAAACATTTCTGGGGGCAAGGAAGGGCTTTTTGTCTGGTGCCTGGGGCATGGCGCAGGCAGAGAGCAGCCTCAGCAGCGTCCCACCCCTGGCATGGGCACCTCAGGAACCAGCCAGCCCTGTCACCCCCTGAAAGCCACCGTGGGCTGCCGGGGGACTGGCATGGAGTGGAGAACAGACCAACCTGAACCCCTCAGCAGAGAGACAGCACCCACCCGGGGGGGCTATTCCCAAAAACCCGGACTCCCTGGGCAAGGAGCATGGTGTAATCCCCAAACCCTGCTCCAGAGGCTCTCAGCTCTGAGCACACCGGGGCTGTGTCTCACCCCCAACTCACAGCCCCTGTCTCTGTTGAGGAAATTACACAAGTAAATGCCTGCTCGAGACCAGCCACTAAACCGCTCCCACAGTATTATCCTAAAATTTGCTAATAGTGGCTCTTTCACATAAATTAAGTGATAATGAAAAAAAGCCTCCCTTTGAATTTATATATATTTCAGCAGAGAATAATGTTTTATTTAAAATAGTTACAGCGTGCCTTTTGATTTGGAGTTTAAAGTAAATAATATTTGTACATCTAAAACATACTCAAGACAAATGAAAAGCCTCTAGATGCTTTTGTATGAGATGCTGAAGAGCTCTACAAACTTAAAAGCACAACCTCAATTAAGCCCATCTTCATCTGGAAAAAAAATTAGCAACTGAAAGCTGAATATATTAGATAATGCACACTTGCAGGAGAGCATTCTCTTAGCAAAAAATTCTTGATAACCAACCTAAAGCTGGCCTTCGAGTTGCTCGATGCTAATTTTGTTTGAAACTGTTTAACTAACTCTGAATAGATATCCATATTCAACAAAGACATAATTAATGGCAACCTTTTCTTCTGCTTAGAAGACATCATAACAAGCAGAAAAGTACAAAAAGATTTTTATAGTAACTAATTTAAGGACAAAGGGTTGACCTCTAGCATTTCATTAAATAAATGGAGCGAATGAAAGAAGAGTGACAGTATTCATCCTTGTTCAATTCAAGCAGCCAATTTCAAAATGCAAATCATAATCTGCAGATGTTGGAGCCTGATATATTTTTTTAAAATATCATTTGTTCAATTTAAGAACATCAGACATTTGAATTTTAAATTAAAAAAAAAAAAAAACAAAAACCAAACCAAACCAATTCCCAGCTCCAGGTTTAGGCGCAGCGTGACTGCGCGCTCGGAGCCGGGGTCTGCCGGGGCTCTCCTCCCTCCCCACCTCCCCAGCCATTCATTTTAGACATTATTCTCAAAACCTTTTAATGGAGAAGTTCTGCTAAGCTGCACATTATTCCTGATTAGCACAGCTGGCCGGTGCTGCTGCCTCTGCAGCCCGGGGCTGACCGAGAGCAGCTCCGCGTGGAGCCCGGCCAGCGGCTCCATCCTCCCTCCCCACCTGTGGGCAACCTGCTCCCAGGGACCCAGGGGGATGGATCCTCCCTGGATGTGCTGCCAGGGGGCTCCTGTGGCACAGGGAGAAGTGTCCTGGCTTGGGTGGCAGAGCCCCAGAGCCCCTGCCTGGGGAGGTGACCAGAGCACAGGTGGGGACAACAATGGGTGGTGAGCTGATGCTGAATTTGGGAACACAACCCCAAACCACCAGAGCCAGGTTTTCTTTCAGGTGCCAAGGTGCAGTGGGAAAGGAGGAGATTTTGGCTGGACCATGGATGATCTGCAACCCTTTATCAGGGGAGGGATGAAGTCTCAGTCCAGCTGGACACTTGGCACACACCTGTTCCATGGGGCTCTGGGGAAGTCAAACATGTGCCAAGGCACAGGGGGAGCCCGGGGGAGCAGCTCCAGGCCAGTGGGTATCACACACTGCACTGAGTACATATCCACAGATCCAGGGAGGGCTTCCTTCCTCATTCCCCTCAATCCCCTGAGAGGGAAGGAAATTCACCTTTCTCCCCTGAGCAAAGGAAGCTCAGTAGTGACACTAAGGGACACTTTTAATGTGCCCAAGGGGACCAAAGGATGCGTGGCCATGCCTGGCACAACGGCAGCACGAGTTCCTCCCTTCCTGTCTCTACACCAGCTCCAACGGCTGTTTCCAGGTTTGCAGGGATAACCCACAGGGCCTGGTGGCACTCCTGAGCCTGGGCATGTGTGGGGTTTGGTTTCTCCCAGGAAATGGCTTGAGGGTGTTTGGAAGTGTTTTTGGAGAAGCATGAGATTTTAGAATTTATTTTGGCCATTGAAACATGCAGAAGTTTCTGGCCTCACTAAACTGGGCACAGTAGACCAACACTGACATCTCTTCAGTGAGCAATTCCCTTCCTTCCTTAATAAATGGAAAAGATCCCACATTCCCACCAAAGGGCCCCTAGTTACTGCTAAGTTACAGTGAAGCACAACCTCTGCAAAGGCATGTATATTAATTAAATTGCTGCTGATTAGGACCCATCCTAGTGCGAAGAGAGGGACTGAAATAAACACCCAGGAGCGTCCCTGGGGAGCAGCAGAGAAGGACTGAAATAAATGCCAGGAACATCCCTGGGGAGAGGAGAGGAGAGCAGCAGCACTGTGCCGTGGCCTCACCCCGAGCAGAGCAGAGCCATTTCTGAGAGTTTTGTCCCAAGCCCTTCCCAAAGGCCACGAGCCCATCCTGGCCCCACTGGAGCTGGGCACGGGCAGGAGGAAGGGCAGGGCTTTGCCAGCCCTCCTACACAAACAGACCCTGCAGCTGTCGCAGGGCAAAATAAATGACTTCCGGAGGTTACGGAGAATAAATGAATCCATTCAAGCATGAGTGAAGGGGACATTGTTTTCCCCCTAGGAAAAAAAAAATCTCCCCCCAACAACCTATATATTAAGGTATCAATGAACAACAAATTCATTCAGTTATGACACAGGAAATCTAAAGCAGAATGGGCTGCAAAACAAACTCGATTTATCTGCGCCACACACGCAAGAGGAAAAAATGCCTCTTGTTGGCTGCTCTGCCAGGGCTAGGGCTCCTCTCAAGGATTCCAGCCACACACAGAGTGTTTTCTGCCAGTGCTTTAGCTGTGGGTGCGAACTTCTGAGATTAAGATTGTTCCCTTAGGTTTATCCTCTTCAGGGACAACGTGTGCACAATACGCCTTTGGAACGTATTTAAAGCCAGGCTGCAGATGCACATAATCTCCATCCTCCTGCACCACAAACAGGAGATGTGGAGGTTTGGTTTGTTGCTTGTTTCTTTTTTAAAGGGAGAGGAATTACCCATTCAAAGAGAAGCCGAGTTTTCTCTGTGGAAACCTTCATTTTTGTATTAGAAAAGAAGAGGCAAAAACTAAAACGCAGGCTTGAGCCAGACCCGATTTCCCAAAACATGGCAGAAGCTCCCTCCTCTCCCAGCTCTCAGCAGCAGCCCTGAGCCCACCCAGGGGACCCCATCTGTTCCACTGCATGTCTGGGCGCATGCTGTGCCTGAGGGGACACCCCCAACCCCGGGAAGGACAGAGGGACAGTGCCTGTCCTACCCTTGGCACCACCACGGACCCACTCCCCTGAGCCCACTCCCCTTTGCTGTCCAGCACTACAAACCCGAAACGTGGCTGAGAAACAAAGCCCATCCTCCTCTTATTTCTGAAACATTTATGCTTAGCTGTTTTCCCCAAGAAACGTAAAAAAAAAAATCTCTTAAAAATTAGTGCAGCGGGTCAATCCTGCTGTAGAAATGGAATTGGTACCCAGCTGCAAGGAGCACTCGGCGTGCAGGGGAATAATCCAAAAGGTTTTAATTAGGCAAAGCAGCAATAAATGAAGGAATATGAGCTTGGATGAGAACACTCAAACGTATAAATAACAGGGAAAAGCGAGATACGGCTACGCTTGGAGGGGGAGCTGTCTCCTCCTGCCAGGGAGCCCCAAAACAAGGCAGGGCACAGCGTGCCCCCTCCCAGACCCCCGGGCTCAGCGGGAGCAGCATCCCGGGCGCAGTGGGGCACATTAATGCCGAGCACATCCCCGATCCCCTGCGCGGAGCCAGCAGCCCACCCCTTCCGTCAGCCGGTGACTTCCTCCGCGTCCCGGACAGCTGCACGTCTGTCCGGCCGCGGTGCCCGAGCTGCCCGCGGTGCTCGGCTCCGGAGGGGTCCCCGACAAAGGCGGGATGCGCCGGGCTCGGGGCTCCCGGCCGCTCCTTAGGAAAGCAAGTCACGCTCCCGCGACAACTGCTCCTCTGTGCCTGTTTGAACTGTCCCTCCCAATTAGCAGTAATAAGGGACTTTGTAAAGATGAGCAAACACAGCGCATTCATTAGTCCCGGCGGCCCCCGCCCTCCCTGCTGGCAGCCCCGGGAGATCCCCAGGGCACCGCTCCCGAGGATGCCGAGCGCATCTCGCCCGGCCCCAGCCAGCGCCGGCAAAGGCAAATTAATGACGAGTCGCTCGAAGAGTTTGCCCGAAATTATTTTATTCTGCCCGAGAATTGATTACTCCCGGCCTGGAAATATGTCCAAATCAATACACCGAAGCTCAGGACAAAAAAAAGACATGCTCTAGCCCCATTTATTTATCCGCTTTTTTGAGGAATGGCACATAATTTACTGGGTCGGAATTGCTAAGCCTTTCCAGAGAGAGGACTAATGACCAGCTGAAGGAAAGCAAAGCCTCCCATCCATCTCCCAGGCGAGTCACGAGTCCCCACACGCTGCTGGTGATGACCTTGGCAGTGGCCAAGACGCCCACGGTGACAGAATGTGCCTGAGGCCATCGACAGGCAGGTGGATACAGGAAGTGAAACGTGGGTCGAGGCACCCACCGAAGGAAATACTTTTAGACCTCCCCAAAAGGACAACTGGTGCCCAGGTGGGGGTCCCTGCACAGCCTGTTGCTGCCTGGCCAGCTGGAACCAGGCTGGAGCAGTCAGTGCTTCAGGGGTGAGCTGAAAGCCATGCTGAACGTCCACCACAAACCCTGAAACTCTTTGGGCAACACCTGTGGCCGGGCCTCAGCACTGCACAACAATAACCTGCCTTACCCAGGGCGTGTGGATTCAGCTCCCCAAAGCAAATGGCACAAGGGACACCACGGGACAAGGACACCCGGGGGCTGAGCCCCAGGCCTGGGGGAGGTGGCAGCACCACGCGCTGCTTTCCCCAGCAAAGGCTCCCCGCGCACCGTGCGGGTGACACGCGCCTGCCAGAGTGCCCCATTTGCCAATGCTCTGCATGCTCCATGGGGTCCTGCATTTTCCAGGGCATTAAACCCTCCTATCCCCCTTGGAAAGCTTGGTGGCAGCTGTCATGCTGCTCACAGGGGGTGGGCGGGAGGGCTCCTGCTGAACACCATCAGTGTCACTCTCGAGCTGCTGGCGGGTGAAGGACGAGGTGGCCCCGGTGGCCCCAGGAGCTGCCAGCACCAGCACTGAGGTGCAGCTACAGCAGCACATCTGCATGGACACTCACGGGGCCTCCCGTGCACTGCCACCCACGGAAAGGATGCTCCTGACTGTGTCAAAACAGGAGAACTCGAACCTTTCTGCCTGCTGTGAGCCCTTCAAGCAAACATCTTCATGTAAAAAAGATACATGAAGCAGCAGAGCACTGCAAAAATCCAAATCCAGGGCTTGCTGGCGTCCCTTTGAGCAAACCCCTTCCTACCCAGGCTGCTGCAGACATCTCTGAGGGCATGGTGTCCCCAAACCTGGTCAGCCTTGGGCTGGAAGAGAATTCTCCTTGGCCCTATCTCACAGACGAGAGATACTAAGGCAGGAGAGAGCCTGAGGAAAGAGCAAAACACAGCGGGGTTTGCAGCAAACCTTGCTGAACCCCCGCTCAGAGAAAGAGCAGGGGAAGAGTGAGTTTGCACCCAGAGAGCCCAGCCAGGCTCTGCCTGCCTGGCACTGCTGGCAAGCCCGAGCCCCCCAGCCTGAGCCCATGGCCAGGGGCTGCTGGGCACAGCCCAGCTCACACCCTTCAGCTGCACTTGGCTCTGCTCACAGGGGATTTTTCTAGACTGAAACGCTGCTGCTCCCCCATTCAGAACGGGAACATCTGTGAAAAGGGATCATTCATAATAAACTTGTGAGTGCTGGGTAGGGAAAAAAAAAATACTCGTCCCAGAAAACAACACAGCCTTTATTTTTCGGTGAGGCCGCCTGAGCCTGCAGCACCCTGGAGGGTGGGGCAGGGAGGGCTGGGGGGCTCAGCTCATCCCCCTGCACCCCCAGCCTGCACAGCTCCCCAGGCAGAGCCTGGTGCAGCAGGACAGGACAGGAGGGACACACGGCGGGGCCGGGGCCCCATTCCTTCCCTCGCCTCCCTCCCAGCCAAACAGGCACAAATCCCCCCATGTGGCAGCAACACAAACGAGTTTTATTACTCTATAAAATATTTGAAACAAAATAAATGGTTTTGTCAAACACTATATCTCCTCAAATAATAATGATGCACCAGCTTACCAGGAAAAACAACCGACATTCATATTCTGTGGCAAAGGTTTATTTCCCCTCCCGGAGGAGAGGGGAATGGGCATCTCAATTCGGAATTCAGACACTGTATGGGAATACAGTAACTATAGTTCTCAGAGGGTTTGTGCAAATGCCAGCAAAACAAACCCCAAATCAAATTTATTAGCTGGTGGAGATCTCTAACAATCTTACACAGTGACTGATGAAGCCGTCGGGGAATTCCTTTCAACATTTAGTGATTTAAAGCCCCTACAGAAACTTCATTGTCTGCTCCAAGACAGAAAGAGTTCCTTGGTACCCAGTGCTGCTCCGACAGCAACACTGGGGTGGGTGATATTGCCAACGTGTGCTTTCTTTCATCTGGAAACATTACCAGGAATCCTAACATCCCGTGGAGTCCTGTGGAGCACCATAAAGGGAGGAAGTGCAAATGAATTAAGAACTGCAGCCTGTGTCCTGAAGGGCCTGTTTGTATTTCCATGGCAAGGTTGGGATGTTCACTGCTGCCCCGAGTGTGCTTCCAGAACCAATCTGGATGTCATTCCCCACACGGATCAGGCACTGGACGCCCACAGTCTGCTCGGCACGGGCAGGGCAGGTTGGACACAGCCAGCTCCCACCAAAGTGCTGGGTGCCAGAACTGGGCTGGTTGTGCCTCAGTGGGTCAGAGCTGCTCTCTGGGAAAACACCAGGACTGGGAAAGTAGCCAGGCTCCCACACCAGGAGGGGCATTGCCCTTCCTGAGGATGCCTGAAGGGAGGAAGGTGAAGGCACAGCCCTGCCCCTGGAGCACCCATCCCAGGCCAGCTCTGCAGAACTGCTTTTAAAAGCAAACCCTGAAATGCACAGCTCTAATTGCCAGGTTTTTTGTCATGCATGCTCATCACTGGGTCATTTGCATTTTAGCTGCTAAAATATCAAGGGGATGTTACTTAATCAATCACCGCAGCTCACAAAGTCCTAAGTGAGAGAATATTTTTTGATTGTCTCTGCTTGTATCTAAACATCTCACAAACCCGCCAGCCAGTTCTTCATTTCAATTAGGGCAATGCTGATCGTTAGCTAACTAATAAGGACCAATTTTCTGTCACAACTATTTCCTAATTAAATTCAAAACAGAGATTTCTAACCCAGATGGTCAGCAATGCTACAGATTTGTTTAAATTTGGTATCACAGTAACAAACTACTAATTAGGGTTTGTAAATACGCCAATTCCCTTATGACTTAGTTGTTAGTAATGCATACAACTGGTTTATTAAAGCACTAATTGTGTCTGGCTTTACTTGGGCCTAACACATAATCCACTTATCACATACTGGTACCAACTCATTTTGAAGGGATTATGAATGAAATCATAAATGAGGTCTTGCATCCCTTTCCTGGTATGCTTAATAAAGGTTTGCTGTCATATTTAGATGGCATATTTAGATTTGCTGCCTCTGATGGAGAACGGCCCCGCAGTGACGCTGACGCTCCATTCTCCAAAGGCTGTTTGACAAGAAAAGTTTCTGCTCCAGCTCCATTGGGCAGGAAATTGTCCCAGCAGCCAAGCCACTCGAAAGGAGCTCTGGTTTTCCCAGTGAAAACTCTGAATTGTTTGTTTCCCACTGAAGTCAAGCTCAGCCTCTCCACAGGGCTGGGGGCTCACAGGACCCCTGTCCCTTTGCCTGGAGACCCTCACGAGCCTGGACCACCTTTCTGTAAAGGGATAGAGGGCACCAAACCTCCTGGATTTGGAGTATTCCCTCCTGTCCTTGCAGAGGGACAGCCCTCTGGAAAGGACCCTGTTTTTAAAGGAAGGCTTTGTTCTGAGGAGCCCAAATGGGTGAAACCCCACAGCCGGGGCACTGACGCCCCTCGCCGCCACGGCTTTATCAAGAGTGCACAAAGTAGGAAATAAATGATAGATAACTGTGAATTGCAAGGTTATGTAAACATGGAGGGGGTTCCAGAAGAATCCTATTAAAGCATAAAAGAAAAGCGTGGATGGTTTATCACATCACTAAGACCCAAGAATGCATTAATAAATAGAAGAATAGATAACGAACCGTGGAGTACAAGGCTAAACTATCCACTATTGTGAGGATCCTGTGACAGTAGAAACAATGAAAGGGAAGAAAAAAGCTTTGTTGGTCTGCCACCAGAACCTTGTAGTGTATCTTTTATAGCCCATTTTTAATGAATTCACAGCACCTATCAGTTATTCTCTGCCCAAATCCCTCATTTTCCTCCCTCTTGAATGCAAATTCCCATGCTGCACTCTGCCTTCACCATGACTTCCCCCGTTAAACTCGGGGGCTCTCTGGGTTTCAATGGCCTTTCAGTCACAACCAGAACAGGTTTCTGCTTTCATATTTCCAAAGGGTTTTCAGGACGGTAACAAAAGTGGGGCTTAATGCAAAGCAGGAGTACCTCTGAGCCTTGCTGCATCCTTTGCTTCTTCTGTGACAGGAGGGTGAATGCTCAGACAGGTCTGATTCAGCCCAGAGTGATGATGCCTAGACGTGCCTGCAAGGGAAAAAAAAAAAAGCCAAACACATGAAAGCTGCTGCTCCTCTTGCTGTTTTCCAGCCCCCTGCAAATAACGCTGAGAATTGTTGGAGGGGACTTCATATTAATCCAAGAGATAGTACCCTCTTTGTAGACACTACTGAGACTCACTAACACTTTATTTTCACTGCACTGAGGGGGTTTTATCATTAAATAAGGACCTGGGATACATTTACTGTAGATTACTTTTATTTTTACTACAGTGTCGTTAGGTACAGAGCACTAAGGAGCCAGGGCTGACTACAACATGCTCTGCAGTAAAACCCCTGGGTCCTGCCTCCAGCAGAATCCGAAATCCTGATGGACTTCCACGTAAAAAATCCCAAGGACTCTTTGCTGCTGTGCTGGCAGCTTGGTGTGACACCAACATCTTGCAGAAGCACAGCCTTGACAAGGCTGGCAGGGACAGAAGAGGGTTTGTGTTAAAGATGGGCACAGCACAATGGATGCCCAAAGTTTCAGAGTTCTTTTGGTGGCAAACCCCACCTGCTGCAGGTCCCCAAGGAGCCTGCACTGGGCCTCGTTCGAGGCTCACGCAGGGAACTCCTCCTGCCTCCTTACCCTTCACATGCCCAGAGGATGCTGCAGGTAGGCAGGAGAAGCCAGCTGCCTTTCCCCACTCTGAGAAAATGGAATTAAAGAGACCTGACTGAACTCCAAGCAGTAGGCAGAAATCTGGATTTGCCTTTTTCTGGACCTTGCCCACCCAAGACCCCAGCAGCTCTTGGTGCCTGTCCCACCAGCACATCCCTGTGAGCTTCCAGGGAGTCCTCCAGAACAGCCACACCACAGGGTCCCTTGTCCCCAGAGACAGGACAGGGGGCCACCTCCCCTCTCCTTTGCTGGGTGCCAGAGGCGAGGCACAGGCAGGGAAGAGGCTGCCCTCCCTCCCCTCAGCCTAGAGCCTCTCCTCTGACCACAGAGGAGCAGAGAGCAGGCGGCTGCTCTCCCAGGCACACTTCAGGCCAGTCAGGAGTACAGCCAAGTGCTCAACAGGCTCTGGAAATAAGTGGAAGTCAAATAAGTTTGCCACTCTTTGTCCCCCTTTCAATATCTAGCTTTGATCAAAATCCTTGGATACTCAAGTGGTTGTTGACTTAATGTAGTAATGAGACATAGCCTTAAGTGAGGCCATTTCCGTGCCCATTCAGGCTCTCTGAGAGCAAGGGATGCAGGAGGAAAAGCCTCTCCTGGTCTCTGGGAGCTGCAGCAGAGCCCAGAGTAGAGGCCTGGCTCTGGCTCCCAGGAGAGGCAGCAGGAAGGCCTGGTGGCCACAGCTACACGAGGCACACTTTAACATCCTTTTTGTGCAACAGAGCCTCACTGGCATGGTGCAGGTGACACCAAGAAATCCACTGAAAACACCTCCTCCAAAAGCTGCAGCAGGAGGCCAACTCCAGTGGACACCAGACACCATTGTCACCATTGCCTCCTCCAGGAGACCACTGGGGAAAAGGGTGGCACCATCCTAAGGACGTGGACTGGATGATCCCTTTCCAACCTAAAGGGTTCTGCAATTCCCTGGGGCAGGCTATCAACCTGAGCAAGGCAGGAGGGAGGGAAGAGCCCAGGAGCCCTGAGAAAAGTAAAAAATTCTCCAGGTGACAGGGAGCAGCTCAGCCAATTAGGATTTTAATTCCCCTCGTTATGCACAGCCAGTCAATAAATTCTGCACCAAGCAGCTGCTCTAATTCTTAAGCCCATTAAGCCCTACATCTGATAGGCGGGCGGGAGGGGCTGCCAAGGGGCACAGACGGTGCTCCTCGAGATATGAAACATTTCCTCTTGTGCATCTGGGTCACCCCACCCAGCCCCACTCCGAACGGGTATTTTATGGAGGCAAGAATTTATATAAATATCCTGCCAGAGACACACACACACCACATATGGAGAGAATAAAGAGGTGACTGGATGAGATGCGGTGAGGGAGCGCTGGTGCTGCAACAGAGCAGGAGAGCAGAGCTGGAGGGGAGAGTCTGCGATGGAGCAACAGGATCTGGGTGTCTGAAACAGAGGGAGATGGTCCCAAAGAGCTGGGCAAGCAGCCAAGAGGGAAGAAAAGCAGGATCAGAGATGCAAGGAGGAAGAAAACTCCTGGAGCAGTATGGCCAGCTCAGAGAGGGCTGGCTGTCTCTGAGGTGGGAGGAGGCCAGGAGCCACAACAACAATTCCTGGAGCGCAGGGGCAGATGGCTGGATCGGAGGTATTCCCCCCACTGCAGAGATGAAAGGCAGGAGAGAAAAGGGAATACACTGGGAGTGGAAAAGCCTTTGGCAGCCAAGACGGTTTTGCTTGTTAATTGGCAACAAGCTAACACATTAATTACAAGCTAACACATTAATTACAAAGTTACTGGATGGTCAGGAAAAACACTGGCAGCGGAGCAATTCGCATTCCTCCGGAGACTGAACAGAGCCTGCTCTAGGCATGCTGCCTCTGCCCACCCACATCCAGGATCTGAGCACCCCAAGGTCTCAGAGCCAGGCAGAACATGAACAGGGATTAAAAACCATCCCACCTTCAGCTGAGATCTCGCTCATCTCAGCTTTGTGTGAAAGATTAATTGCAGGACATGTGCAACCGGTCAAAATTTAATTTATTCTCTTTTCATCCCTTAGACATAAATTTGAAAATAAGCTGCCCACAGAACAGCAGGAAAACACCAGGCCTACAAGGCACTGCTCTCTCTGTCAGCTCCACAGGGCCCTGGATGAGAGAGCAGCCCTTAAGCCTTGATCAAGGCAAGGGGCATAAATGAAAGTTTGCTCGATTCTGTGAACGCACCGGCCGCAATGAGCCTGCTCCTCTAATCCTATCCAGCCCCAAAACGTAATTTCCTCACTTGGAAGGCTGGCTGGATGTCATGTCTCAGCCCCAGCCAAAGCCCAGTCTCTCTCCAAAGGCTGCTCCTGGCCTGGAAGGCAGACACGGGTTTCTTGGGGGGAATCAGACGCAGCTTTTGGCGCGTGCTGGCGGTCGTGGCTCTCCAAGCCTGGCACACGGCTCCCACAGGGCAGGGACATGGCACTGCCTGGAATCCCAGGGCCAGGCTGTGGGCTGGGGGGCTGGCCAGTCCCAGCAAAGCCCCTAGGACTTCCCCCTGCTGCATGCCAGGTCTAGCACAGCCCCCTCTTCTCCCCTACCACAGCAAAGCTCTGGACAGCTGCTGGACCACCACAATCAGCAGTGCCCTCCACTGATCTCAAATGGAAGAATATTTCACTTTTCCCTGAACCTCCCAGCAGCTGGAAGGTTGGTGCACTTCGGTTTGGACTCAAAATCTTCTTCCTGGAAGGAGCTTATGGGTCCAAAAGTTCCAGTATTAGGAAGAAATTCTTCCCTGTGAGGGTGGTGAGGCAGTGGCGGAGGTTTCCCAGAGAAACTCCATGTGTTTATTGCAACTCCTGCAAACAGCACTAATAAGTTTGCTAATAATGGCACAGATCAGTGGCTGCTGCTGCTAAATTAATTAGGAACAGCATCACTGTGCTCTGATTAGTTGCCATCCTTCCACCTTGTAATTTTGTCACCAGCTCACATTTCAAACGCCACTAGAAGCCCACTCGAGCAAGCCCATCCAGAAGGGGGGACCTGCAGTGCTGGGCACATGCTCAGAACTGAGAGAAAATGGCTTGAAAACCTTCAGAGCTTGTCAAGGCCAGTTTATTCAAGGTAATTAATCTGTCGTTTTAAGAGCATTATGTATTTCCTGCACAAACCAGCTGACAACACAGTGCTACTGCAGAAGCATCTCAGTGTTGCAGACCCCAGGAATGTGAGGCTCAGGGATCAGCCTTTCCCCTCCCAAAGCACAGCTTCAGCTGGAAATTCATGATTACGTGGATTGGCTTCTCTCCCTTGCCTGCTGGGGTTTGAACTCAAGGCTCTCTTTTTCCTTGCAACTGTGAGCACCGGGAATTCAGTGAAAGTTTTAATTTCAAAGACCACTGAACACTCCAAATCCAAGGAATGCACCTCAAAGGCCTGTGGCAGCAGGGACAGGAGCCAATATTCCAGATCTAGAACTGCAGCCCTTACCACCTCAGCTGTGGCAGCAACACAGATGGGGGCACAGAAATCTTTCTGTCACTTCTGATTACCCAAGTTAACAATTCAGCAGGAAATGGGGTTCCTGCGGGTCATTAGCATTAATTACTCCGCAATGTCCTGCCCCTGAGGAGACACTGAAGACACTGTGACACACCCAGTGATGCACTGATGTACCTGCCTGTCCACCTGCAGCAGAGAGAATTTTAATTGAGTGGAACCAGAACAGCCTTCTGAGGTTCTGGGGGAACAGGCAGCAAACCCTGCCAGGGCCGTTCAGACGATCCCTGCACTCATGCTGCAATCCCCGGGTGCTGCCACAGCAAATGGAGATCAAAAGCAACAATAGTCTGTAATCAAGGATATCTGCATAATAGTTTTCCTGAAGGATGTTTGTGCAGGTGAGCGAGGAGTAAAGCATTGTTTCATCAAATGGTAATTTCCTTGTATCTCAGAGAATGAATCCCATTCGCTCGCCGGGGTATAATTCAATTAAAGGGGAGAACCCTACGCCAGGCAATGAAATCTATCGGTTTGACTGCCATGCTGCAAATCACACCAAGCAAGAAAATGGCATTTGGTCCTGACATCATGATTTATTTCCTACTCAGTATCTTATAATTCTTACAAGATAAGCCAGGACGAGAAATTATCACGTGTGTATGGGGGTCGTGCCTGATCCTCTTTATTTTCCCTTCCCAACTGCAGAACTGTGTGTTTCAGCCTTATCTTTAAAGAGGCCAGTAAAATAAATGGAAATATTTTACAGAGGCCAAGCAAGCCTCTGCACCCATGGTTGGCTCAGGCATCTCCAACATCCAGCCACGTCCAGCATGGGACCAGAGAGCCCCACTGCTTCTCTCCCCCCACCGCTTCTCTTCTCCCACCCTACTTCCCTTTCCTCAGGAGGGTAGAGAGGACGGAATGCTCTGCTCCATGGAGAACTCTCTCCCTCCACAGGGAGAGTCCCCAGCAGTTGGGAGTGACAGGGGAAGGCTGTCATCTGTCCTGCCTGGATGAGGCCCCAGCATGGAGCCCTGCCAAGGGGAGGCTCTCTGCCTGCCAGCCTAGGGACACTGCCTGTGCCCCAGCTGTACCCAGCCCACCTCGCCTGCCCACATTCTTCTCCCCTGCCTTGGCAGCTGCCTGTAAGGGCACCTCGGCTCATCTCCTTGGCTACCAGCAGGAATGCCCGGGCAGGGGGACATGCCCTCCTCAGTGAGCGTGTCAGGAACCCTTTTCCATGGACAATCTGTGAATTCATTGTCCACCCAATGCAGCTCAGCTCTTGGGCTGCCCATGTCACAGCCGCCCTTTGCACAGCACAGGGGGGAGGCCGTGGGCAGCATTACCAGACACACTTGGCTTCCTTCAGAGAGATTTTTAGCTAATTGACCCTCCTCCTCCTTATTTGCTTTCAGGATCTTAAAATCTTCCCCATCTCACCATCTGGGGAGCATATTTTCCTCTCCTTGCTCACACTCCAAATTCGTGAGCACAGGTACACAGACATTCATTCCACCTGTCAGCATGCAAGGAAAGCTAATTAAAGTATTTGTAGCACTGCTGGATGGTACTGCAATCCCCTGCAACTGGATCAGAAAGCTGTCTGGCCAAAAATAAGCAGTATTTGAATTTACTGTGTTTTTATTGTATGCAGTTTACCCCTTTACCACCACTCCCCATAATATCTCTATCACAAAAATGTCCCCACTCCATGGAAATCTCTTCTCCTAGACCTTCCTGAAGCGCTGTGTGTCCACAAAAACCTGACCTCCTGGTGAAGGCTGTTTTCTCCCAAGTGCCCTAAAAACTGTGCTAACAATGGGGGTGAACAGGCAGTCTGGGGAAGCTGCAGCAGATGACAAGCCATCCCAGTGTGAGTCACAGGAACAGATGGGTGACAGTCACCTTGTGCTTTGCACTTCACCTGTTACTTGCCCGTGCTTTTCCCTCTGGGAGACATGGCTGCAGCAAGTCACTCCAAGTTCTACCCCTGAACCAAAAGTTAATCTGAGTTTGAGAACAAAAGCAGTGCTGTTTGTCCTTGCACACCAAGGACTATAACTATTGAAAGGGTTCCTCACTACAGGCTTGTCACTGTCCCTCCTTTAATCTCCTCCTCTCCTCTGCTCCCTGCCTCCCTCCCGCTGCTCCTGTTGCCCTTGAACACTCAGCCAGGTCAGTGGGATGCTCTGGATGAGCCTTGCTGGGGAGCCCATGACACCTTCAGCTCCCTCACAAGATCATCACCTCCTGCCAGAGAAGAAACTCCCCCCAAAAATATTTCTGATATCCAAACCCCATTATGAACTGCTCTTTGACACAAACGGCCTCGGCAGCCGAAGCAGATCCAAGCGCTGCTGCGGGTCTGACGTGTTGTGCCTCCAAACACCCTTCTGGAACTCAGGTTTCCCTTTCCACAGAATTTATTGTGTTCATCTGCCGACAGAATAAGGCAAAACTCGCAAACAGCCATTTTTAAGACACCCTGAGCATTTCAGGAGCCGGGGCAGCGATGTCACACACATTAACAGCTGGTGACAGCCCAGCGCTGTCACATTAGTCAGCGCTGCAGCAGACAAGCATTATTTGCCCATCAGCCTTGAAAGCTATCGCCACGACCTGGGAAAGAGACAGAGACAGGGAACACATGGCTTGGATGGAGTCACACAGAGCATCGTTATCGAAGTGAAAAACAGCTCGTTTCTAAAGCTGTTGGTGGCGGAATTCTAGGTTATCCAGGTTATCTCCCGGCCCACACAAGGAAATCTTGGTGCAGCCATTATCTGAGAGCAAACTGGTTCTGTAGTTTGCAAAATTAATAATATTTAGCCCGCTAGTTTCCGTAGTAACCAGCCTGCCATCCCTCCCTGCCTGCCCGTGGCAAGGTCTCTGAAGCATTTCACATAGTACTTATCCATTTTCTTGCTCTCACCTCGCTCTCACCTTTACTTTCAGCGCAGAACGCAACACAATCCACCTCCACTAAAGACTAGGCTGAGAGTCAGATTAAAATTATCCCTGTTTGCCCTGACCTCTTTTCTCTGCAGGTGAGAGTGTCCCCATTCAGCAGCTAAATGAAGCAGAAATGATGGAGTGTTTGTTTTCCCTGACTTTTCCTCAGCTTGCCAGTAAATTTACAGCCACGAATATGAAGTGTTAATTTAATGTTCCCACTGAGCATCTCATTGTCAACAAAGGCTTCAAACCCTACGAGAGGAAAAGGTTAGCTCATGCAGAAAATGACCCTTATGGCTTGATTGCCTTCTGGTCCAGACTCGCTGTGAGCAGAAAGCGGAGGGCTTTGACTTGCAGCTTAATGCATTTGATGGCGATAAATGGGAGCTCTCTGCCTCGGCGCAGGGACGGAATCACCTGTAATGCTCACTTATTTGTCCGCACAGACAATCGCCACAGCCCCAAAGGGAAGTGGCCTCGTTGGGCTCCTGTCCTCCCCCCCAAAAAAAACTAATTTGACAGAACCGAAAAGTTAAACCCTTCATTATCCCCCAACTTCAGCGGAAGGGGCTTGCTGGCTGCAGATTACAACAGGACAAATTAGCGGTGGCGTGAAGCATGAAATTGCTTTCTTCACTTGGCGCTTCAAAACTTTAAGGCCTCAGCTCTGGTGATGTGCAGAAAAAAAGTTCTTCCAGGGAGGAGAAAGAATGAAAGAAAGAAGGAAGAAAGGAAGGAAAGGAAAGGAAGGAAAGGAAAGGAAAGGAAGGAAAGGAAAGGAAAGGAAAGGAAAGGAAAGGAAAGGAAAGGAAAGGAAGGAAAGGACAGGACAGGAAAGGAAGGACAGGAAGGCAAGGAAGGCAAGGAACGGAAGGAAGGAAAGGAAGGAAAGGAAAGGAAAGGAAGGAAAGGAAAGGAAGGAAGGAACGGAAGGAAAGGAAGGAAGGAAGGAAGGAAGGAAGGAAGGAAGGAAGGAAGGAAGGAAGGAAAATCAAAACCTCTGTGGGCTTTTTGTGGCAGAATTATACATGCAGAAGGCTTCACTACCAGCACATTTAGTTACTTTGCCTAGAAAAAAGACCTTAATACTCACTGTAAGTAACATTTACAGAACTAACTTGTGGCCAGTTGGAGCATGAGCAAGAGCCACTGCATGATTTGTGCTACACTAACTCTGCTTGGGATCTTTAGGAGAAAAAAGAAACCCTGATGGTGGTGTGGAACAGGATACAACAATTCAAAATAGACTCAAATACCAGATTTTCTTTTTCTTACAGCTAAAACTAAACCTAGAAGCAAGACAGAAATTATGACATGTGACATCGCACACATGGTGGGACTGTTCACTGGGAAATCAAGAAAAACCCTCTATTAGCAGCCAAAATGTTAAAAAAAAAATAAACATCCCAACCCCAGCCAGAAGCTATTGACTCAAAACCCACAAAAATGCCTTTCCACAAACTTTTCTGAAAGCTCAGTACCTGACAGGATTAATTTAGGTGAAACCCTTTTTTACACTGCTGGCATTTGGACTTCCAAAGCCTATCTGGAGTCAGAGGTATAGGTAGAAGAAAATGTCACCAACTGGCCCAGCAGTTTGCAGCCCATCTCTCGGTACCTCCCAAGGCAGACAGGGATTTCAGAGGTCACAGCTGAAGCACTGGCATTTCATCAAGGACCTAAATTAAACAAATGAGTCTCTAACTCATCTGGCTGGCTGTGCACCTGCTGGGAAGCAGCCCCTCTCATCCCACATGAACACACCACTGAAATCCCAGCCCCAGGAAAGCCAGGGAACAGGGGAAGCCGACGGGACAGAGAAGTATTCACAAAGTAACAGCGGGAATTGAATTCCACAAGTGCAGGTTTAACTGCATTTCCTTCAGCAAGGAGCAGGCACGGGTGTCCCTGCAAGGAGCAGGAGTGTTTGCAGACACACAGCTGCTCCCAGGCCCCAATGTTTTATTCAGTGTGTGCCCAGCCACGCCAGGCTGGAGCTCCACGGGCTGCTCCCAGCCACGCCGCCTTTGGGAGCCATTTGCCGGTCACATTGTCAGTTAACAGGAGTCATTTTGAAAGCAGCAATTCAGTCTCTACAGTCCTTTCCTAACAGCATTTTCAGCCTGCAATTTGGATGATAGGAAAATTACAACCCTGCTGCACTATATTATGTGATATAAATGTTATTGCAATTAAGCCGATGAAGAGAAACCCCAGAAAACAAAGATGTGTCGTTGCTGCTTTCTCCGTGTTCGCTCCCCAGAAGCCGAGCAGTTATGGAAGGGCAGTGCAGGGGAAGAAGTGTTTCCATGAGCTGGAGGGGCTGCAGGAGCATGGGAGCAGCACAAAGCCCCAGGGACATGCTGGGATTTCAGCCAGCTCCCTAACAAGTGATTTCCCTATGGCACACATAAGGGAGAACTGCCCTGAGGAAGGAACAAGGTATGGCCAAAAGCAATCCAGGCATCCCTCTGGTGATGGAATAGGACGTGTCAGGGCACTCTGGAGGGGATTTCCCACCAACTACGCCAGAGATCTTCATTTCTCATCTCCTCAGCACCCACCCATGGTTTCCTTCTCCCAGCCCAAGCTCCAAAGGCCTCTGGAGCATTTTGATGGATCTGGAAGACATCACCCAGGTAGCACGGCACCACGTCCCTGTGCAGAGCAGGAAAATGTCATTATAGGATACCTGTGCTGTGGGTGAGCCAGCCCCAGTCCCAGTGTCACCTACAGGCAGTGCTGCTGCTCAGGGACAAAGCCTGTCCCAGACACCCAGCAAGCTCTGCAAACACCTGGCACCTTCTCCCCAAAGCCTCAGCTGGGCGCTGAGCAAATGTTTACTGACAGGAGCAGCAGCCATAGTAAATGACTTTGATTTCACTGTTTCTGAAGAGGGAAAAAAATAAAGCAAAAAACGAGTCCTAGCACTCATCATTTACTCCAAGGTGCTGTAACCAGGTAGAAACTTGTCTTTTATATGCTGAACTGTGTCCATGAAAACACATTATCTTTAAGTGGGCACTGGAGGAACCACACTCAACATTGACTTCTTCATGCCATTGCTAACACTGGTTACTTCAATCATTTGAAGGTTTAAGTGGAGATTAGCAGAGACCTCACCTGCATCTCTCTCTGGCAGTTCAGCATGTTTTGGGCATGCTCTGCAGCAGCAAAGCCCCTGAAAGGAAAAGCCCTGCAATCTGCAGAACAAGGTCTCTGTCACAAAATCAGAGCTTGGAGAGGCACGTGCCAGATCCTGCTGCTCAGGTGGCTCCTAAAGGGTGCCCAGCCCTTCCCCACTTGGCTGCAGATGCCAAGCCCGGCCAGCACCTCAGCAGAAATCTCGTTTCCTCAGCAGTGGACAAGCTCAAACGCTTTAAGAAATATCCCAAGCAACTCTGCCACACAAGAGGCCTGAGAAGCAAGACAGCTATTTCTTCCTTTTTATTCTTTTTTTTTTGGGCTCCCAGGCCTGGACACTGGAGGATTCCAGAAACTGGCAACAGCATGTGGCTTCTTTGAACATCCCTTTGAACATCAGAAAGCTGGGGAACGCACTGGTTCCCATTATTTTGGTGGAAGGTCTCCAGTCTTGCAGGAGATGGAGCAAGCCCCTTGCTGGCAGGGAAGCCGGGGTGCCCGGAGGAGGGCACGTGGCTCAGGCTCTGCTGGCTGGATGCTCCCCAGCCCTGTGGAAACCCTCCTGGTCCTGCCCCCTGCCCTGGCAGCGAGGGGACTGGCAGCCACATGTCCCTAATGGCCAGCTGGGATGTGCTGCCACGTCCGGCTGATTAGCTGTGGGTGATCCGAAATGTCAAACCATTATGTGCGACAGCCACCGCCACCGGCGCACAACGCCCTCCTAATCATGGCCTTGCTGGCAGTAAGTGGGAAAGGTGATGCTTAAAACACAGAGAGGAAATCAGCCTGAATTACTGAAACAAACCAGCAAACCCCTTTGTTCCTGTCAGCCTTTCCTAGGCTGGCGGAGGGCTCGTGTCCTCGCAAGGCGATTTGCAATATTCTAACTAAGATCAAGGGCATGAAAAGCCTCCTGTCCCACCCCTGCATCCAGGTACTTGCACACCTGCCCTGCTATGGGTCCATAACTCTGCTCTGTGAGCACTCCCATCCCCATCCAGGGGTGGGAGCATCTGGGAGTAAAACCTTGCTGAGGGCAAGGGGGACAGAGCTCCTCAGAGCACCTGCATCCCGTGTTCACTGGAATAAACACCCCCTGGAGCAGGGCAGGACAGGGGCAATCAGCTCATCCTCACACTATTTGCTTCCAAACACAGCTCCTGTCCACATGTGCTCTCACTCCAGCACTCTGGAACAGGCAGCCTGAAAACACTCCTGGTCAAAACCAGACCCAAACGATGCTGCATTCAACTACTGTCATGCTTGACACTTCTTATGATTTCTTGGGAAAATGTTAATTTGAAACATTTCTATACTCCACACCAGTGCAACAGCAGGGAATAATCGCCCCATTTCAAGCTCAGAGCAAGGCTCAGATATAGGGAAAAATTAAACAAGGATAAGAGCAAGAAACCGTTAAATGTCAAAAATATTTTACTGGCGGTTCAACAACAAAGTCTGGAAGAGATAAGTCTGTGTGTGTACTAATGTTATATAAAAAAGTGATTATTCAGCCCTGGGAACAGAGCTATTGATTCCACTAACAAAGGGCACTATATACACTACAGTGGGTTTGCTCTTTTTAGCCTGGGAAAATTGATTTTCTTAAACTTTCCCTTGAACCTGCAGTAGGGTTTAATCTGAACCTAAAGGAGCCTTTTAAGAACTACCATAAATTAAAATTATATCTCTTCATTTGGCACATTTTGGGTTCCTGCTGTTCCAGCAGAACCACGAGAAACGCTGGAGAAAGAGGTGGGAGGAAGTGATAAGGGCATTTTGCGGCAGCTTCCCTGCGCACGGTTGTTTCCACACATTAGAAATAGCATGTAAACATTTAGATGTTTGTTTCCATACATTAGAAACAACATGAAAACACAGTTAGTGACAATGGGTGAAGGTGTGACCCCTCACATCCATCTCTGTGACAGTGGGGGAAGGTGTGACCCCTCACACCCATCTCCATGACCATGGGTGAAGCTGTGACCCCTCACACCCCATCTCTGTGTCACTAGGTCCATGGAGATGTGACCCCTCCTGGAGCCCATCTCTGTGTCCCTGGGCCTCGTGGAGGTGTCCCCCTGCCAGGTCACACCGTCCCCTGCCCCACACCCGTGGTGTGCCCGCGGGCTGTTTACAGCTCCCGCACACCGTCTCCTTTGTGGCCCCACTGAAAACCCGCAGTGTGCAGCACACCACTGTACATTTACGCTGTTGTTTTCCCCCCAGTCAGGCAGTAAATGACCTTTTATTTAAACAACAATTCCTAAAACAAAACCAAAAGCCAGCCCCTGGTCAGATGTGCGCGCAGCGAGGCAGGGTTTGTTATTTAAGCGGCAGCCAGACTGTGTGCTATGCAAACAAACCCCACGCTCTGTTCTCCCAACCTCCTGCTGACTTTGCAACTAATTTTGTTAGCGAGGAGAACACACTGAGCCTGACATCAATGCAGCAAAGAGCCCTGAGACGTTTGTTCATAACTTTGTAACAAACATTGATCAATCGATTTTTTGCCCGCGTGGGGAGGGAAAAGCCCACAAACAAAACAAAACACATATGGGGAGATTTTTTTTAATGGCACAAAGGGCAATTAGGAACCCAACCTTCCAGTGAAATGAGATTCCTTACAGTCCTCTGTGCTTTTAAGTCTTCTCCTTATGCTCAATGGAAGCAAAATCTACTGCCAAGCCTACAAAGGAGGAAAAAAAATCAGCTGCAACCAAGAGATGGTTGGTGGGCCTGGCGCAGCATTTCTGAACGCAACAGAACAAAGGCAGGTGAAGGCTCCTGACAAAGTGAAGGACACCCTATCCCACGTGAACAGTCTTTTGCACCGTGTATCAGATCAATGCAGAACCAGCAAAACAGAGAAAACACTAATTAGCTACCAAAAATCACTAAGTGCTGCGTAAACAGCGTAACATGAGCGTGTTTACCCAAGCCCACTCCTCCAGCTGTGCACCACAGCAGCACAGAGGGACCCTGGGGCTCCTCACCTGGCCAGGCAGGACAGGTGGCACTAGGATCCATGGTGGCACAGCTGATCCAGCCTGCCCGCCCTGTGGTGTCTGGAACAAGCTGCTGCCCGAGGAGCCTCCCAGCCACTGGCACTGTGGCTCTGCTCAAAGGCAGCTCCTGGGCACATCTGATCACAGATCTAGGCAAAACTTGATCTGAGCACGTTCCAGCCAAGCTCCAGCCCTCAGCCTGGACATTTCATCTCCATGCATGGCACTGCTGCCTGGCCCTAGGTAGGTGCCCAGAGCCTGCCCTTTTCCCAAAGTGTTCCTCAGCACTGTGGGGTCAGCAGCCTCCCACCCCTCTCCTGCATAGCAGAACTGTCTGACAGCCCTGGGATGTTGCAAACCAACCTGGAATGGGAACTCTCACAGAAAACCAAACAGCTCGGACACTGCAGGACCCAGGGAAAACACCGCCTTCATGCAAGAGGCCAGGGCTGCCAGACACAGCTTCAGGGAAAACAGCATTTTGATTTCAGATACAACAGCAGCCAGTGGAGAAGAAAGATGAAGCACAACTCCCAAAGTTTACTCTTGCAGCCTAACTAACTGCTCACAACAATACTTCCTTGGCAAGCAGCTGTGACCTTACTTTTCCTTCGGAAACAGCCCTGAGGTTTCACTGACACAGACCATCGCCTGCTCATTAGCAGGTCCCTGAGCAGGAAAATGCCACGGGGTGATTCCAGCACTGCCAGGCTGGCTCAGGGAAGGAAGGCTGCTGCCCAGACTGTGTCCCTCCTAAGGCCGGTGACATTTAGCCGGTCCCTGGGAGCTGCTGAGCCACAGAGCCCCTGGCTGTCAATCTCCCTCTCTGCATCCCTGGGGGCTGTAATCACAGCAGCACCCCCTCCCAGCCCTGCCCCTCTGCCTGCCTGGTTCCACACAAACCACTGAGACCCTCTGCTCCAAGTCCAGCCCTGCAACCTCTCTGCCTGGAGCCACCCGAGAGCAGGCAGTGGCACTGGGCAGGGAGAGCAGGATTTTAAAGCTACCCCTGATAAAATGAGTTCTCCTAATAGTTCTGAGCACTTCTACACTTATAAATGCTTACAATTTTTATAAAACTGCACAGCCTAAAAGATTTCTGGTGGTGGCTGACGAGAGAAAACAGGAATGTTTTCCATAGATTGACCAGACGAGCACTTGGGTACTCTGTGCTCACAGGTTCAGGTGCTCAGCCCCACTGAAGCAGCCTCTCTCTCAGGACTTCTGCTGCTCAGAGTGACCCCGAGATGCATTAGAAAGTCTCTTTTTCCAGCCTGGCAGTCGAAGAAGGAGTCAGAACTCTTCTGTTCTCATTATCAAGGTTGTTTATTGTTTCCTATCTCTTCTTTCTCTGGCCAGGTGAGGTCTGCTCAGCAGGTCAGACAGAGGCACACTGACTGCCTTGGGGCAGTGTTATCTTTTTATACTAAAAACTACGTGTACATTATTTACAATAACTTCCCAATACCTATCACCTATGTTAGACAGTGAGTTTCTACCTAAAACCAATCCAAAAGTGCCAGCATCACAGCCGAAGATGGAGGCCAAGAAGAAGAAGAAGGAGAAAGGCTGGACACACCCATATTCCACCATCTTGCCTCCTGAACCCCCATTCTAAAAACCCCAAAAATCTATTTTTCACCCCGTGACAAACTAACTATTATTCTACTTAGACTTTCGTGGCTTGCAGATCCTCATATAAGGTTGGCAATTTTTTCCATGGGTCATAAACAAAGCCACAGGTGTCTTGGGCTCTGTGCCAAGGTCTCTGAGCCCCCTGGCAGGGGCTGGAGCCATCCAGGACAGCCAGAGGGATGTCCTGAACTCTGACTGCTGTGCATCACACAGGCTGAGGAGCCAGTCAGGGGAGCACAGAGCACCACCACCCATCCTGGCTGAGGGTTTTGGAGCCCTGTCCCCTGCGTGCCCTGCCTGGGACAGAGGTGGCACAGCGCGGCCGGCATCGGCCCAGCCCAGGCTGCGCTCTGCCCTGCCGCTATTTACTCACAGCTACAGATGTTGACACAACAAAGAGCTACAGACAGACGGACAGAACAGCAGCAGTGTTGGGGAGCAGACACTGCGGGCTCTATTCTTCAGGGAAGCGCTTCTGGCTTCCCCACCCAGCCCTGCGATTCCTTTGGGAATCATCTGGGCTGGTGAAGCTTGCTTTCCTGTCTTGGGACAAAGCTGGTGGGAGAGAACATCAGCCTTGCTGTTTGTCTCTGTGCTGAACAGAACCCTTATCAACCCATAGAAAAACCAATTGTTTCAAATCAAGGGGCTGGAAGCCTGGGGATGCACTGGCAGCGTGCAGCTTTTGCTCGTCCCTCTGAGGGGCCACACAGGGAAAATCCTGGCTTTGCACTTTTTAGAGAGCCAAAATTAAAGGGATGACTTGTTCCACAGAAAAAAAAAACCTCACACCTAAATACTATTTGGGACACACCACCTTGCATTTGAAAGCCTCGCAACTACACAAAAAACCGGACAAACAGCAAAATGAAAACATTCTGAAAAACACAAGAGAGTGGCCAGCGGGGCAGAAGCACCTGAAGAAAGAGCTGGGTGTGGGAGATGCCCAGAGCAGCACTGCCCAAACTCTGCACAGACTGTGCTCAGTGCTGCTCTCCTCCTGGCCAGGATGTGCTGGGACGTTCTGAGAGCGCCCTGCTAACAGTGACAGTGACACAGGCACTGACCCCCACTCCGAGTCCATCTGGGAAAGCCGCAGCCCCACAGCAAACCCTGCAGGTTCAGGGCACTGCTGGGCTCATGGGCTGGCTGTGGGGACATGGTATGTGAGGGGACATGGCCTGTGAAGGGACATGGCTTGTGAGGGGAAACGGCCTGTGAGTGGACACGGCCCTGCGAAGGGACACGGCCTGTGAGGCGACATGGCCTGTGAGGGGACACGGCCCTTTGAGGGGACATGGCATGTGAGGGGACATGGCCCTGTGAAGGGACACGGCCCTGTGAGGGGACATGGCATGTGAGTGTACATGGCCTGTGAGGGGACACAGCCGGTGAAGGGACACGGTTTGTGAGGGGACACGGCCCTGTGAGAGGACATGGCATGTGAGGGGACATGGTGTGTGAGGGGACATGGCCTGTGAGGGGACATGGCCCTGTGAGGGGACACAGCCTGTGAGGCAACACGGCCCTGTGAGGGGACACGGCCTGTGAGGGGACATGGCACGTGAGGGGACACAGCCCTGTGAGGGGACACGGCCTGTGAGGGGACACGGCCTGTGAGGCCTCAGATCCCTCAAGCACCTCGCAAGCTGGGGAAGTGATTCAAGTTTTTAAACAGTTGCTTTTTTTAAGCTTCTGGTGTGAAGCAAAGTTCAGATCCTTCACAACTGGTAGGAAAAGATATTATTGCCTGGAACCATGCCCAGAAAAACTCAAAGCTGAGCTTCCTCCTGCCTGTGCTGGCCGCCAGCTCCCAGCGCTCCGCCATGATGCCATCTGGTGCCCACAGGCAGAACGGCCAGGGGCAGATTTGGGAGATGTTCAGGGGGGAACCGACAGCCCCCAGGCAATAACTCGCAGCATTTGTTCTGCTGGAAGATTAACACTGCCCTCACACTGCAGCACTGTGTCTGAATGCCTCGGGCTGGGCTGCAAGGAGAGCATGGGGTAAGAGTCACTCCCAATTTTGCTGCTGCCTCCCCTGGATGGGGATTTGCAGCGTGGCAATGCAGATATCCCTGCTGCTGGAGAGCTGCCCTGGCACGGCATGCAGCCCCAGAGCAGCCGCCCACCCCACAGCCACACACCAGTGGTCCTGAAGGGGCTATAAAGAGCCCTTCTGAAGAGCAAATAAATGAGTTGACTTCATAAAGAAAAGCAGGGAGCCAAGTATCCTCCTTCCCTCAGAGAAATGAGACTGATTATGAGGTAGGTGGGCTTTGGAGGACCTGAGAGCAGCAGCTTTGTGCGGGGTGTTCCTCAGGCTGCGGCTGGTGGCCAGCAGACCCTGTGCCAGGACAGTGGCCACAGGAGAGCTGCTCTGGCTGGCCCTGTCACCCTCCAGGGTCCCAGCACCTCACAGGTCCTTCCCATGTACTGGATGTTGCAGCAGGCATAGCTGGGGAAACGCCAGTCCTGGGAGAACCCAGAATTCCCTTAAATTTAGCCCATTTTGCCATCTCCAAAGCAACACAACAGGAAATAAACTTGGCACCCTTCTGGAGACCTCGCAGGATGCTGTTTCCCAGCATCCTTGGGGATCACTGAGATCTTGATTTACACTGGATCTGCCACTTGATTCACACTGAATAAAACCAGTTTGTCCCCATCACCAGTCACTATTGCTTGGACAGCACACTGGCAGGTCCTGCTGTACCCCAGAAATGCACTCCTTCCTTCACCATGCTCTGCAAACATTTCCCACCACAGGCCAGGGAAAGTGGAGAGGGGTGGGTGGGTCAGAAGCTGGAGAGCTCCAGTCACAAGCACCAGCAATGCTGGATGCATAGAAACCAAAGCAGATCCCAAGGGAGGAAAGGGGAAACACCAGGCGAGATGTTTACCAAACAATCCACAGGGAGCATCCGAGCCTGAAGCAAACACACAAACTTACTGAGTATATCCACCAGCACGAAACAATGCAGGAGGAGGAGATGTTCATCCCTACAGCTTTTTTTAAGAGTCCTGGGAAAACAAATGTTCATTTTTTACATGGAAAGGGTGCTGGAAATCCTACCGCAGCTCCTGAGGGAGGCCAAGTGTCCATCCAGCCGCATTCCAGGGCTGAGTGACTGATCCCTGAGAAGTGCCAGCTTTATTTCCTGGTGCACATTGCCACCTCGTGGCTTTCCGCTGACTTCCAGAAGAGGCTGCATATGGGAAGTCGTTTGGGAATACTTCCATTTGTTCCATCACCACCTGCAGATGCAGAATGACCAGGCTCTGAAATAACGCTGGTTATGGTTATAGAGCTCAGCCTCGGCAGCTTTTAATTCCACAGCAATGTTTTCCCCCCTTCCAGTTTGTATTGTCTGACATTATGGTAGGAGATAGAATCAGGCAAGTAAAGAATTTTACACAGAAAAATTATAAATAATTAATTAAACTCCCCAGAAATTGCATCTTCTGCATTTCTCCTGTTCTTCTGCTGATTCCTGGGAAAGTTGAACAGGTATGTTAGCTGCATAATTATTTGTTTGCAGAGGAGGTTGACATTGGTTTACAGAGTACAGACAACCATGTAATTCCTCTGTAGCTACATGGTAATTATTGCACTATTATAGAGTAATTAAACATGCAAATAAGCATTAAACCAAGGGGTCTGCATGGTTGCTGCCAACAACTGCAGGACAGAAAATCAATAGTAAATCAAATTATAGTGCACTACAGCGGTACCAGCCATAGCAGGTAGTTAAAGAGCATCCTCTTTTATACTGTAAGCCATTTTTGTAGCTTTTCAGGCTGCACAAGTGACCCAGGAGAGATCTAATTTTGCAAGTTCTCTATGTGGGTTAATCATTTTGCCATCACATCATGCCTTTCCTTTTTCTGAGGATGGGAACAAGTCCATCACTGATCCTGAGACTGGTACAAACTCTCCAGAGCTCTACAAGCTCTGTGACACGTGAGCTTGGCTTTGCCCCAGTTGGTTTCTCTAAGAGATAAATCTGAATATGAACATGCCCCTGTCCAGCTGTGAGCTTGCTGCCCTAAACACAAAGTTCTTTGCTCAACATTGAAGCCAAAATGTTCAGAACATCCCTCAAGCCTGAGGTACAACGAGATCTCAGACATGTGCAGGGGTAGGACCTGACAAACTCAAATATCATTTTTGCCCAGAGATCCTCCTCCTGCCTTTTTTACTTCTGTGAATGTTTGAGCACAACCTACCCCTAAAATTAGAGGGGGGGGGGTGTATGAAAGAGAGATCACAACACACACCGGGACAGAGAAGCTTCCCCAAGTAAAGCAGTTGTATTTTTACTCCAAGTTTGCACCCAAGCCTGTGAGCCAAGCAGGCTCAGAAGGACCTACACCTTTAACATCCCTTCCTAGGGATCTCTGCCCTGTCATGCTTCTTGAAAGGAATATCTGCCCCAAAATAGCACCTCCCTCAATTTAGTCAGCAACTTCCACTGCAGAAGCATCTCTGCTATGCCCTGGCTGTGGACAGTGACGTGGCTCTTGCACTAGTCCAAAATGCACAAAACCAGACTTGGGGCAAGCTGGCACGAGCTGTGGCCACTGCATTTTCTGTAACTACTTGACACATGTGCCACGGTTTTCCAGTCCTGGCTCTTAACATGTGACAAAGACAAATAAATATCATGAACCATTTACACCTAGGGCCAAAATACTGCAGTTTCCATCTTCTTTTGGCCCCTCCAGCGGGCTCTTTGCAGGGCTCAATCCCACACCTGCTGCAGTCCAGGGGAAGCTCTGCCTCCATCCCAGGGGAGCCTGGATCAGGGCCCAATGTAAAGGCAGGAATTAATGAAAGCCATTTCCCTTTCACTTGTCTGCAATGAGCTGTTCCTCACAAGAGTTGCCCCTCCTGATGCTGTGCCGCCATTGCCAAGGCACAGGCACTCAGTTACACCTTGTTCAGAAACCTAGTACAATTTAGATATTTATACATATTCATTCCCAGTGACCAGCTGAAACAGACACGTTTATTTTGACCACTTTGAGATGCATACAGAGGCTCTTACCCTTGCTTCCCTTACTCTGTTTCCAAACACACAAGTCCTACATGGTTTAAAAGCAGGCTCTTTCTACCTTTACTGCATATATTTGTTAAGGCAGCAACCATAATCACAGCCACTGTTACCCTTGCCTTGCTCTGCCCCCTCACTTAGCAACCAGTCTGAGTGCTGCCAGAATTATTCTTGGCCTGCCAAGGAAACTATTTCTGTCCCCTGAATTTCATTTCCTAGCAGAGTTTAATTTATATTTTGATGCTTTCTGGTTGTCATGAAAACCCTCCTTCTCCTGCTAATGACAAGATATGCTGCAGCCTCCTGCTCCCACTCTGCAGATCCCAGCTTCTACCTCCATCCCTGGGACTGCACTCACAGCTTGCTGAGGATCACTCACTTGTCAGCATGTGTGCCAAAAATAACATCTTTTTGGATTTCATTCATTGGTATCTCACAGGAGACTTCTCAGGAGAAAGGAGTTTTCCTGCCTCTACACTGAGGACAAATCCATGCAGCTGGAGCTCCCTGCAGAGGGAGCAGGCTCTCCATCCCATCACAGCCAGGGATGGGAGTGGAAATCCCTCCTTTCAGATAAGTACATGGCATCTGTCACCAAACTTACTTGCAGTCCCTTGCCAGCTCCATCAGGGTACCTTGCTCTCTGTGTGGGAGCCAAACACAATCCTTGACTCGGGCTCCAGGTTCCCTCACTCAGCACCACTGGCACACCTGCAGAAGGGAAATAACTTTCCCACACTGCTCAACTTTTCTAGAATATTGGCCAAGTAGTGCTGGAAACAAGAGCTTTGGGCTGGAAACAAGAGCTTTGGGCCAAGGGACCTGGAGGGGGTCAGACCATTGCATTTCTCCTTCCAGGGCATCCTGCTCCAGCACATGCTGGTTCTTGTGGATACCCTCAAGAAAGGAGGGAGCTCCTGAAGGCAGGGAGGCATTTTACCTCTCACACCCCAGCACAGGACCCCTGAGTCAGAGCAGTCCTGCAGGGACCTCCCTCACCCTGCAGACACCCATGAGCTCCACCTGCATCCTGCTCTCCACAGCTCATGGAGGGTCACTCCCAGGAAAAGACCAGGCCTTGCCAGTGGCATCACTCGTGATGCCAAGCAGGTGCCAAAGGGATTTAAACCTTTCCAGCTACCAAGAAGAAGGAAACACCTCTGTAAGGTGAGCCCAGCACACGGCACGCACGAGCGCTCGCAGCCAGCAGCACCGAGGGTACACGGGCACGTGGCAGAACCTGCTTGTACCAGGTCTTACCTGCTTTTTACACCAAAGCAGCTCCTCCACAGGCTCCTGAGGACCTGCTCCCAGCACCCCAAGCTTCTCTACTACTCCTTTGTGCCTTAGGGCCCTTCAGAGCACACCAAGCCCAGCCCTGGGTTTTGCCCCTCTGTCTCCTCTCCAGGTGACCAGGAATGCTGGCAAAGCCAGGGAAGAGCAGGGGGGAGCTGCAGCCTCTTCCCCTCAAATATAGCTTTCCCTACATGGGGTGCAGCTGGGCAGTGCATGAGAATAATTTGTCAAACACTGAACTGGAACTGTGGATAAGAATCATGCTTTTTGTACAGAAAATTGAAAATGAAATAGTGCCTAGAACTGCAGCTATTACACGGCACATTATCTTGGAGGGCTTTGGTGTAATTTAGATAAAACACCCTATCTCTGATTTCAGAAATGTCAACATCATTCTAAATGTACATGTGTTTTTCCATCCTTCTCCTGTGAAGACTTAGAACTCCATGAGCCCCCCTCTCTCTTGTTCTCTCCATTTTCTTTTTAAATTGGCAAATGAGTATTCCATTTTTCAAAATTTCAGGTACATTGTTATATGTGGGAAAAGTGCATGTTCAGAGATGGCCCTGGATGGCTCCATTATGGATCTCATCAGCTGTGACACGCTCTCTGAAATAAAATCTATGCATTTGGATGAAACAGAAAAAATTAATACCAGAACAAGGATGAACTGTTTCACTTCCCTCCTGTGCCCCTCATATTCATGTTGCACTTCATCCCTAGTGCTCTGCACCTTTTCTTCAAACCTCCTTCAAAGAGGAAAACACACAAACTGCAGCACAGAAAATTCCATTCAAGCATACAAATCCCCCTTTTTTGGTGGCCCAGGTTATCTGCAGAGGCTGTGCAGGCTCCATCCTTGGACATATCCCAAAAGCCAACCAGGCACAGTCCTGAGCTCCCTACTGAGCTGATCCCCAGAGGCACCTGCTGGCACCACCCACTTCGTGGGCTCCTGTTTCATTGTAAGTTCATTGCAAAATGTGTACAATCAACATTAATTTTATCTGCTTCTTGCCATCTCCAATCTCTGATCAGGTTTCAAGAGTGTCTTACACCCTCCTGCTAATTGTCCTCCAATGGCTTCACACTGTTCTCCTGGGAGAGGGGAAAACAGGGTTGGCACAAAAAGCCATATGGATGTGCCTCCTGCAAATGCCAGAAAGCTGAGAAGGAGGAAGAGGAAGGGAGGGTTGGGCAAAGGGGCTTTGCTGCTGTAGCTGCTGCACTTCCAGCACCACCAGGTTTGGCTCTGCTTGCCTTTACCCAAATCAGCAGCTGGGCAAAAGGAACAGGGTTTTCCCCCCAGCACATTTACATTCTCTTTTAATTCTCAGCAGTCCCTCCTTTCCCGACCCTGGGAGCTGGAGCACACAGCCCAGGCTGTGGGAAATCCCCACAGTCATGGCAGGCTCTTATCCTGGTTAAAATGCCCTGGGAGTGGATAAAGGGGCAGATCCCCACCACATGGCTGTTTGCAGTGACACCTGAGTACCCCAAGTACTTGTGGCTGTCCACCACTCCCAACAGTGCACAACAGGAACAAATAAAGACGTTTCTATTTAGATTAAGGCTGATCAAAAATACATAATGAATTGCCATTCTTCTTTTTTACAAAGACAACGCTTTGTGAGATGAATGCCATTGCCATTTAAGCCTTCAGCAACTCCTTACACTGAAACATGCCACCTGCCACTTCCAAAGTGCCATGGACAGTTCTGGGCACCAAGGCCACCACTGCCAGCTCTGGGCACCTTCACCTACTGCTCCTGCACACACACACAGAATCAACCCAGGGAATGTTTATAGGGATGCAAGTCTGCAGCTTCCATTTACAAGTTCATTAACAGTGTCCCTGCAAAGATCAGTTTTTTTCAGTTGGAGCCCTAATTAGCAATGAATTCTCATTATTTTTCATTGAAATCCCAAAGCAGCTTTGGCACATTCCCTTTGTTCTCTTGAAAACGGGGAAGTGGAGAAGCGTAAGGAAGATAAAGACACAGCTGATGATATACTGGGGGGGGGAGGTGTTTTCTCCTTGAGCCATTCTTCCACTTTAATACACTTTGCAGCAATTTCCCTTACTATTTAAGATTTGAAGAAATATCTATTTCCATAAAGAAGCACTAACACCACTGTTGGCTGCCCCCCCCCCATCCTTCCCAGAAGGACATGTCCCTAGGATAAGGCACAGAAGGATGTGTCCCTAGGATAAAGTGCAGAAGGATGTGTCCCTAGGATAAGGTGCACCCTGTGACGAGCTTGGCTCTTAATTCTGTTCTCAGACAAAGCCTCCATCAATGTCCAGAGGCATTTTCCAAGTGTGGGGGCACGAATCCAAACCATGGCCATGAGAAAAAGCCTGAGAAACAGCCAAGCACTCCCTGACTGCAGTGCAGCAGCTCTGACAGGGAAATGTTAATCAGGGGGAGAGCTCTGCCAAAGCTTTCATTAGCCCTGATGAGGTCAGGGCCTGGAACAGGCAGCTGGCACTGGCACTGTCCCCTGGCAGCTCCAAGGACCAGCTCAGGCTCAGGGAGAGGTGGCTCTGAAGGTGGTGGGCTCTCAGAGGCTGCCTGGAGCAGTCCCCCCAGATTTAGTGCTTGTCAGGCCCTCACTCTTGTTCCTCCAGAGAGGTAAATGCAAAATATCAAGCAATCATAAATCTAATTTTTCCTTGGGTTTGAGTCCTTTCGTGGCCCAAGCACTTTGGAAGGGTCACAGTAGGAAAATCACCAGTCCCAGTAAATTTGATCACTCCTTTTTAGTGCAGCTAAGAAGCAAATAATGGAACACAGACATCAGCTTCCCCCACAGAAGAACAGTGCAGTACCTGGGGCATCTCTCCCTCATCCAACCTGCACTGCATCCTCTCCTGGAATTGTGTGGCAGCACAGGGACATCTCCTCCTGGCAGGGCACGGAGGAACACAGGCACAGCAAGAAATGGGTGCCCTGTGCCCACCCTGGTGACAAAAAGAGCTGAGCACTGGGGGAAAGGAGTTGGGCTGTTGGACCATGCTGGTGTCTGCTCCAAATTCAGAGATGTTTTGGGCTCTTGGCAAATTCTGATTGCTTTTTGCCAGAGGGATGGATAATCATCACATTGTTTCCACAGTCGTTCTACAAATTATTTTGATAATAAGGGACCTCCTGTGACATTAAGTACATTTTAATTACAACATTGTCTGTAATGCATATATCTAATTGCAAATAATTATTTTATCATATTTTGTCTGTAGGCCTGTTAGATGCATCAGATATTATCTTTTGACTCAGTGGTACAGGTTAATTAAAATTTCTCTTTTAATACTGTTTCAAAGCCAACCACATAATTTCATCTGAACACCAGCTGTGTCAGTAAAAAATTATTTTTTGTTATTTTTTGTCATGCTTGTCCACGGAGGAAAACCCAAGCTGTTTCTGCAGGCTGTAATTACTGCACTGCTTTCTGCAGTCGTTCATTTGCAAAGGAAGAAAACAAGGAAGAATGTGTGGAACATCAGTGGCCAGTGGTTACTTTGTGTGTTACTGGTTCATTTTGAAGGATTTTTTTGTTCTCCTTCTCATGTACAAAAAGCATTTGAGATCTTCTCTTCAGAAGCAGAATTGAAGATACCACACAGCCCGGTTTGTCAGAATAAACTGCACTCAGGGCTAAGACAATCAGAGTGGTCATTCTGGGTGCTAACAAAGCCCAGCTTAAGGGTGATCCCAGTCAGCTGCTTCCTCACTCATTCATAATTCCTCTGAGTGATAAAGACCCAACACAAGATGAGAGAAAAATGAAAGTATGAACATAACGTTCAGTCAAAGAAAAAAAAAGAGTTTAGGTTAAATACACAGCAATATAAACCCAAGAAATCTGAGGAGGGGACAAGAGGAAACCAAGACTCTTTCTGCAGGTAGCAGGACCCTTTCTCTGTAAGTTGCAGGAACAAGTGACCCTTATTTCACCCTCTGAGCATCTTTTGCTGGGACCAGAAGTGTTTCTGCAAGCCTGCCCATCAGTAACTCAGCTGTTTCAGACCCCACACACTGTGCCCATGTGCTCAGAGCCAGCCCCGGGGACAGGGCTGGCAGGGACAGGGTTAACAGCGTCCCCAAAGGAGGGGACAGGGCTCTGCCTCACCCGGCCAGAGGTGAACGCTGCCAGGAGGAAATTGCTGCTGCAGCTCCACCGAGATCACAAGTGACCTTTCCTCTTGGAGAGGGGTGAAGTAAACAACACTTATCTCGGATTTAATGCGCTTGAGACAAGCAGCACTTTATCTCTGCTCCACACCACAAGGAGCAGGGAAGCACAGGGATGATTTTCCTGTTTTTCCCACATAAGCCATCTCTTAGACCAGCCTCAAGTTGAGCTGAAATGTTTCCTCGTGGAAAGATCTCTCTTGGAGCAGTAGGTTACGGGCTTGCACAACGTGCCACAAACTTCTTTGCGCAGTTCAGCCTTTGGCAAAGGCACTCTGAGCTCTCCTTAGTGGGTTGATATTTTTACTCCATGAAATTTTCACTTCCTCCAGACTGTTTCCTTTAAGAAGGTATCAGGGGACATGCAATCCCTGTTCTTTCTATTTTGGAATTTTTTCCATCAGTAGACGTAAATCCTTCCCTTTCTCCCTCTACACAGTGGGAGATTCTGTCAGAAGCAAATCTGTCAGGGTTTTTTGACAGTGGATTTCTCCTGTCTATCATTTTTACTATAAGAATGACATCTGACTGCCTCATATGCTGCAATGGGTGGAAATTTTCCACCAGGTTTTTCCTAAATAGACCTCCACAGGCCAAGGGACAGTGAGAACTCCTTTGGATGCCAAATGAGAAGGGCTGGAGGAGACCCTCAGTGAGGGTTAAATGGATGAAACACCTTTGCCTCCATAAACTCCAAACCTTTGCAGAAGATGATCCACGGAAAGCAGATCACAGGATCCAGACTCAGAAGAAATCATTTAGCAGAAATTCAGCACTTTCTGTGTGGTTTGAGCCTGAAGCAGAGCTTTGCAGGAGCAGGGGTCCATGCAGGCATGCACTACAGGAACACTGCTAGGAAAATAACCCCTCAAACCCGGAGCCCACTGGAAAAGTCTTTTCCACAGGCTTAGTCATATCAGGGCAGAGAGGGCAGAGCCTCATTTCCTTATGCAGCATGCTGGCACAGCACCAAAGCTCTGCCAAGCCCCTGCACCTGAGCCAGGAAGCATCCAGGGAGCTGATTCCAATGCAGGGATAAGCAGCTCAGGCACCTTAATAGATATGTTGGACCAAGGATATGCAAGAGGACAAAGAACCAACTTTCAAAACACAATTTGAAGCACTTAGTACAAAGGACAGAAAGTCAGTACTGGCATTCCATGCTAAGGAAACCATTACCTCACCTGTAGGTTGTCTCCTGTGTTTGCTTTTCCCCTACCTTTTCTCCTGGGCTCAGTATAAAGTGTTATATTGACACAAGCAAGCGGAGAAGTTCCGTAATTTAATCTCTGCCATTAAAATTTCAGGCTCCATGGGAAAAGAAACCCTGCCTGTTCATCAGGTCCAGCGAAATTCAGGTGGCAGCTGGTGTCACATTTCCACAAACTCTGCAGCACCAGGCTGCTTCCAGCATGGGGGGGAGGAAGGAAGGGCATGAGCTGTGCAGTTCAGGGAGAGCGTGCTGCCCTGCAGTGCAAACACATATTAATAATTCAGGCCACTCTATTTTGGACTGGGAATGTGCTGCCCCTCACCTGTACTGCTTAAGGCAATGCCTGAAATAGAAACTCCAGCAGGAGCAGCCCAGAGGGCAGTGCCAGCAGCCTGGCAGGGAGGGCACTGCAGGAACAGTCTTTGCAAGGTCAGCCCTTCCCTTTGGTCAGTGAGTCTTGGCTGAGCTGTGACAGCCCAGAAATCTCCCCCAGTCTGATGGATGCTGGTCTATCCTCCTGTGAGCCCAGCCAGACAGGCAGGGTCCTGCATGAGGAGGGATTGTCCCAAGGAATACTGGACCCCTGCCCAGTGCTGCCATGCCTGTGCTGGCATTGTCACCTCCCTCAGGACACCACATGGTGCTGGGGCCTTTAACAGCTCAGTTCTGCCACAAGTGATCACTGCTCTGTTGCCTGAAGTGACTACTTTATATAGATTTTACCTCAGATCCTGAAAGCTGAATGATCAAATCTCTTTCAGGAAATTATTCTCCCTTAAGCACTGGCTTTCGGAAATGCATCATCTGACTTTCTGGGAAATTGCAAATGTTGTATTGTTAGAAAACACAAGTCACAGGACTCCACAAGTGGCTCTCCTGCGCAGGCTGAAGTCACTGCTGCAGGTTTACTGGCATTCCCTGGCTTGTGCTGCTCTACGCCAGCTCCTAAGTGAATAATTTGTAAAGTTGTATTTGATGTGGTTGAACTCAAAGGGAGAGCAAGGACTGTCCTAGAGCACTGTCACTCCAGGCATGGCATCTCTGCTCCCTGGAGCTTGTCACAGGGAGAATCTCCAGCACACCTCAAACCACTGAGTGCCTAAAGCTATGCAGTTTGGTGCTAAGCACCATAACGATACCCTGCTTATCACACAAGTTATCAGACATCAGAGCAGCTGTAGCACCACAATTCCTGAATCTGCAATGGCCCCTTTCTTAACAAAGCAGAACATGAACAAACGTGGAACAACCAGAAACTGTCAGAAGAGACAAACTGGAAGCTGTTAGTTTTGCAAATCAATTAAAATAAAAGAGAAGGAAAAAATTAAATAAGATCAAGCCAAGACTTTAGCCATGTGTTTCCTCAGCCAACTGCAGAAATTGATTTGTGCCAATGGAAGGGGAGAGCCAGAAAAGCCCAATTCACTCTCCTCGGGAAGCTGCTGATGCTGAAATCATACCACATGACCCAAAATTTGAGACAATTGCTGGAGAATGATAACTGCTCCAGAAGGAGATGGTGTGTCATGGTGTGATGGGAAGGGTGTGCAACAGGAATTACCTGGGATGGGAAGGGTGTGCAATAGGAATTACCTGGGATGGGAAGGGTGTGCTACAGGAATTACCTGGGACGGGAAGGGTGTGCAATAGGAATTATTCCCAATGATGGGAAGGGTGTGCAATAGCAATTACCTGGGATGGGAAGGGTGTGCAACAGGAATCACTGTAAGCCTGAGCCCAGCTCCAAAGCAAGGTAGGATGTGACAGCAGTGAGTTTTCTGACTCCAAGCACTCAGCCTTTCTGTGTAAGAAAAAGGATTAATCAATTTTTTCATTTTCAATGCTGTGCATCATCACTACCCATCCCTGACTCCAACAAGTGATTTCTCACTTTTTACCACAGGGTTTGGTGGCACAGCCAGCCCTTGCTCTGCCCCTTCCAGAACCCAGCTGTGCTGCAGAGGGGGAGAGCTGTGCCAAAAGGAGCACTGCCTGCAGACCCCTCCTTCTTTATTTATATATTTATTTGTCCACTGCCACTTCCAAGCAGAGCCTTTCCCTGCTCCTGCAGGCACAGGAGGAGCTGGGACTGCCCTTCGCCAGTGGGACACGTTTAGGGCTTGTTGACCTGTTGCTCCGGTGACCTCAGCCGTCTGCAGCAGAAACTATCGCTTAGAGGGCTCAGAGGAAGTGAGGTTTCTGCTTCTAACAATAGTAATTCCTGTGACGTTCTATTTTCTACACCAATTCATGGCTGAAAAAACAATCTCTATGTGATGTGTAAATTGATTTTTACACCATTTTGTTAAAAACTAAGAAGCACATATGCATTTCCCTGAAACCCCTTGCTTGTTTTCTTTTTTAGGACCACAGCCTGCTTTGAAACTTACTAGAATTTACTTTTTAGCCCAGGAATTTTACTGAGAGCATCTGCTGGCTTCTGCTTCTGGGGTGGATTGTGCTTTTGTTGCCTAACTACGAGCCTGCTCTTTAACCTTCACTGGGTGTAAAGACAGGGAAGAATGTGTAAAGACATATTATTTATATACTTCTATATTTATATACTTAAAGTGCAAGTGACTGTTCAAAACCTGAATGTTTTCCAATGGAAATCTGCACTGAATATCGGGGAGAATTTTTTCCCTGTGAAGATGGGGTGGCCCCGGCACAGGTTGCCCCTGGATCCCTGGAAGTGTCCAAGGCCAGGCTGGACAGGGCTTGGAGCACCCTGGGATAGTGCAAGCTGTTCCTACCCGTGGCACTGGAAGGGCTTTATGGTCCTTCCCACCCAAACCGGTGGTTCAGGGGTACTATGGCAAATCCAGAGCCTACCTAGGAGCCAGCTCCCTACGGCGCCTCCATTCCAGCTGCCCTGCCCGGGGCATGCCCGCGGCTCTCCCGGGATGCTCGCTGCGCATCGCGGCGGTCCCTGGAGCCGCGCGGGGCCCCGCCGTGCCGGGGGTTCAGCCCGGAGCTGCCCCCGGCGGTCCCGGAGCTGCTCCCGGCGGTCCCGGAGCTGCTCCCGGCGGTCCCGGAGCTCCTCCCGGGGGGGTTCCCGGTGGTTCCCGGTGGGTCCCGGTGCGCGGGCTCCCGGCGGCCGCCCCGGTGACGTCAGCGCCACGCCGCGGTGACGTCAGAAGCGGGGCGGGCGGCAGCTCCCGGCGCGCCCCGCGCAGGGCGGGAGGTGGGAGCGGCGGCTTGGGGAGCGCGCCCGGCGCTGCGCCTCCATCCCTGCTCGCCGTGCCGCCAGCATGTTCTCCAGGAAGAGCCATGCCGACGTCAGGAAATCCACGCAGAAGGCGCTGGACCCCAAGCGGGATGTGCTGACCCGCCTGAAGCACCTCCGCGCTCTGCTGGGTGAGCGGGGGGTGGGCGCGGGGTGAGCCGGCCCCGGGGCCCTCAGCCCCTCGGAGGTGCCCGGGCAGAGCCGCGGCCGCGGGCGGGTCTGCGAGCGCTGCTCGCCCTCCGCTGCGGTGTCCGGGGAGGCAGCATTGAGCCCGGGGCAGCAGCAGCGAGCCCGGGGCAGCAGCTCTCCGTGCTGTGGGCAGGGAGCCTCCCCAGGCAGCCCCGGGCTCTCCCCGCCGCAGAGGCGGCCCCGGTGCGCGCCCTCCGTGAGGCGCTGCCGGAGAAAGTTTGGGGTGCCCGGGGAAAGTCGCGTGTGCCGCTGTCCCGGGGCTCGCCTTGGGCTGGGTGTGGAACCGCGGGGAAATGCGCAGCCCTGGTCAGTTTCGGAGACGCGCTCGCAGAAACTGCTCTTGTCAATATCATCAGCTCGGGGCTCTTCGTTGGGTGTTGAAACTCTGAGAGAAGTCGCGGTGTGGCGTTTTGTGGTGACTCCATGTTTGGGGCAAGGCTGGACGCGTCCAGGGGCACCTTGCAGGTGACGGCTTCCACCCTGGTCATCGTGGAAAGCCGCCGACGAGTTCCAGCTGTGATCCTGGTGCAGGTGGAGAAGCCGCCGATGAGTTTCAGCTGTGAGCTGCGGTTCGGGAGGGTTTGGGTGGCCTCTGTTCGCTGTTCACACGCGGCAGGAGCAGGGTCTCCTGAGGGGAAGAGGCTGTGCCCGGTTAGTGCTGTACCCTGCTGGTTTCCAGGTGATGCTGGTTTGTTCCAGGGGAGAGCGATCATCGCTGATGTACCGCACTTGTTCCTTGTGAGCTCCTTAAGGAGCTGACTGGGAGCAGCTGCTGGGGGACAGAGCATCGGGTAGATTTGGCCTGGACTTCTCAATTAAAGGTGTTTGTGGGTGCTGGTTTCAGGTGAAGGCTGTTGAAGGGCTGGCAGGGGATGTCGTGTGTCCAGCTGGCTGAGTGGTCAGTGCAGGCACTGGCTGAGCAGCTCTGGGTATGTCTGCTCTTGGCAACCCCGGTGTAAACATTCGAGGTAGCACGGGAGTGGCTTCTGGAAGATGCTTTCTTGATAGAAATCCTCACCAGAGTGTCTTCCATGGTGCTGTTCAGCACGGAAAAAAACTCTACATGTGGGAGTTGGAAAAAAAAAAAAACCTCTAGCATGTAAAGCTTTTGGTATAAAGGCTCAAAAGTAGTTGGATTTCTTTTTTTGTCCCTTCTCCCCAGATGTGTCTGTCCTTGCCCTGGCCAGAGGTAGGAATGTATGTGTCTTTCTCTTCAATTGCTTCCCTTGGGCCACAGTGCCACATGTTCCCCAAATAGCAGTTCCTGGTCTCCTGTTTCCTTGGGAGATGCCAGCTCCTCTTCCTCTGTTAATTTAAATCACGGGAATTTCATTGTAAACAAAATGTCAGTAACTCTGCTGTGATCCCACTGGAGCAGGAGGATACAGATCAGAGGGAAGATGATCATAGGGGAGGGATGAGCAAAAGAAGTGTGTGTTTCCATAAATAAGGGTTCATATGAGCCTTGTATTGCTTCAGGTCCCTTAGTAGCATGTCTTTAAGTTTATCCAGTGCCCAAAGTGAAAGAAAAGGTTCCACTCAGGTTGGTGTTGGTTGTGACATCTCTCAAGCCTCCAGTGGCCTTTAGGATCCGAGTTCCAGCTCTGTGGGGTGCTGTGTCCATGTGTCAGGGCAAAATGCTACCCAGATCAACAACAGGACTTAAAATTGGGTGTTCAGTTGTGCTTGAGAAATGACCAGAACGTTTCCCTTATTTCTTTATTTCTGTGGAGATGTACTCGTGGCCAGAACTGCTGTTAACTTAGTAAAGTTCTAAATACAGTTTGTGGAAGTGCCAGTAGTGTGGCTTTTTTTTTTTTTTTTTTTTTTTTAAGATAGACTTAAAAAGCAATGGCCTGACAAAGAGTGGTGGGGATGTACAGATTTGGTTCTTCCCCACTGCCTGGCCATAAATGAAGCCTCTGCTTTTTCCCAGAGTAGTTTCTGTGGCACTTTGTCAGGACAAAAATGGATCACTGTGCCTTAAGAATTTTTTCTGTGGCTCTTTTTGTATTGAAACTTCTCTTTCCATAGTGTTTTCTCCTTGGGCAGAGGAGTCAGAAGTGCTGCTGCTAACAGATGTGGGATGCTGCTTTGTCCAGTGCTTTCAGTCTTTTCTCTGTTGAGCAGTGGGCAAATACATGGGAGACACACAGAGTTAAGCCTAAATGTGAAATTGGTAAGGTTACCAAGTGCAATCCTTAGTTGTTGCCCTTAAAACATACATGTTAGGAAAGCCCATGCTTTCCATGGAACTGCCTTGATCAGAGATGGGATGACAAAGGACAGTAGTGGGGTTTTGGTTCTGGCACTGCTTGGCCTCGAGGTTCTGTACAGCTACAGGACCAATGCTGACTGGGTAGGAACTTTCATTTATTGACAGTCAGGAGGGGATGTGTGCAGACTTCCTGCTGAATTCAAGGCTGGTATTGCTCTGTAGAGCTTGTGTGAAATTTGAGGTGTTAATATCATTTTGGAAGTTGTTCCAGTTGGAGGGCTGTTTTGGTAACGGGCTGTTTCATGCTGACATACTTTTTTTGAAGATAAGCAAGAATTGTGCATTATTTCTCGGGTGAGTCTGGTCATAAAAGTTTATCATTAACCAGGGTGTGGCTGCAAAATTCTCTTCATCTCCTTTAATTTTTCAAGTACTTGAGGATTAAGAGAGCTTTGGGAAACTAGCATAAAGTGACTTTGGAAGTTCAGGGAATTAAGGGATGATTTCTAACAGGTGCCTGAGATGGCATTTGGCAGTTAACAGGAAAATAAAAGGCAAGTCCATGTGCTAAGGACAGGCTTAGTGTCCCCTCTGTGGTTTTTTTTTAGTATGAGGAAGAGCAGTGAGAGTTTGGCAATAGACTCAGGCTCTTACTAAGTGGTACCCAAGTGTTGCCCTAAATTTTAAATTTAATAGTAAGGTGAGTCAGTGTGACTGACAGTTATCCAGTGAGCCAACATGTCCTATTTATAGAGAAGAAATAGGGTGTGACCCTGCTGAGTGTCTCAGTGTTTCCTGAGTGCTGCTGCAGCAGCCACTGTCAGGTGTTAGCTAGACTTGTGAGCTTGTCCTGTGTGGGACAGGGTTAAATTATTTGGGTTTGGGATGGCTGCTGGTGCTTGCTTGAGGTGTGAGTGCTGGGTGCCTGTGTGCAGCTGTAGTAACCTGGGAGCTGTCTGGGAGTAAATATAAAAATAAACCCAAATTCCTGCAGTTCAGCCCTGAGCTTGCTGCCTCATTTCCTTCAGTGCTTTTAAATACTCCTTCAGGCAGTGCATTTCCCCAAAGTCAGGGTTTTATCTTGTTATCTCAAGTGATAAATAGCACAGGAAACTTTCCCTGATGTTTTCCATGTAGGAAGCAGGAATGAGCCCTGCTGCAAGTTAAACACATCTGTGAGAAAGGGCTGTGGCTGTAGGGGTGCTGCTCAAATCACACTCACCCCTGAGTCACCACCAAGATGCCACATTTAGAAAAAAAGGAGGATTTGCTTTCTTGGTGAGGCAGTTCCTTTCTCTTCCTGTCGCAATTTAGAGGGAAACTTTCCTTTTTGTTTAGATTTTAATGACCTCATTCCCTCATATGAAATCCCTGTAAATGAAAGCCTTGTTTTCCCCTGGAGTTGTGTTTAACAGGATGCATTCATGGAGAGGAATAATTGCACTTAGCTTGCAAATTCAGACCAGTAGTTTGCAGGAAACAAATATCATGTTAAAGAGTTTCCCTGCTCTAATTGTTTCCATAGTACAAGCAGCCAAGCAGAGCCTTACTGCTGGAAAGGTACTAATTTAAATAAAAATCAGGTTGTCCAGGGCTAAACTTTTTGTTTCTTTCATAGCTGTGAGATATTATTGCTGGAATCAGATTTATTTTGGATAACAAATGGGTTTCTTGCAAGGTGAGGCTTCAATGAGAGATGTGATATTAATTTTGGCCCTCCACTCTCTTCTGGGGGAAATGACCCAACTTTCATTGACCAAATCAGTTGCAGTAAAGAATAAAGGGTGGAAATTAATCTGTGTTTAGCAAGTGTCAGGCTTAGAAAACAGTGGACTTTTTTCTTGGTAGAAAATAACTTGGGTCTGAAATTTGAAATAAGTTTAAAACTTAGGAAAGTGCTATGTGCTCAAGTTACCATTATTCTAAGAAATGAATTGAGAATGTGCTGTTTTCTGGTTTGATCTGCTTGCCAGATGAATGCAAGAGCTGAATTTACATCAAAAAAATTTTGCTGGTGATTTTCTCCAGCAGTACCTGCTTGTTTTGATGGTATAGAGTCCATTTGGTTACACAGCTAAGACTTAACCCATCTTTTTTTTTTTTCTTTCCTTTTTTTTTCCTTTTTCTTCTTTTTTTTCTTTTTTTTTTATTTTTTAGTGGAAAGCAAATGAACCAAAGCCCCACTGAAGACTCTCATAAATTCAGTGATATTCTTTACAAGGATGGGCCGACTGTTTAGTACAGAATACTCAGTGAACTCACTAAAATAGTTTTGTATTGCATTTATTTCATTCTCTAATGCTCAAGTTGCAGAGTGCCTGAAATTCTTGTCTTTCTGCTCTTGTGTAATTGCTCTGTTCCTCTTTTCAGATATTGTGGATGGAAGTGACCTGAAGCAGTTTTTTGACAACAATTATTCTCAAATTTATTTTATATTCTATGAAAACTTCATAACACTGGAAAACAGCTTGAAACAAAAAGGTAAGTTTTAGAGTTTTTCCAGCAGCTGTTGGTCAGTGTTCCATAACTGTGCTCCAGGGCATTCCATTAAAGCCTGTCCAATGGTTGTCTGGTGCTCAGTTTTCTGTATTTACACTAATAGTTTCCTGCAGTACAGTGTGAGTGTTAATCACTTTAATTTTATGGTAGCAGGAGAGATGAGCGTGGAAAATCACTCTCTGAAATGAGAGCAGCAGCTGATCACATTTCTGGGTTCATTTCAGCATTTACATACCCATCCTCTCAGCTTGCTCCAGGCTCCTGCAGCTCCCTGTGCTCAGCTGAGACATGGCCAGAGCAGAGAGAGGCGCTGCAGCCTGGGCACAGCTCACACTTGGGATCTTTATTTAAGATGAGAAATAAATTGAGTGTCATCTTTGACTTTAGCTGAACAGGAACTGCCTCATTCTGCTGTCTTTCATTGTATGTTTCTGGCAAACAATGTTGTTTTGTGTCTTGCAGGGAATAAATCACAAAGGGAGGAGCTGGACTCCATCCTCTTTCTTTTTGAAGTAAGTTTTCCATACCATGAAAACTAATTTGTGTTTTAAATCTCACTGTCATTTTGTGCTTACTAAGTGCTTAGCAGTGAGGGGTGAAACCCGGTGTCAGTCACCTGAGTTAAGAGGTGTTATCAAAATGCCCTGGAAATCCAGCAAGAACACCTCTGTCCTGAGCATTTGGGAGCTGATGCTCTGAAAACCAGCCAGGGTTTTTGGTAGAATTTGGGAGCACTCCTGCAACCAGTAGTTGCATTGGCTCTGTTAGGCTAAGGCTTTCAGGAGGTCTGCTTTCTGTTGTTTCTTTTCTGTTTTAATTAAACAAGAGTTTGTTCCTGTGTTTCATGGAGGGCCAGTTTAGAAGAGCAGCACTTTCCCCCTCCTCTGTGTTTGTTTTGCCTGTGTCACAGCAGGAGGCTGGGCTCTGCTCCCCTCACTTGGAGGCATCTGTTGTGGTTGCAGTGTTGGGTCTTGCAGCTTGAGGGAAATGAAAGGACAGGAGTTGTCAGCTACTGCATATCAGTTTGATCTGAGTGCGTGAAATGCTGATTTTTTTTTTTTTTTGTTCAGTATAACATCTTTAATTTCCGTATCCTTCCCTCCTGCCCAGCACTGGCCATCAGAGCATTGGCAGTGTCTGGGGAAGAAATGTTTCCTAATTAACTTTTGCATAATCAAATTAGGATTGCTTTAATTTAAGCGAGAATAGTCTGGGATAGATTATTTTCCAAGGTACCTCTTTGCCTGGAGTTATTATCTAAATGTATTTCGATGTGAGAAAATATCACTGGACCAGATGAAAGCCTGACACATAAAAATGTTCTTTTAATGCACACTGAAATTCTCAGCTTTAGCTCTGCCTGTCTCTAGTCAAAAAGCTCTGGCAGTTAATTATGTCAGTAATTGGCCAGATTTCTCTCTTAAGGTTAAACACACATCATCTACTGATTTCTTTCTCTTATTTCTTTTTCTGTTACTCCAACTACTAACTTTTTACCAGAGTATTGCATCACAGAAACGTCATTTTTGTTTATATTTTGGGGTTTGTTTGGTAGGAAAAAGCCCTTCAAACTTTCAGCAGGACTCTAGAAATTGAAGCTAAAGGTTAATTGTTCCAAACTCCTCTCACTCCCTCTGAAACATCCCCAGACCCTCAGAAGTATGTGCCTTCATGGTTTTGCATTAATGAGTAGTTTGTGGTTGAAATGGTATTTATAGTGACAAGAAGAATGATGCTGTTTAGCCTAATGTGCCTGTTGTGGGAAAAATGGCCATGAGAATAATGACATGGAATCCTGGGGCTTTTGTGGTCTGGAATTCTCACTTTGCTGCCTCCCTTTTCCTCTTCTCCCTTGTTTCCCCCTCTGTCAGACCGGATTTTCACTCTGAGATCCGAGCTGTGCTTTCTGCTCCTTGTGACATTAGCAGGGATCTGCTCTGGGGTTGTGCCAGAGGCAGTGGCAAAGAACACGAGCTCACAAATTTGCCAGGACTGTTTGGGGCAGGAGAAACTCTTCCTCCTCCTCTTCCTCCTCAGTGCCCAGCCCAGCAGAGGTGTTGCTGTGTAGCTGAGCAAGGCTGTGCAGGTTAATGGAAGCTCGTTAATACGCTGGGGCCTTGAATAAGGAATGACATTTCTGTGCCTGTGCCATTGAATAGGAAATAGCCAGTGCTTGCTCATCTGGGTGGAGGGAATAACTGGGCATTCCCAGGGCTTGGAAAGGGGTGGCCAATGACCACCCCTTAATACTCCTTAAAAGCAGTGGGAGTACTTGCTGTCTGAAGGAGAAAAAATGGATGGTTGTGTCTGAAGCAGGGGCTGCTTGGGGTCCCAGTGGAGGAGAGCTGGGCAACAGCCTGGTCACCCTGGGGGAGAGGAGATCCTTCCAATGTTTGTGTGGGATTCAGAGTGATTCCCTTCATGGTGGGGGTCTGCTGGATTGAATGTGCAGTCCGTGGATAGCTAACCCTGGGTGAGAACAGCCCGAGAGCCTCAGCACAGGACAGGGAGTCAGAAATGCCAAGTGATGAAACATTCATGCTCTAAGCCATAGGAAACAGAACTAATTGATTGTTAAGCTTTCCATATTTAGTGTGATGTCAGCAGGAGCCAGGGGGATGCTGCATTTTCTGCTAATTAGCTAAATGGGTAGTTACTTAGGATTAACAAATGCTGAGTCCCCATGCTGAGGGTTAACAGCTTAAAAATCAATAAAAATATTTATGAGGGAATTGCTGCCTTTGCCTTTCCTGGAGGTTTAGTGGGACTGTGCTGCTGTTGTGGAGTGACACCTAGTGTGTGTATTGGGCAGCAAAGCTTTTCCCACAAATCCTCTGGAAATTGGCTTGGCTTGGTAGTAATTTGTGGAAGTTCTAATTTTACACATAAGCTGCACAGCTTGGCCACACAGCAACAACTTCAAAGAACATGTTACTCAAAGAAGAAATGTTAGCCAGCAGGGAGGAATGCCAAGGGTTAACTGTTGCAATTAATCCTGCAAAATGCCTGGCTCTACCTCTATAAGGTGCTTTGGCCTTGTCTTTTCCCAGATAGATATTTGTGAAGTGATACAGCAGCAGTACTGTTATTTTTTCCTGTTTCAGCTAAAAGCCCAGAATTATGTGGCACACAATTTTTTTCTGTTGAGGCATGGCTCTCTCTATTTGCAGAACAGGTTGCTGTTGTTCCTTGTGTCCCTGTTCCTTTTTGAGGGAGCAGCTCAAAACCTCAGATTTGAGGGCAGCTCTGAGCCCTGTGTGTCACAGGGCCTGCCAGGAGGTACACTGTGTTTATGTCCATTTTCTGGCCCCAGTAACAGTATTGTGGGTTATATATATAGATATCTGTTTGTGAAAGTTTGGGGATTCTTTTTTAATAGTAAAGTGTTTTTTCTTTCTTGCAGAATCAGGTGCTGATTCCTCTTGACACTGTGATATTTTAATCCCTAATGAAGGAAAAGCAGATCGATGGTTTTGAGATACATAAATCAATTTCTTCCCATTCTCTATAATTTCGCTTCTTTACTTAAGAGCAGCCACATCTTTCGTGCTGATGGTGTCATAAAATTCATTCCACTGATCTAACAAGTTCACTGGATCAAGTGTTTTAAGCTCAGATTTTTCAGATGTAGAAAAGCTTCATTGAGTCCATGTTTAGTGTGGAGTTTGTGGTTTCTTGGTGCAGATGTGAATGCCGAGTCTCAAGCTCAATAGAATAACAAATGGGCTTTTTGTTTATAGCAGTAAAAGTGCTTGTAGCTCTACTTTTCTGCACATAGAAAATTACTTTTGGAACCATTAGCAGTTTGTTCTACCATAATTCCAATAACATTGCTGCTATTCTTACAGCATTCTGTGGTAAATTCTAGCTCTATGTTTTACATGTTTTACTTCAGAGATCGTACTGTTTCTCGTTATGCCTGGGGCAATGATAAGTGCCCTGTGTGCTTTGGGCAGACATTTTTCCTCAACAACTAACTGTAAATAATTTATTAATGCAATAAATGGAATATCCCTTCATTGAGATTGAGCTGCTGCAGGCACACTGACTCCATTGGCCTCTTGGCTTGTCTGAGTCTGCGAGTGGGAAATGGAAAATTCTGAAATTGATGCAAGCTTTAGTAGTTGAACACCCTGAAACCACCAGCAGCACTTGAGCACAGAGGCCTGGGAGAGCTCTTATTCCTTGACTTGGCTTGAAGTAGATCCACCTGCCACTGACTCTTGGAAATTGTGAATCCATTCCCCTGGAGGAGATGTGATGGAGGCTTGCCACTGGCACTGCTGCTGGTTCTGCCTCCAGGAGTGGGTTTGCCCAGCGAGGGCACCTTGGGGGTGGCTGTCATTGATCCAAGAGCAGCCTGGCACACCCAGAGCAGCAGAGCAGCAGTTTTCATTATCTCTTGTGGCCGTGGAGCTGGGAAACGTCCTCTGGGATCCCAAGTGAGGCTTGGCCCAGCCTCAGCCTGCCCTGTGTCCTGCAGCAGGTGATGGGCACAGAGCTGCTAGTCACGGCAGGATTCAGCCAGGGGGGCAAAAGCAAAAGGCTTTGAAAAAGAAATAGCAGTTTTGGTTAAGTCAGAGGGAGTCTGTCGAAATATGAGCCTCAGTGGTTTTTATTTTGCTTCAATAAAAGAGAGAGACACAGCTTTCAAAAAGCAGCATTCTGTGTAAACTAAGATTTAAACTTAACATTATTCCTAGTCATGCAGGAAGTCCAAACGAAAAAGAACTATGGATAATCAGTTAAAAGAACTGACAGATACCCTGATGTGTTGATCAGTAGTAATACCTAATTTCTATTTCAAGTGTGTTATAATGGATTACCATATAGATGCAGCAAAGCACTAAGCATTAAATAGATCTATGTGTTTTCTGAAAAAGCAATATTATTTTGCACTGTGGGGTTTCTTAAAATATTTCTTATTAGTGTAGTGTGAAACTTGGAACAAGATGTCAATAGCCAGCTCGGATTCACAGCGGTGTGGCTGACAGCCTGGGCTGGAGGGGAAGAAACTCTCATTTGTTACATAGCAATAGCAGTGCATGTTCTTTAGAACACCAGGGGTGGGGAGGGTGTACAAAATGTTGCTGGAAACGTGAAGTTGCAAAGGGAACAACTGGAGCTGGTTCACGACTTGTGCAGTCTCATGTTCATGCTGCAGCACCTCCTCAGCCTGGGACTGCAGTGTTCAGGGCAAAAATCACCAGCTGGAAGCTGTGCTGGTGGGACTGGGGCTTAGCTTGAAACCTTCAGAGTTTATATTTAATGATGTAGACTTTGCACCTGGGTGACTTGTTGCATTGCAGCAGCAGAGGTGGGCTCTGCATTGGTATCATTTAGAGTGGCCCTGCTCTGCTGCAGAGCTGTGCTGTCTGCAGTGCAGGAGGGGGACAAGGTTGCTTTTTGAGAATGCCTGCTTGCTGTGGGGCAGGACCATGCAGGTGATCAGTCACACCCTTGCATTTTTTCAAAACACATATTTATTGTTTTCCTGGTTTTGAGATGCTGAAAAGGAGAACACAAGGGAAGTGATTTATGTGTCTGCGGAGTTTTTTTGCTGTGTGAAAAGACTTTGGGATATGGGAGCTTTTCTCAGATAGGAACTTCTGTTCTCTTACTGATGGTTTGAACCCTTGAATTGTTTTGATTCAGTCACCTGACAAGGGTGTTGGATTCTGTGTTTTGTAAAGACAAAAGAATGGTAAGCTTGTTTTCTGCCCTGACCCCCCCAGTTTTGTGCAGTTTAGGGTTTAGGCTTGTTTTTCCTGCTCGTTGTTGAACTGTGCAGCAGCATTTGTTTTTCTGCTTTTCTCTGGATACAACCTAAAATTCTCTGAGACTTAGATGTGAAAATTGTTACCAAATTCTTTTTCAAATGGGTCTTTATTATGGAGCTTTGCACCTTTCCTGCCTACACAGCTTGCACCTTATCACAGCTCACTTTCTGGAAGGGAACTTCGTGTTCAAATTTAGATGAAACTGTGTAACAGACTAAAACAATGGAAACAAAATATGTGTGGTTTTGTCTGGTTTTCCATGATAAATGTGCCAATGTGTGAAGCTTCCTTCCTGCAGTGTGTTGTGTGACACCTGAATCCAGTTTTTGTTGCTGGTTTGCCATAGGGTTTTGTTTCCTGGAGCTTTTCCTCACACACCTTGGACACACAGCTTGTGGTGAGCCTGGGCACAGACCCAGCTCCCACACAGAGCTCCTGGGTCAGGCTGGGTTAGAAGTGCTCCTGGGTTAGCTTAGGACTCCTTTCTGCCCCGTGCCAAGTTAAGTAATGATTAATGCCAGAAATAGTCTGGAGGAGTGGTGGGCTGCCAGTGTTTTAATGTTTAGATGGATAACGATAACTCTTTGTCCATGGATCCTGCAATCTCATTGGCAGAAGCCTGGTGCTTAACTGACAGGTAAAGCCCCAATGTGAGTCATGGCCTCATTTTTAGCCAGTCAGATCCTTCATCCCAAGCATTCCTGCTGCCCACGGACAGGGAGCTCGACCTCTGGACCCTCTGCTCCTGGGGTCCCGCTGCCACGGTGTGCTGGGGAGGGAGCTGTGGGAATGACACTGAAACAAAGTACAAGGAGCATGGAAAGGACCTGCCTGGTTTGCATTTTTATTCTGGTTAACCTTTCAGAAATGCTCTTTACAGTGTGGGGAGCACATGCTGTGGTGGAGGTGTGGAGGAGAACCAGCCTGTCTGTGCCCCGAGGTCTAGCTCCCTGTGTCCACGAACTTGTCATGACTACCATCCTCTGCCGTGGAGAAAGGAATGTTCCATGTCCAAAAACACTGTTCTGAATGTTGAATATAATTTCTGAAGCCCTTTATTGTCAAAAGCAAGAGGTCTGTCCTGCTCCATGTCTCGAGCACACGCTCTGGCAGTAGTGGTGACTCTGTCACCTGGCTCCCAAGGGTGGCCCACAGTGCCAGCTGCTTTCTGGGCTGTGATGCTTTGTTTTTTCCTGTGAGCTTCTGTGTGCAGAACATCCTCAAACGTGTCACTGTTGCTTAGGTGACCTATCATCCATTTGCATCTTGCATGTGGTATTACTGAGAACTTAGAGGTGCTTTGTTGTGCAGACTCTCGTGCCAGTCATTTTGTTTGATAATTGCAAGGAACGTTGTTTAATTTCATTTGATTTCCAAACAGAAGTGTTCAAAACTAGTTTCCTGTTTAAATACATCTTCCTGATTATTTCAATGGCTAAAAAGTTGTAAGCTGGAGACATTTTTTGTGTGGAACCTGTGTGAAGCCCTGTGTATTGCCAGACCTTTGTGAGGTGGAGCAGCAGTAAGTGAGCTGTGCTACTGCCACACCCGTGGCTGAGCCCTCATCCATGCTGCCAGCAGTTTAAAAAGAAACTCTATATTTATTCCCATCTCATTTTATGTTGTGCATCTGTTTCTCTGTATCCCCTTATGAACCAGTTTTATTACAGAAAATTTGACTGGTTTTGTTTCCTGCAGAAAATATTGCAGCTACTACCAGAGAGGATATTTTATCGATGGCATTTTCGCAGTATAGGTAAGAAGAAATTGTTTTAAAAAAATTTTGGACTTTTTAGTAGTTTTTTCAGATCAGTTTTTCTTTCAATGAGCGATATATGAGTAGAGTTATGAATGGTATTTGTGCAAGTTTGGCCCCAGCTGTCTTTCCCAGATTCTCATGAAAGGGAGGATTTTCCCAGCATCCTGTTAGAATATGGCCTTGGCCATGACAGACACAAGATACTCATGGGTGGCTTCCTCAGACCTAGACTGTTCTTTCCCCACACTCCGGTGGTATTGAAGCTTCTGGAAGAAGGGAGAGAATAGGAGTAGTCTGGCAGAGAGCAGCCTTGGGTGGCCAGAACACCTTGAAATCCAGTGAAGTGGTTTAACTTGATAATTTCCTCTGAGTCAGGTGCCTTGGATTTGTCAGTGCTTTTCAAATTCTGCTTGCAAATGCCACCAGTGTGGCACCGATGGGTTTTTATGCTGCTTATTAAAATTTTATGGGGGGTTCTATTCCTTCCAAGTAGGACTTTTTGATTGGGATTGGTTTGCAGCGCTGTCTGACCAGCTGCCATTTTTGTCATCAGAACAAGGAATTGCTTTTGCAGAAGAACAATGAGCGGAAGTTAAAGGTCAAGGGAAGGGCTGTTGTCACATTTCCACTCAGCACTGACAAAAACAAGAGGAGACATCTGCCTGGCCACTTCATAACGGTTCAGCTGCCCTAGTCCAGACTAAATTGGTTCCAGTTGGTTGCTCTGTAGCTGATATATTCTTTATGCTTCTCTTGAGTGGTCATAGTGACAGAATTTTTTTATCTGTGTCCAAAAAGTGATGTACAAAATTTGGCAGAGCATTTATTTACACCTCTGCCTTGTGATTTCCTTCTGCTTAACATTCATGTGCATTAATGTGAATTTCTATATATGTTAATAATTTCTATATAATCTTGTGAAATGGCAAGATCTTGCCATTATACACATTCCTTAAATGGGAAGGAGCCCATTTAAGGAATGTGTGTAATTCACAGCTCTTACTATTAATGAAAATAATTTGAGATATGGTTCTCTGAAGGAAACCCAGAGGAAAGATATGTTAAAGTTAATCTTGGGTGGTGGTGATTGTAGCTAGATTCAGTTGGGGATTTCCCCCCCCATAGTTATCTTAAAACCCAGTGCAGTGGCCCCAGAATAAATTAAAGTAGGATTTCATAAATATTTTTGAAAACATTGTGGTGGGAAGTGTCTGATGATGTCTACTTAAATTTCCTAATCCAGGGTCGATTTTGAAGAAGCTTTTGCACACTGGAAATTCTCTCAAGGTATCACATTGATTTCATATTTCTTTTCACTTAAATTCCTGTGAAGTATGCTACTTTGCAGTTTTCCAGTGGCAGTGTTTTCCAGATTGTTAGGCTTTGTAATTTTTTCTAATTCATCTTTTAAACTTAAGTTTTATTATTGTGGTCCTTGATTATTTTAATGTGTGTTTTCAGTCATTTTGCTGCTCTCATGACCTTTGTGAAGTTACCTGGAGAAGGATATTGCTTAATACCTAATTTTGCTTAAAACCCAATTGCTTAATTAGGTATTGATATTGCTTAGTACATAATTTTTTGAGCTTTCTCTGGCAGTAGGGCCAGGATTATATTAATAATGTGCATACCCTTGGTATGATGGCATGACCTTGCAGCGCCTAGCTGGGATGAAGCTCTCGCCCTGCCTGTTGTGAACTATTTACCCGTGTTACTGCGCTTACCTACCTGTGTCACTGCCCTTTTTGCCCAAACACCCCCCCTTGCAGCTCAGGTGTGAAGGAATCCGCCTGTTCCTGCTGTGGCTGCAAGCCCTGCAGACCAACTGTGGCGAGGAGCAGATCCTGATGTTCGCCTGCCTGGTGCCCGGCTTCCCCCCGCTGCCGTCCTCGCGTGGGCCCTGCACGCTGGAGAGCCTGGTCAGCCCCCCGGCCGCGCCCGACGGTGAGCCTGCTCCTGGGGGGCCCTCCTCTGAACCTGAGAGAAGCAGAGAAAAGAATGATCCAAACCATTCTTAGCTCATCTGCTGCTCCTGTGTTGTGCCAAAGTGGAATGCAGTACGGAGATTGTTTACCCAGAGCGATGGTGTTTTGTTTCCTTGGCCTGTCAGGGCCAAGTGTGTGTCCAGGCTGTCGGTCAGCAGATTTTGTTCAGTTGAGTTCTTGCTCAGTTTCAGTTTAGATGTAGTGTAATATAGTACGGAATAATAGTATAATGAAGTAATTAATTAGCCTTCTGATATCAATGGAGTCCTCCTCATCATTCCTCCTGCCAGTTGGGCGAAATTTCAATGATAGGGTGCCTCTCCTGGAGGAGGAGAACAGTGGGTGCTCCTGGGGAGCCTTCTCCTGGGGTGCCTCTCCTGGAGGAGGGGGCAATGGGGACTGCCAGCTGCCCCTGGAATTCCAAGCTGGCTGCAGTGTGTGTCCGGCTGCTGGGCTGGTGCGGCTCTAGAGCTGCCTGCTCTTGTCCTTCTGAGCTGTCAGGGTTTGGTCTTTGGCTCTGGGGTGGTTTTAATTCAGATGCTGCAGCAGCAGGGGCATTTTTCTGCCCCTCAAGCAGGTTGTGGAGGTTTCCTCCTTGTTGGCTCACTGCTGGTGTCAGCCCTTCCAAGCCACCGGGAATGTGGTGTCATCCTCGCTGAGATGTGCCAGGACTTGAGACATCTGAGCAGCTGCTGAACTTGCACAGCTTGGTAGTGCTCTAATGGGTATTTTCAAATCAATCTTTTACAGAAAATAATTTATTTCAGTATTTTAATGTGTTCTGTGCTTAAAATATTTTATTTTAGCCAAGATATTTCCAGAAGAAATAACGCCGCTTTTGCCAGCTGTCTCTGGAGAGAAAATTGCAGAAGACCAGACCTGCTACTTTCTCCAGCTCCTGCTAAAATACATGGTAATTCAGGTGAGGAGGATGCATGTTTGAAAATGTTCATATTTGGAGGATATATTTGTGGTAGAAAATTAAGCCTACGCTGCATCTGTGTGGAGCTGACTTTACCCTTCCCCAGCACATTTTTTACTCTTAAGTGGAAAATCATCCCAAAGGTATTTTCTCGTGCCATTTTTGGTGAAAATAAGAAGTTTGTCACACTTTTGTGATAAGAATTAATGAATGTTATCCAAACTTGCAGAATAACTGACTGTTTTATGTGCTTGTGGTTGCGTTTAGAAAATTGATGTGAAGTAAAGATTCAGTTTGTTCTCTTTGGACACATACCTAGATGAAAAGGAATGTAAAGGACCACTGGAGGAAGAGATAAAGAGAGATGGCTTCTGTGATGTTTTTAAAAGGATGCAAGTAACATGTACATAAAATTTAATTAGAAGTAGATCAGATGAATCTGTACAGGAAATAAATTAAGATAATGTATATATTTTAAAAGTACAAATTAAGCAACATTTGAAATAAAGTGGAAGCTGTGCAGACAATGAACATTAAAGAGCCTTGTTATTAAAAAGAGATAAATTATAATTAAATACTTTGAGATACACTTTCTAGTATGAAAAGGCAAGACCAAAATAATATTTGGAAAGGGTTTTGTCATCTTGAATAAATGCTTTATTTTAAAAAGTGGCTGTATGAAATTATCAGCTTCCTCCACAGCACCCTTTGTTTTACATATCAGAGTCTCACAACACTTCAGTTAAAGACAAAAATGTCACTCTTCTCTTTATACTCTTGTTACCTGTGTGGGGTCTAAACAAACCTGCTTACTCTACAAATCCCATTGCCTAGTGATTGCAGTGTTTGTTTATTTGTGTTTATTCTGACAAAGAAAATATTAATGATAAAAGCAGAACTCAAAGTGACTTTATCAGAATGTGCTTGTAAGAAGCAGATTTATTGGGAGCAGAACAGGACAGTTGCTGTCCTCCTCTGGTTAGAACAGCTCAAATCCACTGGCTTCCACTAAGCTTGCTGGCTTTGTGGGGGGATGCTCTGTTCTTACTTTCCATTCTTACTGCAGTTTGTAAAGGTAGTTTTGGGGCTGTACTGCTTTTCTTTTCTTACTAAAGTGTAGTTGCTTGGTTTTTTTGTGTTCGGGGGAAACAATTGTCAGTATAATGCATTAACTTAAAGCTGTTTGTTTGTTTCTCTCTAACTCTGTGACAAAGGCTGCCAGCTTGGAGTGGAAGAACAAGGAGAACCAAGACACTGGGTTTAAGTTTCTCTTTACTTTGTTCAGAAAATACTATCTTCCTCACTTGTTCCCATCTTTTACAAAGCTAACCAACCTCTACAAACCTGTGCTGGGTAAGTAGTGGGTTTTGCCTTTGAAGAAGAAAAAGCCAGAGCCTGCTCTTGGCAGCATCTCTGTTACCTGCTGGTGTATGGCTACAGCTCTGTGGGATGAGGAGTTTTTTCTCCCTGGTTTGGTGTAAAACTAACTTACACTCTAGCAGGGCTGGTTCTTTGTTTCAGCTTTTGCCCTTCTTTTTGCAGCCCTTCTCTTTTGCTTTCCTGTGTTTTGAGTGATACAAGTGATAACCTCAGGAAAGAGCTGTGCTGTTATGTTCTCCTGAGGAGTGATAAAGTTAGGATAGAATATAATAAAATAAAAGCAGTCAGTCATTGCATCTGTAATTTTTAGTGATGTGTTCAGTACATTTAGCCAGAGTTGGGAAGCAATTGCTAAGATTCCACTTTGATTCTCTCTTCCTTTTTGTCCCCTCAGATATCCCTGATATCAGGCCGAGGCCAGTGTATGTCACTGCAACACGGAACAATGAGAGTGTCTACTGCACCAAAATCCCCTACATGGCAGCTCGAGTGGTTTTTATCAAGTGGCTCGTTACCTTCTTCCTTGAAAAGAAGTATTTAACTGCTGTTCAGAATACAAAAAATGGAGGAGAAATGCTCCCTAAAATTATTCAGGTGGGCTTTAAAGTTTACCTCCGTTATTATATGTGTGCTCACCTTGCAGGTGATCTCACTGCACTGACAGTGAATAAATGATGGAGCTGTTTATTTGATTTTCTTTTTCATTGGTGGAGGAGGAAATCTCCAAGCAAAACCCTTTGGTAACCCACTAGAAAGTTGTTTTTTTTCCCTCATAACTTATTTCATTACCAGCTTCAGCAGTATTATATTTAGACTTTTGGAATTTACTCTGTAAACTGCCATACTTGGTGGTTCCATGGACCATTTCCCAGTGACATCAAAGGCTGCTTTGTTTTCCTCTCAGTTATAGCAGCTGTTTACAATGAGATATTGAAAAAATACTTCATTTATAAACTCATGGTTGAGACTCCTCTGGTGTTAGATGAGATGCCTCGCAGATAATTTTATAAATCAATGATTTTGAGAGACTCTCCAGCTTCCTGTTAAGAATTTAGGGTCAATCTCAGCTTACATTTGGTCTTGAACCATAGGTGAGTGTCAGCTGCGGGCTCAGCAGAGAAGCAACACAGTTTGAAGCAATAGTAGCCTTCTTGAGCCAGGTTTCATAAGCTCTTGGAGGTCTATTTCTCACCCAAGATAGTTCAGCTACCTTTGGAGGCATAAAATCAGCAGGATGGCTTCTGTTGTAGTGTTGGGAAGAAAAAGGTTTATTAAAAAGGTAAAATAACAAACAGAAAAACTGAGCCAGGTGCAAGAGGTTTTTGCTCTTGGTAAAACACATCACAAAAGCAATTAGTTTCTTTGTTTTCTTCTTTTTCTAGTAAATTGCCAAGCAGGACTTTTTAGCTTCTGTCTAATTAGCTATCCTTAAGTTTAAAGTGAAGTCTCCAAAGTCTTACGAAGAGAGAAACTTCTGAGCTTCTTTCCTTTTTGGGAAGACAAAAGATAGTTTTGTCACTCTGTCATCAGAGAGCGCATTCCTATAGTTTGAGAGGTTGCAAAACGCAGGCAGTGCCAGAGCAAAACCTGGCAAAAAGGTGTTGGGCCTTATAATGTGTAGTGCTACAATCCATCTTTTCCCCAAGATAAAGGGACTTGGGAATTCCTCTCCACTGTGCCTTCCTTTACTCTCGTAGCGTGGTGTGGCCAATTCTTGGATGGAGCAGGAGAGTGAAATCTGTCGTGCCCTGAGTGTTGTGCCAGACAGGCTATCCCGAGCTCTCTGTGAGGATCCCAGAGTGTGGTGGGTGCTGCTGCGGGGGGATGACAAAAATCACATTTTTGGCCACAAAAATCCCCTACAAAGTTATAAGCCTGTGGACAGTGTGGCTGGACAGTATTCAGGCACAAAGGGACCTGGGGGTGCTGGTCAACAGCTGGTTGAACGTGAGCCAGCAGTGTGCCTTGGTGGCCAAGAAAGCCAATGGCTCCTGGCCTGCATTAGGAATTGTGTGGCCAGCAAGAACAGGGAGGTCATTCTGTCCCTGTACTCGGTGCTGTGAGACCACATCTTTAGTGCTGTGTCCAGTTCTGGCCCCTAAGTTTGGGAAGGATGTTGAGGTGCTTGAGCACATCCAGAGGAGGGCAACAAGGCTGGTGGGGGGCTGGGAACACAAGCCCTGTGAGGAACGTTTGAGGGAGCTGGGGCTGTTTAGCCTGGAGAAGAGGAGGCTCAGAGGTGACCTCATTGTCCCTACAACTCCCTGAAGGGAGGCTGTAGACAGGTGGGGGTCGGTCTCTTCCACCAGGCAACAGCTGAAAGAACCAGAGGACACAGTCTCCAGCTACGTCAGGGAAGGGAAAGGTTGGATATTAGGAAGAAATTTTTCACCAAAAGAATAACAAAGTACTGGAATGCTCTTCCCAGGGAGGTGGTAGAATCACCATCTCTGGATGTGTTTAGAAAAGACCGGACACGGCACTCAGTGCTAGAGTCTAGTTGAGGTGTTAGGTCATAGGCTGGACTTGATCTTAGAGGTCTCTTCCAGCCTCATGATTCTGTGACTCTGACGGGCTGTGCTGTGCTGTGCCTGCAGACAGTCGCCGCGGGCCAGGAGAAGAGCATGGAGCTAGAGGCGGGCTCAGCGGTGCCCGCGGGCGAGCAGGAGCGCGGCCACTCCAGCAGCAGCAGCAGCAGCCTGTCGGACAGGAGGCTCAGCAGCTGCAGCCTGTGCAGCGTGGAGGAGCAGCACCGCGGCGTCTACGAGATGGTGCAGGGCATCCTGCTCTCCACGCGCGGATACGTCAACTTCGTCAACGAGGTGTTCCGCCAGGTCTGCCCGCGGCCACTCGCTGCCCTGCTTCCTGTTTCTGTGGGAGACACACCCTGGGTGCTGGTCTGTCGCTGTCATGTTTTCTGGAAAATTCTCTTTGCCCAGGATTCTTCTCCTGGAAAGCTGAGAAGCGTCAGAAGAAATGAAAACAATAATTGTCTGATTGCTTCTCCTGTGTTTGCTGCTTTGGAATGTGGTCTGGAGATTGTTTACCAACTGGTCATTGTTTGATTGGTTTCATGTGAATTGTTTTAACTTAATGACCAATCGTGGTCCGGCTGTGTCAGGACTCTGGAGAGAGTCATGGGTTTTCATTATCATTCTTTGTAGCTTTGTAGCCTTCTGTCTGTATCAGAATAGAAATAGAATAGAAATAGAATAGAAATAGAATAGAAATAGAATAGCCTTCTAAGAACATGGAGTCATATTCATGAATTCCTCACTCGTCTCAGGGACCCCAGCAAATACCACACTGGTCACGGCAGCAGCCTTTGAGGTCAGGCTCCTCCCTAAGTCTAGTTTAATGACCCAGATTATGGAATTGTTGAGGGAACTGAAGCTTGCTGCTTAAGATGGCAGTGTGGGTGGCGGTGTGTGTGTTTGTATGCAGCACATCTGTGTCCTGTGTGGAGTGAAATCTGTGCACTTTCCTTTTCAGGCTTTTTTGTTGCCGCCTTCTGATATCTCCGCAACACGGAAGGTGGTGAAAGTGTACCAGAAGTGGATACTGCAGGAGAAACCTGTGTTCATGGAGGAGCCAGACAAGAAGGAGGACAGCCAGGATGCTGTTGCTCCCTTGGAAGACTCCTCAGTGCAAACAGACGGTAAACATGTATGGTATCCCTGTTCCTTACTTTGTCCGCTGCAATATGGGGCTTTTCACCTCACTCTGTAGAGGAGTAACAGCTTAAAGAGTGGGGGAAATAGGGGTTAAAAATACTTTTAGTTAGGGACTCACAGTTGAAATACTTACTGAGTAGCACTTTGAGTGCGGGGAGGGTTGCAGCTGGTTTGAGAAACATCATTTGTGGTTATTCCCTGCATGTGTAAGTATGACAGCAGAAACTTCATGAAAGAAACACTGATGGGTTTTGCAGTGCTGAAGTTGACTGCCTGCTGGCCTAAGGCAGGGAGAACTGTTTCATTTTGGTGGTGCTTAAAAACTTGACAATATGTATTAGTTTCTGTATGTTGTAACTGGACACCTTAATCTAGAACGTTTACCTGTAGATACAGTTCCTGTGCATCATCTTTTAATATCCTGTTCTGAACCATTAGTAAAAGTTCTTTGACACTGTTGATGCTGCAACACTGTTTAAAGGGAAGTTTGCTAGTACTGGATAAGAGGTTTGATTTGTAAAACAGTGAGAATTATAGGGTTTTTCTTTGTTTTGTAGAGAATTTATAGTTTTGCTGGACTTAAATTCACGTGTTCCTACAATCAGTGACTATGAAAAATATTTTGAGAAACATACCTTTTAAAACTTTTATGAGCCTTCAAATTCCACGTGTGGAAATGAAGAAATAATAGCCAGGAATTCCCTGTGGAAATGAGTGCATTCCACGCCACTTCCCCTGCTTGTGCTGCTGACCTCAGGGATGGTTTTGTTTCAGTTTGGTGTGTTCCTTTGTGCCCTGCCTCTAACCAGGCTGTGTTTGGCAGCTCTCCTCGGAGCCCTGCGGGCACAAGCGCTCCTCCAGCTGGGGCAGGACCTACTCCTTCACCAGCGCCGTCAGCAGGGGCTGCGTGCTGGAGGATGAGGACAGGGATGTGAAGGCTGGAGCTCAGGCTGCACTGCAGGTGAGCTGGTGAGAGCTGGGTGGGAGGGGGACACATGGGGCTGTGACCTGCCTGGCCACAGAACTTGCACTGCAAATTCCATTAGAATCTCTGAGATGGAGGAAAGGAACTACCAGGGCTTGATTGGTTCTGTAAGACACTGTTTGGACTTCATGTGTCACTCTGAAACACATGTTAAACCACATGACCATCCATGTCTTAAGGCCAGAGATGTGTATTTTAACACAGAAGGGTAATTTTTTTTCTCCTGTGAGTACTAGGAATTAATCAGAACCATGCATTTACTTTTTCTGAGCTTCATTTATTGAAAATACTGGTGGCTGTTTAAGCATATGATGGCAGGAAATGAGTGGCTGGAGGAATGTCCTCTTGCCTGCCCAAGCAGAGGAGACCCCCACAAACCACATACTGAGCCTTGGTGGGTGTCTCATGGGAGCCACCTGGCTCCTTGCTGGAATAACAGAAAAATAAATGATGGGTAAAACATGAAACTTCCTCTAAGGAAGGGGGAAGGTTTAACTGAAGGAGCACAGGTGTTTTGTTCTACGTCTTGCCTGTTTTCAATCCTAACACTGTGCAAATGGACTGTCAATGCCAGGTATTCCTGACAAACTCTGCGAACGTTTTCCTGCTGGAGCCATGCACTGAGGTCCCTTTGCTGCTGAAGGAGCAGGTGGATGCCTGCAAAGCTGTTCTCAGCATCTTCAGGCGCATGATAATGGAGCTGTCCATGAACAGAAAGACGTGGTAAGGTTAACATACCATCATTTAAGAGAAAACGTTGTTACAGTCCACAACCAACCAAGCTATTTTACGAATGATCTGTGAATTCCAAAGTGTGACTGCATTCTCAATAAGCCAGGCTTTGCTGCAGGATTAATGAGCAGGTACAACTAATGGAACACCTTTTGCTTTGGAATCAGGGAGCAGATGCTGCAGATACTCCTCAGAATAACAGAAGCTGTGATGCAGAAGCCAAAGGAGAACCAGACAAAGGACATGTTTGCTCAGAGCATGGCGGGGCTGCTCTTCCGAGTGAGTGAGTGGGGCTGCTTGGTTTGCTCTGTCACAACTGCCCACAGTTTTAGTTGAGTACTATGGAACCTACTTGTGTTACTGTGAAGGAGGGGTTTCTCATGTTTTGCTAGTAATTATTTTGTAAACTGTTACTAATGGAGGGAGAGTTGGGTTTGCTCTGTTTTTCAGGGCTCTGTTACAAACTGTGGTAGCACAGATGGGATATTTTCAGTGAGTGTCTCTAAAGTGTAAGACTCAAGTAACTGTTTTCCTAAAAGTCCAGCTGGCAAGTCAAAACTGAGTCACACTGAGTGAAAGAGACATTTATGCTTCCTACTATACTTCCAGCCTGGATAGTGTAACTGGGTGTGAAGTGCTGCCCCAGGGCTCAGTCATTCTGTGGGTGTAGGACAGTCATTCATTCTGCTGTTATTATGGAGTGTCTTATTTCAGTTTGCCAGACAACATTTAGCCTGATTTTTATTTTTTTTTTTTTTAAATCTCCTTTATTAGTAACTTCCCCCATTATTTCTGGGAGTGGGTTTTGAGGAAAAATAGCACTGCACATCACTTGTGCCTCACCAAGAGCCTGTGCTGATGTGCAGGTCAGAGCTGTGGGTTGGGCTTGGTGTGCTGAACTCCTCAGCCCTGCCTGAGGTGCCACCAGTGTCTCTTCCCTCAGACCCTCATTGTGGCTTGGATCAGAGCCAACCTGAGCGTTTACATCTCCCGGGAGCTGTGGGATGAGCTGCTCAGTGTCCTGTCCTCCCTGACGGACTGGGAGGAGCTCATCAATGAGTGGGCCAACATCATGGACTCCCTGACAGCAGTGCTGGCCAGGACTGTGTATGGTGTGGAATTGACAAACCTGCCCCTGGACAAGCTCAGTGAGCAGAAGGAAAAAAAGCAGAGAGGCAAAGGTTTGTCTTTGTGCTCCAGTGCTTTTTTTGTATCAAACTGGTTAAATATTGAAGCTTAACCTTAAAAATTAAATTAATGTTAAACACTACTTAATCTGGTGTAAGAACCTGTTTAAATGTGAAGCACTTGGGATTTTTGTGTGTTGCCATCCTTCACTGGGGAGGAGAGGTAGTTGGGGGCAGGATGGGGTCTGCACCTGCAGGCAGGGTTTTTTGGATGGTGGAGATTAAATGTGATTTCTTGTGCTGTTGGCTGGCACTGGCAACTCTGTAAAAATTCCTTTCTGTGTATTTTTAGTCAAGTTTCTAATTGACAGTATTTTAGCTGCATTTGCATGCCACCTTGAGATCGATGCACATAGTTTGAACTACCAGTTGGTTTTGATTAATAGTAAAAGTTAACCTGTGTTGTTTAAAGTATTAATATTTGCCATGTTTGAGTCCATTTGTACTTCAGCAAAAATACACACCAAAGCATCCAGTGCCAGAAAATTTTGTGTTCTTTGTCCTAAGGTGGTGTTTTAGAGCCTCAGAAGACAGCTGTAGTAGGAAGATCTTTTTCCTTAAGCTGGAAAAGTCACCCTGAAGTTGTGGAGCCAATGAGATTCAGAAGTGCCACAACCTCCGGGGCCCCGGGAGTGGAGAAAGCAAGAAACATTGTCCGTCAGAGAGCCACAGGTTAGACCACAGCTGGGTGCTTTGGTACCCAGGCATTCAGTAACACCCAGGTTTTAAATCTGCCTCTGAGGGGTGGCTGCTGCCAAAAGCAATTCAGTAATTAACTGCCCCAACGGAGATGTTGCATGTCTGTGTCGGGATGTCTTGGCCAGTGTGAATCACAAAGTATTTTGGGAAATTCTCTATGTAAGCTTTTAGTTACAGGACATTGAATTGTGAGTTAAACCTGTTCACTTTAGGGGTTTTTCTAGAGGTACATGGCTATTTTTATCAGTTCGTAAGAGAGCATTTATTATTGTCAGGCAGATAGTATACAACTATTTCCTGGGAGCACAAGGTAAACCAGATATTTAATAAATAATGTTATCCTTTGATAGTTGCTTTATGTGCTCTTTTTCTTGGCATGATGAGGTTTTCCCATCATGTTTACTTCTGGAAAGAGGAAAGCAGGAGGGAGACTGGGATGAGGAATGTTGGGGTAATGACTGAAACCCCAGACATGGAGCAGATCTCGGTTTGTTCAAGCATTTCAGCACCTGAACCTGGCCTTTCTTTATATCATGTCAGCATGTTTCCATGTGCTGGTTTGCTGGGGCAGACTCCTGTGGAAGCCCCCTGCTTTGAGCCACACAGCTCCCTTTCCAGTTCCTTGCCAGGAGAGCTGGCAGGAGGGAGAACACTCGGGGTGGTTTGTGGCTCCATGGCTGAGCCAGGGCCTCCAGCCTGGGTCACAGAGTGCTTTGGCAGTAGAGCCAGTTCAGTCTTGAGTTTTTTTTCTAAATTCAGTGAGTGCCTGTTTGTGCTCCAGTGAAGAGTTCTCTCTACTGCTGCAGTATTTTCCCCTTTGACACCCTGCCTGAGCAGTAGGGAGAACCTGGAAGTGTTGATCCACGGCTTTTCTTGTTAGTGTGTGTTCAAATAAAAGGCACTTCCACACTTGCTGTGGATCAGAAATTCCTGACTATTACCCTTTCAGTGTGAGAGAGTGTTGCACAATATTAACTTACATCTCAGGGGAGAGGCCCCTGGGCTTACTGTTGAAAAGCTTTATCCCAAAACTCTGGGTTTTGTTGTGTTGTGACACTCAGAACTGCAATATTTCACTGTGTTCCTGATGTAATTATTGCTCTATTTTTTCCTGTAAGCTAAGCGAAGCCAGTCTATCAGCAACTGTGTCCATCTTTATGAGGCTTTGCCAGCCACTAAAAGTGTACCTCTTCTGCTTCACACTGTGAGCTCTTTCTTCCCTGGTATCTCTTACACTTCTTGCTCTCACAGACTGTCAGGTACTGTACTTTAAAGTCATCTTTGATATCAGTGTTCTTTATATTTTTAAACTGTTCTCTGTCTGTTCTTTTTCTGTCTGGTTGGTTCTTCTCAGAATGTTTGCAGCACTGCAAGCAAAGCAATTTTTGTTCATGTTGATATTAAAGACTGCCATCAATTGCAATTAGATCTATATTGCCTAGTAACTAAAGTAAAAATTCCCGTGTTTTGCTTCCTGGGAGGGATTTGTGACTCCTAAGTCCTGCCCAGACTCATTACCTGCAGGAGCAAGAGAAAGGAGAGTTCTGTACTTGGTGCTTTATGGCCCTCAGGGGATTCCTGCTCAGTGAAACAACTTTGTGTTTTCATCTCAAGTTATTTTGGGGGGAATGCTGAAATTGTTCCAGTTGGTGAATTGCATTGAATGTTTTATTTTATTGCTTTCTGTAAAACATTGAAAGTCAGCTGAAGTCAGTCCATACCAGAAATATTCATTTTTGTGCGTGTGCTTCCTGAGATAACTTTCTGAAATACCTACAGTGTTTATTAAGTAGTAAAGCAATATTAAAACTTGCACAATGGGATGGAAACACTGGAGTGTTACTAGCTTCTTTTGGTTTTTTTTTTTTTTTTCACAAATGCTAAAAGAAACGAATTTCTCAAAGCACTGTGTTGCTCTCAAGAGTTCCTGTTGCTCCTTCCCCAGCATGTCAGTTTATTTTCTCTTGGAAATTTTCATGCCTCTCTCTCTTCTTTTTTGTTTCTCATTTGCAGTTACAGCCAAACCAAGAGTTGCCTGGTTGGGTTTGTCCTCACAAGCTAAACCCAAGTTATATGTAGCTCAGAGTTTTTTTTTACTCTAAGTTTTTGCCTTTCTTTATTCCTCCTCCCTTCCCCTCTTTCTGGAGGCACTCAGGGAGCACAGCCAGCTTCTGCCCACACTGCATTTAAGGGAGTTCTGTTGCCTCTGCTCTTTCTGTCTCAAGAATGAACAGGGCCCAAATGGGGTCTCCAACCTGAAATCCCAGCTTTGTCCATGGAACCTGCTCCTCTTGGTTAACTCCCAAAACCACTTCTCTCCTTTTCTAGACCTTTTCTGCTGCTCATGCATCTCTAAACTTTACAGTTTTTCTAAGGATATTTCAGAGAACTTAAGTTATAACTTGTAAATATTATCTTGGGAATTTTAAATATTTGCAAGGGTCTCTTTTTCATAGAGCTTAGGTGAGGAGTTCACAGATGTACATATGAGCTCCTGCAAATATTTTGTCTTGTAATTAAATCAACAGAAGTCGAAGAATCTCAACAGCTGGAAAATTCAGAAGGAACAGAAGCTGCAGGCCCATTTGCAGACCAAGAGCAGCAGCTAACTCGAAGCAGCAGCACTTCAGATATTGCAGATCAGATTCCATCTGATTTTTTCCAAGGTAATTCTGATAAAGTGCAGCAATACTGTGTTTTTCAAGGAAAAAAATTGAGATTAGTTCAGCCTCACAAATGGTGCTCTTAATTACTTTGGTTTCCAGCTCTCCTCTAAAATGTATTTTGAGCTCATTTTCTTAGTTGCTGCATAGTTGGTAAGTTGTTGAAAGAACTTCTTTAAAAAAGTTAGAGACTGTCAATGCAGGATGTGACCTTTGTAAAGCAGGGATGCTAAAGATGAAACCTGGAATGTGTGTGCACTTTGTATGTAACTTTTTGACTTTTCACCTGACTTGCATTTGAATTTTGTGTATTCAAGCTGCAGTTGGAGTTTACTTCCTCTCCTGTAAGTATGTTATGCCTCTGAAGGATCTTTCAAAGCTTCTTGTATCCCATTTAAGTGTTCTGTGGCCCTTAACTATAAATACGAGACGGTAAACATAGTGAAATTTACGTGAAACCTCTTGTGTGTTTTGGCCCTGCAAATGTTTATAGTTCTTGTTTCCTTTCTGAAACTTCTAGGTAAAAACACTGGAAATTCAACGTCAGACTCCAAATCAGTTCAGGAAAATAAGGGATATGTAAAGGAGCATGAAGCCGAGCAAGTAAGGCAAACCTAAAAGTAATGTCTGTGGAGATCCTAGCAGTGTTTTCTTTCTAGTCAGAAGCCTTTTAGCATTCAGAAACTCTAGGAGGTGAAAGTGTGAAAAGTGATTAATCCCATTTCTGGTGTGGCATCTGGAAGTGAGCCCTGTAGCAGGTTATTGTCTAGCTGGGTGTGATAGTTTGTGCCTCCTGATCTCATCAGCTGCTTCTGCAGTTGTATCTCTGCTCTAGTCTTACACAAGGCTTTGGTCTTTTCTTGAAATATCAACAAGAAGTTTGTAACTTTTAAAAGATAAATAATTCATGGCGATTACAGAGCTACAGTACACTGGAATAAATGTTTGATGGTTTAAAGCACTGATGAAAATGCTTCTGTTCAGCACAGCTCCTATCACCAGCCGTGCATGGCAGATGTTAGTGTGAGTTGACATCAGCACAGGCAAACTTCATACATTTTTAATGGCAACTTTTGACTGAACAGTTGAAACAATAAATGACTTAGCCTGATCATCTCTGTGAAATATGAAGGCTGAAAGACTTTTTTTATACCTTAACAAATTATTTCAGATGTGTTTGAAAAACATAGGTAAAAAATCCTGCTTGTTGGTGTGAAAACTGAGGTGGTGAAAGGGAGGATAAAGAATAAAATGGAAAGCCTGATGTTTTCCTAAGGACACTGACAAGCTCTTGGGTACTCTGAATGAGAATGTCTTGACCGGGTTGTGGTTAATTTCTAATGACTGTGTGGGTGTGAAATTTGCTGTAGTGTGGTGTAGTGCTCAGAGCTGTATGAGCTGAGATGGATTCTTTCCCTGCAGGTGCTGATGCAGAGGAGCAGCAGTACAGCTGAGTTGGATCTGAAAGCAGACTTGCAGCAATCTCACGGGTATTACAGAGAGAGGGAGAAAAGTGAGTGCCCGAGAGTGCTTTTGCCAAGCTCAGCACCTGAAATCCGCTGTGATTTCGCTGCAGACAGCCGAGACCCTTCTCTGGGGCACTCTGCTGCTGCAGGTGTGAGCAGCACTGTGCTGTTTGCAGGTGAGAGCGTGAGCAGTGACACGTCCCTGGGCTGTGGAGCTGACGTGGACATCGCCCTGGTGGCCTGGCAGGCGGCCGAGGATGAGCCCGAGGCGGGGCCGGCCGCGGGAGCGGGCGGGGATCCTGCGGCACCGCGCTGGCTCCAGCTCAGCCCCTCACAGGAGCCTTCCAACCTCACAGGTACCACGGGCCCCACACTGGGTGTGAGCTCACACCTGTGCCCCAGAGTCACAGAATAATAATGAGGTTGGGAGAGACCTCTAAGATCATCGAGTCCAACCTGTGCCCTAACACCTTAACTAGACTCTAGCACCAAGTGCCATGTCCAGTCTTTTTTTAAACACATCCAGAGATGGTGATTCTACCACCTCCCTGGGAAGAGCATTCCAGTACTTTGTTATTCTTTTGGTGAAAAATTTCTTCCTAATATCCAACCTATACCTTCCCTGACATGAGACTGTGTCCTCTAAAGAGGAGCTTGTGCCCCTCTCTTGGCTTATGTGGCACAGGGCACCAAGGACCCTTCATCCTGCTCGCTCAGAGTGGAAGCGGTTTGGATCATCCATTGATTTGCCAGTAAATGATGATCCAGAAAGCCACCGCCTGCCCAGCTGAAAATAACTGGGCTTCTTACTGTGCCCAGCCAGGCTGTGGTGCCTGGGCACTCATGGATCTGCCCATTAGCACACTAATGTATGTATCAAGTGAGCGGGTTTTATTTCATAGCAGCGTGGTCTGGGGAAATGTCTTCCTGTATTTTCTGACTGGTAGGAAATAAGTGGTTCATTCTTTACCGTTTATAAAGGTACCCTTCATCTGGTAGTGCGAGTCAGGTATTAGGTCAGGAGCTTAATGCAGTAATGTAGGGATGTCTTAGAGGCTGCCTTCCTAATGGATACACAATTTCAAGGGTACTTTTTCATGCTGACTTTTCCTTTGAAATATCTGTGCTTTAATGAACCAGCACACCTAGTCCAACTGCTGGGACTGCTGCTGTACAAAAAGGTAATACTGCCCATGGTAAGAACGATCATGTATGATAAATTCACTGTTGGTGTGGTGCAAGAATTGCTCCTTTGGGGGTACAGAGAGAAAGAACCACATGTAGCAACCTGGCAGGTAATGTGGAGTGAAAGGAGAAGTGGGTAACAGATGTGTCATTGCCCAGCAGAGCCAAAGTGCCCTTGACTGCATTCCTGCCTCAGCCAAGTCACAGCTTGCTCTGCTGTGGAAACCTGATAGGGTAAGGCAGAACAGCACTGCCACTGCCATGAGCAGCAGAGATGCCACTTCCCTGAGCACAGATCTGTAGCAGGTCATTCTAATGTGCTGAATAAATAACATGTGGTTTAGCACTTTGGGACTTCGTAATGCTACAAAACAAAAAGGAGGAAAAATCTCCAAAGTTGTTCTTAAATATATTCGAACATAAAAGCATCTAAAATGCCTTTTATTTCACTAACTTTCCTTGAGTCCTCAGAGGACATGAGTTATTTTCTTCTGCCTGTGTAGAAGTTTCCTGCAACTTCCTTCTATGCCTTGGTTGCTGCAGATATGCCTGGAGCAGCATGGCTGTGCTGCTGCCTGCGACAGGAGAGCAGCTACCAGCTCTTGTCATTAAAATGTGCACTTCAGTGTGGATTTGTACTGTTTCAGAGCATAAATCCCATTACCCTGACAGCCTTCTCCAAGCTCTGCTCTCTCAGGAGCTGCTCTGCATGAGTGGTGATGCCTAAGCTCATTCCTCAAGACTCTTCAGCCATGGTTTTTTTATTCCTTTGTCCAGTTGCATTGCCAGGTCTTGCTACACTGTATGATCTTAAAAAAAAAATAAAAAAACCCCCAACTTTTATAAATACAGAAATATTACCTGTAAGAGGCAGTTATTGATTGAATTCATCCCTCAGGCACCTGAATGTTGGATTTAGCTGCATTTGCCTCCTTGCTGAAAAGCCCTCTAGGGTGGGGACATTGTGGAGTGGCAGTGCTGTGCCCTGTGCTGCTGTCACCTGCGAGCCCCTTTGCTACGTCTGCTGCCATGTTTTCCTTTGACTCAAAAGCAGCTTCAGCAATGAAAGAGATTTGGGGGAGAGAATTCTTGTGAGATGGAAGATGGTTAGGAGGAGTAATGACCAGATTTTGACCAAGTTCATGCTTAGGCTGCATCTCTAACTTGTGGAAATGGAACTTTAAATTTACAGACAGCAGTGAGTTCCTGGCTGATGACTGCAGTATAATTGCTGGTGGAAGCCTTATTGGTTGGCATCCTGATTCTGCTGCTGTGCTGTGGAGGAGAATCCTGGGAATTCTTGGAGATGTGAACAACATACAGTCACCGAAAATCCATGCAAAAGTTTTTGGCTACCTTTATGAGCTATGGTTTAAACTTGCAAAGGTATGTGATACTTAGAGCTAATGATAACGACACATTTCTTTTGTTGTGGAAATCATTATTAAATGGGATTTAGTGTTAGCACCTGGAGCATGAACATGGCATGGGAGGGCTCTGTTGTAAAGGAAGCTTTGTCTTGTTTGGTTTCCAGCAGCAAACTCCCAATAGAGAATCCTGTCCAATGACAAGAGAATTTAAATGGGGTGAGGAAACTGTAGCAAAGAAAAAAGAAGTACAGACCTTGGTATTTGTGTAAAGGCCCACAGTGTGACTCAAACTGGCAATGTTTGCTTTGGCCAGAGAGCAGCAGCATAGACCAAGCTTTCCTGGTGGCTTTGGCTGAAGTGGGAGCTCTGTATAGCCCCAGGTGTAGTACCTGAATGTAAATAAAGTAAAAGTAAAACATAATAATGCAAAAAAAAGAGCATTAAAAAAAGATACTGGTTTTACTAACGCTCTTCTTTAAAAACATCAGATCCGGGACAACCTCGCTATCAGCGTTGACAATCAGTCAACTCCCTCTCCTCCCGTCCTGATCCCTCCTCTCAGGATATTTGCATCATGGCTGTTCAAGGTCAGTTCTGAAGTTCTCACACAGGAGTGTTTTCTTCTATATCAGGGCTGAACGGGTGTGCCTTTAGTTGCCTTATTTTTAACTTCTGCCGTCACTGTTGGCCAAGACAGCATGTGCTCTCCAAAGGCTCTTTGGAGCTGAGGTAACGCTTTGTGGGAGAGCTGCAGGGCACACATGGCATGGGCTGGCTGGTGGGGGAGGCAAGGAGTGATGCAGGCTTTGTTGCTGTTGCAGGCAGCCATGCTGCCCAGCGAGTACAAGGAGGGCAAGCTGCAGGCGTTCCGGCTGCTCTGCGCCATGATGAGCCGGCGCCAGGACCTGCTGCCCAACTCGGACTTCCTGGTGCACTTCTACTTCGTCATGCGCCTGGGGCTCACCAGCCAGGACCAGGTACGAGCTCTGCTTCCTGTCCCACTGCTGAACCGTGCCAGGGCAGCAGGAGATGCTGCCAAAACCTGCTGCTGCTGTGGGCACAGCAGTTGTTCCGGGTCTCCCTGTCCTCAGGAATAAAGCATTTGGTGCGAGGCGAGGAAAAGACTTAATCGGCCTGTTGAATGATGGTTGTCTCACAGAAACAGCTCAGTGCTCATGGAAACTCTAAGAAATATTCTTTGGACAAAATAAAGACTGTCTAAGAGCACTTGCATGTTTTTGTAGCTGTAGGAATGAGAGCAAGGGCTTGCAGCTCTGCTGGGTTTGGCAACAAAAGGGCACAGGGACCGCTCAGGAAATTCTGGGAGTTACAGATTGTGCCTTTACGAAACCAGACAGGTTTGATTGTTTCTGAGATGATAGAGAGAAAGAAGGAATTGTTACCAGATTCTTGCCCCTTGGTTTCCCTCCTGAAAAGTTAGAGCATTTGGAAAACACTCCTTTTAAACAGATAAGAACATAGAGACAGGGGTTTTCTCCTGGAAAATCCTGGAAGTCCTGCTGCAGCTGCCCATCACTCCAGGATTCCCCAGGTATTTTGTATCCCCCACATTGCAATCCCTCCATGGTTTCCCTGGGTAGTTTGCAGCCCCCACTGCAATCCCTCCATGGTTTCCCTGGATGTTTTGCAGGCTGCTGCTCTTTGTTCTTGCTCCCCACTCTTGTGGCTGCATTTGCCTCTTGGTGGCACACTTGACCACAGGTTGGCTGCTCTCTGTGTGTGTCCTTCCTGCCTGCTTTCCTTAGCTGTGGAACTGGATGAGGTGTTAACTGGCAGTGCCTTGGAGCAAGGTGTTGATGGGAAGCAGGATCCTTATTCTTGCTGCTGTATTTCCAGCTCCATTGGCTCCAAGGTGCTTGCTGGGTGCTCAGGAGAGTGGGAGCCTTTTTATCATAGAAATGTGTGGAATCACAGGGAACAGGATCACTGGAACAGGGATCCTAGCATGCTTTCCAGGATTTCAGAAATAAAGTAAAAGTGGAGTGGCCTTTTTAATACAGAGTGGGTTTGTCTGCTAAGCACAGGCATAAATTTCTCCCTTGTAAGGAGTGTTCACAGAAGGAATGGTAGGAGGTGTCTCATGGAAGAATTTTCCTTCTGTATGGATCACTAGTGCAATTTCTACCATTTATGTGGGAAAGCCACAGAAAAACACCCCAGCTCCAGGCAATCACCTTGGCTACTTCAGAAGAGCTTTTTTAGGTGGTTACATAATTAAAAGTATTACAATCAGGAACCTCTTCGACCTGAATGCTTTTCAATATTTTGGTCTGCGTGACCAAAATGTTTTTTCGAACTGTATTTCTCTTTTCACTCCTCACTCACTTAAGGATGTGAAAATAGGAAATTGCTGCTGCGTTGTGTAGCTTTTGGTGCTGCTAGAAAAACAAAATAATCCAATTTTGAATATGCTATAAATGAGTACAGCTTTGCAGCCTGCTCTTGGGGGGTGCCTAAAAGAGCAGTGTGAGGAGGGTGTATGTTATAGGAGGCTCCCTCGGCTCTCCGAGCCCGGAATGTAGCAATTAGCTCAGCAGAGGAGACAGCAGGGTAATGAGCTGCAGCTAATTTGTCCATGTGGAAGTGTCTAACAACAAACATCCCTGGAGAAGTGAACAACTCTCTGCAAGAATTGCATCACCTCTCCAGGTGGGAGAAGCCGGGTGCAGGGAGCGAGCTGCAGTCAGGGAGCACAGGAGGGGCCCAGGGTCAAGGGCCAAGTGACCATCTGTGGGGTGCCTCCCTCCTGAACTGCTCCAGCCTGTGGCACTGCTCTGCTGCTGGCCTAGTCTGGGCTTTTTTCCTGTGTTTTTTATGAATGACATTCATTTAGGCTCACAGCCTTCCCTCTCTGGCCTCCAGCGTGAAGGAAAGAGAACTGGGATGTTCACTGCCATGCTGAGGGTTTACTTTACCTATGGTTAGGGGCTGAAAATCAGGAAATGTTCCTGGGGAGTGGTTGGTAGGGATGCTGTGGGGTAGACTGCTGCAGTTTGGGTGGGCATAGCTGCCTTCTGCTGCCAGGTGAGCCTGATGGTCAGAAAACTCCTGTTGGAGCAGCTGCAACCGGGTGTGTCTTTTGGTTTGGGTAATAAATGCAGCTTTGTTAATCAACCCAAAATTTGACACTCTAACACACAGGTTTTGCAAATACCTGAACCAGGAATAGAAATGTGTTTTATTGTTGCTGTTTTATTACTGTTGCTGGCTGCTTACTGTAACAGTACTTTTTGCTTCATTCACCTGAAAAAGTCGATAAGCGTCTCGTTGCTCCACAGCTTCCTCCTTTTTGCTGAATAACAAAAGGACCTAAACACAATCCCAAAAGCTACCATAGCCTCTCAGAAAATGGCATAATTGGGATTCTTCAGCTTGAGTCTTTCTGGCACTTAAATAATCCTTTGAGGTTGCTGATGGTTGTCTCCTAAGAATTCTGTGGATTTTTGTGTTGCCTTTTCTTATTTCTGTATAAACTTCTGTTTAAATTTCTGCTCGTAGTCTGAGATGAGAAGGAAGTGCAGGTGAGGTGCTTACCTTGTAGGGACACTGTAAAAAGAGCCAGGTTTTCAATCCTTTTTCAGGTTTCAACCCTCTGCTGCTCAGTGTCATTTTTTTGGCCAGTCTCACCCTATTACCATGGTGAGCATCAGTTACTGTGCCTGGTGCCACCTGTCACCAATGCTGAGGTGTCACCTGGCGCTCAGAGGTTACCTGCAAAGTGAGCAAGGGGGTCACTTGTATTCCTGACTTTGAGAGTGAGTTTAACAAATTTAAAGTATAGTCATGCTTACTTGCCAGAGGACCTCTGGAGGAGGACACTTGTGTTTTTTGAGAACATAATCAAAGGCAGAGAGTTCAGAGCTCTCTGTGGAAAAGACAATGGATGGCTAAGGGAGGAGACTCTGCTGGTGGCTGTTTCAGTTCAGTGATATGAAGAGCAGAACAAACTTTAAATATGGAATAAGAGGGAAATCACCACAGTCCAGCCAAGCTGGCAGATGTCCTGGGTGATTAAATGTCAGCACAAGCAGCAGGCCTGCCTGTGGAGCACAGCCTGGCTGCAGCCAGGGCACTCAGCAGCTTTGTTTTAGTTCAGTTCCTTTAGGCAGTGCAAGGATGCTGTGGATGAGAAGCTCTGTCAGTAGAGATGTTGAGGCACCAGTGCCCATTGTCCCAAAGTTGTCCCAAAGCCTCCTTATTTGTTCCAAAAGCATTATAGGTGATAATAGAAACGAAGTTACACCAGCTCTAAGCTTCTGTAGAACCACCCACTGGAGCTCTCTGTATGGAAAATGGCTAATTTGTAATAGGAAGCATTTCTCAGCAGAGCTGCTACCAGAGAAGTCATTAATTACCTCTTTGTGTTAACATTGGTCTGACATTAAAAAAAAAAAAAAAAAAAAAAAACCAAACCAGCATTTGTGGGCTTTTGTATCTTTCTGCCTGATGGTGGGGCTACAACTGACAGCAAGGAAGGCTTCAAGCATCAGCATTTTCTTGTTCTTCAGTAGAACCTTTTTATCCCACTCATGCTCTTGCACTGCCCCTGTGTGCCCTGTGTTCCCTTTGGTGGCTGCTCAGCACACCTGGGCACTCCATGGCTCATTGTTGTCAGTGCTGCTCACCTCTTTTCACAGCTGTACCCACTGGGGATGGGGTTGGGCTGCAGCCCTGCTCCCAGTCACCACAAACTGAGTGCCTACATCTGCCCAGTTGTCACTCAGCAGCCAGGAGCAGCAGCAGCCCTGTAAAGGTGCAATAAGTGAGTAGCTTTGCTTTTGTCCCCTGTGGAATGGGTGCTTCTTGCCTGGCTTTCTACCTGATGGTGTTGCACAGGAGGCTTCTTAGTTGTACAGAAACCATCGTGCTGTTGAGATTCTTTAAACTGCCATTTAAAATGTAATAACCTTAATGTAGTCTATTAAGGCTTAGATTCCCCTATTTTAGCTTCTCGAGACTTCTTTCCAATGGCTGCCATGATTTTCTCCCTCTTTTCATCCACCCCTTATCTCATTTCCTGTGGAAAATTTGCCTGTGTGCTCCCATTATGTGCTTTGAGTGCTTTGAGAAAGTGTTAACAGACAGCATGTTTCCAGTAGGGACAAACAAAAGTCCAAATGCCAGGGTCTCATAGGAACTCTCACATCCCCCTCTGCTTGCCCAGACCAGGCTAAGTGGGAAGTGCTGGATAAAAGAGCTGGAAGATTGACTGGAAGCAAGGGGGAGCCAGGTCCTGCCAACTGCAGGAGCTGTGCGTTTAGGAGTGATTTTGGTAGTTTTGTTCTTTTCTGTTTATTCTGTTGTAATTCATTTGCCCTTCCTAAGTTGCATCCATCCCACCCAAATTCTGCTTTTGTGTTCTGTCTGTCAGAGCTCAGAGCAGTGCTGCCACAGGCACTTGGGAGAGATCTGTGTGGGGACACAAAGCCACCTCCACCTTCCAGGCAGTGCCTTGGCACCCACACCCTTGTACCTGTATCCACTGCGTGCTCTGTGTGTGCACAAACCAAAATATTTATTCTAGTCCTTTATCCTATTGCTCTCCCCACTTGTGAAAGTATCAGACATGCTCCAAAATGGGAGAAATTTAAAAAAAACCCTCTGTTGTATTCCAGCCTTGAGGGACTTGGGCTATAAAATGTAATTGGTTTGGGGTTAGGTTTTACTTGGCACCTTAAAATGAAGCTTTCTGATAAATTAATCCTGGATCTCTCAAGGCTGTCAAAATACTTCATAAATTTCTGTTGCAACTTAATTTTTGACAAGTTTACTCTTACCTAAAACTTCATGGTAGGTAGGAAGACTTGGCATAAGTAAATGGAAGCATTTGTTCCTTTAAAGCAGAAAAGGGAAGTCTTAAGCCTTCTGTAAATTAATAATCTTTGCCATCCCATAGATCTCAGCTACCAGTGAGGTGTCTGTTGGTGAGGAACAGAGTGAACTTTCAGTGAAAAATCCATGTTGTTCCTGTGGAGGGACAATTGGAAACATGAGGAGGGCAGCTGGCGGGCTATTTGGTTACACCTGTAATCTGCAAAATCTTGAACAAAAATTAGGTGAAGAATATTTTTGCAATTGACCTTTCAGTGAACTTGCATAAATTTATTTTGCTTACTCAGTGGATGTTTACAACCTTATAATTTGAATTACTAGATTAACCTGCACTGAAATATGATGCCATTTATAGGGTTAATGCATTTGAGAAGAACATGCAGGCAATTGCCTCCTCCTTTCCCCTCTTCCCCAGCTTTAACACCGCAGAGCATCATTCTGAATTGAAATAGTCCATAATGGTCCTTTTTTTCACTTTTCTTTAACAACATGAACACTAAATTATAGCTGTGCAATTATGTAAACAATGGAAATGCTTCCAGAATGAATACTTCCTTTTAAATTTTCATTTTGTGTAATTGCTGAAAGGTTTGGAGCCATAATAAACCAAAATTATTTTACACATTTATCGTTCTAAAGGTCAATTATGAAAGAAGTAAAGCAACAACACTGTGCAGAATGAGTAAACCAATTTCCACGGCCATCACCATATGTTTTTCTTATGGCTTGTGTTTTCCAGTTGCTGTGTACATAGCATTCAATTAAAGTGATTCATTGACCAGGCTGGGAGCTGCTACCCAGAGTTTACGTTTGCAGGGAGGGAAGGAAGCCCGGCTCTGTTTGAATTACCTGATTTTGCCCTATCACTGATAGCACAGATGTCCTGGCTCCCTCGCCCTCTCACAAGCCTCTCTCTGCTGATAAGCTCCCTGAGCCCCCAGATTGCTGCCCCAAATCCTGTGGTGCTGTGAGCTGGGCACTCTGCTGTCTGGGAAAGGGGACAAACCTGGCAGGCTACCTGTGAGTGCTGTCCTGGGCTGGTGCTGGCCCTCCCCAGGCAGGGGACAGCCTGCCCAGCCCAGCTGAAGTGCAGTGACCCAAAGTGCCCAGGGTGATGTGCTCAGTGCCTGGGGTGAGCCCGGCTGAGCAGGTTTGTGTCATGCTCTCCCTCCTGGGTGTGTGTCACCACAGCCAGCAGCCTGCACTGGGAATTTGAAGGGAAGCTGAGGACTGCTTCAAGAGCTTTTCAAAGGGGATTTTTGAAAGGTTTCTCTCAATGGAAAATGATTTATTTTCAGTAGCACTACATCTCGTAACTGGCAAGTAAATCCCTGCAGCCTTTTGGACCGTGTGTGCTGTCACAGCATTCGTGTGTGACAGTAATGTTTTGTGGTTCTCCTTGCCCCCCTACGGGAAGTGCTGTGTGCAGGGATCCGTGCCCTGGTGTGTGACAGATGGGAGCTCTGGGGTGAGGACAGGAGTTAATGCAGTTGTTTGGAGCAGCTCCCTGTGCCACCGCCTCCCCGGCCAGGTTAGCCTGGGCTCTTTTATTGTGGCACATGTCAGCAGCAGCCTGCTCCCATCTGCTGCCCTGCTCAGGGCCAGCCCAGCCTTACCTGGCTCTGCTGTACAGGTGTGCTGTGCTGGACCAGCACAGAGCGTTAATCAGCCCTTAATTATAACAAGGTATGTCCTTTGTTCTGCGCCGACCGAGAGTTTACCGCCCGCTTTATGAGCGGCTGCATCCATCTGCTCTGCTTCTCAATGTTTGCATTGACCCATATTGACTTGAAATGTATCAAAGGAAGTGATTAAAACAAGTTTAAACATTAACTTGAGTGGCATTTTATCTTATTCAGGAAAGTGAAAGCATTATCTGCTACTATGTTAAAAACCAATACTGTTTATTTGAATATATGGCAGTTTCTTCATAGGATACTGGTGTTGCAAACACTTAGTGGAACACTAAGAAGGAGCTGTGCAGGTGTTTAGAGGGCTTTGAGAAAACAATGGAGAAGTTCAAGCATCTTTTTGTGAAGAGAAAATTGGGTTTGTCAGCTTTAGCTTCTGCTGCAGATTGAGCATGTGTTTGACAGCTTTAGGTTCTGTGTGAGATTGAGAGGACATTATGGGGATCTCTAGCTCAGGCTGTCTTTTACACATCGTGAAGCCAGTAAGGATGGACATGGAAAAGGGTTTTCCTTTGCAACTTCTCAAAATTTTATTGAATGGAAAATAATTATCTACTCAGGATAGAAATAGCTTGATGTAACTCTTCAGCAAATACAGTGTCACAGGTAAAGGATTGTATTGATTTTAGGCCTAATTTTAAACCTGCTGAAAGCTTGCAGGGAAGAAATCTTAACTCAAATATGGGAACTTTGCTCTGGTTTGGAGAGACTGTGAAGACTTAAAATGTGGAAGGATTAGAGATGAAAGGCTTGTCTGGAATGTGTTCTGTACCACAGGGTACAAAGCAAAGCTGAGGATGCTCTGTCCCTTCAGGGCACCTGAAGCAGGGAGCATGCCTGAGGGGGCAGCTCGTGTTCTTGTGGCATGGAATTCTGAGAGATTTGAGGAACTCACTCCTTTGCACTGCTGCAGAGCTTCATCTTAAGCCCATTCAATGTTTGGATGCTTGAATCCGAAGTCTTGTTTAACAGAATGGTTTTGTTTAGGCACGAAGAGACGTGAATGGCGCTATGAGCCTTGAACAGGAATTTAGGGGTACAAATGTTTCCAAAATACCAAATGCACTTTGGTGACTCCACACCCCTGAAGTGGAAGGTGGTGATTCCGTGGAGGTCAGTTTGCACACAGTGCTCTGGGAATTTGCACCTCAGTATGGGACCAGGGAACCTCAAAAGTTAAATCTTCTCAAACCTCAAAGTTAAGTCTTCTGACACTCTCCCTTTTGCTTTTGGGCTTCCTGGCTTTTCTCACAGGTGCCTTCTCTTGCAGGACATCCTGAACACCGTCATAAAGCACTGCCTGCCATGGTTCTTCTTCCTGGGGCTGCCTGGCTTCACGATGCTGATCGGAGACTTCCTCGGCGCGGCGGCGCGCGTGCTGAGCACGGACACGCCGGAGGTGAGCGCGGCTGGCTCAGCACAGCCACGCTGACTGGGCTCTTTGGGGGATACTGGGGTGGGAAATCCTGGGAGAAGGAACACACTGGTGCTGCAGAGGTGTTTGATCCAAAGGCTGAGGCGTGAGGAAAGCGTGTCCCGCTCACCTGTAGAGTGCCATGAGCGCCACTGCAGCGAGCAGACAGCAAGAGAGAGCAGGGAGCTCTCTGGGTGATGCAGCATCTCAGCACTAAATGTCAGCACTAACAGAAATGTGACTCTAAACCATTAAATTATTGAAGGATAAGTAAAATAGCAAGTCAGTGAGGGGCTGCCAAAATAAAGGTAAAGGTCTGGCAGTCCTAGGAGAAACAGGAAAGCTCTGTTGCATGTGATGCACCAGCTCATGGGAGACCTTTTGGTCTGTTCTGGCTCAGGGCTTTTGCTGCTGCTCTTGACATTTGTGTGGCTGAGCAGGTGACCCTGTGCAGGGCCACAGCCCCCTCCAGTTTCAGCAGAGCTGGAATGGTTATCCAGCCACGCTTCTTCCATCAGCCCTCAAAGACCCTGGTCAGCCTCACTGTTGATCCAAAGCTTAAATGCTAATAAGAAATGGATGCTTAATTTTCCAGGGAAAAGCCATAAACCAAAACACCCTCTTCCATTTCTCCTGTATCCATAGAACTGGGTGTATGTTGCATTTTCAATGTTACACAGTAGTTAATATGTTTATAGCTCTTGCTCTGGTGCTTTTGATGGCTCTCTTGGAGCAGGGATCTCTCTGCATGTTGGTATCACCTGTGCAGTGAGTGTGTGAGTGGGTTCTGCACCCACTCCTCTCTGTGCTGCAGGATCACCTCATAGCAGTGCTGGATTAGTGCTTCACCTCCTCTCTCAGCTGTTCTTCAGGGGGTTCTGTACTTCCTGTTGGCATCAAATGGCTGATTGTCAGCTTGGGTAATGAGGGGACGTATTAAGGATGTATGGTATGCTCAGGAGTGGAGCCAGCTCAGCCTCACCAGGAGAATAGAGGAGCACAGCAGGGAAAGCAGGGGCAGGAAGGTGTGTGTTAGGTACTGCTCACACCCAGCTCTTGCTGGAGTTGCAGAGGAAAAGCTCCTGGCTTGTGTTCCCTGGGACAGCTGGATGCTGCATTGTGAATCTAGCAGGCTGAGTGTGGCATTGCCCACTGGCCTCAGAGCTGGAGGCATCTCCACATGTAGTGAAGGGTTTTCAGTGACTATTTTAGGGAATTTTTTTTTAGTGACTATTTCTGCCTGCCTGCCCTTCTCCAGGCTCCCCGCTCCGAAGCTCACACCATCCTTGGTGCTCTTGTGTGCTTTCCAAACACCTATCAAGGAATCCCACAGTTGGGACCCATCTCAGAAGCTGGTGAGAGCATCACAGGAGCTGCAGATTTGAAGGTAAAGCCACATTTATTGTAAATCCTTAGGTAGCCTAACCTGGTTTCCTTATGCAGTGACTTCATTCCTGCCCAAGTGGTTGCCCTTATGCAAGCCTCTGTTGCTTTTGATAAATGTGAGGCAACACAGTGATCCACTGCTCAAAATTACGGATGGCTGGGGAGGAATCTCTGAGTTCCTCATGTGTGGCCTGAGCAGGCAGAACCAAAGGGGATGCAGAAATCCCTTCACATGCTTGGCTCCTGTTCTTGCTTCTTCATCAGGCCTTGGAGAGTCACTGGAGGTGTCTTACTTCTAAAATTAAGACAGTTTTGTCTTTTCTGTACTAAATAATACACTAAATTTTTCACAACGTTTTGGTCTGAACCTAAACACTACAGTTTCTATGTAGTGACCACCACTTGTTGTTTGTAACTGCCCCTTGACACTGTAAATGAATTGATTTCCTGTTGCTGCCTGTACATTAGCTGTAAGCTGATTTGATTTGTCCTCAAGGGCCTGTATGTTTGAGTTGTAATCAATGTCTCTCCCTTGACAAAATACAACTGGCATGAGGTAAAGATGCTTTAACAACAGATGGGGAATTAAAGTGACTTCACTTGTAACTATGTCAGAATTAAACAACTTTAAGGTAGATGTATGAAAAAGATGCTTATTCTAATTTATTTTGTTATTTTAGTGTTGCCTCATAAATATTTTATTGAAGAATGCCACAGAGGAGCCATGTGAAGCTGCAAGGTAAAATACCAAGTAAAAGAAATGGGAAAATACCATAGAATTGGTTAGGTTGGAAAAGACCTTTAACATTATCAAGTCCAACCTTTTATGGCTTGGAAAAATCTTTCTTGCTGTTTATCTTCTGCTGCTGCCTTGTGGTTTGGTCCTGTGAAGTTGACTCTGCACCATGAAGGGGCTGGCCTGTTGTGCTGGAGGGGAAAGAGAGATCTCATCTTTGTGCATTTTTTTCCTTTTTTTTTTGTCCCCTAAACATTGCTGTAAATCTCCTGACCAGCTCCCTTTTCCCTTTTCACAAAGATGCATAGCCATCTGTGGCCTCGGCGTGTGGATCTGTGAGGAGCTCACACAGTGCACGAGCCACCCCCACGTGAAGAAAGCCATCAATGTCATAGGTGTGACACTGAAGGTATTGCTGTGGCGGGCTCTGATCACCGTGCTTTGGGAAAAAAAGGCATTTCCACTTTGCAAATAATCACTGATAATCTGAGGCACTGAAATAATTCAGTGTATGAGGCACCCCCACGTGAAGAAAGCCATCAATGTCATAGGTGTGACACTGAAGGTATTGCTGTGGCGGGCTCTGATCGCTGTGCTTTGGGGAAAAAAAGGCATTTCCACTTTGCAAATAACCACTGATAATCTGAGGCACAGGCTGCTGCTGTGGTGTCCTGTGAAAGCATGCAAAATATTGGCAAAAATAGCCTGTGTGCCTATAGACTCCTTCCCCAGCAAACTCACAGAAAAGATCTCCCAGACAGTGTCAAACCTGCTGGTTTCTAATGCTGACCATGTGATCTCACAACACTGACGTTTTTTATTCTTTGCAAAGATGTAAAATAATGAAATGTAGAAAAAACTGAATGCAGTGTGTTGTACCTGAATATTTTATCTGGCTTTTAATCGCCTTTTTTCTTCCAGTTTTCCAACAAGGTGGTAGCTCATGTGGCCTGTGACATCCTTCAGCTGCTGGTGTCTTACTGGCAGAAGCTTCAGGAGTACGAATCCTCCCTGTGCCGGAAAATTACAGAAGTATGTCAGATTCTTTAAAATGTTTGTATGGAAATCAAAGTTATATGCAAAGTTGTCTCTATCCCTTCCTTGGGCTGCTGTGATTTTGTTACCTCCTTCTTTTTTTTTATTGTGAGCGAGGTACTTGCTACACTCCCTGGACCAGTGTATGTCCCTCGTTTGTAGTGACTTGTGTGCAAAATGCTCAGTAAAATGTTCTCGTTGATTGGCACAGGCAGTTGGGTGCACCTAGGAGAACTTAACCTGTTCCACACCCTGTGGAGCTGTCTTCCACACCCTGTGGAAAGTCTGTCTCTGCAGAGGAAGAAGCTGAGTGCCTTTCTGACACTTGGTTTGTTTGGCTGCAGATCCTGGTGGCCACCATCGCGTTCCTCCTGCCCGGTGCCGAGCACTCCTCCATGGAAGCGGATAAGAAGGTGTGTCACTGCAAAGACCTGTCTCCATTCTTTGTGCTGTTTGAGGGGGGTTTTAAATGAGGTTGCCCCAAACCAGAGCTGAATTTTAAACTTTGCCATTCATACCCTAAGATATGGGTGAGTTTAATAGAGTGTACCCAAACACTGTGGTCCATTTTCTTGTTCAGTTCATAGTTTCACTGCTGCTTTGCTTGCTGGACTGGTGCATGGCACTGCCCATGAAAATGCTGCTGGAGCCCGTGTCTGCTGGTGCTGTGGAGGATCAACATGCATCCAGAGCTCCTTTGCTGGATTATATTTACAGAGTGAGTAGAGGGAAGGAAGGTGATTTACTCTGCCTGGCTGTTTAAAGATGCCTTTCACACACCCAGAAGGCACAGAAGCAGCTTTGTTGAGCACTAGAAAATCATGTCATCCAGGTGAGAAGTTACAAATGCAAAATGTTAAGAAGATAAGATTAGAGACATAAAACAGACAGGGGATGATGAAGACAAAGGTAAAATGCTTAAAACAATGAGCCAGGGAAAATAATCTTTGCAGAAATATTTGGATTATTTGAAGTGGGCTGTAAAAATACAGAACAAGCCCTGAAGTGAGCTGTTACAAGCACAGAATCAGTGCAGATGGAGACTGTTAATTTAGAAATGCTGAATTTGGACATGGGTGGGTTGTGTAGTGTGTCAGAACTGGGGGGGTTCTGCTCGCTGGGTGTGTTGGGGACTGTCCTAGGTTGTCACTGGCTCCGTGTCCCCGCAGGTCCTGCACTGCTGCATCAACGGCTCCAGCACCTACACGCAGCAAAGCCACTATGTGCTGAGCCTGGCCGACCTCTCCTCCTCTGACTACGACCCCTTCTTGCCCCTGGGGAATATCAGGAGCTCCTCAGAGCCAGCCCAGTGCCCCTCCTCCACCGATTTGGGCAACCTGCTCACCGTGGCTGAAGGTAAGGGCGTGCCCAGAGTGTGGGCTGGGCCAGTGTGTGTGTGCAGCAGTAGGAAACAGTGTTCCAGGCTCCATCTCTGCCTTGGAAACTTGCTTCTCCTTCCTGCATGTAGCAACTGTTCCTTCAGAATTGAGCACAACTCTCTCTGGATGAATTCCAGTTGCCTCTGTGATAGGATGTTTGAGTTCATTGCCAATGCTGCTCCTTAGAACAAATTTATGTTTAGAAGATGTAAAGGGAAAGAGAAACTCCTTCCCTTTACATCTTCTAAACATAAACCACAGAGAAATAGTTTTATGCTGAATATGAAAAAACCTGGAAATGAGGAGGTTTCTGGCCATAAAAGGAATAACATTCCCATGGGAGAGGTGGAGGCACAGCAGTAACTCAGAGCATAGTAACTTTATGAAATAACTGATGGATGTGCCTGTGCTGAGGGGACCATCTGAGTATCCAGGAAGTCTCTCCCTGCCTCACTTTCCCACCTGCCAGGGATGGAGGAGCATTGCTTTGCAGTGACATCTCTGGTTTGCCTTGGCTTTTCTGCCATGTCACCCTCCTCTTCTGATGGCTTTGGGGATGTGGTGAAGCAAAATAAAACTGTGGACTAGGTAGGATTTCTTGGAAAGCTGTTGGAAATATTTCCTTGAACAGGAAGGATCAGCAGGTCACATAGGGCAAGCTGCTGCAACGTGGCAGAAATCTGCAGGTGCTCCTTCTGTATTGCCTCTTGCTGCTCTTACTGATCCATTGTGTTTTCCCTGATGGTTTCAGAGAAGAGAAGGAGGAATCTGGAGCTGATCCCTCTCACAGCGAGGATGGTCATGACTCACCTGGTGAATCACCTGAGCCACTACCCGCTCAGCGGGGGCCCCGCCATCCTCCACAGCCTCCTGAGCGAGAACCACGACAATTCCTACGTGGAGTCCTCCGAGCTGTGCTCGGAAGTGTTCCGCAGCCCCAACCTGCAGCTCTTCGTGTTCAACGACAGCACCCTCATCTCCTACCTCCAGATTCCTGCAGAGAAGAAGGCAGGCACCGAGCCGGCTGCGGCACCCTCGGACGTGCGGGTGATCGTGCGGGATATCTCAGGGAAGTACTCCTGGGATGGCCACGTCCTGTACGGGCCTCTGGAGGGCTGCCTGCCGCAGTGCAGCACGGCCGCTGCCTTCACCATCTCCAGCGACCTCCAGCAGCATGGCCTTTCCCAGAGCGATGGCTCCCAGGTGGAGGAGGGAGAGGACGCCCTGGACCAGCTGCTGGAGAGGATCGGGAGCAGCAGCCCCGAGTGCCTCCCGCACCCGCAGCGCAAGCTGAACGAGCCGGCGCCGCCACCCTGCGGGATGAGCGCCGAGCAGGAGCGTGCCATCACCGAGGCCCTGCTGCAGCAGAGTGCCCAGGAAAGGGAGTTCATCCTCAAGTGCAGCTCGGACTGCAGCATGAGCGTGGCCCGCCAGGAGCCACCGCCTCCTGCCCAGCCCCAAGCCTCCTTTTATTTCTGTCGGCTGCTGCTGAACGACTTGGGAATGAACTCCTGGGACAGAAGGTAGGAAGAGAGGATCCAGAACGTGCTTAGGGTACTCTCCCCACTTTTTACCCCTAACACACTTAAGAAAGTGAGGATCATACAGCTGGGGGTAAGAGCAGAGTTTTGAACTTCAGTGGTTGTTTGAAATACACACCGATAGATTGTGTATAACAATAATTCTAAGAAATCCTATCTTGTTAATTCTCTTAGCTGTTTGGATCCTGAAATACCGTGTCTCCACTGTGTTGCATTTGCCTTCAAACCTTTCCTATTTATTTTTAGAAAAAGCTTTCATCTGCTGAAGAAAAATTCAAAGTTGCTGCGAGAACTGAAAAATCTGGATTCCCGCCAATGGTAGGTGATGTGTACTGAGCACACCAATGATAAGGTTCGTGTTTCCCAAGGAAGAATGAGTCACCAGAACCAAAACTTCATTCCTGTTGAATCCAAATATTGGTGTGAAAATTTACTGTTTGTTTCTCCAGTTCTGTAGCCTGAATGCAAAATCCACCTCTGCTGGCACATTGTCTGTGTACAGAGAACTCCAAATCAGTGGCAAGAATAAGAGATTTTTTTCAAGTTTGCTTTAGCTGAGAGGTGAGGGAATCAAACTGATTGTGACCTGGGTACAGCTGATACAAAGCAGTATTTTGTATGGAGTGATCCCTGTGTCAGGAGCAGTGCTTTGAGGGGTGATCCACCCAGGTGTGCTCCCCAGCCAGGAAGTGGCAGAAAGAAGTTCTGAATTTTATGAGTTTTTTTCATTACTTGACATAGAGCTGTTTGAAAAACATCTGCAGCATTGCAGAGTTCTGAGTTTCTTGTATCCCAGCAGTTTCCACATCAAATGCACTTTGCATATTTTCAGATAAGCCAACTGTCCCTGTCAGCCTTGTAAAACTTTGCCCAGGGTCTGAAAGTCAATAATGCTTCTTCTGCCTTGTATGTCATCACCCTGTAATTAAAATTCTGTAGGTCAAATTATGCTCCCATTAACACCTGTGCCACCTCACTGTCTCTGCAGTGCTGCACAGATCTGAGTCATTAACCCTGTAATTGGAATTTGGGCAGCAGCTCTGTGGCTGATGTACAGGAGGAGCAGGCTTGACTCTGCTCTCAGAACTGGGGTGTCTCTGCAGTGAGGTTTTGGAGGCAAAAAAAGGGGGGGAAATCTGAAAGTGAGGGATGTATTTGTGTGCATAAAAAAAATCGACACATGGAGCTGAATGTGGGCATCTGGTCATATGTTTGGAGTGCTGGGGATCTGAAAAATAATTTTGAGTTGAAACTTGTTTAATTTTGATTTCTTTTTCCATCCCGTGGCAGTCGTGAGACTCACAAGATCGCCGTGTTCTACATCGCTGAGGGACAGGAGGACAAGTGTTCCATCCTGGCCAACGCCAGGGGAAGCCAGGCCTATGAGGATTTTGTTGCTGGGCTGGGCTGGGAGGTAACATAATTTAGACAAGCTGCCTTGTTGCTGGTGGCACTGCACAGTTTTTAATTTAAAAAAAAAATTGCTACACACTGATGCTTAGCTGCTTTTAGCTCTTGCCATGGTCAGAGCACATTCAGCACAGGAGTTCTTTATGACATGTGTGGGTTTAATTTGCTTTGTCAGAATGGTGTGTCATAATCTAAATGCCATGGACATTTTGATGTTTGGGAAATCCAGAGTAGCTGCGTGTCACATTTAAGGATCCAAGTGCCACACCGAGATGCAGCATCCTCAGGCTGGTGCTGTTGGGAAAACAAACAAGCCTTTGGACTCAGGCTTGACTTCAGAGAGGTGTTTCTTCTGAATGAACTTCTGGAATAATTTATTCTAAGGGTTTTTTTTCTGTAAAAATCTTCAGTTTCTTCCGTGGTTTTTCTGGTTTTTCCTCTACCTTTGGTGATGCTCCTGGCAGCGGGAGCTCAGAGCCCCACAGAGCCCTTAGCCAGCAGTCTGTGGCAGAATCTGTTTGCTGGAAGAAGGCAAAATAGCTGGGTAGATAATGACTCAGAACCTAGTTCAGAGAGATTTACTTTTAGTCAATGTCAAATACAGGCACGGGAAAGACAAATCTAACTGAAAGATCGCAGAGCTGTAGGGGAAGACTTCTTTTTGTCTGGGATGGCTATGGAAACCTAGGGTGGTGATTTCATTAGGAGCAAATCCTGATGGTGTGTCAGTGCTTTCAGGTGGCTGCTGTCTGTGCCTTTGGCTCCCTCAGGTCGACCTGTCCACGCACGGCGGGTTCATGGGCGGCCTGCAGCGCAACGGCAGCACGGGGCAGACCGCGCCCTACTACGCCACCTCCACCGTGGAGATCATCTTCCACGTGTCCACCAGGATGCCCTCTGACTCGGACGACTCACTGACCAAAAAGGTAAAGGCTTTGCAGAGTGTTTCACAGCACTGCAGTCACCAAGGGTGTCCATCGGAGTCTGAGCTGGAAGCAGCCTTTGCTGACTGGCCCTGGCTGTCCCTGCGTGGCCACGTGGTGCTTCTGCAGCTGGGTTAGCTGAATTAAATGGCATCTAAATTCTGGGTTCTGAAACACAATTAACATTTCCATGGTAGCCTCAAATGCCACCATGGGTAATAATATTAGCAATAATTTCATTTGTACATTGTCTGCCAGCCAAAACTGCTGTAGGTTGGTAGAACAAAGCAACCAAATGCAGCATCATCAAACCGTCCTGTGTGGAACAGCAAAGTAAAAGAGGGCTGACAGGCTCAGGAGCCCAAGCAGCCAGCTCAGAGTTCAGGACAGCAGCCAGTTAGGCACAAGTCTGACAAGCAGCCTCTGCTTCAGATAGCCTGAACCCAGCCTAAAATTCTATTGGTATTCAGTGGTTTGTCTTTCCTAGCAAGGAGCGATTTCAGGTTATGCTATTTGCGAGCTGCTGCTTAGACTCAAAGATTTTTGGGGCATACAAAATCTCTGCCTTTTTAATTAGGATGGGCAACTTGTCCTGCAGAGGTTGTTAGCATGCATCAGTAATGCTGCAGCAGTCATCCAGTTGGTTTCAGAATGATGTATGCCTTACTTTGAAATATAAAGGTGGAATCTCTGATTACTGGTTCTGAAAGATTGCCCAGTGTAAAGTCAGACCTTATCTTTTTTATTGTGATATCAGTCATTTAAAGAAAAGGAAAATCAGCAAAATCACATGTTTCTCTTTCTGTATGTAACTTGCTACCTTCATGGATGCATGGCTGTGAAGAAAAGTACTCTGAGTGCTTCAGGATGGAGCAGTGGGGTAGTGGTGTGTAGGTCAGGGCTGTAGAGTCTCTGTGACCATACCAGTGTAGGACTATTTGTGTTTTTATTGTTCCTGACCAGTATTTGTCCAGCTGCTAGACCAAAACTCCAGTGATGAATGATTTACAGTTGCCCTAGGCAACATATTCCATATTCCTATGCTCCATTTCTTGTACTACAAAAAAAAAAAAATCTCTGGTAGTGCCTACTTTGCTTCAATTTAAGCCCATTGATTCTTATCCTATTTCACAGGGATATGAAGGGCAGATTATTTTGCAGCACACTTATGCATGTCTGAGAACTGCTGCCAGGTCTTTCCCAGACTTAGTTTTCCTGCACAAACTGTGGCCATTTGTTTAGTCCAACCTTCCCTTGCTAGTCCTGGGTTTTGTGGAAGCCTGGCAAAGACACTGGGATATGGTCTGGCTGTTGAGTAATTCATCACCTGGGAGAGGAGAGCACAGTGTGGCAGAGCTACCACAAGGGGAAGAATGGGATTTAGCTGCAAACAGTCCACTTATTCTCCTTATTTTCATCTGTGTTTTGGATTATCACAGACACTGAGGGTCTCGTTATTCTATTTGTCTTCCCTGTGTTTGCTCTAAGAGAATTCCTTCTCTGTGAGAAACAGAAACCAAAAGCATTTAGTAGCTGTCAGTCTCCAAGTTTTGTAGTGCCAGGAAACCAGGCCAGCTCCAGCACATGCTGTCTGCAGAAAATAACTGCAAAGGAATTGCTCTGGGAGCTTTTCAGAAAACCTGAGATCTGCTCTAGGAATGGAACCCTGCAGGCATCAAGCTGGGAATTCCAGTGAAGGACAAATCTCTGAGCAGGATCATGGACCCGAGGAGCTGCAAGCAGTGGCTCAGACCAGATGATTTCCAGAGGGCTTTTCAGTGTGTACTCATCCATGGTTCCACTCACAACAGTTTCATTCAGTTTGTCACAGCTTCTGTTGTGAGCAGACATGCAATTCTGTGCAGATCAGCAAGGATTCTTGACAGATCTTTCACACCTGCAGCTGTGAGTGGAGAAAAGGTGCATTTCAGAAGCACTGCACTTTCTGGAAGGTGGGCAACTCTCTGGGCTTAGGTTCTTGCCTCACATTGTTGGGGCAGAATGTCCAGGTTAAAAAGATAATTTCTTCATATTTATTACTTCTTGCCATCAATGCTTTTGTTTTATGGGAGTGTGGGAGAAAAAGGTGGAAGCCCATGGCATTGATTCAGTTCCTGCTCCTACAGCTGAACTGTACCTGATACAGGATAGTGGTGCTGGGAGGAGAGAAGTTCATCAGGATGCAATGGGGGCCACAGCTTCTTTTTTCTTGCCCTCCCTCTGGGATCTAAGGTCCCCCTAATCTCTGAAATCTTTGTGATTGCTGGGGTTTTTCTTCTCTGCTTATTTTGCCTCAGACCAAGAGAGGCTTCATCCCTGTCAGCACACTCCCAGCTGAACAGAAGGACTGACCACCTGCTGCCCTGGGGAGCCATAGCAAGGCCATAAATTCTAGGGGCTGGGGAATTCAGCAGATGCAGTAATTTTACTTAAATATGTTATCGTGGTTCTTTGTTTTTACTGCACGCAGCGATAAATTGAGTTCTGGTATGAATTTCCCAGAATAAGTGCATTTCCACTGGGCTGAGCTTGGCCCTTGTTTTTGTGCAGTAGAGCTGTGACTTGCAGTCTGCATTTTTTTATTTGAGGTATATGCTGGCATTATATTGCTAATTCAGGAGGGAAGAAAAAAAAAACCAAAGGGAAAAAAAAAAAAGAAAAAAGAAAAGCCCTTCTCCAAATAAGTCTTGGCCCCGACAGAAATCTTTCGTAGTGGAGTAGACAAAATTCAGCTGATCTCTTTTGCTGCTGTAGGGTTCAGCATCATTGGTTCCAAACTTTATCTGCCTGTCTTGTGGCAAGAGTGAAAATCAATCCCAGGAATGGCATCCTACAGTCCCTGTCTCATTCTGCTCAAATTGTGCTTAACAGTTTAAAGATGTGCTGCTGAATTTCTCAGTGATTTATTTCATCTTCTCCATTGTCAGAGCAGAACTTTTTCAATTCAGAAATCTGGTTGCAACCCCATACTGAACTCTTGCTCCTTTGCTGCAGAAATTTGTTAGCTGGGGCTAGATTAGATTTTTAGCAGCTAATCTGACTGCTGTAGGGGTTTGCGGAGTGGGGACAGAGCTGTGCTATTGGATTTGTCCAATTCATTTGACTCCAGGACTATAATTGCACTTATGTCTTACAAGGCTTTTATGGCCTCGGGCTGGCGAGCAGCAGAAAAACAAATTGGCAGTGATACAGTGAGAGTGAAAGGGAATGAAAGGCACACATTATCAGTCTCCAGGCAGCCCTGCTCTGGCAGGAAGTTTCTTGCTTAATTTACAAATAAAACTTAGATTTTAGGATGGGCACACAGTCAGCCAGACAATGGGGATGTCAGGCCCCACTGTTACTTAGCAAAAGTAGCAGCCATGCCTCCCCAAAAGCAGGAATTCTTCAGTCAAACAGACGACTCCTCTCTGGAGCCAGCTGGCTGTGTAATGCAATTAGGAGGGAAAGGAGGTCACGCCGGAGGTGTGCACCGTGACCAGTGTCACCCGCGGAGCCCAGGGCCCGAGCTGGGGCTGCCCCTGCCCTCCCAGGGCTGGAGCTGGAGCTGGAACTGCCCTGCCAGGGCTGGAGAGTGCAGCCCTGGGCAGGGACAGCAGGGCTGACCCAGGCCTGGGGCTGGGGCTGTGTCCCAGCACCCTGTTAGCCAAACCAGGGCCAATTCCTGTGCCCACTGTAAATTCCTGTGCACCGGGAAGGACACGCTGCCAGTGCCAGAGCTGCCTTCCCTCAGTGTGCACAGAGCCATTGCTCCAGACTGCTGTTGGGGCTTGCTTCTAAAACCAGTCTGATTTCATGTCTGCTTTGGGATTTTTTTAAATGTAGCTTTTCTCTTTATTCCCCCCACCCCTAAACTGGGTGGGGAGCACAGCCTGGAGCTCTGGCTCCGCACGCGTCAGCCATGGGGCTTTGGACATTTCAGCACAACTTGCTGAAGTCCTTCAGGGCACTGAGTTTGCCCCACAGCTGCTGTTTTGAATAAACAACACAGGAAAATAGCAGCTGGCTTATTGTCGCTGATGAGATTATTGTAACGGCTTTTTTATCAATGGAGTTACCTCTCAGTAACAAATATTTTTTATTAATGCCAATTTTTTTTCTTGTAACATTATACCTTGTAACTGTGGTGCTTAAGGATGTGTGACTTCAAAACAAGGGCAGTAACTCAAGCTCTAAAACAAGTTGCTGGCACACGCTGGGGATTGTGGCAGACTCATGAGCACAGCAAGTGTTGGTACAGCTGAGTTCCCTTCTTCACTGAATTTTGTTCTGAAGGGCGCAATATCAGTCCAATATCAGTACCAAGTGTTTGGTTATTATCAGAACAGTTCCTTGGGATTTTAAAAAGGGTCCCTCAAGCAGTACTTGGACATATTTTGATGACTGTTTTTATAGCAGCATGTGCTATTTCTCACCCCAGAAGCCACAGGAGGCACAGCAGCACAGAGTCTTTTCTTCAGAAGAGCTGAGCTGGGTTTGTGAATTGCCCTCTGCACCTGGGCAACGGAATTGCCTTATGGAATTTTGTGTTCACATTTATTTCTTGGGCTTCCTTCAGCAGAGGAAGGTTTGCTGAGTGCCACCATTGTAGGCTCTCTGTGCAGGGAAGCCAGTGCCAGAGCTGGCTTGGGCTCAGCCTGGCAAACGTGGGCACTTCCAAATCCCTGTTGGGGGTTCCCCGAGCTCAGCTGGGCTGAGCTGGGCCCGTCCTGGGCTTTGGGACAGCCTGGCCAGGCATCCTCAGCATCTGGGACCTGCTGTGCACAAGGTCTGCTCACCCAGATGGATTTTGGGGGTGTATCTGACTAAACCTGGCATCTCACTTCTGATCACTTCGGAGCTGACCTGGCTGCACCTGGTCACGGAGAGTGAGATCAGCGTTTTGTCCTGTGTGTGAATTCCTGCTGCCTTTGGTACATGTCCGTTTGTGGCATTCCCAACATGAGTGTTTTCTTGTGTGCTGCTTTGTTTTTACTAAGCCTCTGCACAGATATCAAGGTGACCACAAGAATAGCAATTTCTACTTGCTCTGTACATAAAAAGCTCTAGTAATAGTGTTGTTCATGTTCCTGTGTTTTTCCAAGATAAAAATGGTTCATGTTTTTTTCAAACAGAACTAAAATTAACTTTATTCATGGGTGTAAATAAAACAGAATTATTATCTTCTGTTTAATTTAAAATAAACTGAGAATCTCAGTCCTTCTGGGAACTGAGCTTTACTTCATTCTGCTGGAACATGAAATGTAAGCCAAGTTCACAGTTGTAACGTTTCAAAATTTTTCACAGTGTGTTGGTTTTGCCACGTTTCTTTTGTGACTGAGGGGTCCAGTTTGCCACCAATTCATAGGAGTGGAAGTTTTTCCTTCTAAAGGCACTGCCTGGCTCTGAATAGGGAAGCCTCATCAGCACAGTGTAGGCTGATCCAAAGCGTGTTGGGGTTAGTTGTATTTTACCAGTGAAAATCACCACCTTCTTTTCCCTTTTTTCTCTCCCCCTACACAGAGTGAAGTAGCAGAGCTTCGTTTTGGCTTCTTTGTTCGGTCTGTTGTGCACATTGTTCCAGGGGTAGCACCAAATTGGAGGAGGGGGGGTGTCTTTTAAGCTTTAAGTGGGACTTAAAGTCTCTTTATGCTTGGAGCTGGCATTGTGTGTGTGGATTACATTTTAACTTTAAAGCTTACAGTTGAAACCATTGTGTGAGGCTTGTACGTGATTGCCAAATAGTTTTTGCCATCTGTTAGATCACCTCCAGCTCCTCCAGCAGCAGAGCAAACACACACACACACGCACAGAGGCTCTCAGATGCTTTCTGTTTATGTCATGTTTAAATTTTATATGTATTTCTTGCAGCTCTGCTCCAAATGAAAAGGTGTAACTCCCTCAGTATTTCCCATTTTTCTGTCCTTCACATTGCCCAGATATTTTGCTGACGTTTCAGGCCGGAGACCCCTCCAGACACAGTCAGTGAGGAGATGTTTGTGGATAATAAATTCAGTTATAGTGGTTCATGACAGGCAGTTTCTTGACATTCTGAGTCAAGGCATTTCATATTTCTGTGACAGCTGCCTTATTTTAGCTGGAATACAATGCTCCGTTGGTTAATGCTTTGTTGCAGTAATTCAGTTTTCCATCCTAAATCACTGTAGGTAATGTACATTTACATATCATGCTAATGGCTAGTTTGATAATGACTTAATTAAGCCATCAGACAACAATGAGTTCTAAATGAAGCAAATTATTGAGCCGATGCTTTCATGAGCAACTGGAGAAAAACAATATTTTAACTTTTCTGTAATGAAATATTCCTGCTATCGAGCATTGTAATTCAATTTGTGAGCCATGACCCCTGGTGCAGCGTGGTTATCACTGGGATTAATAAAGAGCCAATTTGCTGTTGCAGCTCCGTCACTTGGGGAATGACGAGGTGCACATCGTGTGGTCCGAGCACACCCGCAACTACCGCAGGGGCATCATCCCCACCGACTTCGGGGACGTCCTCATCGTCATCTACCCCATGAAGAACCACATGTTCTTCATTGAGATCATGAAGAAGCCCGAGGTACGTGCTGGGTGCCTCGCTGCCTCTGCTGGGCCGTGCCACGGAGCAGCAGTTCTGCTGCTTTCAGCAGGGCTCAGTGGTTTAGAGTTTGGGGGTTGTTTTTTCCCAAATCAGTCCGTCTGTGTCAGGGGAAGGATAAGCTGAGCAATGAGCTGACTTTAAAACTGGATTTACTCATGGTGATCAGAGTGATTGCTCATTCATTTTACAGCCATACTTAGTGCTGAGTGAAACACTCCAGAACACTCAACCCACAGAAGTTACTGGGCAAAGAACAGTATTTAAGCCATTGTGAATGTCCTGAGGCAGTGAAAGCAAACCATTCATGGTTTGAGTTCCTTGTGTGGTGTTGGGTCACTCACTGCTCTACACACGGCACCAAGCAGAACCTCACACGTCTGTGGGACTGTCATTGCCACCTGACTGGGTGGGATGATGCAGACATTGGGCATCCTGTCATCAAACAAAGTATGGGAGGTTCACAGCCAAGACATTTTTTGGAAAAAAATGCATTTTTTCGCAAAATGTCAGAGGTGTGTGTCTGTACATCTGTGCATGTGTGTGAGAAAGCCACTGCAGTAAATGCTCGTCTGGTACTTTATGGATGCAAAAATATGCATAAAATATACTTTGTGAAAGTAGTAATTGTGATAAATACCCTTTTCCTTATAGGAGGGACAGTATTTGTCCAAAGGAGTAGCCAACTGTGGTAAATGCCTCCATCATATCCCGTATTGACCAGGTGTAGATGCTGTTTTTTGAGTTGTGTGTGATGGAGTGGTTGGATACTGACAACCAGTGCTATGTCAGTAGACATTTCAAACTTGAAAATTTTCTAATAGTGATTTGTTGGGGTTTTTTTTATGCTTGGTGTTGAGCTGTGCAATTTAGTTTTTGAGCATTTTAGCTTTTAGATTTTTTTAATGTTCCATCAGGGAAATGAGAATTTAGCGTTAGGAACACGCTTGAGACTTCTCTGGAGCGATGGAGAAAAGCTGTGTCATCTTACATATTAGTCAAAACCACCCGACGGGCAGCCAGAATAAGAGCTAACTGGAAATTTAGCGTTATCCCTACATTTAAAGTACAAACCATTACAATGTAATAAAATTAATCCAGACATTTCCAGGGCAAGTGTGGCTGACCTTTTGTTCACCAGCTACTGACCCCAGGGTGAATGAACGAGCCTTGCAGAGAGAAATGTCTGTTGTTTGGCTTCAGTCCCTGGCATTTAAATTGCATTCCCTAATCGAATGAAAAGGCTGTCCTCTCTATCAGGTTACAGAATCCATGGCAACATTTGGCCTTTTATATCCATAATGTTAGCCTTTTTGTTTGCAGCCAAGTAGAGACACCTGGAGCAATGTTAACATTAACCGCTTTAGCATTAATAGCTTCATTATAGAAGAATTTCTGATCAGATAGCTGTTACTTTTGTTATATTGCTTCAGCTTGTATTGTTTTCATTTTTGATCTCCCTGCTTGGCAACCCGGCAATGATTTGCAAATTTTTTTGTCTTGATTAATTAAGCAATATAATTATCAGGAACTGTGCTGCAGTCTTTGCCCGACAAAGCTTGGGAGGGAAGACAATAGTAAGTCTGTTAGTGTGAATGCATTCCACGCGTCACAGATGCACGAGGATATTGGGAACAATGAGAGGAAAAGCTGCCTGCGAGAGGGGACAAAGCATGCCAGGCAAGCTCCGCACTGCACATACCGCCAGGGACATGCTGTGGGTTCCCTGGGACACAGATGCCTCGTTAGATTGCAGCTCGTCATCAGAGATTAATTCTCAGCCATTTGGTACAATAATTTACCCATTCCCCACTCTTTTAACTAGTGCTGCTTGCTGTAGAGGGGAAGTCTTTGTGCTTGGAAGGTTTATTTAACCTTGCCTACTTTTACTGCGGGCAGCAAAAAATAATGATTTTGCTGTTGGAAATTGGAATGAAGCAGGTGTTTGCAGTGGGCTGAATATTAATTTTTGCTTCACGGATAACTTGCAGTGACATTTGGAGTACTCGCAGAAGGGGATCTTTCCCTCTGTTTTTTTTAACTGATTCCTGTCAAAGCAGGCTGTTTGTTTGTGGTGGCCACCGAAGCCCTGTTGGCCCGGCCGGGGTGTTGGGTGCCGGACTCGGAGCGGAGCCGAGCGGGGAGCGCGCCCTGCACGTTCCGCTGGCCTCCCCCCAACCCTTGTTAGGGCAGGGCCCCCGTGCAGATGGAAGCTGAGGAGATGCAGCTCCAGTGACTTTAATGACCCTTGGCGAGGCCACTGTGTGTGCTGGGGAATGAATAATTCTGAGCCCTGTGAGCATCCGGCTCGGATCGAGGCGGGCTCCGAAGCCCTCGGCTCTGCTGCAGGTCTCCCTGGCCAGGATACATTCACCCTGTCCCTGGGTTACATCTGTAAATTCTGTGGTTCAGTGGTGAGAAAGTCTGCCCCGCTCCCCAGCTCCTGGTGAGTGTGAAACCGTGAATGCAAGTGCTGTAAGCAAAACCTACTTGTCCAAAAAGCCCAGCAGGGAATTTCCCTGCCCCGGCAGCATCTGCTGATCTGACTTTACATATCTGGTATTTGTGTGGTGGTATCACTTCAATACTAGTATGTACTTAACCTCCTTATCTGTACTTTTGCATTCTTTTCGCTTGCTGTCAATGCTTCTAGACAGAGCATGGGATAAAAATTTCACTTAAAAACATTACTGCCTAGAGAGGCAAAACTTGATGCTCCATAATGTTATCATTTTGGTGGCATTGATTTTCCTCTGTCCCCTTCCCTTCCAACTGCCTGGATAGTAATGCTAGCAGTAAATTAAAAAAAAAATTGAAAAGAAGGCAAAACCACGATGGAAACATTTTACACTTTTCTGTTTTATTGGGGAGTGGGTAATTATTTAAGTAAAGGAATGATAGAATAAATGTGTGCAGAGACAGCTGTCATTTCCAGATGTTACATTAAACCAAAATTTCTTCTGTAATTCATTGCCACTTCTAATTAGAGGAATTCCCTAGATGCAGGGGATTTATATTATTCCCTTTGTCCATTTATTGAATGACTGTCACAGTCACCCACAAGCAGTTGGAGAAGAATAATAGAGGGTATTTATTTATGTGATAAGCCTCTCTACAGATGGAAAAAATCCGTAGCTTAAATATTGATAATTGTTGCTGGCTTCTGTCTTGGGCTTTAGTTGGGGGGTTGGATTTTTCATTTTGAGTCTCTGAGAGGGAAATGAATTTGAGTACTTGCAAGTGCTGAAAGTTGTGCATTTAAACATCAAAATTTTCTGGGTTTGGCAGACTCAGGTCTGTTTTGTGTCTGCCCTTCTGGACATGGTTTATTTTTAGAAAGCATCTCTTGTAGTATGGTCTTTATCTGCAGAGCCTTAGGTCACCAAAGGATGTCACACAGGGCTTTCCTGTGGAGGTGGCCCTGAAGGAGCAGCATTTGGGCACCTTGACCCACACTCCTTATCTTGCACCAGCTCAAGGTTTTTCTTCTCTTCTATGAAGTCCATGGAAGGAGTTTATAGAGGATTATCTGAAGTAAATAAGTCTTTGCAAAGCCTCCTGCCAATGTTGGAGTCAGCCAGTGAATCAGGGTCTCCTGTTGGGATCCCAGATGGAAAACAGCTCCTAATATTCACTGCCAAAGGCATTGCAAATTCAAATTCATAGACGGCCTAGATTGCATAGATTGCAGATTCATAGATGGCCTCAGTTTCTCCGTGTACCAAGCTTGTGCTTAGCCAGCAGAACGTTCTGAGTTGTGTGTGTCTGTGTGGTGTGCTGAGGGCAGTCATGGGGGATTTAAACACTCACCAGCCTGGGAGATGAATGTCACTCTGCAAGTCTCAGTGTGGGAAACAACGCGGTCACACTGTTTTCAAGGCAAAATGCTGTACCATTCTCCTGCAGTGGTTCTGAAGCCTGCTTTTCTGTTTTGGGGCACCCAGGTGCCGTTTTTCGGTCCCCTCTTCGACGGCGCCATCGTGACGGCGAAGCTGCTGCCCAGCCTGATCTGTGCCACGTGCATCAACGCCAGCAGAGCCGTCAAGTCCCTCATCCCACTCTACCAGAGCTTGTATCCTTTCTCCAGGGGGCAAGGCTCCCCTTGGTAGGGGTCTCACTTGGAGCCTCATCCTGCAGAGAGGTAGGCTGGGATGAAAATCCTCCCTGTTTGATTCCATTGGGAAAGGTCAGAGCTTTCTTTGCGTGCAGCTGGATGTTCTCAGTGGTTCACACCCAGCTGCCATCCGGTGTTTTCCAAATTGGAATGGTAACGGCACAGGAGTCTCTCACCAGCAGCTTCCACCTCACTGCTGGTGGGTTTGGGCTTTGATCTGTGAGAAATGGTAACTCCCAGCTTGCTTTCACACTGATAGAAGTGGTGGACTGTGTGTGTCAGGCTGGTAGCCAGAGCTCAGCCATGCTCTTATCCTAGCCAGTTAACTTTACTTGGACTTATTAGAGTAATAAGGCAGATGGGATTTGTCCTCACATACAGATGTTTCAGGTCCCAAATTTCAGTTTCTTTCCAGTCATGCCTGTGTTTGGGTATTTTCAGAACCTGTTTTCCAGTGGCTGTAAGGTGGCTGGAGGATGTGATTCTCTGGGACAGGAGTTGTGGCACAGACTGTGGTTCTTGGGTACTACACAGTGTTAGCACTGGTTTGCATCCATGCTGGGATCTTCTCATAATGCCATCATAGATTTCCTAGCTTGTTTTGCTAATCACATCACTTACCTCAGGACAAACACTCACTGCACTTTGCTTTCTCTGGGGAGCATTTGATTTGAGTATTTTTCTAATCACACGACTTTGAGAAAGAGTTTGTGAAATGTTTTGACCTTTGAAAGAACATTGAGGAATTAGTTTAAGATGCACATTTTTAAAACATGGAATATCCTCTAAGTACTCGTTGGGGTTTTGTTTTAAAAACCTAAACTAAAATAAATAAATTTTATCCAGTATGCTTTGCAAAAGTCATCAGAAATTAAAAGTATCATTGCAGTTAAATAGATTTGTGTTAGTAACTAATTGTTTACTCATTTTAAGGCAAATGGTGGTGGTTGTGCAAACTGTGGCAATGCCTGACAGGTGAGTCAAGGCTCGCTGTGTTTTCCTCTTGTTTCTTGAGAGAAATCTAACAAATTCCTGAAACTGTGCTGTGCAGAATTTAGTTTAATCTGTCTGTTTCTCGGTGTTCAATACTAAAGTAACAGTGTGTTAAAACAGACATAAGTAGCAGCAGTTATAAGAATGAAGCTATCCCATCCCCTCACTCCCAGCTGGAGTCCTCCCATGTTTTGGCATTGAGCATTTTGTGAGTGAGCAGCACTCACCAGCTGGCCGTGCTCCTGCTGTCCAAGGGGGTGTCCCTGAGGGTCCCTGTGCATCCCTGGGGTGACAGAGCTGCACAGACACTGCAGCACAAGGCCCTGCTCTGCACAGGTCTGAGGCAGCATCTGTCCCCACATTCTTTTCCGCCTTTTTTTGTGTCTGCTTTTGCACCTGTGCTGTCCATAGTGAATCAACTGCCACTTGTCTGTCTGATGAATGAAAGTGGATTGAGAAACTCCTGAAGTGGCACAAAGGGGATGTGGTGGGCAGATCCCTTCAGGGCCATACTGGAGCAGGAGAGAAAGCTATCTGTAATTCATTCCCTGGATAATGCAGACTCTGAGATACACTACAGCCAGCAGCTGGAATGTGAGTTTGTAGGTGTGTAAAGGTGATGTTTGGGCCTGTCCAGTGCAGCTCCCAAAGGGTGAGTGACTCAGGTCCAGTGTTTCCTGTGCCAGCTGCTGGGAGCAGGACAGGAGGCAAGCAGACCCAGCAGTGCAAGCAGTAAATGGAAGTACCATTATCAGACTGGAGATGGAAATAACTCAAAAAATGTCAGTGAGAGGGAGAAACAGAAAGCAACGTTCCTAGCAAAGTGAGGGATGGTGTTTGGCACACACCAGTCATTAGTGTAGTTGGATGAGGGCTGCAGGCCGGAGTGAGGCAGAGCTGAGGAGGATCTGCAGCTTCTCTTTGGCACGTGGGTCATGTCAAAAGGCACCATCCCTGCTAAGGGTCAGTAGCTGAAGACGTTTGGACTCTGGTGTGGTTACAAACGGATCAAACACTTCATCCGGTGTCCATGTGGGTTCCATGGGGATGAGGTGCTGCAGTGCTGGAGCAGTGGCAGGGTGTGAAGTACCTGCAGGGACTCATCCCTGCTCTGCCCTGGTGGTGCTGGGAAGCCGGGGCAGCATCTTGCCAGCAGTGACAGCTGAAGTCACTTGTTGGAAAGTCTGTAAACTCCGGCTACAGCTGCACTTGTCAGGGGCTGTAAGGGAAGTGTAATCAGCCACAGAGATTAATTTGCATCTCAATTAGGAAAGAGTCAGGAGGAAGCTGTAGGGTCTGTTGCTGGAAGGTTGTGGAAGAAATCTCATCAGGCACAAAAGGCTCCCGACTTGGTGCTCCATCGAGCGGAGGACAATATCTGAGTCTGGTTTCCATGGGGACCGGGACCGCAGAGCCGCGGGAGCATCTCACTGCCCGCAGCCGCTTGGTCATGATGACACAAATTCCACTGCCGTGCCCAAATACAGATTTCTGTTGGAAATCTCTGTGAAAATTAGGAAGGTAACTACAGCAGATCACATCAGATTTTTTAAAATTTTTTTTACATTTATGTAACGCTTTTGGTTTTAAGGAATTCATTAGGGCAAGAGATTCGTTTAAAAGCAATTAACTGTATTTAAACTTCAGTTTAGAGCCGTTCTGGCTACAGGTTCTTTGTGTCCATTGAAGGGCACGTGATGGCACTCCCAGGGTGCTGCATGCACAGCTCAGTTATCTTTGGAGCAGTGCTCTCTGCCACTGCCGCAGTGCTTCCATGGGCGGCGATGATTGTGCATCAGTTTATGTTCCAAATTCCCATTTTATTCCTCCTTGGTGCCATGGAGCAGAGAGGCTGAGTGGCTGCAGCCCCTGCTAATTGGGACTCTTGCCATCCTTGAGTAACTGCTGAGCATGAGGCAGTGAGCCTCCAGCAGCCTCTCCAGGCAGCTTTTTCAGGCAGTGTCTGACTTCTAATGTGACTGGGACTTACAGAAATCATAAGTAATAAGATGACTTAAATTTTACAATAACAGAAAATAATATTTAATCTTACTACAATTGTTATATTGAAAGGAATATATTTATGCAGGTTTTTGAGTGCATCTGAGCCTCTTTTTATGTGCTGGGGAAAGGAAAGAACAACCTCTCTCCCAAACAATTAATTACATATCATAACTAAGCAAGGGTCTGTTCTGTTTCTAGCAATGCTGACTTTTTCAAAAACTGGTGGGAGTGGGGCTGTAAAAGTGCATCTCTGAATGCTCTTCCAGCTTGTGTGAAACAAGCTGTGTGCTGGGAAGGATTTCTAAACACTTGTGTGATCTGGAGTGCCATGGCACTAAGCTGCAGCAGAGCTCCTCTCTGGGAGCTGCTCTTGTCTGAGGATAAATACTGGGGGAAAACAGGGTTTGGATTGAAGTATTACAGGTCTGATTGGCAACTGCTGTCTAAGCTGACAGTTCCTAAGCTCAGGTGCTAGTCAACCTTTAGACATGAAAATGTAGCTAGTTTGGCAGGTATCAGGGCTTTTGGTTGACCCATAATTCAGTCCTGCACTCCAGAAAGACACTGGGATTTGGAGATATTGATGTCTGAGCAAAAAGCTTCTCTTAGAATGCCCAGGGAAATGCAATTCTCACTGCCCAGGTTATCTTTCCAAATGGAGCCATTTCTTTTCTCCTTGGATTTAATTGGTTTAATTTAAAAATTGTTTCAGTGTTATTTTGAGTATCTTACCACTTTGGGTTTTTTATTTCCTCCACCATTTCAAAAAACTCCTGTACTTTGTCCTTCCTGACTGGGACGCTAAGTGAATTTAGAGAAAAGTAGGAAATACCCCAGCATGTCTGAAACATTACCTCAGCTTTGAGGAGCTCTTTTAAATCTGTCTTGGGGAGGGTGGAATGTGTCCTGTGTGCCAGCACCAGCTTCCCTGTGTTTTTCAGTGACTTCTGGTAGTCTCCAAGTTACGTTCTTAGCAATTCAAGCTACTGCATGTACTTCCTGTGAATGGGTAAAAAGGGAGCTAGCTCTTGTTGGGTCTTATTAAGGCACTGATTATGAAATTATCTCTGTGCACAATCTCGCTTTTGGGATGAGTTGTTTGTTCTTATGGGCAGTAGAGGGGTTTGATCTGCTGCCTGTTGATTCCTGCACTCTGCTTTGCTGTGACATGGGGCTCTGGAGGTGCCTGTGCATCGGGACAAGCACAAACGAGCACGGTGGGGATGAGAGCTCCTTGCGTGATGTCTGAGCACTGGATGTCACCGTTTCCCAGCTCACAGTTTGCACTCTTTTTTGTGGACCTGAGGAAAACACAGCCCTTACCCTGGAGAAGTAATTTGATACATGAGTAACTCTCTCACAGTTTTCTCCACTGTAATGGCAGTGTTGTGCCTGCTGACCTGTGCCAGCCAGCAACTCACTGGGGTAAAGCCAAAACTCCATTTAAACACATAACAAAAAAGACATCCATAACTTTAATTCATTACAACTCATCCAGATATTGACATACTAATATACCCTAGATGTGTTAATATCTGGAACCAAGAAGATTAAGCCAAGAACATCAGCTTCAAATTCTGAATTAAATCCCTTTCTTGGCTTAAGCCAATTTCTGATTAACCTAATAGAGAGTGCCCAATCTGCTTACCTGCTTTATCTGTGAAAGAAAGGTATTTGCTATGATGGACCTAATTGTGTGAATGGCTGTCAGATGTTCTGGAGGCTCGTGTGGTGTCAGACACGTTTTGTGTCCCTCTCAGTGTGTGTTTTGTGGCACTGGCATTTGGAGCTCTGCTGTGGGTACAAGGAAGTGTTTGATCCTGCTGGGGAAATGAGATGGAAAGCCTGTTATTCCTTTCAGAGAGGGTTCACAGTTTGTCCCCTTTATTTCATCCCAAGAAGTGGTGCCCTCCAGCTATATCGATGCTGATAGAAATGGCTATGAAATTCTAAAGCATGTGTCACAGGAGCTGTGACAATTTATGTGACATGGCACCTGACGGTTTGCTGCCGAGCGGCCAGCCCTGGCTGGCACGAGTGCCTGTCAGTGGCCAGTGTCTGTGGGGAGCAGCAGGTCCCTCTCACTGCCCTTGGCCAGGGGTGCCCAGGCCCGAGGGGGGCTGAGGCACTGGCAGCTCTGCCCTTCATCCTGCGTGGCCCCTGCTGCCGCCGATCAATGGCAGGGCTGGCTGTCTCCTCTGCCTTCCCTCCTCACAGCCAGAACCTTCTCCAGGCAGCGATCGATGCCTCTAATCTGCTCCAGCCTGTAATAAGTCATGCGAGGCAAAGCTTTTAGGTGGCATTACATGGGATTGTGGAGGCGGCTCCTCAGCTCTCATTCATAGAGCTCTTCATGGACTCGCAGAGAATCCACTGCGTCCCCTCGGTGCATATCTAAAGAGTATGAAATGCTTCTGCAGGTCTAAACTCCACATGCTGCTGCACTGTGCAGACACAATGGGATCACATTTCTCTATTTTCTGTTTCGTGTCCCTTCCTGAACCTGCTGGCGGGCCCTTGTTAGACACACAGCTTGTACCCGCACTGCTGGGGTGGCAGGGAGCAGCCGGGGGGCTGCACAGCAACCATGCCGTTTATTTGTCACTATAACGTGAGGCACCACTGTCCTCCCCCACGGCTGGGAGCTGCCAGGTTTGCTGAGGGGTGTTAAGAAAGTCCCAGGCTGATTCTGACTCGGAGTTTCTGTGCTCTTCAGTAGCACTAAATAAACCCCAGCAGTAGTAGAGGCTCTTCTTTGCTGGCTGATATAATGGAGAGTTCCAAAAACAAACCTGGAGTTAAGTGACATTGAGAATATAACGTGTTTTTAAATGAAAAGTGAGTTCACTGTAGGATGTGTCAAGGGAAAAAAACCCAGCAAAACAAACTCAACATTGGATTTCTAAATGACATGTGTACTAGTATGTGTGTGCTGGTTGCAAACAAGGCTCCTAAACCACACAGCCATGCCTCTTTAAGCCCTGCCAGAGACTGGGAAGTTCTGACCTTGCTGCAAATGGTGTGGTTTGGGTGGTGTAATTGTGCTCTGCCAAGGCCCTTCCCAGGAGCCCGGGATGGGGATGCCTTGCAGGCAAGCAACTTGCAGCATTACAGGGCTTTGTGTATGAGCAGTATAAACATCCCTTTCACGAGAAGGTGCGGAGTACACAGAGGTGCAAACACCTGTCCCACAGTGCTTCATGTTTTCTCCTGGGTTACACAAAGAGCCTCCAATTTGTGTTTCATGAGAGGCACTTGCTTGTTCTTTGGTTCTTTGATAGAAGCAAAATAGGTATATTCAGGTTACTAACAAATACTCCATCCCATCTTGTGGTGGTTCTCGCCGGTTTGCGAGGGGTTCACACTCTTGTGTCTTTTCAAAGCAATTTTTGCTGTTTCCCACCCATTAACTTTGAGGGGATGTGCGTAGCTAAAGCTCCATTGTGTCTTTCAGAAACTTTACTGTGAATTCCCGCTAGGGTTTTGTCGCAGACAGGTCGGTGAAAAGCAGAGCGCGTTGTGTTTCTGTGGCTGTGCCGAGTGAGGGGCGCTGGCAGGAGCGGGACCGGCGGTGCCACCGGCGGTGCCACTGGCGGAGCGGGCGGCGGGGGCGCGGGCCGAGCCCTCGCAGGGCTCCCGCGGGCCCCGGGGTCGCTCCCCCGGGCGCGGGGCTTTGTGCGGCCGGGCCGGCTCATTAGCATGCGGGCCGGGCGAGCGGGGCTCTGCTGGCTTACCAGCTGTTCCTGCTGCTCCCGACAATGTCCGGCGGGCCGGGCTGGCCGCGCTGCGCGGCCGCCGCTGCGCTCCAACAGCCTTTCCGCTGGGGATGCCCACGTGGCACCGCAGCGCCGGCCGGCCTCGCATGGCATATGGTGTCTGGATTCATACAAGATGCAAAACTATTCTGCCGCTAATGCACAATGACTCATAGCATTGCTAATTTTTCCAACAAAAGCCCACTTCCACACCCACACTTTTAACCCCTCAGGCTAAAAAGCCTCTTCTTTAGTTTCAAAGCCATGGAAATGTAAGGAGGTGGCTTCTGGATCAATATCTGAAACCCTATATTTATTTAAAGCATATGCACGCTCTAACGCGTATTTTAAATTTCAGTGAAAGCCGGTTTGCAAATTGCCACTATAACGTGCGGCAGGTTTTTTTGTTAGAAAGTGGATTCGTTGTCAAATGCTGGGGTTTTTAAATTTTTTGGTAGTTAACGTATTAAAAAATTAATCTGAAGTCACCACCACAGATAATAAAAGGTTATTTTCATTTAAGAGGAGGGAATCCAAGCACTGTAGCCAGTGGATCTACAAGGATTACATATTCCAGCACAAGTTGCCAAGCCGCTTGGTGTAAGCAGTTTGTAGTATTTGGGGATCTTTGCTATTTACTGGCTCTTCAGGGACAATAATAATGCACTTTCCAACTAGAGGGAGCTGCTGGTATCCCTGATGCTGATTCTTAACCTTCCAGTCTTATTCCTTTGTGCGGAACGTATGGCGATCGTTCCGATGTTTTAATAAAATCAAGTTAAATTACCCCGAGTCATTTAGATTAAAAGGCTGCATCTCAGCTCTTGCAGTGTAATCATCAAATTAAACTGCGAAAATCAGGGAAAACTGAAGCAGATCCTCGTTGCTTTTTGTGGAATTATGTAGGTCGTGAAAAGGCTGGCGCAGAGTGCTCCGAGACAAAAAGCGTGCGGGAGGCAGGAGTGCGGGGCAGCGGCTGCGGCGCTGCGGGAAGCGCTCCCTCCGGCGGAACAAAGGAACAAAGGGACCTGTGGCCAGGCTCCGAGGGGGCCAGGATGCTGCTCAGGCTCCCCAGGAGCCACTTGTTACAGGGTCCCCTGTGGGCAGCGCTGCAGCAGGTGAAGGCTCCTGCCGGCAGGGATTTAGGAAGGGTCTTTCATAGGGAATGGTTTGAGGGCTGCTGGGGCGCTCCACGGTGGCCTGCGGTGGTTCTGGTGGGATGCACTGTGTCCTTGCCAGGGCCAAAGCCCAGGTGCTGGCCTTGGAAAGGCAATTTCCATCCAGCAGGGCTGTTCCCTTGTCCCAGAAACAGCGGTGGGAAGGCTCAAAGGCTGCAGGAGAGCAGATCCACATGTGGGCATTTCCATGGGTACTTCCCAACACTCCAGGGACTGGTGGTAACACAAACATGCGATCGCCAGTACAGGTTTTATGTTATTTTTCAAACTTCTCTTCTTCTCTTTTGAAGAGACTCTGACTTCAGTCCATGGTTCTCATCAGCCATGCATGCTGATATTGCTTAGTAAAAAGTTATTCCTTAACTTTCTAAATAGGAAAAACATTTTTAAGCTTAGATTTGTATTTTCATTATGACTTTGTTTCGCTGTTATTCAAAATGAGTGGCTGAGTTGAGTGCTGGCCATGCTTTGAGGAGATGAGACAGATCTGAGTCCCCTCCAGCCTGACTGGCACTGTGCAGCTGATACCAAAGGAGGCAGGCACCGAATTTTTTGTGCCTGCTGTATAAAAGATAGTTTGATGGGCAGCACCATAATCCTACATTGCCCTTTAGAGAGGGGAGGCTTCCCCTCCACCTGCATTTGAAAAGCTTTGAAAGTATCCTGTCACTGGGGACATGATCATGGTGATATCAAGTGAGAGAAATAGGAGAAAGCTACTTTTTGTGGCAGGTTTTCTGGCTGGCATAGTCAATTTATGGGTTTTTCTCCTCAGCATCATAATTCTGGGTATATTTCCCAGTGCTTTTAACTGTCATGTTCTACTGTATAAATAGGAGCAGATGGCTTTTGATGATTTCTTAAACCTAGTGTTTAGTAACAATCCGGTGCATGAACAGTACTTCCTGTTAAACCAAGTCTCAGGTAATTTCTGGGTTTTAGTACTTCTCTGAATTGGCCTGGGCCAGTTTTTTGGAGAACTATATCTGTAACTTGTGCTGAGCAGATGGATTTGTGGCACCTCTTTAGGGTCACCCACCTGGCTGATTTTCACCCCTGAGACAGTGTGGATTATCTGACACCTTGCTAGCCTATGGTTTGTGGCTTCCTGAAGTGAAACAGGCCTTCCCCTGCACACCTTCCAGCTGGGAGCCCTGAAGGGTTGTTTGGGGAGCAGTTATTTCTCTGAAATCTTAGTGTCACCTGTGTAACAAACTTGGGGTTAGCTCAGTCCTGTCTCAGTCCTGCAAAGCCTCAACACCAAAAATGTGCCATGATAGTGAATCCATTGCAGCTTAGGGAGAGAGCTCAAGCTCTGAGGCCCTTTGCTTTTTTGTGTTTCTGAAAGCTCTTTCCTGAACTTGTGCCATCCCTATGACCCTGACTGGCTTCTTGGTGTTGAAAAGCGGGCTTGTGAGGACTGTGCTTGCCAGACTGGCACCCTTCAGGCAGTGTGGCAGTGCAGGCAGGATCACAGAGACCCAGAGCACTTTGGAGAACGAGCCCTGAGGCTGATGCTCTGACAGTCCCCGGATCATAAGTGAACAGGGCTTTGCACTTTGAGTTTCTGTGTCCAGCCCACCACCTTCCTCTTCTTACTGCCAGCCTCAAAGCTGGGAAATGTGAGGCTCTGAAAACACCTTTTCTCACAGGCAGCCCCAGTGGTAAGAAATAGAAGATTTTTCTGCCTTAAACTATTAAACACAAGTCTATATTATCTGAAGGTTTCAAGTTGTAGGAACAGCAGTTACACCCACATTTGCCAGGCTGAGTAATCGAGGGAGGGCACAACCCTCATCATTAACTCCCCGAGACTGGCAGGAGAGAGGGATTGTTCCAGTCCAGGAGAAGTGTTTGAATTCAGAAACCTTTCCTTTCTAGGCCTTTGCAGAACCTGTTGGGTTTTGTGCTCCCATGTTTTATGACTTGTTGCCATGATAATTCAGCTCATCTTACAGGTTTCTCTAATTGTGATTGATGTGTAATCATTCATTTTATTGAACCTCATTAAGGTCTGTGAACCTCTGTCCCAACTTGCAGTAATTAGAGCCCAGATAGCCATTCCATCTGTTCCCAAGCACTGGTTAATTAATGAACTTTTAACGTGTTCTTTGCCTTGTAAAAGCCCTCAGTATTCTCAAGTTGCTGAATAGGATTTGCATGCCAGCATTTCCGTTTGTTTCAAATGCCACAGCAACGTGCAGTTTGGAATCCCAAAAGTCAACACACAAAGTCCCGGGATCTCGGAAAGCAAAGTGGAGAGATTTTACTTTCTGTTCCCACTTTGTGCATCAATTACAGTATCTGTGAAACTGGAGTTTGCAAACAAATGCCTCACAGGGTCTCCAGTGTTCTTTACTGCCCAAACCAACGGGTTTGAATCTTCTGTTGTATTGCTGAAGAAAATACACAGACATCAGTAAACCAAATGTTTCATTTTTCATGGTAGTACTTACTGGAAGAGCATTAGAAACATGATACCTACAGACACACATTTGCCTGCCCTCATATTTCATCCTTTTGTTACATTTTGAGCATCATGCCCGAGACAGCTTTGCTAGTTTTATGTAGCATTCCCTAGAAGGAGATTTTTAGGATGGAGCAGAATCCATCCCTGCTGCTGGAATTGTCAGAGGGACTGCTGTGGGCCAGGACTGGGAGAAATCAGCAGGACCCAAGCTTCTGGGAGTTTCTCTGCTTCACCTCTGTGCAACCATCTGCACACAGATCACTGACTGTGCAGTAAATGCTGAGTCAGTGATCTGTGTGCAGAGAATAAACCATTGCATTTTTAAAAATTCATTCAGTTTCTGTTCGCTGAGCAGACAGGAGAGGCAGCATTTCCAGTGGCAGGAGTTTAAAGAAAATGTTGGTGTTTTTGTGCATTGCTGCATTTGTGATCTGCTGCTGGTTTTTGCACACAGGACTGTGGTGTAGGGCTGTAGCTGTGCTCTGCCTCATTTGGATTGATCTGTGTTTACCTTCAATATTCAGGACAAGAATTAAGTCATACTGCTCAACTCCCTCAAAATCCCTTTCAGCATCCAAAGGCCAACCATCTGTCCGGTCCAGCCATTCTTTCCTCCCCCAGTATGTGCTTTAGCCAGTGCTTTGAGCAAGGCTGTATCCTGAAGAAGCAAAATATGAAGGGAAATAAAGGTCTTGGGCCTGGGGCCATGTTTAGCAATGCAAACCCTGTAAATTGCAGATAATTTTTGTGAAACAAGTGCACAGAGCCTGTGGTTCTGTGGTATTTCAGTGTGCTGGTCTGTGGCACGGTGGGTGTCTAAGGCACAGGCAGGCTTCTCTGTGGAGAGATTTCCAGAACAGCTACTTTTAATTACTTTTCCAATATTTCTGTGTGCCAGCTCGTTGTCTCACCACTGATCCCACATTTCAAACAGTCCGCTTGGCAAATCCACGTGTGCTCCCCTGCTCCTTTTTAGGACTGAAGTGTTTTAAGTTACTGGCAGATCTGCAAGAAAAATGGCTTTCTTTCTCAAGTGTTTTGGGAAGTGCAGGTGTTTTATCTGGGAATGTGCTGGCTTGTGTGCAGTATCAGGTGTGAGGGGCTCAGTCATGATGCTGCCTCTGCTCCATTGCTGATGTTCTGCAAGTCCAAGGCTGGGGTCTTGTTGAAGTTATTCCAACATGTTGTTCCTCTGGCTGAGAATTAGTCAGAAACAAATCTATTCAGCATGTGCATTTACTAAGGTGTGTTTGTAAATCATACCACTCCATTACAGCTAAAATTTAAGGGGTGCACTTGTGTTTACATGAAAAAAACTGGGATGTTCTTCCTGGGCAGTCCCTCTCCTGCTCTCCACAAGCCTTTGGACTCTGTTTAACACACCAAGACAATCTTGGTGAGGTTTGAGCAGCAAACAGGGCATTCAGGTGAAGGAATGAGAGCAGGGACCTCTTGCCCCTCCCTGGTGGGATCGTGCTGTTGCCTGTGCTCTGGTTTTCTGGATGTGCAGAGATGTCCCCAGTGTTTACTTCTCGGGGCTGATGGATGTGAGTCCTACTCCAAGGACACCTACAGGCACAAATCTCTACTTTAATGCAACAGAATGAGTTTAGATGCTGCATATGTATTTTAGCAATATTTTCTTTTAAATCTTGTAAGCGGGGTTGCATTCCACCTTTAGTTAGCTAAATGGAAGTGCTAATTAAGGGAATTACACTTAAGGCTGTTCTCTGTCAGGTAACTGATTTGATACAATAGCCATTTACATTAAGATTTTAATATTACCTGTATTTTGTTTAATAATAACTTATTTTTATTTTTAGATTAAAATATTTTAGCAGCCTTTCTGTAGGTTGCCTGTAAAATGTTTGATGTTATTTGGGTTTATTAAGAGAGATAAGAGGGATGTTGTTCTATCAGCTGTTAAATATTATTGCATGTTAATCCATATTTTAAAAGTTCAAAGTCTGTGGTAGCTCATGTTTCTCTGTTCTTGTTGCTGTTAGTACAGAAGTGCTCGTATGGAGCATTCCCATTTGTGTGAAAAATAGAATTCAGCTCAGGCTATGCATAGATTGTCAGAAAGATTAAAGTGTGCATAGTGCAATTTTTCCTCTTTCAGAAAGGGGCCTTTGATGTGCTAATGTTCACTTTCTCTCTTTTCATGGCGAAGTGCTGGGCATTGTTTCGGGCTGCAGAGCAGTGTCTGCCTCAGAGAGGCAGATTCTAACGCCCCAGAGCCCAACCTCCGCAAGGTAGCAGCATCTGCAGTGAGACTGCTGGCATTGTCCAGGGGATCAGATAGCAGTGTGCCTGCACAGATAAACACCAGGGCAGGCACTGAGGAGAGGTGTTGCCAAAAAAGCCAAATATTTAATATCCAATATCCCACTTCTGTGTGCCAATGTTCCTGCTGTTACACCAAGTCACACGCCGCAAGTCCAAACTGGAAAGCTTGGCAGTGCAAGAGGCGCTCACTGTAGGCTCTGAAATCACACCCAAAGACAAGGCTGTCATGTATTTCCAAGTTATTTGGCAAGTGAAATTATTTGGATGGCCTCATCTTGGGTTGCAGTGGGCATTTTCCAGCTAATGGATGAAATTCTGCAGGCTGCTCACAGGCCCAGCTTGAGCTGATGTAGCAGGGGCCTGACGTGGGTGAGGACAGTCATAGTGACAAAGGTGTGTGGAGAATGAGCAGCCTTTCTAATGCCAAAAGACACCAATTCTCCTTTTGTAATTGACTGGGAAGAAATGATTCCCTGAGTTCCTCAGAATGTAAGTATGGGAAGAGACAGTGTGGGCTGTGGGCAGGAGCGAGTGGAGCGCTGGTTGTGTCCTGCAGAAGACGGATTAGTTAGTATTTGAATGATAAAAGCCTTTCTTTTCAAACTGGATGAAATTTGAGACAGTAAGTTAAACAAAACCTGGAATAAAACTTGAATACAGGAAAACCTGACAGCAGCATACAGTGTTCCTGCTGTGTAGCTTCTTCCCTGGGTCGCTGTCGCTGCATATCCCCCCTTCTCCTCCTTCCACCAACTTTGATGCTTCATTAAAAATTCATCCTGTGCTCCGTGCCTTCTCTCTGAGATCCTCACAATCTCCTTTTATACCCGACATGACTCAGCAGTTAAGGATGTCAAAGAACTTCAGAAGTTTAGCTTAAAGGGCACTGGCTGGAAGCAGCAGCGAGAGCACTGAGGAAGCGATGAGCTGCAGCGGAAGCTCCCCAGGTTTGTGCTCGGGCTGGGTCTGTGGGGAGGCTGTGCCACCTGGGCAGCGGGACGGAGCTGCTGGGCACACACGCTGCCTCAGGCTCCTTTCTGTGCTGTGTGGAGCTGCAGACGGTGCTTGGAGGCACGTGCCGGGGAAGGGTCGGCCTGTGCAGTGATTTGTGGTGCCCTCACAAAGGAGCGTCTCTGTGCTGGCTGCAGAATGAGACGTGTCACAAGGGCCTGGCAGGAAGCAGATGGAAGGGGCTGTGCGGAGCAGAGTGGCTGTCGCCGGGGGCTCCGGGGCAGGTTTTTGGTAGCCTTGGAAAAAATGACTGGAGCAGCTCACATGTCACCAGTTGCCATCCACCTCTCCTGCCTGCGCTGGCTTGCAGGGACCGGTGACTTTCCTGCAGGATTCCCCCCCTCCCATCACAGCTGTCTGTGCGGCAGCACTGGCTCGCTCATTTGCCATCTTAAATCAGATTAATTGTCCATTTTAACAAAGTGCTGCCGCTCTGCGAGTCGGCCGTAATCTCATTGGGGTGGAAGTGGGTGCTCCATAACCCAGACACCTCGGAGATGCAGGAGTGCATAGCCCCAGTGCTTGCACAGCACAGTTGCTCACCGATGCTCTTCCTGGTCTGTGTGATCCCCAACCTTGTGAGCACCTGGGGGTCTCACATGGGCACAGGTCATTGCACCTCCCACTTGCTGATGTGCAGCTTCCTGGGCCCAGCTCCAGCCTGCTCTGCACCTGCACTGCTCTTCAGTGGCTTTTTACCTGAATACAGAATGCCTTCAGCTGAAGGGCTCCAGCAGCACCTCAGCTTTTCTGTGAGACTACCTCGTGTTTTGTCGCTTCTTGTTTCTGCCATATTTATTCCAATAGTCAGGAGTTTTTCTTTTGCACTGTTCTGGGGTTCAGCACTTCTATTCCCCTTCCCCTGTGTGTTAATACCTGTATATAATATGTTCCTGTATACCATAGTCTGGTTTCTGATCTCATTCTCACTCCTTTTCAGAGCTTGTTTGAACCCAGCCAGTCCTGGGTGCTAAAGCAGGCTGTCAGCTGAGATGTGCAGCCAGCCAAGCAGCCCTCCTCACTGCCCTCTCTCCACTTCCACCATCATTTCTCTTGTGCTTGGATTTAGAACTTGGTTGTTTAATAGTGTATTGCACCACTCACTCAGGAACTTATCCTGTAATTAATTGTAATGATAAGACTTCATGGCCACCCTGAGTTACTTGAAACTTACAGGGAAATTTTTTCAGAACCAGTAGAACATTTAGAGGAAGTTAACAGCAGTGAAATCATTGCATTGACTTGCCTTTTTGTGAAGGAATCACTTTTATTTTCAGTTTTGCTCCCACTCCAATCACACATCCTACCTCATAAGTTTAAAAAAAGCAGATTTTATAAATATGCACCAGAATTTTAATTTACTCCTCTGGGAAAATGGGGAGCCATCACACCATACACACTGGCTGAGCTGTGCTGTGGAAGTGGAATCCAGTTTCCCTTCTGGGAGGTTACTTTCAGGGGAAAAATTGTTATTTTAAATGCTGACCTAATCATCTGCTTTCGGGGATGCCGTTTGGCCGAGGCAGCCGGCAGCGAGTGCGTGCTGCTCTACCTGTTGTGGGCTGTCTGTTGGAAGGGCATGTTCATTTAATGGATTTTAAGCAACATTATTCAAAGATCAACAGAAGGCATTCTGTGTTATATGAATAAAAGATTTCCCCGTGCTCCTTGTTAACCCTACAATGACAGTCAGTGTCATTGAAGTGCAGCCACCTGGCAGGGTGCTCTGGCCTCAGCTGCTGCAGGGCCCGGCTGGAGGCAGCGCCAGGTGTTGCTGTGCCATGCCAGCCACTGGCCAGCGTGGCCAGAGGAACCTGCTGGGGGGCACAGGTACAGCATGGAAAGGGACACTAAAAATGGAGCCCTTGCTGAGCCCTTGGTCAGCCTTGGGAGGTGTTTGTCTATGCCACCCACAGCCCCCTGCCTGCCCATGCTCAGTCCCTACTTTGGAATATCCACAAATGTGTCAGGTGACAATTTTAAACCTCCATCCTCCTTATACTGGTTTTAATTTGAAGCTGGGAAATCCCTGCTGGTTTCTTGCTTGGCTTTCTCTGATTTGTTCCTTCCTACCCTCTAATATCGAGCAATTTCCCAGCTTGTCTCATCACAGCAACAAGTCTGTTTCACGTTAAGTATCTTGCAAATGGTGTCACTCATAATGGATGTGATAATAAGCCCCAGTTACTTGTCCCTGATTGTAATAAATGTAATATATAGACCCATAATAGACCTGAAACTGAGCCATTTAGTGTTAGACCTAGAAATAATGAAAAGATCTGTAATAAACTAGAAGGGGCAAAATTACTTTGTGTAATTGTATTTTGTTCTGCTTGTAGCTGCCAGATCATCAGACTCTTATCAAACTGACAGGGTTTGGTAACATTTAGTAGGTGATAAAATATATTTATAAATTGAAAAGACTTGTTCCTTAATGAGTGAGTTTGACAGTCCATCAGTTAGATCCAAGGCACAGAAGTGCCCCTTTCTGAGATGTCTTTCCACTGCCTGTGATTCAGTTAAAACTAAATAAATTGAGCTTCTTTTAGCAACAAATTCATTTGGCATGTGCCTTTATATTCTATATAATTCCAGGAATCCCTGTATCTGTGTGCTGCTCAGCAGCAGCTCAGTGAGCCTGGTCTCCTGAGCACACAAAGCCGCCTTAGTGTCACTGCAGTTGTTCCACGGGGTGGGAATCACACCCCATGAATGGCAGTGCAAACAATTTGGTTTTAGACTGTATGTAAACAATTCTGTGGCATATTCTCATGTAGAAAGAATCTGGCATTATCTCTCCTTCCCCTGTCTCTCACACTTTAGGTTCAAAGCTGGCAATTGCAGAGGCTGGCACCTTCAGGTTCTGAATGGTTTGGAGTATGGCATTATCCCAGGAGATTCCCAACTGTACCTTCACCTGGGTACTGCTGTGATAGAGCTTGACCTGTTCCTTGTCTCCAGGTACACTGTAGAACAGATCTTGTGAGGCATGTGAACTCTTTTGGTGACATTTCTGGCTTTGGAATATCCTTGTGTTTGGGGAGAGGAGTGGCAACAAGTGTAGGAATGTTAAGTATACATGGCTGTGAAACTGGAGACACTGCAAGTCTGTGTGTTTGTGTATGTGCAATGACCAAAGCATAACAGCACCAGTTCAAAAACCTTTATAACCCTCTATCTTTCGCTTTTCTGGGCTTTTTTTTTAAATTATAAAATTTAAAGGTATAAGTGAATACCAACAGCATTTTTTCATCAACAGATATAATTAATAAAATAAACTCACAAACCTTGTGGGCAAGTCCTTGCCTTTCCTGCATGTGTGGGTTCAGGATAGGAAGGTGCAGCTGGCCCAGCATCCCCCTGCCAGCGGCTCCTCTTCATTTATGGTGGGAGAATCTCATTGCCCAGCTGTCCTGGCTGCACCACCTTGGGATCTGGAGTTTGGCTGGATCCCTGTGAGCTCCACTGGGAATTTCACAGTGCGGATCCCCGCCAAGTTGCTTGCTGTGGTCCCAGCATGGGTTCTTGCTGTCCCTGAGGCCCTCAGGGGAGAGGAGCTCAGCATCACTGCTCTGGGGCACTGGGAAGGTGGCTTTCAATTGGGCAACTCCTGTCCCTTTGTCTCTCAGGACTGAGTAGGGAACTGTATGGCTACTTCCAGAGAAAGTATATTTGGGGGGAATCATGCCCCACTAATTTGCTGGTGAAAACCTTGTGCCCTGGTGTCACAAAACAGAACTCTTTCATAAGCAGCCTCTTGGCGGTTAGATCTCAGTGTGCCCTGCGGAATGAGTTACCAGTCAGGGCTCCTGCGGCTCTGAACTGGTAACAGGCCATTATGTCAAACATTTTCATCCAAGCCATGTTACTACAGTGGTAAGCATGGAATGCAGTGGCCAGCTGAACCTTGGATGGGCAGAGGGCTGGTTGCACCATGCAGAGTGCCATGTTTTAGGCACAACTGTGTGTGGTTCATCACCTCTGTAGCACATGAGGAACATGCTTAATGGGAACAAACTAAATAAAGGGAATGAGGCACAGACCCAGCTCTTTTTTCAACAGAGCAGGTACAAGCACAGCTAGCTGGGAGAGAGCATTGCAGGGACTCTGGTAGAATTACAACGCTTTTGGTAGATATGAGCTCTGGTGCTGTCACAGTACAGAGTGGTGTGGGAACAGGGGGTGACCTGGTGTCCCTTTGCTCCTGCTGCAGAGCTGTGGGTCTGTAATGGTACGTGTGTCTGCTCCCGAGGGCTTCCCGCCTGCAGGAGTGCTTGGAAATTAAGATGAAAGCTTCTTTTCTGCCTTATTCATAATAAATGCAAGATCCTCCCCTGAAGCACTTGGCATGACTAATGTGCCACATATTCTTGCTATCCCAGAGCGGTAGGAAAGTCCTTTGCCAGACAGGTGCTCACAGCACACCTTGGGCCCCGCGCTGCCCAGCAGCATCAGGAGCCAGGCGCTGGCATGGAGCTCCCCACAGACAAGAGTGAGCTGGAGCTTTTAGCCTCAGGGCACCTTCAGTATGGCTTTGCTGCTACACTGCTTGATTTCCACAGAGATGCTTTGAAACCATGTGAAACGTGTTCCTATTGTTGTTTTGCTGCACTTTCCCCTTTAAAGCAATTACTGGCGACCGTCTGCGTGGGAGCTGCCGTTTCACGCCGTGCGCGCTGAGAAATGCTGTGGCAGCGTGCCCTGTGACTTGGAGCACTCGCAGGTTCCCTGGGACCTGAGGCCCACCTCCATCAGTCAGCACCAAGGTTCTTTGGTGATTTTGGTGAGGGACCCAGGTCCTGTGTTGGGAGGGAGGTGGCAGAGCTACAGGCACCGTGCCGAGGCGCTGGGAAAACAAACACTCCACCAACGAAGAATCCATTTGCAGACTTCTGTGTACCTGTCGGTCTCGGGGAGAGTCATGTCTCTTCCACACTGGGGTGTTCTGGGCTCCAGCCATTCCCCCCAGCACAGAGGGCTGCCTGTCAGTGTGATTGGTTGCACAGCAGCAGAAAATTATGCTGCAGAGAGGATGAGCTCTTGGTTTTGGCAGCAGAGAATCATCTGCCCGTTTTGGATAAGGAGGAGGAACAGCAGCCCTGGCACAGGCCGGCCCTGCTCCGCCAAGGGAGCCCTGGCTCCCCCGGCTGCAGTGTGGACAGATGGCCGTGATGGGGGCTGGCCTTGGGGAGAGGGGGCCCACAGACCCCCTTGGTCGCACAGCCTCTGCTCCCGCATGTCTTGTGTGTTACACGGACCGATTTAAGGCAGGCGTCATTGGAAAGTTTCCATCTCAGATGCTTTGGTTTATAAAAAGCACGTAAGTCTGCGGTGGCTGACAGGTACAGTTTAACTGCACCTGTTTAGTGAAGGATATATGTTACTAAAATTCCCCCAAAAGTTCTCGGTGAAATTCGTGCGGTGGTGGTGGTCACTAGACCGTAAATGATGGTGAGCCCAATCAAGCAGATTGAGTTTCACACCAAGACTGCCTAATACCACATTTTAAAAGCACAGTAACTCCATCCTCTTCAGAGCTGGGGAGGACAATTAGATGCAGAAAGGTCATCAGCCAACACATCTCTGCTAACCTCAGTTTTATGGTCCTGACTTTAGTCTGCTTTGGTAAGTCCCAAACATTTATGTTCTTGTTTGTTTCCAAACCGCTGCCGTAGTATCAGGAGCAAACCCTTTTTGTGAACCATCTTTGGGCCCTATGATACAATCAGGAGGAAACTGAAATAGATGTTTCTTGCAGTGAACAGTAAATTCAAAGATTTTCTGCAGGTTTCTCTAATTGGATAAAGAAAGAATTGGCATTGTGGACGTATAGCTAGCCTTGATGTCCAATGGGCTGGAAAGAGCTGTCTCCCTCTGTACTTTGAGCTTCTCCACTGGCTTGATGCCCCAAAAGCCCTTCTCTGGGTGGGCTGCACATTGCAGATGGGAGTTGCAGCAGGTCCATGCCAGCAGGCCGCATTAGGGTCCCTCTGGAGCCACAGGAACAGGCATTGCAGCAAGCGCTCCCTTAGACCCTGGCGGTGTCCTGGGTGCCAGTCATGGCACTGGTGCCCTGTGGTGTTGGCACGACCTGTGGGCCATGGAGAGCAGCCAGGCATTTCTCCCCAGCCTGGCCTCAAACCCACAAACACTCCTGTCTTTTATTTGCCCGCTGTGTCAGCAGAGTGCACTGTTCTTTCCACCTATTGGTGATAGTAAATAAATGTTGCCAAAATGTTTTTATTTTCAAACAGTAGCGTGGGGCAGGATGGGCTGGCCATTGCCGTCAGCAGGAGTGGGGCCCTGAGAGCTTTGCTCGAGGTCAGCATGCAGTTAAGGTTAATAAGCAAAAGTTCTGTATTTTCAGGATCTGCTTGAGTAACATCTTTATATTTCCTTGTTTTTCAACATGGCAGTTTGATATGGTTTAGTGTTGTGTTTATGTGCAGGAAGGGAAACAGTGGGAAGATCCTGGCCCTGGGATGGCTCAGGCCACCTGCAGAACCCAGATTATGAGGACTTTGAAGGGTTTTCAAGGTCATTATGTTTTAAACTGCGTGTCTGAAACTGGCTTTGTGTTGTAGAGGTTAAACGTGGAAGTGATGCTGGTGGGTAAGAGCCGAGTGCTGGCTGGTATCTGCCTCTCCAGTGAATTTTCAAAAGCTTCTGCCTTTTGTCTTCTTTTGCATCCTCCATCTGGAAGGATGTCCTGTGTGTTTCACTTTGCAGGTCATCCTGCTGCTACAGTAAGATGGGTTTTTTTGCAAATAGCTGATTTTAATATGTTGGGTTTTTTTTTCATACAGCCTTCAGTGTGTTGTTGAAATGTTAAAATTGGTATGCTGATAAAATACTACTAAAAGCTCATAATATTCAAATAATGAGATTTGATTGCTGTATTCAAATAGGACCTAAATTCCTGCTCTCCCACAGTTTTGTATGTCAATATATATCAATAATTCACACCTTGTCATTATTTCATATGAAATGAAAAAAGCCAACCCTGTTTGTGTCTGTCTAAAACATTTTGCTCTGGAGTTTTGCCTTGGCAGAAGCAAAATGTAAAATAATGAAGCCGTGGAGGGGTGGGTCAAATTGCCGTACATATTAAAAGAGGAGCTTTTGATCAGCTTCTTTGAGGGTCTGGTATAACTCCATTTATCTGCAGATCTCAGGGGACGCCCCAAGCCCCCAGATAATGGGGGACTTAGTTAATCAGGGCAGCCAGCTGTCCAGCTTTCCACCAGGGTAGGGTTCAAGCTCACAGCCCCATCCTCTGCATCCAGGCCTGCTGCAGCAGTGGATTTGTGTGTTCCCTGCAGCACTCCAGCCCTGAGGCTGCTCTAGGAAAGCCAGCCAGGCACTTGGGGCTCCCTCCCAGCTCTGCTCAGAGCTGAGGGGTTGCTGATCCATGGTTGCATTTTAAAACCAGTAGTTTGTGTGGCACGTGATCTAAATTCTGCTTGGTGTTGGGGGCACCTTGGTGACAGAGTTTGCAGTAGAGCTGTGACACAAAGGTCAGGTTAAAGAGGTTCAGAGTGAGATTCTAATGTTTGTAACTCAGTGATATTTTGTGGTTGGCTCTTAGGCTGAAGGCACAGCACGTTTCCGTGGGGCAACCCTGACAGAAGTATTGCTCCAGAGATTTTTGGGATAGTCATTCCTACAGGGCAATAAATAGGAAACCTTGTGATGCTTTTTTTACAGGATGGAGGTATTTTTCAGAGGGTTTTTTTACAGCTTGTTCATGATGCCTCCACATTCAAATTCCTAAACTTCAGTAAAATTTCAGCTGACTCTTTCTTTTTTTAATGAATCCCAACTGTTCTCCCAAATGTGTATACTGAGACAGAGATAGCAGGGAGTTTAATTTCACTTTGCTGCCGTCACTTAACTCCCTTTTGATTAAGCCGTGAGTACAAACAAGCACGGGCATCCCGCTCGCTGCCCGTATGGCAGGAGCTGCTGTGCTCCCGCTGCTCCAGGGAGCCCAGGAGGGCACGGGAACTGCCAAGCCAAGGTGGCTGGTGGGTGAAGCTGGGATGTGCAGGAGAGGCCTCGCTGCACTGGGGGTGTGTGCACCCACTGCTTCTGGCTTTTTAGCCTGCAGGAGAGGTGCTGAGCTGGGGTCTTCCTTGCGTGCCTCCAAAGCGCTGGTGGATCTGCAGGGCTCTCCCCATCTTGGAGTGTTCTTCCTCAGCTGTCTCTCCCGTAGCTGCTCAGCTGTTTGTCCCGGCGGTTTTTCCCAGTCTTTTGTGTGGTGAGCAACATCCTCCAGCTCATCAATAGGATTTTACCAGGCGCAGAGCAAACCTGGGCAGTGTTGCCGTGCAGCATTTATCTGAAGCAGGCAGCCCGGCTGCCGTGTGAGATGCGCCGAGCCGTTCGGGACCCAGCGGGACATTATCAGGCAGAGCCTTTTCCCGTCCCCCCCAGCCTGGCTGGAAGCAGCCCCGGCTGGGGCCGAGCGATGAATCGAGCGCTGCCGGCCGGCCCGCAGGCTCAGGTGGTCGCTAGCCCCCGGTGTCGCTGAGCCCTTTCAGCAATTTGTCACGGCCGGGTCCGCTCCCGTTGCGGCAGCACGTGCCAGCTCCATGTCACAGAGGCTGCTGCCAGACGGGCGCGCAGCCCCCGCCACCCCCGGCCGGCGCTCGCCCGCCCGGCAGCGCGCTCCGCACGGCCCTGGCAACAGCCCAGCGCCGAGGAATCAGCATCTCCATAATGAGGAGTGAATGGCATCCATCAGTCCCTTTAGAATTGGGCCCAGGCGTGTGCCTCCTCTCCGAGGAAGTTTGGCAGCCTATTCATTAACAAGAGTCATCAGGAGTTCAGCCCATAAAGGGGAGGCAGCCCCGCACGCTGCGGGCTGGCGCTGTCAGGAATGCGTTCTCCCCGGCTTCGGGCAAGGCAGGAAAACTGAGCAAATAACGCTGTCAGCAGGTGCAAACGCTGAAATGCTGGCTATTGATTTTCTTTCTTTAGGCTTCCACGGGAAGTTTATAAGAAGATTTATCACATATCAATCGTCCTCTGCGAGCGTTAAATGCAAAATTCTTCCTTTCTTTCTCTTCCCTTTGTTGCCACCACGCCTGCAGGAACTCTCGGTGCTATGAGAAAGTGCTTTGCTTATTCCCTTCGAGGTCGACACTAGACCACTGTCTCCTGGCTTTAAGCACTGCTTTTCTCTGATTTTTTTTTTTAGTAGTGTTTCAGAGTGGTTTTGTTAATGTACTGCAAGTCACAAATGGCACTTCAATATTAATTAGTAATGCTTTTCAATTCTAAATACCCTCACCTGCATTCTGTTGTCACTGGTGTTATTCTCCTGCTCCTAATTTCTAAATTCAGCTTGGCCTTTGCTCCCACCGAACAGCCTTGCAGAGCTCGAGTGCATTTCCCCATAACAGAAACACAATGAGGCTCTGAAAACTTTTGTTTTCACTGAGGAAACGGAGAATGAGATGTCATCCTGGCTCCTGCGAGCCCTAATTCATAAAGTCATACATGAGGCTCTCCAGCCCATTGTAGGTTTGTCCCAGGCGTTATCCTGTTATTGGAAGTGTATGATTCACCTTCTGAGCAGACAGAAGCTGCACACAAAAGGGGAAGATTTGCTTTCTCCGCTGTGAAAGGCTGCAGCAAGCAGGGGTCCTATTAAGACAGCTGGAAAGTTGCTTCAGCTTGTTACGCTTGTAAGTTTTATTGGTGACTGGTTTTTGATTACACATTTGAATGCTGTGTGTTCCAGGTTGCCGAGTTTTAATTAAAAGGCAATAGTCTCGATGTTAGCTCGCTTTGTTGTCAGCATTATTCAGGCCATAATGCATGCAAGTTGTGGGCTGGGTTTGTCCACTGTGCATCATTTATTTGGGATACATAAGATTGCACCTTCTAGCACCTGCCCTAAATACAACCGTCATGCTTTTGGAATTGGTTTATTGTGCTTAATTTCTTCTAAGAAGTCTGGTGATCAAATGAATGTGAGGGGAGGGGGGTGTATTCCTCTGTCCTGTAGCTTTTTTTCTCCAATCTAGTTACTTTCCTGGTCATTGGAAGAGGAATATTGAGTGCCCGGAGCTTCCCATAGTGCCACAGCCTGTCTGTGATGGTGGGTTTTGATCTGGGGTTTTGCTCCTGTACTCAGCAGCTCCCAGCTTCTGAGTCAGGAAGCTCAAGAGGTGATATCCTGAATTTCCAGCCCTGAATGTATCCCCTCCTTGTTGCTCCCATTCAGAAGCGTTGGGCAGTTCTGGTCCAGTTCCCTGCCCATTCCAGCCGGGTCAGTGTGGATGTGGGGTTGGGGGCTGGTGCTTGGGGATGCCGTGGGACAGCCCTGAGTTCTGCACACACCTTTCCTTAACGGGGCATCACAGCTACGAGGAGAGAGCTCTGTACCTCGAAGCCATCATCCAGAACCATAAGGAAGTGATGACGTTTGAGGATTTCGCCGCTCAGGTCTTCTCTCCCTCTCCCAGCTACTCCCTCGGTGGAACTGGTGAGTTCTGTACATTATTCTTCTCTGTAGCCCCAAAGAAGCACTTGAGCAGCAGATGTACACCTGTTTTTTGTAGATAAATGCTTGCAAATTTAAAGACGACTATTCTTCCTCTGAATCAACTAATGAATATCAAAAGGAATGATGACATTCATTTTAATTTGTTTTGCATCAGAGCTATTCACACTGCTCCTTTCTTCAGCTATCCTGTTAACCTCCAACTCCAGCAAGGTTAATGAACTTTCTCGCAGTGATGGGCTCGGGCTCATTCAGAACTCCGGGTTCTTGCTGAGCTGGGAATATGTTGTTCAAAAGTGAGGCCTGAATCGGGGCTCACTTATCAGAAATAAGTTCCTTGCAGGGGAAGCTGCTGTTAATGCTAAATGGGGATTATGCTGCTGAGCTACCAGGGTCAGGGATTAATGCACAAGAAACGCAGGACCAGGGTGCTGTTAGGGAATCGCAGCGGTGTGCAGGATGCAAGCGCGTCCCTTCAATGCAGGCAAGTGCGCTGCAGGCTGCCCTGCAGCACCTGGCCTGGAGCCTCTGCAGGGTTTGTGATGGGGCTGTGGGTGTGTGTGGGGAGTTTGTGGTGTCTGTGTGTGTGTGTGTGCACGCACATCAGTGCTCATCAGTCATCTGCCTGCTGAGAGGTGACAGCATTGTGCCGAACTCCGGGAATTTACTCCTCATGTGCCTTGTGGGGAGGGTTAGGTTGGTGTGCAGTCACAGTTGCTGTCCGGCTGGTTTGATTAAGTTTAAGTGAACCTCTCCTGAAAGGGAGCTTTGGCTCTGAAATGTACATTTCTATTGCCTTCAAAATGTGTTTGTTTCCAGCATCCAGAAAGTATCTGGTCACTGTGTGCTGGACTCTTACAAAGATTCCTTAATCTGTCGTTGACACTCTTAGGGTGACTCTGGCACTTTCTCATCATTCCCTGCTTCTCTTTTGGATTGCTGAATAGATTATTTCCAACCTGTATAAACGTTGCAGGACATCTGCTCTATTTCTCTTTAGCCTGACTTGTTAGCAGATATCTTCCATCTAAACTGAAACACTGAAGGAAGAAATTAAATTTGCTCACATAAATCACTTAGGAATAAAACCAGCCGTGCAGCATTGTCTGGCGTTGCTGGCTCCAATCCTGGCGTGCTTGGAGCTTTGTGAGGAGATAAGAGGCTGTGCTGGCCGGGCAGTGGTGGCCAGGAGCAGCAGGCAGAAGGCTTTGGAGATAAGCGCTGGCAGGAGGGGGGAGGAAGCCAGGGCCATTTACATAATCGCACCTCTTCGTCCTGGAGAGGCGTCAGGGAACATGGGATGGATCTATTGATCTCTGCTGAACTGGAATACTAAACAACGCTAGGAAAGCTTATAACTTAAAGCTTTGATTAATGTTTCCTACATTAAAAAGTAGAACAGCTGTGCATTAAATTCTTTTATACACTCTGCCAAAAGTCTGAGACAAAAAAATCGCCCATTTCAATAGGAGCGCGGCTCGTGCCCAGGGCTGGTTGTTAGCACTTGAATCATTTATCTGTCGACGTATCAGCAAATAGAAATGTAGATAAAGTGATCTGGTTTTGTTCTGTGCATAGTTGTGTTTCATTTTCATGTTGTTCTTAGCACATGGTGCTGTGTCACATGTGGTTTGACAGGGCAGACCCCTCCCCAGCCCCACTTTCTGAGGGATAAGCTGTGTATGCCAAGCACAGTTAAACTGTTTCCCAGTAGCCAAGGATTTCAGAACACTGTTAAATAGGAGTACCCAGGTATGATTTCATTATTTTAATTGCTTTTAAGTGCAAAGCCTTCCCCAGTCAGGTCCCAATTTAAAGACTTCTGAACCTCAGAATTAATTTCCTGCTCATGAACTGGAGACCGGCCATGACTTCTGGTGTCAGAATCTCCGCTTCAGAGAGTCTCCTCACATTACCTGCTGATTCTCCTGCATATTTAGTCAGTGATGAGCAGGAGCAGTGTCAGCTGTGGCCATGGGGATGTGTTTTCCATCAGATGCCCCTCAGCAGTCAGCAGGGAGGCTGGATGCAGCCCTGGCAGCAGCTCTGCTGTTCCCCAGCCAGGCCTGCTCCGGGCACAGATCCACCTGTCCTGCACCTGCAGAAATCACCTGTCTGCCCCTTTGGAATACAGGGGCATTTCTCTATTCTGAAACAGAAAAAAAGGAGTCAGGGAGCAGTTAATACAAATAAGCACTTTTCCCTGAAGGAATGGTTAGGCACTGACAGGCTGCCTAGGGAGGCACTGGGTTCCCCATATCTGGAAGTGTTCAGGAGGTGTCAGGACATGATATTGGGGTGATGATGGTGGTGCTTGATTGGCCACTGGACTTGTTGATCTCTTCCAGCTTTGATGATTCTGTGGGATGCATGGTGGCAGTACAAGCCAGCTGGTACTGCTGACTCTGCTGAGCATAAACTGTTCAGGTAAATTAAAGATTAATTCTCATCTGACCTGATTCTTATAATGCCCCTCAGGTGTGATGCTGTCAGTGCTGCAAATGTGTGTGTGCAGCAGACAGGGAGTAAATTGCCGCTTATCACAGTGCAGTGTTCTCAGGAGTTACCACAGCATAGGGAGAAATCAAACACAGCTCTCAGTGACATACTGGGGTATTGCTGACTATGAGATAATTCTTGGAACTGGATGATTTTGTGTTTTCTGATGCTGCCCCTGGGGATGCATCCCCAGACTCACATGGGATGTGGTTTTCCTGCCCTGGCTGAGTCTCCTTGTCACCAGTCTTGCAGGTGTTGCATTTTCTGCAGGAAGATTGTCCAGTGATGTCCTTTGCTGTTTAAACTCCCTGTATGGATTATAGATAGCCCTGATACCTTCAGTGTTGAAAGTGCAGCCTCATTGGCAGAATGGCCATCTCCAAACTCATGCAGGGGATGTGCAGATTAGGAACAAAAGCTGGGAATACAGCCCTTTGTTGTTAAACTGGTGCATTACATGCTGTATTTTAATTAGGCAGGGTTTGAGAGGCAGCCCAGGAAATCCTCCATAATCCAACACTATTGAATTATTCTCATTCTTTCCCTCTGTAGATTTCTCTCCTTTTAGTGGAATGGTTTTAAGCTGCTGTTCTTGCTATCTCAGCCAAAACCAGAAATAGTTATTCAACAAAATACTTGTGTGTTCTTTAAAAAAAATGGGTGAAGCCGAAGTGGGCAGAACAGCACCCTGACTTCATCTGCCTCTGTGGCTCCTTGGGGCTTTGGTCTGTTTTAGTGTAAGATCAGCAGCCAGAAGCACGGTGTTAACCTTTAGAAGTGAAAGGAGCTGCTGGATATTCCAGGACAACTCTGCAGTCATAGTTTTCCCACCACAAGGATCCTGTCCAAGGGGCTTGTGCTGGCCAGGGCAGGTTCCTGTATTCCAGGGAACCCCCTAGTGGAGCGCTGCCGGCGCCTCAGGGGTTAATGGGAACGGGCACACTTGACTGCTGAGAGGACTGATCTAATCACTGCCATATCCAAGTGCATCTGTTCACCATGAGGTCATTCTTGTGCATGCTAATGACTTGGAAAAATAAAGCACAATGCTCAGCGTTATCAGGGAGGATATAGTGTAAATCTTGGCTTTTTTAGTTGCTAATGGGTAGTGTGGAATGGGCAGAGAAAGCATCTTGGATTCTCCAGCTTAATGTTTTTAAAGAATCCTTTTCAGTAGATCATCAGAAGAACTGTGCTGGAAAACTTGGACATGTGGTATCTGTTGATAAATGGATTCTTAAATGAATATTATGGCATTGCCCAAGCGCAACACTTGAGTTGAGGAACTATTGAGGTTTTCAGCATTCCCTGGTTTTAAAGCCCTGGGAGCTGTGCCTGCTGATTTACATAAAACCGAGATTTTGCAGCCTTTTTGTTGCAAAGGTGACACATGCTTTTCTTTTGTCTCTGGACTTTTGCATGCGTAAAGTTCTTGTAGAAAATATTTGAATGTACAGCAAACAAGATCTGGTATATTTTAAATCACTTTTTGTTCAATGCTGAGCTTTTTATCTTTCCCACTTTAAAGCAAAAGGATTATTTGAATTGGACATGCAGATTTAAAATATTTTTGACAGAAACAAAACCAAACCAAGAGTAATTCCTGTTTTAAACAGGACTGATGCTTTTTATAACAGTAATTGAGCTAAGGATTAATTTTGCTTTAGTTTGGTTTTTCTGGGATTTTTTTACTACTTTGGGGTTTTTGTCATTTTGTCTTTTTCCTTGAAGCTCTGTAGGGTGTTTTGTCAGATCTGTGTCCATGTTCTGTGTGTGTGTGTGTGTGTGTGTGTGTGTGTGTGTGTGTGTGTGTGTGTGTGTATGTAGTATTTTTGCCTATTTTCCTGGGAATATTAAAAACATACACATCTGAAACTGAGTAGCTGTGCCACGGTATCGGAGCACATGCAGTGTGCCAGGGGTTGAGTTTAATCTGTCAGTGTTGCCTGAAACAGAGGTATTTGTTTCTAATATATGAGATTTAGGAAATTCCTGACTGTCCTGGTTAGAGGCAGAACAGGGAATTGCTGCTAGCATGGAGCATGTGTGAGGGCTGCTGGGCGTGGTGCTCAGCAGGTGAGGTGGGACACTGTGCAGTCACTGGTACTGCCATGGTGGTGCAGGTTGTCCAGGCAGTGAACAAAGAGGAAAAGCTGAAGGAAGTGGAGCAGAGGAGCCAGGACAGTTACCACAGGAGGCAGGACTTATAGGCTTTCTCTTCTTCCTCCTTTCCTGTGAGGACTATTCAGGATGAAGCAAGGGAACCTGTCTTCCCCATCTATTTAATCCAGGTAGTTCCTCATCCTCAGCAGACTGGAGCCTGCCATAGCTGGGCTGCCCTTGGGAAGTTCCTGCAGTGCACCAGAAGATGTGGGAGCTGCTCCTTGCCTATGTGCTCTTGCTTATCAGTGTTCGCCCATAATTTTGCTGCCTGTTTGGCAGGGCTGCTGCCTTATTGTCCCCATGAGGGTCAGGAATGGTCTGGCATTAAGCAGGGCATGGTCAGAGGTACCACAAAGTGTTGGGGCAGGAGCTCTGTCCCCCTCCAGTTCCTGTGGCCAAGCAGGCTCATTGATGCAGTGTATGCCCAGGAGCCCAGATCCCTGCAGAGCCCTAAGGAAGTGGCTGCCTGCCCAGTGTGCTGGGGCTGTCCCTTGTGCCACCACTGAGGGTGGACAGTCCAAACTTGTCCCCCGAGGCTGGGCAGGTGCTGGGACTGCTTCCCTCTCAAGCCTGATGTTCCCCTCGGGATCTCCAGCGGGGGGCAGGGGGTGTGAGAGCCACATCAGTGTTCTCAGCCTGGCCCCCTGCCTTTTCATGTAATTAATTGGCTCAGAGGGTGCTCCCCCAGCTACGCTCTCCAGGAGAGGAGGTGGTGAGGGAGGGTTTATCCTAGCAATCAGTGCTGGGATGGGCAAAAATATGAGCTTGATGGGCCGTCTCTTCTGCCGGGTGACAGCTCCAGCTGCTCGAGCTGTCAGCTCGCAGAAGGCTCCAGGCAATGCGGCCCCTTCCCGTTTTCCCTCTGCACTAAGGCAGAGACCTGCAGCAGAGGCAGAGCAGAACCAGGGCAGAGCTGTCCTGCAGCCTCATGCTGAGGGCTTGGGCTGCCCTACCTGTGACACCCACAGAACCCCCAGCACTTGGTGGGGTCCCCCTGCCTGAGGCTGAGCCTTGCAAAACTAATCAGCAGCTGCTCCAACTTGAGAGTAATTAAACTTCAATGTGTACATTTCAGGCTTATTTCCAAGTCATTCAAACCATGGAGGCCCACAGTGGTGCCAGGCTCTCCCACCTGAGCTGGGAGCTGTGGATGCTGTTTTAAGGTCCGTTCTGCCCCAGTTATTAACCTGTAGTGTCAGATTCTCTTTACTGTGTCACTTATAGCTTTCCAGGGCACTGGAGGAAGTGTGTGGCTTTGATTAACCCAGCTTCAGTTATCCATGGGTTATCTTATGCAGGCTCAGGATGCTGCTTACAGTGTACTTGGGGCCTGTCTTTGGGAGTTGGAAGCAGGAACACTGTGCAGATTTATGACAATGATTCTCTCTGGAATTTTATTACCTTTGCATTTACTAGGAAGAAAAACAAAGATTTCCACAGACCTGTCTGGCTGAAAGGTTAATAGGGGATTGGAACAGTTCACAGCACATGTGAAAACTTCATGGTTCTTCTTAAGTACCAGTCTTCAGCATCCTTACAGGTCATGGTCATACCCACCCTTGCTTTCAGTGGTGTTCAGCTGCTTCATAAGCAGTGGCTAAAATGCCATTCTTAGAGCACATGCTCTGGGGAAGGAACCAGGTTTATTCTTTGGACTGGATTTAAGATGCAATACACCTGCTCTCTCTGCCTTCCTGCAATGTAACTTTGCATTTAAAGTGCTATCATCTATATCTTAATTCAGTTTTTAATCCCTCCTGCAAGAAATGTGTTTTAAAGGCTTAATGCTCTCTAAGCAGCCTCACCTGTGAGAGGCCCTCCACTGTGTGTGAGTGTGAGTGTGTGTGTGTGTGTGTGTGTGTGTGTGTGTGTGTGTGTGTGTATCTTGTCTGAGTGCAGGTGTGTGACTGCTCATGGACAGGTTTTATGCATTCAAAGACTTCCTCTTCTGGCACCAGGATCACTATGCTGCTCACTTCCTGGAGTTTTAACCTGGCTGTAGTGTCACAGACATCTAGGTCTCCATGAAGCCTCAAATTTTAGCCGGTTTCAAATGGTGTGACCAGCAACAGTGCTGGACGTGGAGCTGAGGCATGAAGCAGCTGCACACCACCATCCCACAGCAGCAGGTTTGACAGAAGATGAAGCACAATGATAATTCCTTCCAATTTTTGCCAACATTCCCTCCATTGGTTGTTTCAGTCCTCAGATCCCAGGAGAGAGTGCATGGGGTGTGTGTTTCTGCAGGTCCCTGAGGGGAGTTCCTTTTCCTTTTCCCACCTTTAGCAGGGTGTGCTGTGTCAGGCTGATGCAAGCGCAGCAGTCACAGAGTGCTGGTCCTGCACTGACATGGTCCTGTTCCCCCCCTTTGGTCCTGCACTGACATGGTCCTGTTCCCCCCTTTGGTTCTTCACTGACATGGTTTTGTTCTCTCCCTTTAGATTAGAGTGTTAATGCTCTCGGTACAGTAATGGCCACAGGTAAGAGCAATGCTTCCTGCATGCCCCTCTGCTGCTGTTCATCAGTAACAGCTCTCCTTCCCCTCCTCCTCCCTTGCTGCCTCTGCTCTGTGTTCAGCTTTTACCTCCTGTGCTCCCTGCTCAGCTCACACCTCCTCTGCTGTGCCTCCCATGCTCTGTGTTCACCTTGTATCTCCCATACTCCGCGTGCAGTTCTGCCTCCTCTGCTTGGCGCGCGCCTCCTGCGCTCCGCACGTGGTTCTGCCTCTAGGGTGCAGTTCTGCCTCCTACAAACAACACAATAATGCCTCGTGTACATTAATGCCCACAATATGTGTACAGTAATGGCCCCAATAATGTCTCCCATGATCTGTGAACAGTAACACTCTGTATGTGCCAGGTAATGCCTCCCGTGATCCACACGCGGTAATACGTCCTGCGATACGTGCCTGGTAATTATTTTTTACTTCTAAGCTGCTTCAGCTTTGTCCATTTGGAGAAAACTATTATTTTCACCATCTGCCATTCTGCCTCACTGCAGGAATGTCAAGCACAACACCTCCCTCGAAGCCCTTCCCTCCCCCACGCTTTTCTCCCCAGCCAATAGCACCACAGGTTTTGTTTTAATCCAAAGTTGACAGCTCTCCATTTTTCACAGAAAATGCCTTTACAGGCTAAGTCACACTTTCCACCTTTTTAAAATGTGCTATTTCCCCTCAGTCACTTTTCTCAAAGAACCAATCTGGTAAGTAAGGGCTGTCTTTGAGATGCAAACGCAGGGCTGCAGGCAGGCTGAGGGGGCTCACACTTCGGGCTGTGCTGCTGCTGTTCCACTCCTGCTTTCAGTCACTCAAACACCCAGAGCTGCTCAAGCAGAAGCACAGGTTACACCTCACCTTGGAAGTGCAGCCCAGAGCCAGGGTGAGTCTTTGTCCTCAGACAGCAGCTGAGGGCTCATCCTGCTGCCACATTGACATATGGCCATGTCCCCACCTGTCCTGCAAGGACAGTGCCCTGCTCACCTGTACCCGAGGGCCAGCTCACCCAAGGCCCTGGCTGTGCTTTGGGGCATTTTGTGCACGTTTGAGATTTACCTGGGCTAGGAAGGTGAAGGGAGGATTGTCTGGCCAGGCACAGCTGAGAATGGAGTCAGTTGTTGCACTGGAAGTAGGTCTATGCCTCAAATCACAACCATGCCTCAGGGAGGTTCATTGGGGGTGCCAATGGTGCCAGCCTTCAGAGAGGTTCAGAACATTCCTGTGCTCCCCCTGCCTTGTTCCAAGGCTGTTCCTCCCTCCTACCTATAATAAAAAACTTGTATTTACACTTTGGGAGAGAATTGCAACATGGTTTTAAAAATACTGTTTCCTTAGGGAGCTGATGAAACAGTGTTCCCCCTGGGAAATGCCTGGGGACAGGTCAAGCCCTCAGGAGCAGGGCAGGGCATGTCCCTCACAGAAGCTGTGCCTGGTTTTGGTCATTAGTGTCTGGTTTAATGACCATGTGCTCACCTGTTCCCCCTCAGCCAGCCTGGGCAGGCCTGGCCTCCAGGGAATAACCAACAGGTGACTCCACTCAACAACAAAGCATAACCCCCCCCCCCATATCCACAGCCCCCCAGGACTCTTTCCCAGTGGTGACCATAAGCACCAGTAACAAGGGTACCTGTTATGTAATGGAAGAAATTGTGATTCTTTCGAATTTTTCCAGAGGTTAAGGCACCTTCCAGGGAGAATTCTGTGCCAGTTCTCTGTAACAGGCCAAATACACAAGAACAAATTAACAACACACTGCAAAAAACAGTTTCATATCACCCACACAGAAGTATTTTATGTTGGAGCTTCAAGTGGGCAGGATAGGAGCTTCCCACCTCCCTCCCATGGGGCTGTTGGGGCCCTGAGAGCCACTGGGGGCTGCAGGGGCTGTGCAGACCAAAAGGGGGTGATGCTGGGGGCCTCAGTGCTCACCTGGATACTGACAGCCTCTCAGGACCTCATTGCTCCTCACTTCTGGGAGCTGACAAAGAGAAATCCCTGCTTTCTCTGGGAAGTGCAGTCTGGCAATTCTTCAGCTGCCTACAGCAAATTCCTCCTCTGGAGGTCAAGTTCACCTGAGTGATCTCAGGAGAGGCTGGGAAGAGGCCAGGGGAGGGGCTGAGATGTGCCACACGGTTTTTCTAAGGACACAGCTGTTTTTCCTGACCTGGGTTTTCTCCTTGCCTGCTCTGTTTTCCAGGCTGCCTCACCACAAGTGCAAGCGCTGACCTCGCTGACATCGAGCTGGTGGAGCCACCCTCGCCCTTGCTGCCACGTGCCTCCAGGAGCAGGGTCTCGGGGAAGCTCTGCTGCTCTGCCAGCATCCTCAGCAAAGTGTCCATCTGAGGTGTCCACCAAGGCCCTGGACAACAAAGCTATGGCTGGGGCAGCCCACGGCACCTAAGCACAGATCAGAATGGGCAGTCTGGGTGAATACGTCTTGAAGGGGCTGGGTGAGGGGTTTGATCTGTGAAATGGCCCTTCCCCAATCTGGTCAGACATGGCTGGGGATTGGATGCCACCTGTGTCACCATCACCACTACACTGGCACCAGGTGAGCAAGGGCCCCAAGCCCCTGGGTGCAGGTGCTGCAGCCAGAGGTGAACCAGCACTGAAACTAGTTATTTAATGTACCCTTAGAGCATTGCTTTAGTCATTCCAGGCAGCACTTACCTGTGCATTAGGGACTCTCTTCTAAAGAGAGGTTTTCCTGTGACTGGCCAGGTAGCAAATGTTCCCTGCTGGAGCACAGGTGGATGAGGGAGGAGCTCTCCAGTCGGTGCTGTCCCACTGCAGGAGTGCCGTGGCCTTTCTCTGGTGTGTGCAATGGCTGTGCACTGGAACTGCTCCCTAGAGAAACAAAAATAAGCAAATCCCTTTTAGAAGAACAAAAGCCACACTCCTGCCATGACCCCTTCCCAGCACAGTGTGAAGAAGTGGGTAACCTCCTCACCTTGTCCCAGCAGGTTGTGACCTGTCTCTAGCCAGAGTACAACACAGCTGAAGGCTTCTGAGGACTTAGGGTGTCCTCCTGGCACCTGCTGTAGTGAGCAGAGCTCGTGTTGGCCATAGCTGATCTGTTTTGGTTTACCACGTGTCGTAGTTTGATGGGGTGAAAATTTTTATAGTTAAGTCCCAGGTATTTTAAAGCAACAGAAATCTGAGATGCAGCAGCCACAGAGCCCTGTCCTGCTGCTGCTTGGTTGCTCCTGGGCACACACATGCACACCTCCCAACAGAATGGGAGTTGCTTTAAGGAAAGGGATTGCATTTTTTGGGAAATGTGCCGTTAGGCCCCCATCTGTTTTTGCACTTACACTTGGTGTTACAGCCATCTGTCTGTCTGACCGACTGAGTGCCAGCACCTGGCCAGAGGCCACCCTGTGCCTGTGGGGCACGTTCCAGCCATGGCCAGTGATGCCTGTGAGCTCTGTGCCCAAGGGGCAGCAGCTCAGCCTCGGTGCCCCACAGGAACTCACCTGGTGCAGCTGCAGGAAGGAGCCTCTGTCACTGAGGGCTTGGACAACTGATTTGATTTTCTGCCTCACCCCACAGTTGGGTTTTGCTTTCTGTTGATTTTCTGTCAGTGAAGGAACCTAGAAAATAAAACATGTATTTTAATTTATTTTACATTCAAGGCCGGACAGGCAAGACTGTCTGGCACTTAGGTATCCAATAGCTGGTCTGAAACAATTTCAAAGGCATCCTTCTGAATAAGGAGCCCTTTCTCCTTAGAGCAATATATACCTCTAATTCAGGGAAGAATTAAGACATCAATGAAAATCATGTTTTTCTGATGTCAAAAAAACTATTAATTTGTATAAACTCCACTGTGGTTTTGCACCCTGAACTGGATGACAAAGCCACTCTGTTACCCCTCACAAGATGAATAAATCTTTGCTCACAATAAAATTTCTCCCCAGAGCAATAAAAGGCAGTACCTGTGTGGTGTCTGTGGCGACAGGTGGGAGGTGCTGGGGCTGGAACCCCGACGACACTGGTGGTGCTGCTTGGCCTGGCTGCTGTGAGTGCCATGGGTGTGCAGGGCTGGCTCACAGGGACAGGGACAGTCCCTGCTGGATGTGGATTCTGTCCCTCTCTGCAGGAACAGCTGCCAGGTGTGGAGCAGGCAGTGGCATTCCCAGACCGGAGTGCTCTTGAGGAGTTTTCATCACACTGTCACTGACACAGGGGTACCCATGCTCATGCCATGAAGACCTCACATGGCAGCAGTGCCCTTTGCCACCTTACAGGGTGGCACCTCCTGCCAGCCTAGCCCTGCCTGCGGTGCCAAGCAGAGAGACAGACTTTTGGGGCCCCCAGAAGCCACTGTCTATAACCTGCTTACCTGCAATGTCTCACAACCCAACCACCCACATTAAAATCAAGAAGTTTTTAGTGGTAATTTTGTACTCTACAGCGACATTCCTTAAGCAGGGGGCTTGTGCAGGGGGCTGCACTCAGCCAAAATGATGTCTGAAAAGACAAAGGAAAGTTCCCTTCCTTGGCTGAAGAGCCACAGCGAAGTCCTCTCCTAAATTGCTTTCAGGTGCTCTAACCAGAAACGGAGAGTGAATCCAGCTAGCTCCAGATCAAGCTCCCTTTGCAGAAGTAACTGCACACACACTAACGAGCTGTTGGGAACTCAGTTCCACCCACCTTTCCTAAGAAGGATCCCCGCCCCAGGCCCAGGACCACCACCCTCGAGGGAGTGGAGAGCAGGCTGGGGCTGGCTGCTCTGTGCACTCAGGGGCTGTGCTGGCAACACTCTGAGCCAGCCATGCCCCTCACCAGGGCTGGCACCCTGGCAGCAGTCAGGCCAGGGCAGGCTCTGGCCAGAGGGCATGCCCAGCCTGGCACTGGCACCCACAGGCGCTGGGGGCACTGGGGACACAGGCAGGACACAGCCACAGCCAAGGGGCTGCAGCAGCACTGCCAATGCCAGCCGAGCATGGGGCACGAACATGGGCCCAAGGCACCCACAGCTCTGCACCAATGGCAGCAGCTGCAAAAATGGCACTAAAAATAATTTACTAAATTAAATAATATATATATTAAAAATATATAAATATATATAAATAAATAAAAAGGCTAGTTTATACTTACCATGAAGTCCCAGAATGGATTGTGTTGGAAAAGAATTCAAAGCTCATGTCATTCCAACCTTACCATGGGCAGGGACACTTCCCACTATCCCAGGTTGCTCCAAGTCCTGTTCAACCTGCCTTGGAACACTTCAGGGATGGGGCAATCACAGCTTCTCTGGGCAACCTCTGTCAGGGCCTCCCCAGCCTCACAGCCAAGAATTTCCTCTCAATATCCCCTCTAGTTATACCTTCCTTCAGCTTTAGAAGGATGCCTAACATTTTTTACAAACATTTGTATAGGTATTATCTTATTCCTACACCTATTATTATGCTCTCTTTAACTACAGAAAATATATTAGGGATCTCATCCTATGTTCTATATATTGTATGCTACAGTATTTCAAAATATATATCTAATATTTGATGTTATGCATGTCCATATGCTTCTATTAGTTAGAGTATGTGTTATAGGTATTAAATACACACAGATACAATGGACATATATTATTACATTAAGGAAAATATATGCAATCTGTGATCTACAATATAAGTATAATACAAGATATATAATGTGATATGCATTATATATTATACAATGTATTATATCATATATGCACTATATTTTTATCCTATTAATACCTGGTTATGAATATTAAATATTGACTATAAGGGTAATAATCTTATTCAAAAATTGGTTATAGGCTACATAAATACAACATATTACCTTTACATATACAAGTATATCTACATATGCACACATCCCTGGGATATATTTCAGCTCTATGTACATATCATGACAAAAACTATAACATTACTCTGCTAACTGTATACTGTGGGCAAATACATGCAGTATACTTTTCTTTAAAATGGATATAAGAAAATCATATAAATCATATCAGCAATGTATGAATTCTATATAACATGATATAATGAACATGTAATATTTGGCACATATATAATGTGCATCATGGAGTATTCAGTGCACTACAGTCCTCCACAAATCCTGGCTGCAGAGCTGACAAAACCTCCTGTCAGACAAGGGTGTTTCATTACATCAACATTGGTAACGTATTAGTAATTATGTATAATGCATAGATAATATTATGTTCTGTAGATAATATATTTCATATGCATTGTCTAAGTGGCAATATAAACCAGACATATATTAGTATCTATTGTATAATATAATATGCTTTGATATAATATATTATTACATTAATATATATTGTAATATATTATTAATTACCTACATATTACCTATTATTATTACCCATTACATTACCTGTGTTATTACCTACATATTCTGAAGTTTACTTATATAAATCATCTATATTGAATATGCTGCTATAAAAGGAATATATTTTTTATATTTATTTTATCACAGAATCCTAGAATAGTTTGGGTTGGAAGGGCACAATAAAGCTCATCTCATTCCACCCTTACCATGGGCAGGGACACCTTCCACTATCCCAGGTTGCTCCAAGCCCCATCCAGCCTGGCCTTGGACACTTCCAAGGATTCAGGGGTAAATGCAAAATTTAATTTATTGTATGTAATAAATTCTGATTTTCTTCTGTGTGTGTAACTAAACCAAAACCTCCCAGCTCAGACACCCCCAACAGAATATCATTTTCCTCCCATTTGTAATTGAACCAGTGTTGTACTATAGGTAATTTCCCTCTAAAAAACTGTAAAAATGAGCCAATAAAAACACCGTGGTCCCATACCCTGAGAAAGCAGAACCTGTTTTAACCTGCAGCTGAACCATGCTCCTTTGCTCTGGTGAAATCCTCCCTTCACTCACCTTCCCCATTCCCTAAGGAAGGCTGAAAAGCCTCAGCAGAGCGGTACAGCACAAGAGCCAGGCAGGAACAGGCTGGGCTGTGCATGCCCTCGCCTTCAGAGCTGCGAGGGGCTTTATTAGAGCTTAAAACAGTGGTTCTTTTTAAAGAGGAACAGGTGGTTTAGCTGGACCTGGCTGCTGCAAATGATGTTCCAATTACCGTGTCAGGAGGATGCGCTCCTAGGAGGGCTCCTGTGCCAGTGTGGGGCTCCTGCTGCTGCCACTGTGCCCAGCTCTACCCAGCCTCAGTCCCTGGCTGCCTGCTGAGGAGAAAACAGCACGGTCAGAACAGTGCTGGGGGCAGCCCAGCACTTGGATCCAATGGCACAGGTAAGAACCAAGCCTGGCAGTGTCCGGGGTGGAGTTGGTACCACAGGACAGCCCATGCTTGGCATGTCCCATCTCAATGATTAATGCATCAAATGTTGCCAGAGGCAGACCTGTGTTATGTGGACAGTAAATTACATTTTATTTAAACCATTTATAGTCCTAATGAGGCTTCTTACTTGCATGGAAGGATCTGAGGTGTTTAATGCCATTTGCAAGGATGCACCTGCAAACCCGTATCCTTCACCATGGGGAGATGCCTGGGTGCTTCAGGGAGCTGTTGTCCCACCCAGCCTAAAACACTCACCACAACCCAGCACTCCTGACCCAGGAGCAATGGGGCAGGAGGTAAGTTGGCACCAGCACACCACAGCATCCTGTAGCACCCTGCAGGCATGGCACACCCCAGAGAAACAGCTGTGACTCCATGAGCCATTTCCCAGCTCATCAACAGCAATACCTTTTTTTTAAACAGGCTTGTGTTGAGGAAGAGTGAAATCCAAGGCAAAAGCCAATGTTTGTCCTGTTTCCAGGCTTGCCCCAATTCCATGGATACCTCCCAGCTGCCCACTCCAGAAAGAGACCAGGAGGTGCTGGGCAGGATCCCCCAAAACCTTGAGCTGTGCCCAGCTGTGTTTCCCAGTGAGTGCATTCAGCAAGGCAGCTGACAGATGCCTTATTGCACTGATGGCTATGGGGGACCGTGGTGTTGGTACCAAAACTTGTAAAAACCTTCCCTGGGGACAAGCATCCTCCAGAGAGTCTTCCCTTGTGGGCAGGAGCAGCTTGCCCCAGCTCCCCACCAGCTCTGAGCCCATGGGACAGGGATAGTGTCCATGCTGTACTTCCCAGGACCCTGCAGGTTCCTCTGTCTAATCTCCCAGCTGCTTTCCCTGTGCTCACAACACTCGGTCCCAGACTACAATTTGGCTCTCAGCGTGCTCAGAGAGGAGGAAGGCTCCAGCACAGCAGGCAAACCCCTCTGCCTGGATGCACAGAGCATGAGACCATGAGCAACCTCTGCACCAGCTGCCTCCACTGCGTCATATTTGGGGCAGGATCAGTGTTTTCCATGGTGCCCAGACCTGTTCCTGCTGGATGCACTGAGAGCCATCAGCAATTGATTTGTTAGCTGATGGCAGGAGGCTTTGTTTGCGCAGCGCTGGCCAGCCGTGCTGCCAGGTGGCCAGGACGTGGCATCCACCAGGCAACACCTGCATTCCCAGGGTGTGTGCTGAGAGCACTCTGGGTTCAGCCACACTGCTCAGCCCCTGGGACGGCCACCAAGCCACAGTGGGCTTGGAACTTCACAGACACAGAGCAGGAAACAGAGCCCCAGTGTTGGGGACCTGGATAGTGGGACAGTGCAAGGCAGGAACTGGTGAGTTCATCCCCAAATCCACCCCTGAAATACTGTCCAAAGGATACTGGTGTGAGCAGGAGGCTTTGTAACCTGTCACAGTGGTACAATGCCCTTCACTGCCAGGTGGCATGAGATGCAAAACGTAATGCTGATGGCTCCCTGCAAAACTCCTCAGGTTGGGGCTCACCCTCACAAGGAACCTCTCCAGAAACCCCTTGGGGAGTCAGGGCTCAGCCTCACATGGACCCAGTGGTGCAGATGAGGGGAGAAAGGCTGCAGACACAAAGGCACAGCAGCTCTGCCCAGGTTGCTGCAGCCCAGGGATGTCAAAAGCAAATGATGTCCCTTTTATAGGATGTTTGTGAACAGAGCCATTTCCAGTGAGCTCCACTGTCACCTCTCCTTACTCCTCCCCAACACAAGAGTCTCTACTAATCCCCCTTCCTGCTCAGCAGGAGATGCAACACGTCAGTGCCATAGGTTACCCAGACAGTTCTAAAAACCTGGGGAATTCTAGCCCTTAGAAATTTCAGCTGATTCTTAGCAGGAGAGATATGGATTTATCTGACTATCAGGAAATGGACAGCAGTATGAAGCTGTTGTTTTGTGGCCTGCTGGTGCCACAGGCTTTGAGCACAGATTTCAGCAGGGACACTGCTGTGACAGTGTGGATGGAGCCATTAGGCTTCTACAGAGGATGTGCTGGGCATGGTCTGGAAATGGTGTCCAGTGGCCTGAGAGGACAGCCATGTGTGTTGGCAAAGTCCCCTCGGGGAGCAGAGAGCCTGCTCCACAGACAGCTGCAACACCGTCTGCAACAGCCCAGGATCTGGGGCTTTCCAAGGCCAGGGAAGCCAGGAAAGGCCAAACTGCACCCCTTGCCAGGCAGGCTTTGCTGCCTGTGTCTCTCTGGCTGTGTTATTTTCCAGTGTATTGATTTACAGCTAAAACCACAGCATTGCCTAGGCCTGAAGTCAGCCCTGGTACTACCAAGTCAGTTTCTAAAGAATCAAGACAACAGAAGCATACCCATACACTGGTACTGTTTAGCCTGACTGAACAAAAAACACCCCCCCCCAAAAAAAAAAAAAACAAAACAAAACAAAAAAAAACAAAAAAAAAAAAAAAAACCAAAAAAAAAAAAAAAAAGAAAAAAAAAAAAAAAAAACCCAAACAAATCTTTCTCTAGAAAGATGTTATTTCTCTACGAGCTTTGCTTTATCATAAAATACTCAGCCCGTTCCTGGAAACTTTCCTCCAGGACGTTCCAGCACCTGCCTTTCCCACAGTGAATTAGGATGAGATTTAGGAATCCTTAGGTGAGAGAAGATGGCAGGAATAGGCTGTAAACCTCTTCCAGGGAGCCAAAACCTCAAAGCCATTGCTACCCCAAGAGGGAGCAGCCCCTATGTCCACACCAAGCCCTCGCAGCCCCCTGGCCCTCCACACACCAGTTGGGGAGCAGGGATTTGCTCTTGGGGCTGCCAAGCAGATGCCATGAAGTTGGCTCTGTACGTGCTCCTGCTGGCAAAGGGGGAGATCATACAGCTGCATAGAACATCTGTCTGTGAGAGGGATTTCACAAACCCAGCATGCACCTTCCCCACTTACACAGATTTTACAACAATTCTGACCAAACCCGTCAAGATTCCCACATACAAACACAGGCCCTGGAGATAGATCTCTCTGTACAGATTTGTATATATCTATATATACTGTTATCAAAGGCTGCTGCAGAAACCCCACTGCAGGGCACAAAGGACCAGGCAGGAGCTGGCTCCAGCCCTGCCAAGAAGCAGAGAAATGCCTAGCCTTCCTTGCACCAGCTCCACAGCTCATGCCCAAAGCAGGGTGCTGCTGCTCTGCCGAGCCCCACACCTCAGTGCTGAGCACACGCAGCAGCCACCCAGCAAACAGCACATCCCTCATAGGCAGGGATTTCTACAAGTTCTCCACTTACAGGTGCTGCCTCTCCTCCAGCTTTCCCTGCAATACCTTCCAGGGAAGGCATCTGGCAGCTCTCCCCAGCAGCAGAGCACAGGGCAGGCTGTGCCCAAAGGTGGCTAGAGCAGGGCAGGGCTGGGGCTCCAGCCCACGGCCAGGGGACCCCTTTGCTCAGGGGGCAGCCTTCCCCCAGAGCAGCTATGTTGCACCCTGCTCTTCTCCTCCCTTTAATTCCTTTTTAATTAATCTCATCAAACGGCACAGAGCAGGCTGGTGCCTATGGAGGCATCCTGCCAGCTGCAGTGCGGAGCCGGGTGCCAGCCCCCCCCACCCCATCCTCCCCGAGCCCCCAGGGCCAGCCCGGCAGGGAGAAGCAGGAGGGGTGGGGGCATGCTTGAATTTGAAAATATTTTATTCGAATAGTAAATAATTATACAGTCGAAACAGTTCTATCGAAGCACTCTATAAATAGCTAACAGTTAAGAAAATAATGTGTGTAGAAAAAGAGATTGCATCTAAAAGTAAGAGCTGTTGGTTGCACGGGATAAAATGGTTAAGATCATGTGTTATTCTAGGTATAAAAGTTAAAACCTTTTTAGCAGATCTCTTAAGAAAAAAAGATCTTCTAAAACGCACAGTGAAATGGCAGGTGGGGAGACAAAAAAGCGCATTAGAATATCTGCAATCAAATAATATCAATCTTCATAATTAATATAAATAAATAACGAATAAATAACATAATTACTCAAACCAACATATACAGATAGACAACTCATGAGCTACCTTAGAAAGGGCAAACGAACAGAAACAGAAAGTTGGCATGTCACAGTTAAGGCAGTTTCTACAGCATTTTCTGGAGACCATCAACAGCAGAGTCAAGGCATTTGTGGCTACACTAAAGGAAACGCTTGTTTCTCTCAAGCAGTTTGATCTGTTCACATCGATAAAAAACAGAGCAAAGGAATAAAATAAAAAAAAATTAAAATTAAAAAAAAAAAAAAAGAAAAAAGAAGAGCGAGACCCCGGGAAGGTAAGTGTAAAGCCAGATTCCAGCAGGTCACAAGCCGTATTAAAGCTAATCGTGTGGCGGCCCCGGGGGAGCAGCGCGGGGCGGCGGGGAAGGCACGGGCGGCTCAGCAGGCAGGGCGCAGCGGCACCTGGAGCAGGATGACCTGCCGGTTCTCCGAGGGGTGGCACTTGTTGATGTGCCGGGTGAGGCCGGGAGAGCTGTAGAAGGTGGCCGGGCAGTACTTGCAGGGGAAGACCTGGGCGGCGTGCAGGAGGCGCAGGTGCCGCTCCTGGCTGCTCTTGCTGGGGAAGGTCTCCCCGCAGACGGGGCAGAGGCGGCACTCGGTGGCAGGCAGCTCCTCGGCGCTGGGCTCCGGGGCCGGTGCGGGTACCGGGGCAGCCGTGGATGCCGGTGTAGCGTGCCCCAACAGGTGCTTGCGCAGGTAAGCTTGCCGGCGGAACCTCTTGGCGCAGCGGGGACACTCGAAGAGCCCCTCCTCGGAGCCCGCCTCCGAGGCTCCGCCAGGGCTCGGTGTGTCCCGCTCGCTGCCGCTGCCACCGCTCGCCTCCTTCGGTGTCTCCTCCGCCGGAGCAGGGCCAGGGCCCGCGGCCGGTGCCCGGCCCGCCTCGGGGCCGCTCTTGGTGGCGGGCGGACGCGGTTTGTGCCAGCGGCGGTGGGAGGCGAGGTTGGCGGGGCAGGAGAAGACCTTGTCGCACTCGGGGCAGCGGTACTCCACCCGGACGATGCGGGAGCAGCGGTGCTGCGCCAGCGCGAAGGGGTCTCCGTACTCCTCCTTGCAGAGCTGGCAGATGAACTCGCCCAGCGGACGGGCGCAGCCGCCCCGTGCCTTGGCCGGCACCTCCACCGGGCCCTCCTTGATGCGCAGACCCAGCACGGGCGAGGTGGTCACTTCGTCCTCGAATGTCAGCTTGCGGATGGCCTTCGTCTTCTTGCCCGACGGGGCCTTCTGCCGCCCAGGTTCGGAGGCACCCGGCGGGCGCTTGGCGGGCAGCGGTCGGCCCGAGGCAGGCGGCGCGGCCGGGGCGGGCGGCGCGGGGACTCCACCGGGGCCGGGGTGGGCGGCGGGCGGCTCGGCGTGGCCAGCAGCGGCCCAGAGCTTGAGGTCAGCCGGGGCGAAGAGGATCGGGTCCATGGTGCCGGGCACGGCCGGCGCAGGGAAAGACTCGGCTGAGACGGGCGAGCCCAGGCTGAAGCCGCGCTCCAGGTACTTGTCCCTGCTGACAGGCCGCGTGGGGCTGTACAGCGCCTGCACGGCGGCATCGGGCGTCCCGAACGGCACCGGCGGCGGCGAGTCCCGCGGCAGGGGCGGCGGAGCGGCGGGGCAGGCGGGCGGCTGGGCGGCGCCGGCGGGGAGCGGCGGACCGGCGGCGGCTTCGCGGCAGCAGCGCGCCCGGTAGGACACGGGGGTGGGCCGCCGGCTGCGCTTCACCAGGAAGCCCCGGGGCATCTTCGCGCCGGCTCCGGGCCGGCGGCGGCCACGACTGAGGCTCCTAGCTCTGCCCGCGGCGCGGCGGCCGCCGCCTTTAAGCGGGCCGGGGCCATTGTTCGGGCCGGCGGCGGCGGGACGGGCCAATCAGCGGCGGCGGCGGCGGCGCGGCCGCACCTGAGCCCGGACCGGCACACGCCCGGCCCCGCCCCCGCCCGCCCGGCACGCGCGGCCTTTGTGTGCCGCCCCCCGCGCCGGCAGCGGGGCCGGCAGCGGGTGGTGCTCTCGGGCCGCCCGCCAGCCCGGGCCGCGCAGCCGGCAAGCTCGGCACGGAGCACCGTCCGCTCCCGGCGGCGGACTGTTTGCGGGGGTGGCCGGCACCGGGGTTCGGGGGGTTCGGCGCAGGAGGCGGCGAAAGTGGCGCTTGTGGCGGCGGCGGCACAGAGGGGAGCGGAGTTGCCCGCCGGGGGTGCTGCCCAGCGACGGCAGCAGGTGGCCAACGACGGGTCTGTCCGAGCGGGAGGAATACGGGTCATCAGGGCCCGGCCGAGCCCGGCAACCCTGCGAACGGAACAACTCCGCTCTGCTGTGGGGTCGCGGCAGGCGGAGCCACAGCCCCGGCCCGCTGGTAACCGAACCTGTTACTCTAACCCTAACGGGTCAGGCCCGGTTCCCAGCATAACCAGGGACAGCCAAAGTGACCTCGGCTTCAGCCCGAAACGCTGCGCGTCGGGTACGAGGTGCGATGGGGAACGGGCAGAGGGTCCCCACGCTCCCGCACGCCGCGCTCGGTGTCTAAGCAAACACGCCCGAAACCCCCGAGGATGCGGCAGGTGCAGCCGTGGCGGGGAGAGCCCCGGGCCGCGGCCCCGCTCGCGCAGCCCTTTGTCCGCGGCAGCGCGGGGCTGCGCGCGGGGGGTCGCGGGGCCGCCCCGCAGGTGGCGGGACCGGAGGGGGGGAGAGGAGCCGCCGTCAGGCCGGGGGCGCGTGCGGGCAGCGCCCTCCCCGCCCCCCGCCGGGCCCTTTGTGGGGGGCGCGGGGCACGCGGGCGGCACGCGAGCGAGCGGGGCCCCCCCGCGCGCGCCTTTGTGCGCGTCATTAGCATAAAGCTGCGCGACCCTCGGCACAAAGGGCGGCGAGCGGGGGGGCGCCGGGGGCCGCCGCTCCCCCGGACACCCCCCCGGCGGGCCGGGCCAGGCGGCGGGGGGGTTCGAGGGGCCGCCCCGCCCGCCCGGGTGGGACAGGCGTGCGGCGCGGCGGGGCGGGGCAGGCGGCCCGCGGACCATTAGCATACAGCTGCGGCCCCGCGGGCACGCGCCGCCGCCGCCTCCCCGCCGGGACTTCGAACCGAGACCCCTTCACCGATGGGGCTGCGCACCGACATCTCCCTCCACCGACGGGGCTTCACACCGAGACTACCTGTTCACTGGTGCGGCTGAGACCCCCGGTCACTGCCGGGGCTGCACACCGAGATCCCCCCTGCCCACGGCGGAGGCTGCGATCCGAGACCCCGTTGCCTCTCTCTTACCTGCAGCCGAGACCAGTCTGTAGGCATCGGTCGGGGCGTACATGGGCAGCTGGGCGCGGTGGTGGCGCAGGTAACGCAGGACAGGTTCCCGAAGTGATGGCAGGCCGGGTTTCTGCCTAGGCTGCTGCCCGGGCACCTGCAGGACAGAGCTGTCAGACAGACAAACGGGACTCGGGGCACACTCCGGAGACACGGAGCGTGACAGCGGGGTCCAAAAATAGCCTGAAAACATGTCGGGGCTAGGATACAGGCAGCAGTGGGCTATGGAATGGGGCTCACACTGAGTACACCCTGGGGCCAGTGGTGCTCGACTGTTTGTTCACCTCTCCCTCACAAATAACCGGCCACAGGTGCAACGGTTGTGTGGAACAAACCCATGTGGGACCCCTGTCAGAGGGGTTTTGCCAGAGGAATTCCACACTTCCCCCTGCTCCGTGCCCTATATTTACCATGGCTTTTAACCGAGTCTCAGCACGGCCCAGCTGCAGCCAGAGCACCAGGCCATTATTCCTGATGGACGACAAGTGCTGTTCCGGTAGGTCTGGCACGGCACGTGTGCCCAGGGCGTGCGGCAGCATCCAGCAGCTGATGGAGGTGCAGCCCCCAGCCCTGCCATCTGCATGTTTGCATCGCCGGAGCTGCGCACGCCGCCACAAACACATGGCTGCGATCCCCGAGGGGTAAACATGCCCCGTGCCAGCGGCCCTGCCAGAGCCCCGCGCTGCCAGGGCAGCCTCGGGTGACAATTTCAACACAGGCTAAATGCATGGCCCCTGTCCGTAGAACATAACTGGCTTTTCTGTGCAGTAGTACTTTGATTAGCAAATATCTCTGTAAATATTACCCCTATTGCAGGACAATGATTGCCAGTTTCTCTGGAAACTAACCAGAAATATCTGACTTCTGTGCATTTATGCTCACAGCTCTTAAACATCTCTTTCCCTCATTATTACACTTCATTAGTGTAATTTTTCTGCATGCTGAAATGAGCTAGAATATGAGCATCAGGAGGCAAAGACAGTAGGTCTCTTACTTCATACAGAAATACAACCAGTTCTGAGGCATTTAAGAGACACTCCAAGAGCACATGGTACCAGCTCTGGATCTGGGAATGTGCCCAGAATGAACACCCAATGAAAACATAAATTGTGACATTTAGTAAATATAGTTAAAATCACTGTGGAAAAAAGAGTCCAAAATGCCAAATTTTCGTTCAGATGGAGATACCATCACCTATGTCCACCTATGTCCAGGAATCCTGACTCACACAGAGCTGCTTCCAGGCCATGCAGAGAGACTGTGTCAGGACTGCTGCCACAAAGACAAGGTAAGGCAATAAGTCCTTCATTTGTAGGGCACAAATTCCCCTCTCTCTTCAGTTGTTCACACTTACAGCATGACAAATAAGTTTTAATGATGGCAAGAAAAACACTTCACATCAGGCCCCTCATTCTGCACAGAACTTAATTTGGTGATCTTTTATAGAGAGAAAACCCAAATTAAACTGAACCAAGGCTCTTTCTGGGTCAGGATGACAGGAGGCAAATAGCTCTGAGCACTTTGGGGACAAGGCAGGGCTGAGCACACATGGCTGGAGCTGGGATGCAGCAGCACTGGGCTCTGAAGATGGGTGGGCATGGGCTCCACTTCCTCCTGCCACCCTGCCTCCATTTACACTCAATTCCATTTGTTTTCTGCACAGTTAAAAACTCAGTAAGCACATGTTTAAAAGCCAGTGCCACCATCTGGAACCACACGGGGTTAAACAAAGGCAAAGCAGTGTGAGCAGGGACAGGGTGAACTGGTCTCGGGTACTGGGTTGGAAGCACTGAAATCAGACCACAAACTGTTTAGGACCAGCCAGAAGCTCCTCAGGAGATGGGGAAGGCAGCTCTGGGGGCTGCCTGACACCTGCTGTTGTTTTTAGTTCTCCCCAGAGAGCACAGTGACTTTGGATTTTGGGCAGGCAGTTCCCGGCTGCTGAGGCTTTATGCCTCTGTTATGGTGCTAGGGCCAAAGCTGTAAAACAGCATTAGTAAACATTTTAATTCCACCCTTATTCAGGAAATCCACTTATCACTGAAAAAGCCAGTTGCTTTCACCCTTTGGACTTCAAAAACCATTCCCTGTGGTTAGGTTTTGAAAAACCTACCCAAGGCTCAGCTGAGAGAGGTGTAGGATGGCCCGTAGCATATTCCTGCTAGGGAACACTCCTAAACCCAAGGGGGATACATGGATAAGCCAGGCTCCTGATTCCACTTGTACAAAATTACAGCAAAAAACCAAAAATGCAGTCATGGACACCAAAACAAGTTTGAGTCTACTGGCAGATTTGAGAATACACCCAAAGCAGAAAACTGAACACTGTGCTGTGCGTGGTGACCCCCACTGTGAAGTACACAGTCTGCTCTGGCTTCCCCAAAGAGAGAGGTAAACAGAAACATAAAGCTTCAGGATACAGATGGGAACAGAAATCAAAGTGACCAACACCAACAAATTACCTAAATAATAAAATGCACTCGCCAGTCATTTTTCTTACCTCTTCTGACATCAGGATTTGGTGCAGTTCCTTCTGCAGATCAATAAACCGATCGTGATAGATGGCCAAGGACCAAGGTTCCCTGAAGTAGCTGGGTAAAAAAGAAGAAATTTAGTTATCTTGTGAACCTCTCATTAACCACTAATAAAGTATTTACCTGCTTTTTTGCCTTTATAAATTACAGTTCTGGACCCATCGTGATCGTTTGTTCATAAAATGCCTCCTTGTAACAGCATGGTCAATCAATTCTTTTAATGGATGTTCCTGATGTACAGCCAGCTTCAGTAATTACATTTAAAGTGGCTTAATTCAGAGCTGTGGCAAGACCCAGTGAAGAATCCTGATTTTATCAGAATTTAAAAGCCTGAAGACCTGTAAAGAACGGTGTCTCCATTATCTGTCCTCATTTGAGAAAAGCAGATTGCAGGATTAACTGAACTACTGCATAAACAAATTAAATTTGTGTAGACAATGACACAAATGTTGTTCATCATTAAGGTTTCTGGATTAATAAAAGCCAGAAAAACAGGCCACCACAGCGCTGCAATATGTTCTTTGCACTAGTGTGATGAAGCTAAATTGAACCGATTCTAGGAGGAAGCTCTTGTAACTTTTTCTTTCAGTGACAGCATTCACAGCAGCATTCTTCCATGAAAAAGGAGGAAAAGGATGGAGAGGGCACTGCTCCCTGTAGACCTTTATGGCTGTAAATATAACTGGGGGCAGCCACATTACAAAGCTGTGATTTACTTCTCTCTATAATGAAAGATAAATTTTACAGCTCGGGTGAGATACTCAGAGTGTAATTCTTGTTAATGCTCACAGTGGTCAGGAGGTGCCCCGTGCTCATCTTCATAATGACAGAGCAGATGTCAGCAGGCTCACCCGGGAAGATGAGAGAGGGGGGCATTTGTGTGTTGCCACCAACACTCATGCCTTGGGAATGGCAGCAGGACCCTGGCACTGCCCTCTGGAGCACAGGAACCTTCTCACCTGGTTCAGCTAGGTGGCCTTTAAGTGAGCACTTGCATAAAGCAGCTTAAACATGCCACGCAGATTTAATAATCCTGAGAGATCTGTCCACAGAGAACTAATGTATAGTTTCCTCTCTGCAGATATTACTTCCTCCATATCCAAGGGCAGGATTTCCCCCTCCTGCTCTGAAAGACACCTCAGCTCTCCCTCTGACCCATTAAAATGCTCTGTGCACCTGGCACAGCTTGGCTGGATGTCCACGTGCTTGGCCCCTCTCTGCCCCAGCACCCTCATTCCCCTCTGAGTGCCAGGCTGGCTGGGGCTGCCTCTTGGAATCTGTTTGGTCTGCAGCACAGCAGGGCTCTCCCTCTCCCCCACAGACCTTTTCAAAGTATAAATATTTATGGACACCATTCCAAGCATCAGATCCTTGCTATAGCAAGTGCTGCCTAGCCCAGGAGTTACTGGGATTGATGCTTGCCTGCTCATTTGGATATGCAGGTTAGGATGAGCTCAGCTTTAAGGATCCTTGTTTCAGTAACTGCACACCCTAAAGGTGGGCAGAGAGCTGGAGAAAAACACAATATCCCCTAATATTTAAAACCTCTTCAATTTCAGAAGAAGAACCCCACCCAACAGAAACCTTTAACTCACTGTTGATAATAAATAGCAAAGAGAGAAAGGTAGGTGTTACACAAGAATACATTAAGGTAATTAAAGACTATTTTTACTGATAAAAAGCCATGTTCCGCTGGCCAAATGTTTTGTCTTCAAGCTGGCATTTTAAGACTATAATCCTGAGCAGATGATTTCCTCTCTCAACTGAGGGCAACCTTCCCAACTGCCTTACCTCAGTTAAGGGGCTCGCCTGCCTCACTGAGGTGTTGCACTTAATGCTCTTTATAAATGTTTCAGGGGTGCTACATATTCCTGCTATTGTCACCGGCTCCACATATAACCACAACTTTACTGTTCCGGTCAATATCCACAGATTTGGTGCTCAAAACCTGAAATGAGCCACCCAGTTTGGAATCTTTAATGCAAATAAAATGCCTGGTTTTGGGGAGCAGAGAATGCCTTGTCCATATTCTCTAGATAGACTGCCAAAAGGAGCTCCTACTAACCGAAATTTACTCCCAGACTTCCTTCACTTCCTTTCACCTGAAGAACACCAGGGGCCATTTGGAGATTCAGCTCACACAAACAATTCACTTTCTTTGCCAGCTCTGTGCTTCCATCTATTTATCTTTTCAGTTTGAATCACCTTTGTCGGGGGGTACACAGTGCTTTTGACAGAGCAGCTCTACATATGGCTGCTAAAGGGAAGCTTAATAATGAAAAACCCCATTTGAAACCAACAAGTTGACTTTCTGAGGCTAATTCTGAGTTTTATTACCACTTCAGCAGCAGTCCCTCAGGGCAAGCCGTGGAAGGCTTCAAAGTATAAAGCTCTTCAGTGTACGAGATGGAGCTGGCACGCTCCCAACAGGGGCTCAGCGGCTCCTCCGCTATCACAAGAACGGCATCTGCCACATGTGTTTGCACCATTTAGTCTTTCATAACCTGCCAGAGTGATCAGGCTAAATATGTACAAGATGACAGTGTCTGCCAGGAACATAAGGGGTGTGCAAACTTGGTCACTTCCTAGCGGGGATCCCTGCTGGAAGCCTTTCTGGCGATGACAGCGGTTGCGGGAAGGCGTTTGTGACGGGTGGGATGGAATGGGCTCCTGCAGAAGACAATGAACAACATCCTTTGCGTTGCTAAGGAGCTGGTCTCACCTTTCATTGACAAACAACATTTCAAGTCTGTTCTGCCTCATTTGTGAAGTGTAGCCTACATTAGATGAGAGGCAAGGAGGCAGGAAATATTTTGTGCTATCCTGTACAGAAGGCACAGAATCCTTGCCTTTGCAAGAGATATAAATAAAATGGACAGAGCTGGGCAGTGCTAGCAAGCAAAAATGAGTGTACACATGGCTGTCCATCTGAGAGCTGCCTAGAGTCACTCTCCATTTCATTTGCAGGAACACACCACATTTGGAGAAGAAGCTTCTGCCCCTGTGTTAGATAGTTCCACGTCCTGGCAGTGAGGACCCAACACTGACCTGCCACCTGAGTCAGGACTGGTGGCATGGGGATGTAGCATGGGCAGCAAAGTGTGAAACCAGAAAATCTTAAAAACTGAATGAAAAACCTTCAGAATAACACCCTTGTTTTGTGCAAGGATGAAACAAAAAGGATGTTACAAAGATAAAAAAAGAGATGTGTGATTTCAGCTCTGTGGTACATCCCCTACCTGCAGGGGAGCTTGTCCATGCCAAATGCCCCATGCTCTGGCCCAGGGTCTAGCTCCAGGGATCAGTCCTGACCCCTGAGCTGTGCCTGTGATCTGGTGCCTTCTTGCTGCAAGGAGGCTGGGATGAGGAGGGGATTTTCCACTGCTCAAAGGGCAAGTGGCACCTTGTGATGGTGCCTTTGAAAAATCCCTCTGCAGACTGGAGTGCCAGTGACTACAGGTTTGGAGAATGATGTGTCCATGGCTCTTCTTATGCTTGCTACTCAGAACTTGCATGGATGGAAGCAACAAACCCAAATTAGACTCCTTGCATCCCTCCTACCCATTCTTCCACCAACACACACACTCAAGGGAAATTCAGAAACTCTGACAGCCTATGATGTGGGTTGAATCTGCAGCTCTCAATGTCTCAAAGCAATCCTGAATACGGATCTCTTGAAATCCCATTTCTTTCTTCCCAAAGCCATCCACGAGTCACCAGTGCCCTGCCCTCGGTGCCATTAAGCCCAGTGGCCCTCTGATGATGGCTGTGCCCTCAGCACCAGCACTGTGAGCACACACAGAGCAGCACTATGGCTTTTAGTACACAATACAAGAAGAGTCACTGATCAACTTAATCTCCTGGTAATCTGTAAGGAGTGGAGAGTCTCCTTCCCTCTCTGTAGCTTCCCAAGCTTTGTACAACATGAGGAATTTTTAAGATAGAGATTCACCTTCCTAGGCTGAAATTTTATTCTAAAAAGAAATGCAAAATTCTCCAGGCTGTTCATCTGGAAGATACTCTATCCCTTCTGAAATCCTCAGAGTTCAGGACATAAAAAGTCATTCTCCAGCATGTGTGGATGGCTGAGAGCCCAGTCAGGCAGGGAAAGGCTGCTGCTCACACATCCCAGGAATCACCCCAGGAGAACAAGCACGGAGGAGATTGAAGCTGTTCAGCTGACATGGGCTCAAGTGGAACACAATTACGCCAGGAGTGCCTATACAGAGCAGGGACTCCCACTTCTCAGGAGTGGGAAGAGTAAAGTATTGTGGAAGGATGGGATGCAATGCAATTTCAATTTTCAGGCCATCCTGACAATACTTCCCAACTACAGCTTGCAGATGAACAAAAGTCTTTTCTCCAACAAAAGCACACAAGACGGAACATCCCATCTTGCCAGGAAAATTCAAAATGTGTTGTTTTGAAAACAAGATATGCATGTCTTTAAGACTCTAAATTACAAAGATACGCTAATACCAACAAAATATACAAAATGTTTCCTGATATACCTTGGATAGCTGGACCAGGAATCACAGTGTGTTAATTTAAAGACAATATAAATAAATGCTCCACTGAGCATTTCCTGCATTCATATGACCAATAATTTTAAAAGACAGCTTGTTTACATAGGTAAAAAGCAAGACCAATTTGTGTAAAATCCCCTAGAGCACCACCTGAGAGCATTGTTCTTCAGCACAAAGGACATAACATATTCCCTGACCTGCAATTTCCTAACATTCACCTACAACTGCTGAACAGCAAATGCAAACCAACAGCCTGTTTGTAGCAAGAAGGGTCTTTACTTCCTTGCTCTGCAGTTCTGCTCCCTGAACACCTGCTTGTCCAGGTGTTCGAATAGCTCCTGTTAAATTCAGTGATCCGGGACTCTGTTAGTGCTCTCACCCAGTAATTAGTGAAACCAACAGCCTTATGGACAACAAATCTGTGAGTGAATCCACCGAGCAGGTTCACAAAGTAACAACAGTGCTCACAAATTCACAAGCTGACATTTCCTTTGTCCCTTTTGAGAAGCAAATCCTGAAGAGGAACCCTGTGCTTTTTTACCTCTTCTCACAGAACCTGCAATGTCTTGTCTTTGGAAGATGACTGGTTTAAAACTCATGCTTTACAAACCCCTTTTAAACATTACTGCAATGGCAAACCAGAGCAAAGGATAACTGCTCTTGCAATTCTTGTTCTGGAAAAATGGCCACTGACTCCAGACCTCGTTGAGGGTGACACTGCTCCTGCTGGCCAGACCCAGCCTCCCCGGGGCTGCTGCAAGGACCTGCTGACGTCAGGGGGTGACACTGCACCACTCACCAGCATCCTCCCTCCCAATATGCTGGTGATCCATCATGACTGATAAATCAGCTCTGCTGCAGTTTTAATATCCTGGAAATGTTACAGCACTGTACCCAGAGGCACCTTCAGAAAGCAGATCCTGGTATTGAGATAATGCAGCTCTTTCCTGTTCTCCTAAGTGGCCTCAGGAGAGATTCTGTTATTTCAGCACTGGTATTTGGTAAAGTTTAGACACCTTAGTAGATCACAGCAGTTGTGGTGTACCAACTCATCGAACTGCTCTCTGAATTTTCTAACCTCTGTGCTTTTTAAAGCTGTTGTCTCTGCTCTCTCTATGAGCACTTTGTGGCTGACCCTGAAATCAGGCTTCCAGCATTTTTTTCACATAGTGTTTTTTCACACATAATGTATTATGGAAAATTATTTAAAGGAAATTAAACCTGAGGCACAAAACCATCAAACAGCCTGTGTGCAGGAGTATGATTGCTTTTCTGCAACTTTTTATGGATTCAATCATTCATAATGGTTTGCATAATTACTAGTATGAATCAGCAAGGTTTGGCTGCAAATTAATGTGGCAGGGTTCAGCTGACAAGCTTTAACTTCCTAATTTGAATGTGGGGTTTCTTAGTAACATGGCTCTTCATTGGCAAGTTAGCTGCTCCTTTAAAGCTACTTAATATCTGGAAATCTCCAGCCATTTGTATCGATTTGCTCTGTAAGTGCAGCTGTAGCAGTGCACTGCGGGGTTAGCAGTTAATTCTGGGAGCAAAAAAGCCGTTAGTGCTTTGATATCCCTTCAACGTGTTCCTCTCTCCTTACCCTCTCTCTCTCTCTTCAGCAAAAGCATACACATTTCCCTCTAATTAGGCTGCAGAAGGGACAGAGCAGCACTAGTCCCTCTCAGTCATGCTCACTACCTGTTACAGTTCCTTTCTGGTCTTTTTTAACCCTGCAGAAAAAAGGTCTCACCGTCCGCCTGATGAACAAAAGCCTAAGGTGGAGTCCCTCAAATGTAATCCCAGTGTGCTAATGGTGTGGGATCCAGCAGATTCCAGACAGCAGCAGGCATTCTAGTGTTCCTCTTAACAAACAACCACTCTTCATTTCAGAAAGCTGGGGTTAAAACCAGCTTTTCCATGTAGCATGCATTTCATGCTTTAATAATCACTGATTGTCCAGCCTGTAAGTAATGAAATTCTCTCTACCTTTCAACAATAATGCTGAAAACATTAAGTGTTCTTCTTTTCCTTAATGCATTTGTTATACTGTGAGCTTTATTAGCATTGAGTCAATAAACAGTCCAGTGTGGTGTTTCTACTTAACAGATTACCTTCAACCTAATGTTAACAGCACCAGGATGTAGGAGGTGAACTTCAGTGGAAAAACCCAAATGGTTACTTCAAAATAAGTGAATGCAGTTCATGCAGCTCAAAGTACTTTTGGGCATTTAGCTTGTACAGCAAATATGAAAATGCAATGTGAAAATAAAAGACAGGGCTTGAGGAGAGCAGCCAGGGAAACATCTGGTGCTGTTATCCATGTTTACAGTTTCTGGGTGGATTTTCCATAGCCTCTCAGGGAAAGGGAGCCTGACTCCCTTCACATATTCCTGCAGTATTTTTGGCAGCCTCATGTTCCGTGGCCTGCAGTTGAAGCTGTGTCACTTTGTGTGATTTTCTTCAGGGTGCCCAGCTCCTGGACAGCAGCATGCAGGCCTGCTGAGAACCACCTGGCATGGATCTCCACAGATCCATGTATGGATCACCTGTTCCCTTCCTCAGTGAAAACTGAATCCTACCTGCATTCTGGCACTGGGGGAAAAACATTGCTTTGGGACTACAATTCCCCTAAATCCCCTGTGCATTTTGTCCTAGGCTCAAGTATTGCCGTAAAACCCACTCTTCCAGCTGCACTTTGCCAAAGAGCCCTGGTTATGTCTGCTGGGGGCTTCTCCCCCCTCATGGTGCCCAAGAATCCTGTGCAGAGCAAAGGAGTTTTCCAGTCTGACAAGTCCTGGAAACAAAGCTATTGAAACAAAAAATAACCAAGTGGTTTTGAGCTCTGCCTGGATGACCATGCCTGTGAGGTTTCTCTGCTCATCCCTCATTAAAACATGCCCTGCTTTTGTGCACTGCTCCCCAGGCCTGACCCTGTGCCCCTGTCTTGTGCTGCCCTCACCTCACCACTGCTGTGAGTGCCACATGAGTGAGACACAACCAGCATCTTCTGCAGGTCATGGCTGCCAACGAGTTCATTAATACACAATTACAAAATCCCAAGTAAAAAGGGCCACTCACGCCTCATTTGCAAAACAAGCTCCTTAAGTATTTTAGAAACTAGTGGGTCAGATTTTTATGCATTTATGTTAGATTTGATTTTCATTAATGCCAAATGAACCTTACATGAAGCACTTCTATCTCATATTAAAGGCATGATGCCAGTGAGCTTCCGTTTGGTTGCTAAGTATCAGGAGACCCCTCTAATTATCTGTTTTGTACTTAAGATGCAGCAGAGGGAGATTCCACTGCTTTGTGGACATGTTCCATAACTTGGCAACTGCCTTGCAGCTGCCTTCAGCTCAGGAGAACACAAAAGGAATGCTGGTTGCATTCCTCCTCTGTGAAGTAGTGTGGAGGACTGATGACCAGTAAATCTATAAACTTAAAAAGAAAAGAAAAAAGCTTCAGACCTCTCTCTCCACCCCTCTCTTTTATCTGGTGCTAGGGCAATAATAATGGAAATAATCTGAAGGCCTTTCAGCAGTGAGGGGGAGCAGGAGCATGGCATACAGCATGGTATCCCTTCAGGGCACACCACCAGAATTTGCTTTCTTTTTTCTTCAGGAGAAAACTCCCTTCAAGAAAGAGCCTTGCTCTCGGGGACTCAAATTCTAGTTGACTTTTTGAGATGCAGCCTGATGGGAAATGAATAAAAATTGCAGAAAACTCCTTCCTCAAGTGGATTCCAAATCTAGTCAGTAAGGCCATTCAACTCACAGGTGATGAGTCTTTGGCTCCTAAATTTTTTCCTGCTCTAGCATAGAAGAACTGCACTGTCAACCCCTCTGCTGAGAAATGCACTGGCTGCAGGTCCAATTGCCAGGAGAGCAACCACTGCATGGCATGAGGTAACTAGAAGAGAGGGCAATGTGTGCCCACTGCTTCACCTCCTCCAAGAGCCCAGGTACTGAGGCAGAGCAGTGACCAATCCTTCCTTTGGTTGTGGGTCAAGTCCTGCAGCTTTTAAATCTTGCTAAACTCATATCTAAATCAATGGAACTTTTCTCCAGACAAAAGGAAATGTTGTTTCTCTCATTATTCCCATTAGCCATGGTTCCAGGCACACAACCAGAAAGAATGACTTCGTCAAGTTTGCTAGATCTCAGGGGCCTGTTGTTAAAGCTAATTTGAGAGTGGCATTGGCACATTCTGGCCAGGAAATCCAGTACATGGGGTTAACTTTCAGTTCCTACACCCAACGCAAATGAGTGAGGAAATTCACTGCTAGGTGCAGTCTCTAATTATTTAAAAGATAATTTGCATGCTACACAGAAATAAATTAGCTCCCAGGTGACAGCTGTTCCACTGTGTCCATTCCTGGAACGAGATGCCATGCTGGGAAATCTAAATGCAGACCAAAAGATTAAAACACTGCATTTTCTTGCCTCATAGGAAGGCTCTTCCCAAAAGAGAGGCATAAAGAAGAGAGGAGGGGAACAGATGTTTCCAACCATCAAGTTTACAAGCTGAACTAGCACACCACATTTTCACAGTCTATATTTTCATTTCACTAAGGGCACTTCTCATCTTGCCAGTAGATGGGGATACAATTGTAACAGGTACTAGTTTAAAAGGAAGGTCTTGAAATCCAAAGACAGGCACTCAGTCCTAACATAAGGTTTGTGTTCATGTGGGATCCTTACAGACCACATGAACAAGGCCAAAACCAGTTGTTTTATCACACACATAGAAATAAGTGAATGCATTTTCCTTTTCTGTACCAAAAGCCAACCAGTCACCACTTTTTCTCTACATAAAAGTCTCAGGACAACTCACAAGAGATGCTAAACCATTTTTCAGTGGGTTTTCTAACAGTCTATTAATGGTTTGGTTTTAACAGTGTCTATTGCACACTGCATGCACATGTATGCACATTTTATGTGACACTGTACTGTGGGGAGGTAGATGTGCTGCAGATGTGATATATTATGAGAGTACATTATACTGCCAGCCTTCCTCTGTTGCTCCATCTCCTTCTGAAAGCATCAAATTTCTTTGCCAGCTTGCTGTGTGCCAGGACTTCTCCATGGGGATGCCAGGGAGTTTACCTGTTACACCTGCTGGAGAATGCTCCCTCCTCACAGTATGGATATGAGTAACAGGAACACCAAGCTGGGATGAGTGGGAGTGTCTCTCTATGTGTGTGTGTTAAAGTGCTACAAGAACCACATAAGCAAGGATTAAAGAGCAACATATGTTCATTGCTGCAGAGCAACATATGGGATTTCATTCATATGACCAAAGAGCAAGAAGAGAAGGAACAAATCTATCTAAAGATAAGGTAGAAAGAAGACTGAAAACAACTGGAGGCAATAAAAAAAACCAGATAAGAAAAACCTGGCAACTGTAATTCAGGAATTCTGCCACAGGCTAATGAGAGGCAAGATAAAATAATGAGGCAAAAGATCCCAAACAACATCACTGTCTAACGGCTGTAAAAGACAAGTCCAAAATTAGTCCATCATCACTAATTAAGGAAAGCTGAAGGGATGTGATGAGGCCCTGATACATGGTATCCCTCTGTGCAGCACACTAGTGATCCTTTGGTTGAGGTCAGGGAAATACTGCTACCTGTGCTGCAGGCTGAAATCCCAAAGCAGGATGATTTATTCTTCCAGATGTTACTGCTGGTGTGAAACTTGCTGGTGCATCTGACAAATGCCCCTGACCACAGCTCAGCATGGTTCACAGAAAAGGTGAGCTCACAATGTGTGTGCACACTGAAATGCCCCCCTAGAGGATTGATGGTACCTTGCACAGCCTAAGGAGTTCTTCTAGTGCTCCAAATGTACCATCAACATGAGCCATGACAAGGAGAGGAAATCAACTGCTTAGCCCATCTCTCATGCACTTGTGTCACCCTCCTTCAGTTCCTCTTTTAACACTCAATGACAGTGAATTTCAGGTGAATTTCATGTCTGCTGTGCCCCATTCCTCTCTTGTAAAACAACCCCAACATTTGCTATAAATCATAATCAAGCCCTATGGCAGCAATATTCACAAGCATCTTCTGGACCACAGTACACCCTTCACAGCAAACTTTTACAATCTTATCTAAATAACAACATTTAATCAGAAAATTTTGATACCATTTGTGTCTTTCTTCTAATCACTTGTAAGTAGAAGAAGATCATACCTGGAAATGTTTCAGGTACCACTATCAGCTTTGTATCACAATAAAAACTGATCATTTGTTCCCGAGCCTGGCTTTTTGTCTCTACCCAGCTGATGTAAGGCAGCACTTCACTACTCCATCTGTGACAGTTTATCTTCCAAAGCACCATTCGTAAGGGATTTCTTCAAATGAAAATCAAAAGCAATGAAACATTCTCTCAGAGGAGATGACACATGACTAGAACTAACCAGGCCCTTCAGTCTCTCTCACCAGATAAAAATAGGCAAGTTGCTGAGTGTGACTATCACCATGAGTTATTTAAAATCTCCCTACAAGCCTCTGACTTAAAAATTTGATTCAAAGCAAAAATACTTTTAAAAGCGACTTTTGAATATGAGTCTTCAGTAATAAAGGATTGTTCAGGTTCAGCTTAATGATTAACCTACTGAATATTCTAAACAAAAGTGATAAAGACACTGAAATGCTCATTCAGATGAAAGATAATCAAGTAAACCATTGCTCCTCCAAGTAAATCTCAGACACAAAGCTCTTTCCAGGAAGGTCTTCGGGACTCGTATTTTTACAGGCAATTTTGCTAAATAATGGAAAATATCTTTAAATCTGTTTTTCTACCTTTTTTTGTTCCAAGGGAAAACAGCCAAAAGACAAAGCACAATAAGACAAACTTTAAATTCTGCCAGAAGGGAGATTTTGTGCACAACAGTGAGCTCCTCTCACCTGTAGAGGTCTGTGAGCTGCCCGGCCCTCCAGCGGTAGTACAGGTCATTGAGGAGGCGCTCGTGCTGTCCGTACAAGCAGATGTAGTTGGAGACAGGGAAGGGTTCCTTGGAAAAGCAGGTGATGCTGTCCACCATATGGTATCTGCTGAAGTGTATCCTGAAGTAATTCCCATGACTGGCCTCCCCAGTTACAATCTCTGTCCCCTGGAAAAGAAAACACCAGGAAAGCTGTGGAGACAGAAGAACCCCTGACCTGGCACACGTACAGGGTCAGCGAGGGCTTCTCAGCCCACAGTTCTCACTGCTTAAAATCCTCAACCCTGCTGTTAAAATTGAGAGACCACTCCTGGCACAGCACTTCATTGGGCATGTTGCTGTGGCTTGGACACAGATTTTCCACGTGGTTTGGTTTGGTTACTGCCCATCCCACTGTCACTGCAGAGACGTGGGGGCCTCCTCTGGCTGTGCTGGCAGTGTGACACCAGATCCACAGGGACCTGTGACCTCCTGGAGCAGCAGCTGGAGTCAGGAAACAACACTGGATAGCTCCGTTTGGGTAACTCAGCTAAACTCTGCTCAGCCTCCTTTATGACACAGAGCACACACATGACATATCACGTTTATTGTCAATAAAAGAACACCAATATTGGATGTTCATGCTCAAACTGGAGCATTTAGCTTCAGCCACTTAAATAAATCACTCAGACAAAAATGTAAAAATTTCCTTCAAATCTCACATTGCAGTGGGATGATCAGATAGCCTGAAGCTATTTTTTCCAGCTGTATTCCTGTCACAGTTTTATACATTTCTACAACCTGTTGCTAGGCTACAGGAACCTTTAGTATTTCCACACCTAAGCTAGTACCTTTCACTAGCTTCTCTCACTTCTTTCTTAGAAAATTCTTTTAGGATTTTTACACTAAGTTTCTGGAGTGGCTTTAAAAAATATCGTCCCTTTTCAGGTAATCAGCAGGTAATCAGAGTGGCAGCAAAAGAAGTCTAATCATATTCTAGCAATTTGGAATATCAAAATCAATTCCTCTCTCTGATAGTCCTTTCTGCTCTCCACTACATGCTGCTTTGGATGGCTCATCCTGGATCTGAAAAGCAAGGTGAGCCATGCTTTGATTCCTCTCCCTAAACCATTTTCTTTTTAAAAAGCCCATTTGTTTCACTGCTGTTCAGGTTTTAGAATAAGCACTGAAGTAGCTTTTTAAAAGCTGCTCTTAAAATCAACTGCAAAAATGGGCTTGATGCAAAATTCCCAAGGAAAAAGGAAGAATAGAATCTCTGTGACAGTGGATCTTGCCTAGGTGGAAAGTCCTCTCTGGCTTTAAAAGACATTAATCTAGTCCTTTTCTTGACTCAAGTCGGGTTCTCCAGTAAGAGAAACATCCCCTTGTTTGTATCCTGGGAAAATCTCCCAGGATGTCGCCCAGCATGGGGAGTGCTTCCCTGTGCCCTGTTCCAAGACAGCTCTCACAGCTGCAGGACTTGCTATTTTCTAGCAGCATAGAGCATCTCTTTAACAATACTTCTTGCTCTTCTAGAAATCAGCTGAATTTCCCTGCCAGACTGCCATCATCTGTATGCACTTGCAGCACCATAGTGCAGGGAGCAAAGAAGGCTGAAAGCATGAAATGATGCTAATACTGCCCTGTGTCCTCTGCATGGAAACCAGGGGTCTTTGGAGAAAGCCAAATACCAGGAAGTGTGGAAAGGAACACCCAAGAGGTTCAGTTAGCTCTGTGACTGCTCCTGGTTTTCTCTCCAGCTAAACCTGATGTGTACTGTGCCTCCAGAACCAGCTACCATAAACAGGAACATTTTTTCAAACAAACAGGGAGAACAAAAGAAGAAAAGCTCCATTATTTAACTTACACGATCACACGGGTCAAGTTCTACATCCAAGGGCACGGGGATTCCAGGCTTGGAAATGTGCAAGTAGTTATAACCTCCAGGAAGAACACCACCTGCCATAAATGAAAAGATGAGATTTATTAAGTCATTAACAATGAAGAAAATAATGTATTTGTTTGTCCTCCTTCTACCATTATCTTTATCCAGTACATAAGGAGCCTTGAGTGCTGTACTGCCATGAGATGGCACCTGAGGTGAGATAGACCTGCCTGTACTATAGAAGAGCAAAAATACCTGAGAAGGGATGGAAGTGTGACAGGAATCCAGCTGGACTTACCTTGAACTTTACACCTGCTGTATATGGGGATGAGTCTGTCTGAGCCTTCTGGTGGCGCGGAACTGGGCTGAGGGGCTGACTCAAAGAGACTCAGCATGGAAGCAGCAAGCTCAAAGCCAATCTCCTTGGAGTTGAAGTTGCTGTGTGTTAATTCATCCCTATAGTATCTCCTGGAGAACTTTGTCAGAGGACCTGCAGCCCTGATGCTGGCATCATTGGTGTGGAATTCAGCATCAATCACAACTCTTCCATCAAAAACAAGGCAAGCATCACTGACAGCCTTAAAGATGTCATAATCCAGTGTCCTGTAGGCAAAGCTAAAAAATGCCTAAAAAGAGATGCAAATAAGTGAAGATAATTAAATGTCACTTATTGGCTGACTTCATATATTAAAACCCAGACCTTATTCCGAATGCTATTTTACAAAACAAGAATCTGAAATACAGTGTGATTTTAGCCACACTGTCACAGCAGAGAGATCCTTCTGATCCAGCATTTACAACTACCAAAGTTAAGACTAAGACAGCAGAAAGAAGAATTACTAAACTAGACTCATCTGCTTCTGGTTATTAGATACTTTAAAAACTCCAACATTTGCCACATCAAACAGCCTGAGTGGCTCTGCATATTTTCTGTGTTAGTCCAAGCATGGAACATAGACAAGAACCTTTTGTGAAGCTTGTTTTCTTTCAAATACTCAAGCCAACCTGAAACCCCCAGGAACAGAAAAGCACCAATGTATCTGGAATTCAGCAGGATAATTGTGTATTACAAGTGTTTTCCCAACTGTCGAGCCTGTTTACCAACAAACTGAGTTACTTTGGCTAACCAGCACAGGGACAGTCAATGAATTGAAAGATCAGAAATTAAACTTTTTCAGAAGGAAATGTCATCCTAATTCCAGCTATAGCAGCAGAATTTCAGTCAGCGGAAACTGCAGAGGCCAAGGACCCTAAATCCATAAATTCCTGCTCTAAGTTTCAAAGAAAAATATAAAATCAAGTGCTAATTCTCTCCTTTTGTTTTCTCATGGCATGGGCACAGTCCCTGTCCTAGGGCACAAGGAAGCAGAGCTCATCTCCCCCCACAGTAGCTGGGACAGCATGACAAGCACTGCAAAGCAGGTGGTGCTGGGAGCAGACAGCAGATGGGGGAGAAGCAACAACCATGAGCAGCATCCTCAAAGGTTTCTCTGGCAAAGGATAAACTGAGAGCTGGCACAACACAATCCCTGAATGAGTGTGAGTCAAGAGTGCCCACTGGCCACAGAGGGGTCAAAGGAGTAAGAATGACAAGGCTGAGAGATATTTTGAACAAGACCACAGTCTGCAAAGGGCCCAGATGAAGACTGACTGTCCCACTGCTCCAAGGGTTTGTGAAGTCCCAGAGCCCTCACACAAAGCTTTTCCCATGTCAGTGAAACTCACAGGAATGAGTTTCAGTGCACTCAGCACACATACTGTGTGTGCCCTCAGCTTTTAAAACCATCAGACAACTAGTTGCTGCCCCTCCAGCAAGAAATATTCCTTTGCTGGCTGAGGAAAGGGTGGAAGGATCTCAGATGAGATTTTCCCTTGCTGCCTTCATTCTGAGCAACCCAAGGCTTCATTGTGCCAGGCCAAAGCAGCATCTGTAATCTGTCATTCCCTTAGCACCAGCTCAGGACAAATCTGTGACTGGGGTAAAGTTGTTACCCAGTTGTACCCCCAAAGAGCTTTCTTGGGGACTAAGAGCAAGTGTCAGATACTCGACTGACTGAAAGAAAAGGCAGAGGGAGCTGGAAATTTTAGCAGCACTGGCATAAGCAGTGAAGGAGCCAGAGCCCCTGGGCTTGTTCATAGATAAACTATGCACAGCTAAGGGAATTTTGACCATCTCAGGGAGCCAAAAATCAAGGAAGCTCTGCCCATGAGGGCAAGAGGACCACACAGCCCCACATTCTGCTGGCTGACAGGCAGGACAGTGTCACTAGAGGAGAGGGCTGCAGCCTCCAGGTGGGAGCCATCTGTCAGCCTGGGCAGGAGGTAGGGAAGAGGGAGGCTGATGCTTTAGGGAAAGAAGAGATTTTCTCCTGTTGTTTTTATTCTGCAGGAATCAACAAATTAAGTCGCCAAGAACTGCCAATCAACAGTTGATACTGCTGAAATCCCAAAAGGCCCAGAGCTGCTGCAGAGTCAATTCCTGCAGAGCCTGGTCTCTCATGAATGCAGCTGCCTTCCTGGTGGAGCTGCTCTCCAGAGCCCGCTCCTCCTCTGAGTCCAGCCTCCCACAGGGCTGGAGGCAGACGCAGGAGCCTTGCATGGCAGCTGAACTGGTTTTGGAGAATACAAAGCCCTTGACATCACAAGCAATTGAGGTCTTTCATCTTAGAGGCTGTGAAAGAGAGACCTCCAGAAGGAAGGACTGTGGATGGAGGAAGGAGGAGCATGGGGCACAAATGGGCAGGAGAAAGAAACCCCAAGGCAAGAGGCATCTGAAGGAACAGTGTAGGCCATGCAGACAAAGTGGTGGGGAAAAGGAGGGGGCTGGAGGGGAGCTGGTCAGTGGATAACAAGTTGCAAAAGCAAGACTCACGTTTGAGACCTTTGTGGAAGGATAAAAATTGAGATTTCAAGGAAAAAGGAGAGAATTTTAAAAGCTGCATATAGGGAGAGAGTGGGAGGAACATCACTACTGATATGGAGACAAAAGTCAGGAGACAGCTATGGATAAAAGTGCTGTATGAGGTCTTCACCCCCAACACAAAGGGCCATCCCTATGTGAAAAAGAAAAGGGCTACAGAGCAGGGGGGGCCAGCAGGGACCCCGACACCTGGGGAGCTCTCTGGGAGAGGCACAGGGCTCACCCTCTCCACAGTTAACCCCAACAGCTGCACAGAGGAGGGCAACCACAGCAGGGAGTGTGGAGAGTCTTGGTGGCTCCCTATGGATGCAGGTTTTGAAGTGACTCATTCCTGTGTATTAGCCAGATAAAGGTAAACAGAACCATGCTGACCCTTAGGAAAGGCTAGAACCTGCCCCCAGTCTCAGAGCAGAGCCACAGCTGTGAACATGTTGACAGCTTCCATAAGATATTGGTACTGGAAGAGAAAAAAACTGCAATCATTGATGTAGAGGGAAAGGAACTCACTTAAAATATATTTTCATTAAGTTACATGCTATCCCAATGTTTTTTGCTTCTACTACGACAATTAAATGCACATAACTATAGACAGGAGTAACTGCACATTTAAATAAGAAAAGCATTTCTAGAATTACTTTGAAAATTAATTAAGACTATTTGTCACTCAGCAGTCACAATTACTTGTGTGTCAGGTGACTAAAATACATTTTAATCCAAATCAGTCAGGACATTAACAATAGGGTTATTTGGATTTTTTAAAAAAATAATCATTGAGACTAACAAGCGAACATTCAATATCCTAGAGACAATGAGGAAATAGATACATCTGTGAGGGAGCAGGTAAATGTGATGGCTTTTTATTGGAATTTACCAATACAGCCGGACGGGACGTGCCTGAGCTTGTCCAGCCCTCGCTGCTGAACCAAAGAGCGGCACTGGGGTGTTTCACCCCAGAGACACTTTTGGCTGGCTGGATGCTGCAGCTGGGCGCTTGGAGACAAGTCCAGGCATGCAGGAGCTCTGGGGATGGTGGGATGGAGCCTCCTCCTTTAAGAGGGTCTGCTCCTCAGGTTTCCCTCTGGCGGAGAAGCTTTAAGGGGATGGTGAAGGAGGCGGTTCTGATGGAGGGTTTCCATCCAGAGCTTTATTCTGGCCCACAGGCCTCTGAATCCAGCAATGGATCCAACAGAACTCCCTAACCTCGGGGTTGCTGTTCTTTTTAGCCCCAGGGAGGAGGGGGAGGGAAGAGGTAGGAAGCCCACCAACCAGGTACAGGAGGGGAGGTCTCAAGGGACAAAGGACACCTGGATGGCCTAATGCCCCCCCTAGGGGTAGAGGACATCCTTTGAATCTACCAGTCACTCAATGCCCTTCTGGAATTCTAGGACTGACAGACAGTGCTTGGCAGGGGTCAGGGAGTGCAAAGGAGAGGTGACTGATACACCTGGGAGGGAATCTTCAGGAGAGGGACCCGAGGTTCTGAGGTAAACCCTGAAATCACAACGCAACAGCTTTTGCGTTAAAAAACCAGCCTGAAGGAAAGGCACGGGAAGCTTGTACTTACTGAGCACTGCAGGTGGAGGAGGCTGGAGGCAGTGGTGAAGGCAGCCCAGGTGATGAGGCCATGGTGCCCCTGGCCCCACTGTGCCAGGATGCTGTCGGGGTGCACGGTCACACCTGCCCCTGCCAGGACCTCCCCCACCACGCACTCCAGGGCGGCCTCGGGCAGGCAGGGGCTGGCAGAGCCCAGTGGAGCCCGCACGAGATGGATGCGGGAGCCATCAATCCCAGAGGATAAGAGGGCTTCTACCGTGGTGTATGTGTCAATTGTATTCCCATAGACAATGATGTTCCCTAAGAGGAAAAAAAAAGGGCGAAAGATTTCTAAGACATACAATGAAAACCTTATTAGTATAACTCAGATGATAATAACATGGAATTGCACTCTTTGACCCTCTTGTTTCTCTGATGCTATGAAGCAAACAATGTTACCTAGCAACAGCAGCTAAGATAATTTAGTGAAGAATCTGTACAAAACATCCCACAAAGTAGGCAAGTACTTAACACAGAAGTATGATATTCATCCTGACCCCATAATCTGAATTATTTTGATTGAAAAGCCTCTAGGGGTAAATAAATAAATAAATAACCATTTTTATTTTGTTCTCCCCCTCTCCCTAATTTTGCTCGTTCAAAGGGCTGATGGAGGGGGGTGTGGTCAGAATCAAATTCAATACAGCATTCAGAAAAACCCCCACAAACCATGGAAAGGCCAAATTATAGAAAACAAGCCCTTGTGCCACATGGAGGTCACCAGTGCTGCCACTCCCTTCTGCCAAAGCCTGATCTCCAGAGGATGGGGATGGCCCCACAGAGGTACCTGTCCCTGGTGGTGAGGAGAGCTCGGCACAACTCTGAAGGCAGCTGCTCATGGCACAATGCCCAGCCCAGAGCCAGTTCCATCCCTGCTCACTGCTGGGAGCTCAGCAAGCTGCAGGCAGCCATCCATTCATCCGAGCAGCTGCCATGACAGCAGCATGTAGGAACTGCTGCTCCTTCTGCTGAGCACCAGCACAGAAACAACTCCTGAACCCAGCTCCATCCTCCTGCCCTGGGCAAAGGGAGCTCAGACCTGATCAATCCCTCCTGCCTGGCACTGCACAGCTGCAGGCCAGGGCCCTGCTCATTCTTGTTCTGAACTGCTGCCACTTAAAACGGTACAGTCAGAGCTGAGCAGGAACATGAGGAGGGGAGGGTCTGTTCTGTGTGAGCATGATAGGGCTCTCTAGCCTAAGGGCTAAAGCCCTCCTGACAATAAGAGGCAGAGCTGGGAAGCAGCAGAGCAGCTGTGTGTTTTATCTCAGGATGGTTTTATACAAAACACCGACATTCCTCTGTGCAAGACTGAGATGTGCTCCTCTCCCCTTCATTCCCTCTGCCCTCTTCTTGAAGCAGGAAGCATTTGTCTGTTGTGTGATTCACTAAGCCTTTAAGCAACCCAGGCAAAATGAGCTCCTCTTCTGGTGCTAAGGACCCTCATGTGAGGGCCAGAGCCCAGACCTGCAAGCTCTCCGTGCACCACACACCTCACAGCCATGCCACACTCAACTGCCCCAGCCCTGAGCAAGTGGCAGGGTCTAGAGGGAGGAGGAACACCTCCACCTGCCTGCCCGTGCCCACATCAGCTCCTGTGTTTCAGATGTGTCCTGTCAGTACAAGGATGCCCAAAAATCACCTTCCCAGTTCTTTCATGCCTCTCACCTTGGCAGTGCTGCAACCAACCAACATTTGTCTCAGCGGTGGCATTTCTGTCTTGCCACAAGTGACAGCATCCCCAATGCCCTGAACTGTACTATTCCATGGGCTAAACTAATCTCACTGGACCATGTTTTACTGCATGAGATGCAGGGCAATACTAATCTGAGCATGCACACAGTCCCAGCTCCCAAGAATATTAAGGATAAAAATGTTAACAGATGTTCTACTATACCCCTTTGACTACAAGGTTATTTCATTCGTCCCCATCAGTTTGGCTACTTGTAGGCGCCAAAGAAACATCTCTCTTCATAGCTGCCAGAGAAAAGACTTGCCCCATGAGGACACTGCACACCAGTGACAGAAAACATGTTTCTACTGTTCACAGCAATGACCCAAGGGACAGAACCATTTTACCTGCAAATGTACCCATTTGGAAACATAAGAAGAAAGAGATCTTACTACTTCCCTAAATATCATATAGAATACAGGAATGCTCCAGTGTTTCCATCACTGGCCTGACTTCCCAAACCAGAAGAATCTATCCCATAGCTTGTGTCTGCCAGGACACCTATCTGCAGCTACACTGGCCTCAGGAGAGTGCCAAAAGAGAAGACAGATGTAAACCTGATTGTTTTTTCCCTGCTACAGCTGGGTGTAATGCAAGAAGCAGCCTAGCAGAACCCGTGGGTAAAGACCAGCTTTGCTATACTCATTTTTATTAACACCATGTGCTGACAGTGCAGGCCAGGATGTGGTGTGCAGGTGCCGACAGCCTCGTGGTACATTTACGTTTTCAACTTGCAGGGAGTGAAACATATGAGGAGTGAAGAGGATGCTGTGCCTGGAAAAGGAGGATGAGAAGGGCTTCCCTGAGGCACAGCTGAGAAAAGCTCCATTCTGACTACAGGGCAAGGCTGGGCTGAGACCCTTCACCCTTGGGCAGCACAGCCCCCTCAGAGAGAAGCTCAGTTCCTGCAGTAGACACTGGCATTTGGGGTTGGACAAGTTCAGATGAGAGTCCTACATTTCTCAAGGAAAGTTAAAATTCTTGTTTATATGGTAATATTAAATACAACTGCATTAGATCAGGGAAAGCAATGCTCCTTTATTGACCTCTTGTAAATCAACAATTTACTGCTTCTACTTATTACAATATTAGTGGCTTTTTAGATGACAGTGCTAGTAGTCTAGGAACTGCAGATATTCATTATGGACTGAAATTATGTCCACTGAACAGAGAGCAGTTCCTCAGGATGCTTTTATTATTTAACTACATGAAAATGTATGTATCTGTGAGTAAACATAATAACCTTCTACATAAAAAACAGCCATAAATAAAGATCATTACAATAGTTTTATCATTTATTACCTGAATGTCAGTGTCCTGCTGCAGAGCAGACTCATTAATTTTCCACAAGTAACAAGCACAACATTTCAGTGACCTTAATGTGACCTGAATCTTTGCAGTTTGCAAAAGCTAAAGGAGAATCCCAGTATGAGCTAAAGCATTGGTGACACACTCCAGTCAGTGATTCATGCACTGGAATTTTAATGCAAGAGTATTACTAAAAACACACTTTTAATAAGGCAGTAAACTATGCTTAGGTGAAGAGAAAAAAAGTAATTGCTTCATTTTGGGCCATTAAAGCAGTTTTGTTCCTTACTTTACTTCCATCCTACTTTTATTTTCATGGAAAGTGCAGAGCAAATAGGAGATGAATTTCAATTAGTCCCAATTACAGCTGTAATAGGTTCCATGCATTAGGTGGCTGGGTTTCATCAATAAACCACAGTGGCAGCCATGGGGCCACTGCTTGTCCTGCTCCCAGGCCCTCAGCAGCAGAGAGCCCTCCCAGAGCCCTGGCACAATTGTCAAGACTGAAGGAAGGATGTTTGTAAGAAACACAGCTGGAAGAAGAAGCAGGGTGAGGAATAAGAGAAACTGAGATCAGTGGAGGAAGACCTCTCCAGCTGGACACTCTGCACAGCAGTAGAGAACATGATGGGAAGAGCAAGGAGAGGGAACTGAAGCCAGAGCAGGGGGAAAGGGGAAGGTGTCATATCTCTCTTAGACCATATCTCCAAAAGTGCCTCCAGACCAACCTCAGGGTGGTGTGAATTTACTTTCTCTACCCATGAAGCCGGGCCAGGGCCTCATTAAGGGATGCAGCCAAGGCCAGCAGCAATAACAAAGTGAAGATGAACATCCCATGACTCCAGCACTGCTGCTGGAGCAGTTGCACCCATGCCAAGGCAGGTGAGAAAACGTGATTGTGCCATTTGCTCCAGAGTGACTGATCCTCCTGGCACTGTGCATCCCAGCCACTGGCTGCTCCCACACACAATCCTGCACAGGGGCACTGGAGCACATTCCAGGACTGGGCACACAGGCAGTTACATGAAGGACTAGCAGCAGGAAGCAGGGAAAGCTAACACCCTCATCTGCCTGTGCAAAGTCAGCTGCTGTAGCAGCTGGATACCAGGTAAGGCTATGTGGGCAGGGCTGGTACCAGCTGGAGGACAGGTGGAGCTGGCCTAGAAACACTGCCATGTTTATGAACCCCTGTGCTGATCACAGCAAGACCTGGAGGACAATAAAGGAATTCCCAATGCTTTCTGAACTTCCCTAAAGGACTGCCAAACAGGTGTGAACCTTGCACCATACCAAAACACTGCCAAATCTCATCACGCTCCACAAACAAGGCAGGTAAAACACATCTTCAGCAAAGTCCTGCTCTTGCACTCTGCCAGCAGGAATTCCCCACAAGGACAGCTTTTCTGCTCTGAACTGTCCTGACTCGGAGCCAGCAGGAACTGACATTTCATTAATTCACTGACTCTTTGGTCTCTGTTTTTCTAGTTCAAAGTTGGCTCAGAAACCTGGATGGTCCCAGGTATTTCCCACAGTGCACACACAGTGGATGAACTAGTGAATGTACAAACACAGCACACACAACAAGGCTGAGGAAATATAGGGATGGTGCACATCAGCATAAATGTCTGATTTTAAGGGTTAAAAAGTACCAGGAGCTTGCAGTGCTATGTGAAAATCTGTCACTGATGCAACTGAATACAATGCTGACAGACACTTCCTAATTTAGGCTTACTTTCTTTGCGTGATGCCACAAATCTAGATATTTTTCTATACAGTAGAAAACCACATCCACTAATTAAATTATTATTTCACTGGTGAATTAATGACTCCAGACAGATTTGCATTTGGGACTCATTTGGTTTTCTATAATAACTGCAGATAATTAATCTATCTCAAACCTTTCTTTCCCAGCTAAATATGCTGGGTATCAAAAATAACGAAAAATTCTAAATTAATCTGGAAAACAAAGCACAGCAGATGAAAGACTGTTAGAACTCATCAGGCACCAATTATACCAGGGCATAAAGGAAATAATAAGCCTAGGAAACATTTCTGTAAGTGTGTGTGCTAACGAAGTCCCTTACCTGTGGAGCGCATGAGGTTTTTCTCCATCCAGAGTGCTGCCTCCAAGCAGTCCTGGGCATCATTGAGAGTGAAGTGATTGGAAGGGACTTTCTCTGTGTATCTCTGTGGCCACGGGCTCGTGACTTCACTGATATATTCTCCCATGGGAGCCAAGGCCTGGAGAAATGAGTTGGTGAGTGGATATGGCACAGACCTTGGAGATGTTAAAACTCAATGACACTCTACCTTTAGCTACCCAAGCACATTCCAATCCTTTGTCACACTCAGCAGCAGCAAACACACCCATGGCCACGGGGAACATGGAGTGTACATGTGTGCCTGTGTTCCCTATTTCCTATGGGATGCAGGTGACCACTTCAAACAGTGCTGTCAGTGCAAGTGCAAACGCCAGGGACTGCCAGCAAACAGCAGAAATCTCCCAACAATCAGCAGGGGATCTCAGCAGCTCTCTGAATAACAGATCACTTTTAATGGCTCTGCCTCCACCTTTTGGGGGCAAAAGTCAACCTTCTAAAATGACAGATTTTGTCCCAGAGAAAGGGATCAAAACCTGCTTGACAGCTCAAATGTGAAGATTCAGTAACATGTTCACTGTGTAATGCTGCTTTACAATAACAAACTCAGTTTGAGCTGTACAAAGCAAAAAGGGAATCTCATCTCTGACTTCCTCAGCACCACTGAGCCATGTCTTGAATCCTGGTCTCACTGCCAGCCAGATGAACTGAAATACTGCTGGGTCATATAAAACCTGGCATGACACCAAAAGATTTTACTCAATGACTAAATCTCTAAATCATAACACATAATGTTTTACTGAACATTAATTTGACTGCTTACCAAGTAAGGAACAACTTACAAAAAGAATGGACTAAACCTCTGTGTAATAAACCAGAAGCTATTCAATTCTTCTTATCCTTTTGTATAGCTTGAAAGTGAGAATAGATAATGATGGAATTTCTTCTCAAAGGCAGATAAAACCTGCCTTTTCCCTTGCTATCTTTAGCTTTCTCCCCCACTGCAGTTACTTGCCATAAATTATTTTGCAAGTCAGAGTTACCTCCAAACACATTTTCCTAGGAGCACTTTTCCAGCCCACACTTCAGCTTTTGTTTCATCTCTGCTAAGTGTGCCTCTGGTATGAGAAGGGATCACAGACCACACAGCCTGCTGCACACAGGCAGCCAGACACTGCTGTGAGATGTGGTACAACACTGCACACATTGCTCACATCCATCTCCTGATTTTAAAGACAAAATGCCTTGCTCACAACTTCTACCCCAAGCTACCCAGGTAAGACAAAGCCCTGCAACAAAGGGGCTGTACCAAGCTGCCCGTTTGGTTATGGGGCCTGATGGCCTCATGGGGACACAGGAGGCAGAAGCCAGCCTGCCCAGGGAGTCTGAGTGGAAGCTGACCCTGTGGGGCTGGAGCTCAACTTGATTCCACATCTTACACACAGCTAAGGGTCTGCTTCAATCTAACTGGAAACTCACTGGGTGCTACAATACCAGGCAGCACCATGGATGTGCCTAGGCATGGTTATCACATGAGATGAGTAATTAATTTGATAAGGAATTCTCTCCATTTCCAAAACTAGGTCAAATGGTGTTAGACCAGCTGGAGTTAAGTCTCCTGTGGCTGGGACCACATGTCAGTTGAGCCTGCTCCTTAGCAGGTTTAATGGTTATGGTGGCAAAAACACTGGCAGCTTTGCCTCCTGCCCAACCCTGAGCAGTAAACTGCTGGTGGGAAACTCTGTCCAACCTTCCTCTCCTCCAGCTTCAGCAGCACCACTGACACAGCCCTACAACCTGCTGCACTACAGGGCTGCCAGCTGCTGGTGCTACCCTTGCTAAGGCTGCCCTGCCTAATCCCAGGAACACCACTCAGTGTAGAAAACCTGGGAATACTGTGCTGTTCACTCTGCACACAGCTCACCTGGTAGCTCTGTCCCGTGCACAAAACCAGGTAATCGTAAGGCACTTTCTCCTCGGATACAACAACATATTTGGCACTGCGGTTTATGCTCGTCATTTTACCAACCACAACATTAACCCAGGAACAAAGTGACATCTGTGCATAATCTTCATCATTAAAACAGTGGCTGCAAAGAAAAAATATCTGTAAGTGACATTTCGGCAGCTGACAGCGGGCATTAATTAGACATCTGGTGAGCTCAGCCCAGGCCCCCAGTGGTTCCGCCTGCTCCCTTGCTGTGAGTTTACTGCAGCCTATGGTAAAAGATTAGGCATTAGGAAATACTCAGTTACAAATTGACAGCTTTCTGCTGAACCCAAACAAGGCCTTCCAGCACTGGGCCTTACAATCATGTCATTTAAGAACAAAATCAGAAATCTATGCTTTACTCTGCTTTTCCTGTGCAGGCTGACGGGAGGTAGAAGCTTTTGAACCTCCAAAGAAAATAATTCAACAGTCCAACTCTTTCTCCAAGACAAGACTTTTTCATTCAGCTTTTCTTCAACTTTCCTTCCTTTGCTATTCAACTTCACCAGTCGTAGCTAAGGTGAGACACAAATGCAGGGAATGCACCCTACCATTTTAGCATCTGTATTCCAAAGTATTAGTCCAAAAAGTTTAAAAATAAATAGTTAGGAAAACAGTTGTTAGAGCTAGAAGCAAAAGGGCAGAGATCTCAAATCTCCTATTGGTGGCCCTTTTCCAAAAGAACTTTTCCACAATGCAAGAATAACAAATACTGAAAGCACAGTAAACTGGTCCTGAGTGGTGCACTCCAAGATGTTCTGGGTGTGCACAGAGCACACAACACAAGCAAGGTGCTCTGACAGTGTGAATTCCAAATCAGTACCCTAAAAATCACATGTTGGCTTTGACAGTCTCAGACAAGGTTTGCTTTTCTCATGTTTTAGTGGTGTTACAGCCTGATCCAAGCAAAAAGCATTGGATATCCCTATGTGTGAGAAAAGTATAAAAGATCTGGAAGATGCTACTTAAAAAGCCAATTTTAAAGCAAAATCCAAATGGAACAAAACCTCCTTAAATGCCTCAAAAATGAAAATTACAATTATTTCCAAAGGCTCGGAATGTGTCTCCACCAAGGATGCCCAACCAAGTAAATACCAAGATACTTACTTATTACTGCATTTGTACCACCCTCTGCTTAAAGAGGACAAAGATTCCTGAAGATAAAATACTTCCCTACAGCTGTGCAACAGACACATCACTATAAAATATGAGGAGAACATTCCCAACTAGGTCCATCATGACCTCTGAATGCCACTGAGCCTGGCAATGGCTCAGCATGGAAATGCACAAGAGGTTGCTGGCAACTGTGCAGATCCAGCTGGGCTCAGCTCCATCCCTCCCCAATACTGAAAACCTGCACCAGGCAAATCTTATAAGTTAGGTTCTTTCAATAGAACTGGACAAACCCATTTATAGCTTTATAGAGCAACAAAGCCACAGGATCTAGCAAAAAAAGTTGAGTCTCACCCCTGCAAGGACCTCAGGAGGGGAATGGCCAGGACAGAGACCCTGGGCTTCACCCAGGCTGTCAGCTCAAGACACCATGAAAAATACATGGCCATTTAGAGGCCCCAAAACTTTACTTTCTATGTAGACATAGTGATGAAAAATATTCCACTTTCTCCCACAGGCCTCAAAGTGATTAAACATAAGGGGCTGGGCACATGCTCAAGCATTTGATGCTTTTCTGTGGCACCAGCAGCTGCAGCAGAGAGTGCAGACAGAGACCAGCACTGACAGCTGCTGCTCTGCTGTTAATACCAGGACACACATGAGCTTCTGGTTCCATGTTAATTGTTGCTACCAAACTCCCAAAACTGGCATTCAGGGTGCCACAGGAACAAATACAGTTGATTTCACAACCTGGGGAATTTTAGGATTGAATTGCCAAGCTTTCTGTGATGCTCTGCATCCTCTGTGCTCAGAGATACAAGAGGGGAAAAAAATGGGAAGAAAACCACTGACAATTCTGAACTGTAGTAATGCAAAAATCTATAAATAAAATGGACATTAAGGACAGAGGAAGGTTTTCAAAAGCACCTCTATAATTGAGGTGCACAGCTCCCAGGAGACTGACACTCCAAAATCACAGAGATGCTTTTAGAAATCATACCCTGCAGAGTTCAATTTTCACTCTTAATCTACTTTCAGAATTTAACAGCTAAATCTGTTGAGGTGGCTCTGAACTGCAACTTTCTGTCAGGAAGGATGCTTTGTTAGTACAACTCCTTTCTACAGTGAACTTCAGAAAGAGACTACGTGCATTTATGCGAGCATATAATTCCTTCATTTGCTAGATTTGCACTTGAGCACACCCCTTTCTACAGTACAAAAAGTAATACATGCAACTACTTTTACAAAATGTCTTGTCAGGGTAAAAAGAGATCAGATGGTTTTAAACAGGTTCCCAGTACATTATTTTCACATCTTTGTAGAGATTCCATTTGTAAGTTTCAGCAAGCAGACATGGAGCTGTTTTGTCATTTAGAGAGCCTGCCCTTTAGTGCGTTGCAGCTCATGGAGGAAAAGATTTGGTAAAATACAATGTAAAGGCTCCAAAGATTCACATGCCAAATCTAAATAACTTATACTAAGTTCATTCCCCAGCTATTCACAATAACTGATTCATTTTAATTCTATGCTTCTCAATGTTCAAAACAGTCATGTTCAAGTCCACAGCAACTATTTAGTCCAAATAAAACCCAAAACTACTGTATTTAAATGAGAATTATGTACTGTGAATTTTAAAGAGGTAAGATATTATCTGACTAAATGGAAGCTGTTACATTTACTGGCAAACAAGGATGCCTGAAAAGTGTTTGACAGTCCATAGACAAGGCTCTTCCACCGCTTCCCTCCAGCTGTACACAGCCCTGTAGGACAGCGCTGTGGCTGAGAATGGGGACAGACTGCCACAGCCCAGGGACTGGCACTCACAGCCCATGAGCAGCAGAACTGATGCAGAACAGTTCTGCCAAACTGATCAACAGCAACAATTCCCTTCATACCCAGCAAAATCCCCACCAGCACTGGTGGGCTCTGCATCCCACCACACACTGCCCTAAGTCAGTCCTTGTCACATTACCAACATTAATTCTTGTGCATTCTTTGGTTCATCATTATTTTAGAAAGTTAAAAACCAAACAAGATTTAAAAAGCAAGCAGACATCTTGTGTCATTTGTCTTCAGCCTGAAGATTTAAACAATCTAAAAAGCCTCAGAAAGCAGGGCCCACTGTCCAGGTATAACACAGTGGATTGCTGTCCTGAGGTTACTGGTTTGGCACTATTTCCCTACTCCTAATTCTATCCAACTCCTCTTGCAGGTGAGTGCATGCTGGATAGACAGACTGGAGTATTTTGGGGCTCTCTACGGATGTATCTAAAATTTAGAACAAGTTCACAAGAATTACAGAGTGTTAAGTTTTCTGCAGGAGTTATGGAAGTGTTTAGACATGAAGTCAAACCTGTTAATTAAAAATCTTCTATACTTGGAGCTCAGTGGGTCTTTTCCTGGAAGGCCGTGAATGGAAATCAAAGTCAGGTTGTTGAACTTCAGACGTGGCCTGTGGAAAGAAAAGCAAACAGCCCCAGTTGGAAGAAATTTGGAGGGCACATCCAAGGAACAGTATAGCTCAGAATTCCATGTTCAGGAGGATACAGAAAGCAATTCCTTTACACAGGGTCAAAGTGCTTCACTCTGCCCAGATGCAGGTGTCTCCGGATACAAAGAGAAGAATAATTTCCACCACAGTTTCAGTAATGCCGGGGCGAGGAGGGGGACAAGACTGACAGCATGTTGAACTAAATGTGATCTGACATTTGAAAACAAGTAAATATGATGAGTGATTAAGCCTTCTAATCTTCAAGGCTTTCTGTAAGTTAAGGATGGACTGATGCAAACGGTACAAAGGAATCAGAATGTTTTTTATCAACCAATGTTAATTTGTTATTCATACATTTAAAAAATATATTCAAACAAAGTTAAAGGTCATACTTAAACCAAGGAATTTCAAGGTTATGGCTGCCCCTCTCAAAATGCATATTAATAGTTTAATTCTGGATTATGGATTATCTGTGGTAAATCTCCATGCATACTCAGGCCAAACACAAAGTAATAAATAACCTTAATGTAACAGAGTGCATATATTTATACAGATTATGGGCCTGATTCTCATTTAAATTAAGGTCACTCTGAAAAGGTGGATGTAAATAGAATTTGCTTTTCATTTATGGCCACCTTATGCTGCCTGAGTGATACAAAATGGTCTTCATGTAAATGAGAGTGAGCCTGATCCACAAAGCTGAAAGCAGAGTGTTAAAGTGATGCCATCTGCACACCGGGAATGTCGCTCGTGGGGTGTGAACAACAACTACAGGAACTTCACACACCAACAGAGCACAGCTCCTTGGCATTTATTTACATGGGATCAATTACATAAACACCCTAGACATCCTCCCAACCTGACAGCAAGGAGATCTCATGTCAGTGAGGAGCTGGAGTCATCTGTACATGCTGCATGGTCTCTTACCAACAGGTGCTCACATCCAGGGGTTACACTAACATTACATTTAAGTACTGTTAATATTTAGGATGGAAACCTTGTGAGCCAGCATCAAAAATATGGCATAATCAAAGTTCTAGGCACTATCAATGTGCCTCTTTTGCATGACTGCACGATGATGCACTTTATTGATCTGGTCACATACCATTTTCCTCTGCAGATGGTCTACCTCTATTGAGTCCCCACACAGACATCCAGGATTTCCCCAGTCACATGGTATTTGTTCCCTTCTTCCCCACTGAGTGGGAGGCTTCAATCAGACCTTTCAGTCAGTACGAGTTACTAACTAATGATTTACTTCTACCTCAGCACTCCCATGGCATCCCCATATTAATTCATGTTTCCCACTCATTCATCTTGTAGGCATCAAAATGATGATTAGCATCTTCTTGGATGAAATGAGACAAAACGAGTCGAATCTTTGATTTCCCCTTCACACTGAGGAAAAGCCAGGCACAAAGCACGGTGGCTGGCAGCTCCCCAAGGGCAGGGTGGTTCAGGGACAGAGCTGCAGAGCTGCTGGGGTGGCCCCTGCAGCCCCACACAAACAACAGCCCCATCTCCACACACAGAGGCAAACCCCTGCTGCTGCTAACTGTCAGAATTTGGTCAATGTTTTTGTGCAAATGATCAGAACCTTTGAATAAGTAACAAATGTTGTATCATGTGTTCCAAAGGCCTGGCTCCAGAAGTGTAGCTGGCACGTGTGACCCCTGGATTTAAAATACATTTACACACACACACAGGCACTTAAGGACAAGCCTGAGCACTAGAGGGGAGCTGCAGCTCCTGCTGGCACTGGCAGAGTCACCACAGGGTGACAGGTGGGGGATTTTGTGCTTTATTATTTCCAGGCTAACAAAAGGAAGGCTCATTTACTACAGCTTTGGTCTCCTTAGCGGTGCCTAAAAGCTCTTAACTGAAAAATAATCAAGGCCTGGACATGGGCAGTGGTTTCAGGACAGGGACTGACTTAGATGCTGCTAATAACAATGCCCAACATGAAACAGGACAAAGTGGAGATTCCCATTCGATAAAAAAGTCTTCAAGTTAAGAGCCTGTACCAGTGCAACGTTAAACAAGTGCACCTGCATTTTAGAAGCAAATAATTCCAGCAGGGATTCACGTTGCTGTGGATACAGAGGGAAGAACAGCTCAAAGATACTGGTAAAGCAGGGAGGGATTAGAGTATCTAGGGAAATAAGTAAAAGGTGTTAGGTTTCAGTGCAGAGCTCTAGAGGACAGCTACAAAAAGAATCTCAACACTCTTGTCCTCAAAATAAAACAGGGTTACCAATTGATTGAGCATAATCAAAAGGACACAGAAAAGTTTTAGTACAGTTTTTACATATATCCTGGTGTTTGTCAATTTGTTAAGAGTATTCCTTGCTTATTTTGCTGGATTTTTTTGCCTGATGTCTTTCTATCTGGGCTTTTTTTTTTCCTTCTGTGTGTGGCATAATGATGGAGGCTTAGATGGTGGAAACTGCCTGAGCAAATAATTTAATTACTTGCTTTCATTTAACCCCTCATTATCACAAGTCAAACCACTTTTTTTACAAAAAATAAAGTGCAGCAAAGCAGTCTCCATGAACCCGAGATCTCAATTTATTTGAAATCTTGCATTTTATCAGATTATTTTCCCAGTTACCAAAAAAAAAACTAAAAGGAGTGACAGAAGATAATGCTTTATCTGTCTCCTAAAGTTGGTAACTATGTGAACTGTTCTCCTGTGTACATAATCTTTAAACAATAATATCTGAAATTATAACCTATCCAAAAGTAAAGTCCTAATGACACTGGATCCTCAGCTTCACTGTAGCAGAGCCCTTATAAAAATGGCAGCTCAAGATCATTCTGAAAATGTAAAAAAAAAAAAAAATCTGACTTCACTCAACACTGAAAAGTAAGATGTGATAAAGTCTTGCATTAACAAAACTTTGAAATCAGAAAATTCTCTGTCCTGAAACAAAAAAGGAGCACTAAATTTTTGCAGGAAGGAAAGAGCCCAGAAGCAGAGATGATGATTAGAGTCCCATCAGGCCATAACCTGTGGTCAAGGCACAGGAACTCAGCATGTCCAGGTGTCACACTCACTGTAGAAGGCAGATGAAGACAGGTCTCCTTTCCCCCACAAATGTAACAATTTATCCAAAGCAGGACTTTTTTTTAAGAAAACATTTCAAGAACACAGCAGTCAGGATGTAAGTTGGAGAAGACACTTCTCCAAAAGGAAAAGGGTATACTAACAGATTTCCAAGCTCTACACCAAACTCACACAGCTTAACTAAGGTTGCCCATTCAAATATCTAGAAAGAAACCCCCCTCACTTGATTGTCCCTCTAGGATAAATGTGCTACTCAGTACTACAGCCTTGCTTGCAGCCCCTCCCCAAGCAATGTGCTCCCATGCTGTCTCTCCACTGAATTCCTTTGCCAGCCCCAGTGTTTTCCTTTCCCTCTGCAGCCTCTGCCTCCCCAGACAGCCACACTTAGCTGCAGCTGCAGCAGCAGAAGGGTTTGTTTTTGTATCAACACCTACCAAAAGCACCTCTTCTCAAGAACCTTCTCCGAGGGCATCAATTACAGCACGATTCCAGATTCACTGCTGACCAACAGATGTTCATTTCCAAGACATCTCTCTTCAACTACCAGTAAACAAATATTGGGCAGTTCTCCCTTGGATTGACCTTAGGAAAAAGTGTTTAAATTGGGAATGAATTTGCTCAACAAAAGAAGGGATAACAGCACAGTGTTTACTGGGACACTTGTCAATGCAAGGGTCAAAGAGGGGCTTTCCACACAACCTGGCCCATGAAAACTCCTCCTCTCTCAGCCAAATATTTCATCATGCCCCAGCTGCTTCCTCCTGGTATTAAAACAACACGCTTCCTTCAAAAACTTCTATTTTGATGAAACAGTGCTTTTGGTTTTGTTTTTTTTTTTTTTTTTTCAGAAACTTCCTGCCAGGTTTATTGGTAATTTTATCAAATGCTGTCATCCTAAGAGCAACCTCTAAGCCCAGGCCATGAAAGCCAAGAATCCATTGAAGAGCTAAAGAACATTTCCTTCACCCTTTGACTAATGCCCTTCAGGGATGCTTGGGAATGCTTCTCTCTCCACCACTGGTAGCTGGGTCTCTCACCAAACTTTGAACTTGATGGTTCACTACTTAGTAACAATTACATCAGTGAGTTATCAACATTATTCTCATACTCAATCCAAACATGGCTACTAGAAAGCAAATTAACTATCCCAGCCAAACCCAGGGCAATCCTGTCTTAGAAGCTGTTCCTCTCCAGCTAAATTTGGATTCTCCTGCTAGGTCTACTCCTCTCACTCTTCCCCCTTCAAGTGATTAGCCCTAGATTTCCTTCTCTGTGATTATTTTTACTGTGGTTATATTGCTGGTCTCTCATCCTCTGTGCTGATCCTTTTCCTAGGCAATATAATTAAAAACACCAGCAACTCTGACTCTGTTGCCTTCCAATTCCTTTATTAATTCCTAGTTTTTTAGATGGCTTTACATCAGTCTACAATCTTGATTTCTTGCTGAACATTACCAAACATGTCTTTTTTCAGTTTCTTCTTTTGAACTCCCATCCACCTTATACTTATAGCTCATTACTCTGAAACACCTCAGCCCCCTCCTGTGGCTTCACTGCTTTTGTCCCTTCCAGTCACCTCTCACTTCCCAGAAGCTGGTTTTGCTTACAAAAACTAGAGCATTCACTCAAGATATGTGGCATTTCCCAAATCTAGGTTACTAAAACCAGCATGGCAAAGTTTCTACAGTATGAGCTGCTCTGAAACAGGGCAGGGAAAACTAAAGAGCTCTTTTCCTTGCCAACTGAAAACATACAGCTAAATCAGACCCATCCATATCCTTCCACAGTTACAGCATTCACAAGGGCAGCCCTGCCATCCCAAATCTAAGTTAGCTTTGAGTCTGACCTAATCAAAGTATTATCCAACCACTGCTTCAGTGAGAGCACTTCCTAAAATTACAACTTCCCTTCCACAAGTGTTCCAGCATTTCATTTTCTACAAAAATGGCAATTACTTTTCGAGACAGAAAACAAGGGATATCTGATGATGGCCTTGGCAGTTACAGTCTCTTGCTGTTTAATCACCTTGCAGATTCCAAACCACAGCTGAGAGACATCAACACCATTTCCCACAAACAAAAGGTACCATAAATTGGGCAGTAAAACTAAAGTGTAGTAGAAACTTCATCACTTTACCCACTGCTGTGCGAGTGCTGCAGTGAGTAACACACACACAAACAGGAATCAAATCCACAGTAATCACTACTGAGAAGGATCCCAGCTTAGTCAGACAAGTCACTTTTTCTCCACTGCAGCAGTTTGCCCAGTCTGCTGTGCTTCCAAGCCAACCCTCAGGCAGCCTGGAGACTGCTCTGGAGGGCTCAGCACTCCACTTTCTCCACAGCTCTGGGGACAAACTTCAAACCAATGAACAGAAGAGAAAGTGGTGACATCTCCTCCACAGCTTTAGCAGACAGCTGGAGAACCTCAGTGCAGGGCTTGCACTTGGAATGCTGCTGTATTTGCTCTGAACTGCATCAATCAGAGGCACCAGGTTACCAGGCTCAGAGCTGTGGATGTCCTGCTGAGTCACCAGGAGGAGATGATGGATGCAGCCCAGCATTCTATAAAAACCCTTGTGACTCATTCCAATTTTGAGCAGGCTTTTTATAAGAAAACTACTATTTCCAAGATCAGCTTTAATACTCACCAAGAAGTAAGGAGTAGTCAAATATAAATAGTAACAAGAAAAAAAAAATCTACAAATACTTACAAATTTCAAGTGTGAAAGAACAGTTTGGGCTCAGAGACGTGTTTGCATATGTTCCAAGGGCAAATATTTCAAGTAGAAATAATCTTATTTAAAACTGCAGACAGTCTCAAAAGCAAGATGGTAACTATAAAATGAGGCCATATTGATGCTAATTGAGTTGCACTTTCTGGCAGAGGCTGCTCCTGACCCACATCCTCTCCCCCCTGATTATGGCTTGTATCAGTCACTGCCAGCGTTCATTGTGACGCCGACTGTGTGACAAGGCCAGCTCTGACCCATCTGATTTATCTCTGTCACAACTTGAGCTCTGCTCACCAGAAGTGATGGAAGGCAACAATGACTGAGAGATGCAGCTCGGTGACACTGAGCACATGGCCTGGGCTCGCCTTGCTCTGAAGGGAAGGCAGAGGGAAGCACATGTGTGTCAGCTTATGTGGCAAAGACAGGACAAAACAGTGGGCATCACTAACCCATTCATTGCATGTTAGCTCTGTGATCAGCAAGTAAGCACTAACTATTTAATTAGTCAACTAATTAGTGACAGGCAACATGGAAGGCTGCAGATGTTCCCAGACAAATGCAAAGATAAAAAGCCTAATTAACGATCAAGCATTATGCTAACTACAGCCAAACAGGCCAGATGTGTGGGATATTGTGTGCCCCAGTGCTGCCAGATAACGGGCTCTGACAGGAACCCTGTTCAAACCCTGCCACCTCGGAGCTGATCCTGGGTACCCCAAGCTCCCAGCAGGAGACACTGTCCTGCAGTAAAAAACTCAGGCTTACTGTGCTGGATTCCAATTCTACTTTTGAGAAAAAAAATCAGGCCTTTGATAAAAATGTACTTAATTCCGTCTGGTTCTTAAATGCAATAATTATTTTCATGTGCCCATAGGGAGAAGGAAATAAATTTCATAACAATTTCACATTATATATTGTGATTTTAGGCACCATTCATTTATGGCTATCTGATGGAGCATGTTCTGTAAATTCAAATGTCCTCAGAGAAGAAGTCATTGTATGCATCAGGGTTTGGATTTCAAGACCACAGATTAAATATGGTTTTCCCTGTAATCAAAGACAATAGTAATTTCCACAGCTATATGCAAAGACGTGGATAAAAACCAATGGGTTCCCTGCACTGGAACCAGCGACAAGAGCTGGGAGCAAGCTCCACGATCCTTAAGCCACACTTCCATCCCTGCATTCTGCTCCAAGAACTGGGCATTGGGATTAAGTAGAAACATTGGGGTTTGTAACCCTATGTCCTTCTGGTCTAACCCTGCTGCCCTGCCCATCCCTTTGAACCCAGCAAAGGAATGAAGGAAAAAAAAAACCAAAACAAAACCAACCAAACAAATAAGAACCCACCCACTGTCACACCTGCACCCCCAGAGCTGCTGTCACACCAAGAGCTGGCCAGGCCACGGGTCTGCCCCTGCTACTGCAGCACTGCTGCCTCCACTGGGCACCTGGCCCTCCAGCAAAAAAACCCAAAAAATCCCTGTGCATCCTCAAGAAAAGCAGCTCTACAGCTGAAAACATATACCAGCACATGCAGCATGGAAAAGTCTAAAGCTCCTTTGGAGTTTGGGTGGGTGAGCAGTGGTGCCATGGCTCTGTGGCACTGCACCCTGGGATGTGCTGCCCATGGCACAGCGGGAGGTGTCCTGCCACAGGGCAGCAGAGCTCACTCTCAGGGTCATTTCTCTGCTTAATGAAAAATGGATCTCTTCAGTCTCTAAGAAGTTGAAAACACTTGCAAGATCGAGTTCCAATAATTGCCACATCAGTAAGTGAATTACATTTATGTGTTTCCATGGTGACTGGTAATGTAAAATAATTAAGTATGAAGAATAATGATGAGAAAACTACTTCCTCTTTTTAAGGATTAGGGCTCACAAATTGATTCAGTCCAGCTATTTTTAGTGCATGTAACCTTTGCAGGGAATATTAGAAAATTATGAGTAAATTAAACTAAATTGTTTTAAAAGGCCTTCACACTGATCAGGAGGCTATTTGCAGCTGATGTGAAAATTAAAACCTAATCTTTTGCAAATTTATCCCTCTATTAATATAAATTTTGTGACACTACACTAAGTGCTGGCTCTGTGGCTCTCCAAGCAGCACCCCATGTCTGAGGCTGGGTGCCAAAACAAGCTCAAGGAGGATGTATCCTGCAGCAACTTTGCCACAGTTTGGTTCAAATTCAAGCCCTGGATGCAAAGGCTCGACCAAGGGAGCTCCGAGGGCAACACCTGCAAAGGCCTGTTCACTATAGACAGACTCAGCTCTAAAGGTCAGGTTTAACTGAATTTGGGGTGGAACTGAAAGCTAAAAGGTGCTGAGAGCAAGAAGATGAGGGGAAACTATTTACCTTGAAATGGGATGCCTTACAGAACTCAAGAACTAAGAGAAGGGCAAGAAGCAGAAATTTTCTTCTACACTGCTCCAGCAATACATCATCTATAAAGCACTTAAACTTATTTCTCTCTTGATGTATTGAAAATATCATTTGTGATGTTATCAATGGTTGTTGTAGAAATACAAACTCCTGGCTTAACTGAAAAAAAAAAAAAGGCAGAATTTTCCATTCTCCATCCCTCATAAAAGCACCAGACAACTCTCTTTGTTCTTGTTGCATCTTGTAAGAATCATGTTCAGATTTTGAATTTTATATTCATTTCTACATGTCTTTTAGTATGTGTGATTAAACTCTGCATCAAAGGAACTGCATTCTCACAGTCTGACTGCCCAGTAAGCCCCTGGGGAGTACAACAGTGAGACATCAGAGAGAGCACTCTGTCCTTGTGGTTGGAAAGGCTGTTAAACAGCAGAACTCATCCATAGGTTTCCCTGCCTTAGACTTAGGGAAAGGGGGATTCAGACAGGTTTGGAATTCCACCAGGGACAACTGGCTTTAAAGGACAATACTGCTTGGTGCCATTGACTCCACCTCCCCTCACAAGACTGCAGTTTAAGAACAATGGCCAAAGCAACTCTAGGTGTTTTCAACACACATTTTCAGCATGCCTTCACCTTAAAGGGTCCACGAGTTGCTTGGAATCCTGTGAGTCCCAAGGCATCCAGGATGCCAGCACCCATCTCTCCCATCCACACGTGCTCAGACATTTAACACCCAGTACAATGAGAAAGACTCAAGGAATGCATTAAATGTAAGAAACAACCCCCTTCATACAAAAGGGAGCACATCCTCTTCAGCAAAGGAAATAAAATTAAAAACTTACCAAAAAATCAGTGTTTCCAGAAAAGAGATTCCAACATCAGATGCACCAACAACCACAATTCTAGTGTTGATACACACTTTTGATTCCAGCACCAGCTTTCGATTTATGTGGTTCAAAGAATATTTCAGCTGTTAAAAAATACATAAGACATAGAAATGCATTTAAAAAACAGTTAAAGCCTGCTAGGAATCATTAAACTCTCAGTGATGCATTACCTTGCATTCACACAAAACTTCTTATGGCTCACTGACATGACTAATACCATTTTTCTGTGCACAGCACCAGATAAGTGGTACTAAAATATGAGGAATATGTGCATGTTTAATAGGTCACAGAAAATTACAAGAGCTGAATGGTCTGGTTTCTCCTGAGTAAGATGCTCTCTAATCCTTGCAGGAGAGGACAAAACACTGCCTCTGCTATCACTCACTGCCATTTATCAAACACCTCAAGAACTTGTATTTACATACTGCTAAGGCCATTTTTATACCTCCTAGAGCAGTTTTTACTCTTGCTGGTTTATTTATGGAAATGGTTTTACTTGCAAATTAATTAGGAACTTATGTTTTGAGTGGTTTTGTGTTTAATTTAAAACTCCCTTTCCAAAATTATCACTCTCTTTTCTTAAGTACAGAGCAGCTACCTGGAAAGCCAGGTTGCCACACAAGTAAAAGGAAAGCTCAATGCCACTGGGACCAGTACTCCAGTCATAAATCTTACTATCATGTTGGTAGTTACTAATCTGAGCTTCCACATCACTTCATGCACATTCTGGCTAGGGGAATAAACTCCATGTGGGTTTTTTCCATGTGTCTCTGGGTCTCACTACCTAACAGAGATTCTCAAAACAAATACACAGCTAAGAGACAAGAGATATTGCATTTGACAGGTTGGGGTTTTTTTCACCTTGACTATATTTAGCTTTCAAATTTCTGATGAAAGACAAGGAAATACTTTCCATCTCACAGTACAACACACTTTGCATTTTTCCTACTGCTACGGGTTGCCTATATTCCCATTTCACAGAATGGGTAACTGCAGGTTCATAAATGCACTGGGAAGACCAATACAAAATGGAGCCACTTTTGTTATTTGTCAGACACTTCTATAAATTCCTGCTGTGGCACTCAAGAAGGAAGCAATCTAAGGCTTCTAACAGGTTTTACTCTACTACAAATTGGAGACAGCACAGTAAAATTAAGTCCTCTAAATTCCTCCTATAGAAGTACAGTAGAAATATATTCTCTATATATCAGCTGACAGAGGAACTCACTCAATGAAGAGTACTTTCTTTAAAAGCTGTGGTAATTACATGGGCCTTCTCAATAAGTACATAGCACACTGAGATCCCCAAGAGGTCTTTAATGCCATGTCTCTACCATGTCTGGTAGAGCTCCACAGCTGAGGTTTCAGCACAGCCCCGCTACACTGTATAACTCACTAGAGTGCTGTCCAGCTCCCTTAAGGAAGCATTATGGATCAATTCCCTGCCCAATGTCATGACTGCACAGCAAGTCAGTCAGAATGTGGCAAAATTAAATGTCACCTTTGGTCAGGCAACATTATTTTTTACGGCCAGATAAATGTTCTTTGAGCTGCAGTTCACCACAGTGCAACGATGACATCCAGTGGTGAGCTAGATTCATCTCAGGGACTGGACTGCCCTGGGAAAATTCCAGAAGATATCTCAAAAGGTATGCCAGCCCAGGATGGCTGCTTAATGGTGGCCAGCTGTGTGGCCGCCAGCACAGGCCGACAGTGAAGAATGCCTGGGTGAGGGACAGAACCATCCTACTACTCCAAACCAGGTTTGCACAGGACACAGGCAAGTCCCTACAGAGAACCTCCATTATCCCATTTAAAGCCAGTGCTCTTGAAATGGTTGAACACACCTTAACACAAGGATCCACCAGCAAAAAGGGTTTTAATCATGAATTAAATAAAACAGACTACACCTGTAACATTTCCACATTTCAGAAGATGAAAAAGCCCTTTGTATTTCCCTGCAAGTGTACATCTTTAGAAGAGATTTAGGAAACAAGAAGAACCAGTGCCAAGTATTACAGATATCCCCCATCAGTTAAAATCAAACTCAGACTGTGTTTCTTACAACATGCAAAATGGTTATGCCCAAGCTACAGGAGCTGTTGCTCTGCCAATGCTGACATGTGTGGAGCTCTCCCAGTCCTACAATCAGCCATGGAGGACTCTGCATCCTCACCTCAGTATCCACATTCCTGGGATTGGCAGATAGAAATTCTGACAGGCTGGTTTTTTGCTGCACACACTGACTTGCAACTGAAAAGCAAGAGTTTTCCTCCTTCTGGAGGAAAAATGTTTAAGTGATATTTGTGTTGAAATGCAGCTCTTAATAAATTAATAAAATGGTAAAAACCATGAAAAGAAATGTACCCAATCCATGAAAACAGGCAGGAATACCAGTAGCAAACAAACCAACCCTCAAGGCAATACCAAGCTCAAACATCTCCTTCTGCTGTTGTGCTGGTGGTTTATTTTAATGCACTGCAGTAATGAAAGCAGGAATACAATTTCCCTGGAAAGAGTTGTCTAATTTACAAAACGGCTCCTGCATCAGTGACACAAAGGCAGCCTACAAGCAGAATATAACCTGGTTTGTTCCCCACACAACAGCCCCAGCACCAACAGCTGTCATGCTCCAGAAATCACCTTTCTACAGCTAAGTACACTAAAGAGCCCCAGGGAATGAGGAATTAGGTGGACTGGTCCCACAATACCACCTATTTTAACAAAATATCACGACAAACAGCTACCTGTGCTCTCCAGAGGGGTAATGAGACATCATAACTGATAGGTCAATAGCAAACTAACATGTTTGTTTTGTATCCAATCTATTAAATAAACCAGCAATCATTAACTAATGCGAGGGAAAAAGCATTAATTGCCATTGGTAGAAAAGGCATATGGAGAAAGGAGGATTTTCTTTGGTTATCAAATGATTATTTGGGGTACAGGCACCCCTACCCCCTATGTTGTTCAGAGGTGTAGAGGGACAGAGGAGCTGGCAGGTGTGGCCCTTTGGCATCAGCCCATGGAGCTATTCCTGCACATAGCCAGTGCCATCACTCTGAGCCTTCCCACTGGACCTTGTTAAAACACTGATGCAGCCCCCAGACACTGACAGCACACACCCTGCATGGAACCATGGCTTTCACTTACAATTTCACAACACAATATGGGCCAGAGCAGGATTAATCCATGGCATCCAGAATTCACACATCCTTCTATCCCAAGCAACCAATGGAAAAAGAGTCATGAAATATTGATTAGGTTTCAGCAAACACATTATTTCCTTTGCACTTTCCAACCACATAGAGCTTCACGTCCAGCTTTTCTGTTTGCTTTGCACATGCCTTGGGAATGGATTCATGGTACATTTATCCATGATTTTATATTAGATGTTGATGGTACAAACTCACATCCAGAATATTTTGAGGCTCCTTTTAGTTCTGATTTTAAACATTGGACCTTGGGATAACTATAGGTTTTCAACATATATTTATAATAATTGTTCTACAATAAGTCAGGGTTTACATTAGCTTCATTGTAACAAACAAAACCATGGAAATTGAACACCCAAAAATACAAAACCAAAAATTTAGATTAAGTATTTCAGCCCTGACAGGAAGAAAACAGCACTGTGTTCTGAACTGGGCACTGGAAAGTCTATCCCAGTAACACTCAGTAGTGTGTCAGAGCTGCTGCAGTCCTCTCTGGGACTCCTCATGCAAAGGCTCCATAATGCTGCAGAACTTGCAGCATCACACAATCCTTTCATTTGGAAAAGACCTTTAAGGCCATCAACACTGACCACTAAACTTAGACTTGACTTTATTAGCCCCTGAGGACTTGGACTTTGCCCAGCTAAATGCACTGAAGTGTTGGCTGCAGTTCAAGTACCTAGCAGTGGTCCACATTCAGAAGGGCTGCTCGGGGCACTGCATGGCAAACACAGGGCAGCCTCATTTGTTATGTTCTTGGCACCTTCACTGATCCCTCACTACTGCTTGGAGGGGCCCTCCCAGCACTGGCTTGTGGGGTTCTACATCTGCCTGCAGTGCTTTTGTTTTACTTTAACACTTGTTACTGAGAAATCCCAGTGATTGTTACTGCTCTAGAGGATCCACATGATCTGAACTGTTACTGCAAAATCCATCAGAAGCAGTGAAAGCAATTAACAAACCTGTTAGCAGAGTAGTGCTGAGCTCAGCAACAGTGACAGGCAAACAAGAAGGTGAGCAAACAGAGCTATTTTAATTTCAAGCTCCATTTGAACCACAAGTTAAAAAAAGAAACATCAATGTTTACCAAGACAATATGAACAAGACTGATTGGAAAATGCATGCTTTTCCAGCCTGCATTAGGAATTGTTTTCCAAATACTAGCTACATTCCAAAAAGCCTCATTAGAAATCTCTGCAAACATGTTTTCAAAAACTGTTTCCAAGCATTCGCAGATTTACACTAACACCAGAAACAGAAGTAAAAGAAACAGTGATGAAGAGTGCAGCCTTAATTGTTTTGTCTTCATCAAAGAACTCATTTTTAGGAACTGTGGCTCAGACAGATAACAGCTCACCTTTACAGAATATTTCCATCCACAGATGCCCAAAGCCTTTATGACTGAAGTCAGTATAATTACACCATTATTATGCCTTTGTGGGTAAATGCTGATCTTCAACTTCTGGAAAACACCACCTCTATATTCATGATCAACCATATGCCAGTCCCTATGGCTCCATATGAAACCAGGGATTTCCTGCTCGACTCCAACCAACAGCAGAAGAGAGCAGAGCATGGACACATCTATTTAATTTCCTCACAGAGCCACTGTTACCATGGTAAAATGATGCTCTTTTTCCCTTTGAGCACTGACATTTGGATCCCCAGCCCAAAGAGAGCTGGGCAGTTCACACTCCCGTAAGGACCTGACTACTGCTTGCTGCTCTGCTTCAAAGAAATGAACTCAGAATGGCGCCACTTTCAGAGAGGTCAGTTCTCCCCTGTTCTTCTGGGAAGAAAGGGAAGGCACAGGAATTCAATCAAAGCATTGAAGCTGGCAAGGGGGTAATGCACATGGCTGGCTCCAGTCCTCTGACAGCAGCTATTGCTTCCCAGGTCATCTCTCTATGACTTATTCTTCAAGGCAGGAGGAAAGAGAGTGGCAAATACAAACTTGGGCTTTGGCCAAGGACTGACTCCATTAGCTCCACATCCCTCTGAGACAGAAGCATGCCTGGCAGTCCCTGGGGAAAGGAGCCCAACAAGGACCCTCCTGGGCTGAGCACAGGAGCAGCAGACAAGGGGCAGCTTGCACTGGTCTCTGGGCACACTGAGCCAGCCTGCAGAGGCAGCTGCCCACACACCAGCGACAGAGTGGAACCAGAGCAAGAGAAAGCACAGGCACCTCATGTACAGACTCAAGGCAACAGAGGCAGCAATTCAAACATACTGAACTCATTGAAAAACATAAGAGAGGTATGAAGTGAAAAGCTTGAAAAAAACAGAATAAAAATCTTAACATTTCATACTGAAAATAATGGACATGAGGTAACAAATAATAGCCTAGATTATGAAGGGAGATTGATTTGTAGGGTCAGAAAATCATGTTTTAGTGAAAGCAGACATACTTCTCCACTTTTTAATGGTAAACATTACCTTTTGTGGCAAAAATATCTGTTTCCTCCTTATAAACTGGATTTATCAATCTAACAAACAGCTTTGAAAAAGCTTTAAGCCAAGTCTGACCTGTTTCTAAGCAGAAGTGCCTATTTCAGTTTACTGCAAATGTCATTAACACCTGTACAGCACTGACACCATGCTTTCAAAACAAAGATAGGTCATCTTACTTTTAATTTCACACATGCACATAAGTGGTAAACATTCCTGTTAATGATGCCATCTGGTGCCTCCCACAACGGTGTGACACTCAGCCTTCCAAACAAAATGTAATGGCAGCATTGCACAAACCCCACTGACATTTACAGTGAGGAAATTTGTTATCAGAGTCACTTCAGAACGCCTGTTTGTGTGCCTACTGGTGCCATAAAACCATCACCTTCACCAGTCAAGGGGAAGAACAATAAATAATGGATTTTCATCCATGCACATACTACAAAAAGCATTAAAAATTCATTATTCAAGCACATGAACATCTTAAGCAACAGTTACACTTTAAAAATTAATACTACTCCCCTGGTTAAGTGAAAACTATCCACAGCAAGCCTTTGTTTGTAATCCCAGTGTCCACACACAAATTGTAACACAAAGGAACTCTGCTGTTTTAACTTTGATACATGAGCCTTGATATTTAAAATGCAGGGAATTCTCTTGCCCATCCTCCCTAAGCTCTCTGCTATATTTGCTTTTTATCTTAGTAGAGGCCTAATGATGAAAATAAACCCCAAACCCTGAAAAACCTTCCGTGTTTTACCAATATTCAGTACATTCCAGTGCTTCAACTACAATAAATAGAACTGAAACTGCCAGAAACAACCTTTATTTGCTACAGGTATTCTACCAAGCTAGCACAGACTCAGCTCCAAGGCAGACAGAGGGTAAAACAGCAGTGACTGCTTCCCCTGTGTTACCTCAGGCACTGCTGTTCCAGAAGCACTTCTAGGAGCAGAGTTGGCTGTTCCTGTGGTTGTGCCTGCAGACCAGAACAGGGAATGGCCAGTGCCCAGGATGGGCATACACTTCAAAGCAGAGGCTCTGCTGCTTCACAGAACTTGTGCCTCTCCCTCTCCACCTTCTTGACATTTTTCTCTGGACACATAAGGTGACAAACCATGCAGTTTGCACTCTCAGCTGCAGAGAACTTTTGCTCAGAACAGATTGTTCTGTGGCAGTCTCTGTGAGCAGCCTGTCCCCCATGTTTTAAAATTTTAAGTCCTTGTTTTTATTACCTTTGAATACAACTGAACTAAAATTTTCAGGCTGTACACTGTGGACTGGCTGGGACTGGACAGGAAGGTGTTGATAACAGTCAAATAATCAGTTCTGAGTCCTTTCTGTTCCTTTGCCTGCAGAGGTCAAGGTAAAGGCTTGTGCACAGTCTGGACACTAATGAAAGGTTCAGACAGCTGGTAATGAACAGGTCTAAACACCAGAAAGTAGAAGCCACAGAGAGTAAGTAAATAAAGTGGAGCCCCGGGAGTTTGTTGGAGGGGACACCAGCATCTAGGGATGAGTTTTCTATAGAGACACTCCTATAGATCAGTTTCATTTTTGTTTTTAAACAAGCTTCCCCAGAAGAGAAAGTTTGTCAAGTTCAAAAACATTTCAGATTTTTTTTTTCTGTTTTTACCTGATAGTTAATTTCTCCTTTTCTTTTTACAAAGCAAGGTAAATATATACTCTTTTAAAGTCCTGCAATTTTATAATGGACATTAAAAGCTCAGAGAACAGAGAATCCTCCAGGATGGCTCCTACATTCACATTTGAGTATGCAGTTGTGAACATACACTGCAATGGAACTAGTCCTAGGATGAATCTAAAAGCAAGGATGTATTTTCCTCTCATGTTCTTGTTTTAATTATTATTTTAAACTGCTCTCAGGCCATTTACTCATAGCCTTTACCATAACCATCATCATGGAATCAGACAAAAACACAGAAATACCACCACACTGCCCTGGAAACTGTTGACTTTACAGTGCCTTGGCCTCCATTTTCTATTTGAACCTCACACTGAACTAACTAAATTTATACAACACTTCATGGGCTTCAGCAACTGTTCTGTCTTTTTATGAGCTGGAGCAGGAAAAACAATTCTAAACGGTGCAATAGAGCCTGACAGCTTGAATGCAGCCATGAAATAAAAACATAATAAACCCAATAGCATGAAAAATAATAAAAGGGCAAAAACAAGGAAATAATTCAACAGATGTGTGCCATTTTTGTTCTTCATTGTGGATCAGTTATTCTTGTTAATTATATCACCTATTCTTCCCTTACATTGATAATTACATGAAGCAGATGGAGAACAGAATGCTCCCAGATGGTGAGAAAGCAAACAAGTTTATAAATTGTTTATTTATGAAGAAATAATTAAGAATTATTTCATTACCTATAGCTTTCTACTCCACCAATAATGACATGCATCGTGAAGGCCAGGAGCACTTTATAAGATATTCAGGATTCTGTTGAAACCAACTGTTTTTCATGTAACATGACTGCAGTGACTGACAGATGTGCAAACCAGAATAATAATCGAACCTGTTTTAACACTGAGGGAATTAAGAGTTTGGATCTTTGGATCTCCTGCCAGTTGGCACTCCAGCACTGGTTGCTGATCCAGAATACAAAAATTAGAGATTTCCTTTTGCTCTGGCACAGCTGTACAAAGTGTTTGATCTAATGAGTAGGCAGGAGCTCTGTCAGGTCTGTGCCCTGAACCCCAGAAGAGCAGATGTGTGGCCGATGCAATTCTAAGCCAGGATGTGGCACCTCTGCCACACTTGCTGCTCAACAGGTATCCTAAAATCTGGACACCTCAAGACCAGATGCAAATCATCAACTGTGTCATTCCAGAGGGCTGCAGGACTTAATGGGAGGCAAGTTTAACATCTCCTGTTTTGTGCCTTCTCAGACTAGTCTTACCCAATTTACCCAAATCTCTCCAGCAGAGCAATGAGAGACGGAGTTCAGTAGGAACAGACACACAAAATCAGCAGCAAAATACATTTCCAAATGTACTTCCCATCTCAAAGTAAGGAAGAATTTACAGCCCTTCAGGAAATTGAGCCACTGCTTGGGGGTGACGGGGTTTGAGGCAAAGATGAAGCAGCACAGAACTGTGGTTTAAGAGAATAAGTGAAAAAACGTGTGATAGCCTTAAAACCTACAGCAAAGCATTAATGAAAAGGGTGGCAAATAGGGGAGAAGCAGGGAGAGCTCCTATGCTCTGTATTTCTCTGGAGTCATAGTCATTTTAGCAATAAGTCACAACACACACCAAAAGCCTGTCTCAAACCAGAAACAAGACTGAACCAGGGGAAATGCCACAAGGGCCTGGAGAGAACAGGGTGAGTGGAGAACTGCAGGTAAATGGCCACACAGGTAACAGCTGGCTATGGAGTCATAGGGCAAGTTCCTGGAGTTTAGGAGTACCTTTCTCCAGCTGACATCTAGTGCTGCCAGAGAGAAGGAGGAAGGATCTATGCTTCCTTTAAAACCACAAGAAACAGCTCATGCTCCCTGCATGAGACAGGAGGGAGCAGGCCAGGAATCCATGGGAGAGCAACACATGGCACTTCCCCTTTGGTGGTTTTTCCAGACACCACAGGAAAATAGAGAAAGTTGACAGACGGACAACATGAACAAGTTACCACACACTGTGCTCAGCTGATCCAGACCTGCAGGAAAAGCACCTCTCCAGCACAGACGAGATCCATGTGGACTGGCAGTGCTCAGGAATTAGTTGAGAGCAGAGCTCCTGTGGTTTAGATAGATGGTTTCTCTTCTGGTTTTGGAAGAAGGAAGTAGGAAAGAGCCTGTGCATGCCCTGGATCTGTATGAGTGAATTCCCTTTGTGCCCTAAGCAGGCTGGAATGTCCTGGGGAGACAATGACTGACAGAGCTCCAGGGCTCCCACCCACACTTGCTGAGATTCAGAGCTGCTGACAGCCCCCAGACATCCACACACAAATCAGGAGCTGTGCCCCCACACAGAACTGCTGAGCTGCTCAGCCCCAAGCTCTTACTGGGCAAAAAAGACACTATGCAGCTAGAAAAGGGGAGTAAGAGCTCAAGAAGGGCTGGAACAAGAGGAAGGCAACTGAAGAAGCAGCAGATGAGAGGCAGATGTTGATTTGTTGATTACTAGATATCAAGGGGCATCTTGTGGGTATCAAAGCAAGAATATCACCACAATTATCCCCATTACCAGCAACAGATACTCAAGCAACCAATTAGGGCAGGCAATCAATGAAAATTTTACATTTCTGAAATCAACTTGCATTTACAATCCTCATCCTGTAGTTCCTGCCACAACTGCAGAGCACTCTAAAGCAGCAATTACAGTGATAACCTGCCCTCCAGCTCAGGGGAACAAAGTGGGCACAGATTCACCTCTAGAGGAGCTGCTTTCAAATAGGAGAGGGCAATGCTCCCTTGGGTTTAAACCAGCTTGGTGAGCTGGGATAGAGACATGGGATAAAGAAATGAGAAGTGGTCTCAAATGCCTGGAATCCCTGCTTGCCCAGTCTAAACATCTCACAAGATCCTGCCCTGATCTCATTTGAAACCACCAAAACAAAGATGATAGGAGACATTTTCTCCTTACTCCTCTGCAGGTGCTGGCCTCAGACATCTTCTCACCAATTCTTACTCCAGACTACCTTTCACCCTCTCTTCTCCACAGTTTCCTCACAATGTTGTTCTCCCATGTCCTTTTTCCCTCACTTCCCAGACCATTAGCATCTTCTACAACCAAAATGTGTTTCACCTTGGCTCACTGTATTTCATAAGGTGACACTTCTCAGGCTTTCCATTCTGCAGAGCTAGCACATTTACCTCCTTGGTGAGACAGGTTCTTCTCTGCCTCACAGATTGCACCTTACTGCTTACAGTAGCTCTGAGAAGACTTTTAATCTCTACAAAAAGGCAGAAAGATAATATTGTGCCTTCTGAAACTCTGTTATATTAATTTATAAGACACCTCAATTTATTTGTAACTTCAGCACAGTATTTGGCAAGGTAGTGCAAGATCATTGATGGGGATCAATCTTCCTTTATGAGGCATCTGAGCAGAGAGAGGGCAAGTGTCTTGTGCCTGGCTGCAACCCAAGGTCTAAAAGCAGCACCACCTCCTTACTCATGAGTACACTCAGTTTCCCATGGCAGCCTGCTCCTTATGTTACACAGCTTCCCAACGTAGAGTGGCCAAAGGTCGCTTCATTCACTCTGCAGAAGAGTCAATTTAGCTTTACATGGTTTCAAGTTCTTGGTATTTCAGAGAAGCCAGCAGCAGCAGCAGACTAGCTTTATCCTCAAGTTACGACCCAGCACTTAGCCCCAGATGTCCATTCTGATAGAGCACAGTCTGTCAACAATCTATAATTCATGCAGAGGCAGATGCATGGATACTTGGCTGGCCTTGAGTTGGGGTTTTTCCAGTTTAACTTCTTAGCAAAAATTTCACACATTCTATTAAATAGAAATCTGAATCTGAGATTTCTAACCATTATGCCACTAACTACAGAGAAGCTCAGAAAACCTCAGGAAGAACATGAGCAGAGAAAAGATTTGCAAATTTTCAAACACAGGATGTCTGTGATTTTCCAGCTTCAACAAAAATGCAAAAATAAGCCCTTTTAGGAAGAGAACAATCACTTTAGAGATTAGGAATAAGAAGCAGTTTAAAGAAAAGCATCAGAGTTCATTCTGCAGAGAAGAGAAAGGCAGGGACGTGCATGTGAAGGGAAGACTGTTGAACAAAGCCAAACCCAAACCAACAGCCTTAGCCATGTTCTGGATTTCGCTTTGCCAGCTGCTGCCTAATTAAGAGTTTTAGGTGCCAAAACCTACTGCCTAACTGAGAAAAGGACAGCTCTAAAAATATTATATGGAAGCCCATCTCAGCCAACTGGAAGTTAGTAGACAGACATAAAGCTCCCTAATTATGTTTCTCCACAAAATTACGACTACCTACTGAGAGAATCCATCACTAATCGTGTTTTTCCTAATATTTCAGCTTCACTAGTTACTTGTTTGAGGAATCACCTTCACGCCAAATTTTAGTTACTTAAAAAACGTAAGAAAATGGGGTGCAAGTTATTTAAGAAATGAAATTTAAAGAGACTTTTCATTTAGAACCTCCAGGCTGCACCAGTTCTGTGCAAGTAAACCATTTGCTAGTGAAAACAACCTTTTCCTTTGCTGTTAAATCACTTGGTGTTTTAAGGGTGTCATGCATGGAAGAAACCTGACTTTGGGACTGAAAAATAAAATGTACCAAAACAATCTCTACAGAAAGACAATGTCATGCTGTTGACTCTTTCTTCCACTTGCAGAGCACGACACCTAAATGAAGCCAGCAGGAGCAAGGGCTCAGCAGCAGGCAGAGCATTTAGAAGACGCTGGGAGGCCATGACAAAGCGCTGCCATGGTGGGCAGCGGAGCGGGAAGGGCTCTGCTCCAGCGGCTGCCGCGTGTGCCGGGCGTGGCAGCAGAGCGGGATGGGGATCGGGCAGCCAGCGCGGCTGCTGTAATTAAGGAGCAGCCCGTGAGCACTGGGAGGTTAATGCCAGCCCATCTGCCAGGTCCTGCACGAGCTGGCACTGTGCCTCCCGCCTGCTGCCACTGCTGTTACCCACCTGATCCTTGGAGACTTGCTCCGATGGAGCGCTCACGCCAAGCTCTTGCAGAGGATAGACAATCTGTCGTCTCGGCCGCACGGGAGCCATGTAATGAAGGGCAGATGTCAGGGAATGAGCACAGGGATGCTGGAACTGAAAGACAGCAATCCATATTTCAGCAGAGAGAATGTCAGAGCAGTGCATCACAGATGTCTGCTGCATGGCTTCACAAACACACGATTCTTAGTTCTGTTGGCTAAATCTGAGACAAAAATCAGCAAATAAACAAACATACTCAGAGCAGAGAAATGAATCGCAGATAATTCCTGACACTAATGAAGATAATTATGAGAGTAATTACATTACTATCTCTGTGGGAATGACAGATAAACAAGTGGTTTGGTTTATGGGATTTTTCAGCACAAGTATTTTCCCCAGGAGGATATTTTTCTCCATAGTGATCATGAATCAGCTTGATTTGACCTCATTAAGCTGTGTTATCTGCTCACTGCTAACCTTTGCTCGCCTGGCAAGGAACGGAGATGAATTTATATAGAAATTCTATACCGACTAAAATGTCTGGTTCATCCAAGTGATAAATGTTAATAAACTGTCAGAAATTTGAAATGAACAAAACTCTAATGCTCATCTGAACAGCCTTGATCATTAGAAATAGCTGTATCTGTCTATTACACCATGACTGCCTCTGGCAAAACTGACAACATGAAAGGGAAGAAAATAGAAGAATTACAGGAAATACAGAATTAACATTAATGCAAACTAAATTACACTCAAGTGCCATTCCATCCACAAATACTAAAAACTTGAGGTTACTATGTTGAGAACTAAGTAAAATATCACACTTAGCACTTCTTAGATAATAATATTAGATAAGCTTATGTAACTTAGAGTAACTCTGTAGCCTGGTAGCCTGGAAACAGTCAAAACTGGAATCACTGGTAAGATTTAGCTTCTTTTCCATCCAGTGCCATTAAACTGCATTTTTGTGAGTGCCTCTTCAGAATCTGAGAGCCTAATGTTACACAGGAACATTGGTTCCTCACGGGAACACTTAGAGCTCCACAAAAGTGCATGGGAAAACACATCCTTCTGCAAATGTCCCCAAGTCTAACCTGTCAAAGAGTTCCCATGTGAAAGCCAGTGGTGGTTTCAAAACCACCCAAGTCATCAAGGACAGAACTCATCTCAGTCACCATCTAAACACCAGGTGCCCAGTTGAGCCAGGCTGGCAGAAGCCTGAGCTGGTGGTCAGTCTCCAGGGGAAAATTCCATCTGTCTCAAAACAGCCAGGTATGACTGAGGGATGAACTGCCCTTGGGGTGCACTGTGTGTTTCCATCAGAGGTGCCAGGAGCCCACATGATTGCTCAGGACTGACAGCAGCTTCAGACAGCTTGCAAATTTTACCTTGTGTTGCTTTTTTGACTTGAGACTGATGACAAAACACATATGTGAGTGCTTCTGAATTACATTCTTCTTGGAAATGGATTTTCTCCATTGGAAGTTCAGTTCTTACAGTTCTCGCATGACACTTGTGTTCCTGCAAGTCCCCTCCTTCAAAAGCCAATGAGGTGCCCAGGTCCCACTGACTTTTGGTAAAACACAGTCTAGAGTACCTGAATCACTTTGGAAGGCTTTTTATATGCCATGTGGATGGTGTTCAGGATGATCCCCTTGCATTTACTCAGGCTGCATTGCACTTGTGCTAGGCAGGGAGCCAAGGCCATTTCCACTCCCTGCTCCCCACCACACTTCCTGAAGACACTGATGGACACCACGGATCAGAGCCCTGCTATGCAAGAGCTGTGTCCATGGGTCCAGAATATGTCAGGCAGGAAGAAAAGAAGGTACAGTTTGCTGCAGGTTGACAAGAAAATCCCTGTTTGCAGTCATTCATGGAAGCAAAGAAAAAATAAAGTGAGAAAGTATGGCAATATTTAATACAAGAAATACTAATCACTCTCCTTACCTTGTCCTCCACATATTCTGGATAAATAGGGTAGTAAAGAGAAGATTTGTGACCCAAGCGAAGAATCTCCTTTAGAAAGTACTTTGCATAGTGATGAAATACAGGATTCAAGACAAAGTGGCAAAGATGTCCATGTTCCTCTTGCTGGTGGTGATTAAAATGAATGAAGTCCTCAATATCATAATGTGATCGAATATACTCAGTATCCTGGAAAATTAGGAATTTGTGAGTCAGCAGTGATCAGCAGCTACCTTGGCAGCAGTTTAGCAAATACCAACCAATGAGTTACAACCTATCAATCAGGGAACTACATTTGAAAACTGAAATCAAGTGTCTTTGAGAGCTGTCCTCAATTGAAGGGCACTAACTGAACAGATTTTTCTCAAAAATCTTGTATCAAAACCTCTCCTTGCAGCTTACCCTTACAAGAATGCACACCCGACCCTTACCCCACAATGCCTGATACAAGTTAACAGACATCCAAGGTGGAAGGAAAAAAAACAAAAACCAACTGTTTTTCTGCATTCAAGGCACAGAAGCCCAGGCTGTCCCTCTCACCAAACTCCAGCTGAAAAAGGGAATTCCACAGAGCAGAGCTGTGTAAGAAATGCCCTCTGACAAGTCTTCCCTGTTGAAGTGATAAGCTGATATTTTTGCACATTGATTCACTCAATCTATCCTCTTAGCTCTTAATACAATCAAGAGAATTACTCTCAGAAACAGGAATGACTGTTCCATTGTGAAAACTAAGCATTAGAACGGCTGAACAACCTAAAATCCACCTTTTCAGTCCTAGCAGAATGCCACAAAAGCAAGACTTGGAGAATGTTTACTATTCAATAATAATGGGCAATGTCTTTTTTTACTCCATCAGGGAATAGGCTTTTGTTTACAAGTACATGATTCACAATCACTTAGACTCTACTGTTGGATAAAAAACTTATGAAAGCAAATCTAGAAGAAGAATTACTGCTCTTTGCAGGATTTGTGGCAAAGCTGCTTATTGACTTGGAAAGTAGAAGGGAAGGAGGTGATTAAACACCTATTTAGAGACAGAATGGCTTTGTGCTGAAGTACCAAAAAAGTGCAGGAGGAAAACTTTCAGGACATAGCAGCAGCTTCTTGAAAGTAACAGGATCTTTTTTTTTTCATCTGTATGTCAATCATTATCTATGAGCAGAGAAATAATACTGTGGGCATAGGCTAGACAGCTTCTAAAAGCAGTATTTTTACAGACACTTTGTTAGGCACAAGTACAGTGCCCAGCACAAAACTCAGCCTTACTGTGAGCACCAAGCACCACAGAGCTCATGGAACACAAACTGAATTTACCATTTCATCCCTGGTGACAGAAACACCGACGATTTGATCCAAAACTTCTGCTACAAAAGCCTGTACTGGCATCCCATCCTGCAAGGTAAAGGCAACAGATGCACATTTCCAGTTTCAGCAGAATCTTTTTCTAATGGTAACTGTGTATTTCACTACAGAATCCCAGTTAAAACACTCTCCTCCCCATGCAGCTCCCAGGCACCATCCCAGTTTAGCCAGCCTGCTTCCCAAGAGGGCCCTGTTTGAGCCAGGTGTGTGGCTGGACTCTGGACCACACAGACCTTACCTCACTGACACTTCTGTTTGGGTACAGCTGCTGCAGGAGTGCTGCAAGTTCAGCCACTGCTTCAGTCCTGGGTTAAGTCCTGATCTTGGGACAGAATTCAACATATATCACCAACAAATACTCACTGGATCCTTGCGAGTCTCAGTGAATATCTTTGAGTCATTCCACATCTCTTCATTCAAGCTAAGAGTTTCAATGAGCATTTTGACACCCTGTAAGTCACTGGTTGCTGCTTTTCTTACATTAAATGACCTAAAATAGGACAAAAAAAGAATTAAAGCTGACTGTGACAAAATAAGGACAACTGCCAAGCATAAGACAACACACCCTTCACAAACACCAACAACACCATTCAGAAATTGTAACTGATTGCTAAATGACACTTGTTCCAAAGGCAGATATGAATTATTGCATGGTAATAGAAATTATTAGAGCATCTACATGAGACAACTCCAGAATCCTGCTTTATCTGCTCTTAAACACTCAGCCCAATCTATAACCCCAGGTACCACCTTCCTCAAGTGAGTAAAAGTAAGCAATAAAGGGAGGCAAAGAACCATAAAATGAATGTGGACTCTCTAGCTGCACATTGTGGCACATGGGGAAAAGAGCTAGATTAAAACAGGGAAAGGCAAGAAAAAATGAGAAAAGGACAGAGAAAAAATAAAACTGAACCAGCTGCCATGGTACAAAGCAAAGCAGGAACATAATTTCTCTGAGAAAAAAATTACTAATTTTTGTGTTAGGCCTTGGTGCCTCAAGCAGTAACACATGAGGATAAACTTACACAACTGCAACACCTCTGCTAGGTGTGGAGTGCCAGTTTGTAATGACACAGTAGTGACTTGGTACCAGAATGCCTGTGCCACACATGGAACACCTTACTTACAGACAGCAGTAACATGGCACTTAGCTCATTTACAGACTATTAGCAAACATCTTCTCACCTAGCAGTTAGGAAGAAAATTCACTTCACACTGACAGTCTACAGCAGCTGAGGAGCTCTCCCAGCATCTGTCAAAGGCAGCAACCCCTTCCTAGATACACACAGCTCGTCAACCCACACTTGTGGAGTGCTGTTCAAGAAGCTGAACTACAGCTTCAGTTCGAAGAAATAAGTTATTTCACCCACAGAGTAAAAGTTGTGATTCATGTAGTATAATCTTTTTATTCCTGTTCTTCTGGCTTTCAATTTAAAAGCAGATGTGCTATTCTTCAGCCTCAGTCCCACTGAGAGGCATCTTGTGGAACACAAGCTTAATGAATGGCACTGGTACCTTAAAAAAATGAAGATTCTGGTATGTTATGAGAAATTTCACAGCTGAATTCACTGACCATTTTTTGAGTGCTCAAATGCACACATTTGGTTACTAAATTACAAACTAATCCTGACCTAAGCGAGCATCAGCCAAGCTTCTGCAGCTTCTCACACATTTCCAATGTTGATTGCAAGACCCAACAGCGCTGAGAGCTGCAGCTCACTCTTGTGTAAAGTACATATTATATGACTCTATGCAGATATTTACTATAGGTATTATGTTGTATTGATTAGTAGTGCTGTATTAATATTTAATAGTATGGTAAATGTAGTTTTGTAGCTAAAATGTAACTTTTGTAGTTAAAATAGAAACTATGTATGTGGGATATTTTTTTAAAGAAAGGAATGAGGTACTCACACCAAGACAGCAGCCCCAGGACACCTGAATCTTTCAGAGAAAAATAATTTATTGCTCCATTACCAGGAGAAACAAACTTCTTCCTGCCTCACTCAGCCCTGAAGACACCATCAAGATTAAGAAGAAGCTGACACTGACCAGAAAGAATCCTTTGTTGGAATAGAATTTATGCATAATGTATGAGACGTATGAATATGCAACAGGTTATTGCCTTTAAAAGTTATTCCTTTGTTAATGTGAGTCCTTTTTCAGGCTTATTTTGCCCAGAAAGAGGTAGCTGGACTGTCTGTAACTCTTTGTTTTTATTGTCTCATATTGTCCTAACCCCAAATGTTCAAATTTTTATTACTCATAATCATATTACTATTTTTATAACCATTTTATTACTATAAAACTTTTAAAAATCTAAAAACAAGTGATTGGTGTTTTTCACACTCTGCAGCCCTCCTCCCACCCCTGCCCAGCCCAGCCCAGCAGCTTTGCCCCACCCATGACCCAGGGAAAGCAGCTGTGCCTACAGGGCACTGCATCTTCAGCATGACAAAAACAGAAATGTGAAAAGTTGAAACTGTTGTTTTTTTTTTTTAATAAGCAGATCCACCAGCTCCAATGGGATTATGGAACAGGAGGAAGGACTATCCAAGGTCTGTACTCGTTTCTCTCCCAGCAATGAATTAACTCATTCTAGATGCTCAAGTCCTTTGACTGCTGAGAAACAAGGACACCATTATTATTATGCTTTTTAGTGAAAATTGAGGGAAAGTACCCATTAAGAACCTCAGTCTATGCCTTGTCATCTGTTATTTTTTTCTCCTTCAGTGTTAAGTAGAAGACTCATAGTTCCATTTGCTGCACTCTTGCTTTTTGTGTACTTAACACTTTTTCTTATTCCTTTTTACTACCTGTACTAATCAAGAGCTCATTTTGTGCCTTTGCCTCTTCTGACTTCACCCTTTCACATCCTCCTATTCCTCTCTTCTTACCCTGTTTTTTTTTAGTCCATTTTCTGTGACTTCCTTTTCACTCACATGCTTTTGAAAGCCGTAGGTGCAAGTACAGTGTGTTGATCTTTCACTTTCACAGATTTTGGTTATTTCTAAGAAGGTATCTGCTGTTGCACCCTGTGGGTATTGTTCTGCAGAAACTTTCCAAAAGCTTACTCTGGTTTCTCCCAAAGCTTTTCTGATCCTGAACCTCAATGAGCAGCTATTTTCCCTTACTTTCCTGCAAAGCTGCAGGGGGATTTGGAAAAGTCTACTGGTGACCCTATTTTGTTTCCATGAAAGGACTGGTGTCATTTGGAATATGCACAATGTAATCAGGATGGTAACTTTTTTTTTAAAAGAGCCTTGATAACAACTTGAATTTTGCCCAAAACTGCAAGAGACATATGACTCCCAGCTCTACTGGTGGATTACTGAGCAGCTGGGCCTGAGATTACCAGGAATTACTCCAGCAGCTCTCTCTCCAGCCAGCTGGATTTTTACTCAGGACCCAGAAGGAGAAGTTTCATCCGAGGGCAAAAAGCTTCTACCTCAGTCCAAGAGAAGCTGGCCAACTCCTGCATGAAGTATTTGTGTACCACCAGAGGTGATTAGGTACACAATTAAACCTAGAAGTACTTCGCTAAAACCACACAGTATTTAGGTACATTAGGACCAAAACCAAAAAAAGATCTCTAACTATACCACAATTTAAGCTTGGTTTTTGGGCCAGAATAGGCTTGATATACAAGCAAAGCTTTGGAAAACTCATTCACGTAACAGAAATCAGAGCAAGAAAGGTTTGGTGTTGCAGTTAACTGATCTCAGCCTACAGAAGTGTTCAGAGGATCACAGAAACTGAAGGTGTGAAATCAATTATTCAACACCTAAAGTAAAAAAGAAATTTTATAGAACAGATACTCAGTGTTCCTGCTGTGATCTGTATGTCCCATAAACACATGACTACAGTTCTCTTAAGAAAGCTACAACAGATTTTGAAGAATTAAACCCACACCAGGCTATCAGGTGCCAGTGTCACACAGCCTGACCCACATCCCCAAGGCGAAACACAGCACCACACTTCTCTGATGGCCTTGGCCCACAATCAGGGAACTGCTTGGGTTCTACTGAGAAGACACTCCCTACAACATTGGCAGGTGTGTCCCACAGCAGCCCAGAGCACAGCAGGGCTGTCCCAAGGCATGACTCACGTGAGCAATCCTGCCCGATGGAACACGTACAGCTCCCGACCCAGCCTGGACGTGCAGGAAGGGACAGCCCGAACAAAGCGCCGGATCAGGGGGAACTCTGGGACATGATGTGGCACCAGGATGACACACAAGTCTCTGTCCTGAAAGATAAGGGCAGGCAATAAAATTGGCAGAAGAAGTGTTCTCTAAGCTTTACCCAAAGTCTTCTGAGGGGACAGGCAGCCCTGAATGGGGGGTTTACACCACACCCCACCAAGCACTGCTCTGCCTGGGCAGCACCAAGGAACTGACAGCTCAGAAATGGCTTCACTTTAAGCAAACTATGGGATGAACATTCCTTACTACATCTGGTAATTCCATTGTGACATTTTATTTCAACGACTGACATTGTTGGATGGATAGATCATGTAAATTTGAAATGCTTTCTGGGTCGGCTCTCTCTAGGAACTCTCTTTGGTGGTAAGCAGTGGTTTTAAGTGTGCTGCTTCTTAGGGCCAAGACAGTGTCTCTGGTACCCAAGGCACACTGCCATGCAGTATTTTGTAACATGACTTTACAACATTGGTGTGCATTAAGAAAGTCTCAAAGTGGACTGTATTACCTCAGAGTGATCACACAGGGCATGAATGGGAAATAGCAGCTGCATTGTGAATCCACAGTGCCACTGTTCAGTCTGTAGGTAAATATTATGAATCTCCTTATTACCATTGTTTTATAGGGCTTTTTACTCCATCTCCTTTAATAAATGTTGCTGAATTTGTTTTTAATGTAGGTACAGTCTGGATCTGTACATGGTTTTAAAGGAGTTTGTAGCATTTCTTTTTCTAAATCTGCATCTTAGAAAAGTCCCTATGGAACATAAACTAGGGAGACTATTTACCAGAGCACACAGTGGCAGGGAAATGCCTTCACACTGACAGAGAGCAGGTTTAGATTACATGGTACAGAAAAATTCTTCCCTGTCAGTGTGAGGAAGCCCAGAGAAGATGTGGCTGCTCCATCACTGGAAGTGTCCAAAGCCAGGTTGGAAAAGGCTTGGAGGAATCTGGTCTAGTGGAAGGTGTCCTGCCTATTGCAGGGGTGTATCTGGATGATCTTTATGTTCCTTTCCAACCCAAACCATTCCAGGATTCTAGGATAAACAGAGGACTTAGGTATGCATTCCATGAAGTCCAGAAGCAGCCCAGGGTAACCAGGCCCAGCACAGTCATGTGGGACAGACTCACTGGAGCAGTAGACCCACATCCCCGGCTGCCAGCCACACTGCCGTCCCACCGCACAAAATCATTCCAACTTTTGTTATACTCACTGGGAAAACACTGAAAGCATAATGCAAAAAATCCAGTGACCTGCAACAAGAGCAAATGTTGGCAAATAAAGCACATATCAGAATGATCTGGTACACTATGATATTGACATCCCTGCAAGTGCAGGAGCATTTATTCAGAGCTGATCAGACAATCCCAATAAATCATCAATAATCAACTGCTGATGTTGCATGCTGCACAGCAGTTTCTGACTTCTAGTGCTTAAAGCATTGTTATTAACAAGAATAACCAGGATGTTTGATATAATACATGAGGCTCCTCACTAAAAGGGTAGGGGGAGGAACTAACAAAACATTGGCTCTCATGTTGCTGACTCCTTCCTCTTCAGAAGCCATTCTTGGACTATCACAGCAGCATTAGTATATAGCAAATATTACTTTAGGTTACTAACAGTTGTTGCTATGTTCTACAGTACTTTCAGCCAGCACCAAGGGCTCTGTGACTTTCCACTCAGGAAAACCTGCCCGATGTGCTCTGACAGACTAACAGGAACATCAATACTTAGAATTGTTTTTAAACACTTCTTTTCACTTCTCACCCACTGACTTAGAGCTGTCCCAGTCTCTTCTCCATGGTGACAGCAAATTGTGACATTTCAGTGTAAAAAGACTAGAGAAATCTCACCAAAGCCCTGCTGTTTCTCCCATGTCTAAGGCTATCAAAGAGCTCAAAACCCAGTTATGCTGAAGTTTCATAAAACATTTTCCACCACACAAGATGTATGTTTTGAAGAAATTCATACAGATATATGTTACCTTATAAATACTGATAAATCATCTTCTCCTTTCAGAACTGTAATTAAGCTCCCTTTTACCTCTTTAATAATATTACTTAAAAGCAAAATAATTTCTAGTTGCAATATCCATGCCTGAATGTAAACTTAAAGCTGCAAGTAAAGATCAGGATGTGGGCATTATATATTCACCTTTATAATACATAACTAAGACTACTTAACAGAATAACTTATCAGGAGAAAGGAAAATGACATTGCAACTATACTGAATTGTAATTTTCTCTCTGGCATCCAGGACCTTGTTGACCACAGGAATTGAGGTAGGAGATTTTTCAAGGGGCTTAGAAAAGCATCAAGTATCACCAGACAAACCAGCAGTTCAGTTCCTTCCCATTTCACTCTCAATGCTCTGACCAGCCACATAACAGCTCTGGGTTTAGGAGATGGAAATATTTAGCAGCTTTAGTGGGTAACAAATCCCAAGGAGCAAACTTCCCTCAGGGCTAAAATGTAATCACACCTACACTTCAAGCCAGCTTCTATTTCTGGGTCCATGCTGCACAAGGCCAGCAGGAACTCCCTCAGGACAAGATTCCAGGAGGCAGCCAGCATCACCTTGTGCCCTCCTTTACATCTATTTGCTTTGCTAATATTTCTTCTACAGGCAGGTGGATCAAGTAAAGGCAAGCCAGAGAAGCATACAAGCAAAATGTTTGAAAACACCAAGATCTACAGATTCCTCAACTCTGCATGAGGTAATCTTAGGAAAAGTCTTCAGACAGGAATGTGGCCTCCTCAAGATACCCTTCTTCAAATCCACACTGCTCCACAGATGTCTCCAGGTAAAAAAAAACCTGAGAGCACAGCATTGAATGATAAATGCAGTGAGAAATGTCTTGAACAGAAACACAAACAAAGCACAGAGCTCAGGAGGCAAAAAACAGGCAGATCCTTAGGACAGGAAGTTATGAGCAGAGAACTCAAGAAGCCTACAGTGAGATTATTTACTGACATAAATCTCTAGCAAAGCTCTGAACTGCTGTTTCAGTACAATGGAATCATTACAGACCACACGCCTTGCCTCACTAATATTTTAATACAAAGCTTTATTATTCTGCAATAACTAATCTTGCTTGATTTTTTACACTAGATTGTCCCTCAATTAACTGCTCTGGAACAGTCTCTCAGCAGTGCATCACACAGTTCTCATCACACATTAGTTGGTCAGTGTTTTTAAGTACAACACAGATCTTCTATGTTGACTTCCTGCACTTCACTAATTAAAGTAGTTCTTAAACTTGAGCTCTGTTACTGGGTATATCACTTTGGAAATATGTACACAAAAGGCAGTGTCTTTGCTTTGATTTGGTGACTTTGTATATTTGCATTTGCAGCAGATTCAGTGTTTAATCCCCTTGGGTAGGTGCCCTCCTTAATCAAGAAACTGCTCAACAAGTAGAACCAGTTTTTAAGGAATTCTCATTTTTCTTCTCAGTGAAGTTTACTCTTACACCTCTTTTAAGCCAGAGTTCAGAAGTTGCTACTCACCAATGACTGAGTAGACAGATGTTTTTTCAAACTGTACCACACATGTTCAACTCATCTATCAAGCCCTTATCCTGATGCCTGCTGTCTGCACATATGACATGGATTTGAAAGCATGGAAGATCCTGGGTGTGCTCAGCTGCTTCATCTATCCTGTATCTTTCTTTCTACCATCACATTGAAAAGGAAAAAGTTCCTGGAGAAGTTTCTGCTGATAAGGCTGAACATATTCAAGTGTGGAGAGAAATTTTAGGAAAAAAAAAAGTCTAAACCCATTTACAGCCCTATCCTAATACACCAGGATCTAAGAGTGAGTTCAGCAGCAGCAATCATGTTAAGAGAAAATCCCTTTGTCTCCCCCAGATGTAGAGAATTCTAGAAAACAACAATTTCTTTCAGTGACTGGAGACAGTGTTTAGAATGGGAACATTTACCTGCAGAGCTAAGAACAGTTTTATTGCCCCATGCAATGAGATGAAAACTACTGTAACATCTAGCTCCTCTTGCAGCTAGCCAGCTTCACAATGAGTGTCTCCATAGAAGGAAACAGCAGCCTTTTTCCACAACCTCAACTCACATTTTTTCCAACAAAAATTAATTCTTCACATTTTGCCCCTATAGACCTGTCAGAGCTAGGAAGTTGCAAGTGGAGGTTGAAACATTATTATTGAAGATAAAAGAAGCAGACAAGAAAGATGGGATTTTTTCTGGCCTCTAACCACTGCAGGTGCTGTCACTTTCTGATTTGACCTTAAAACTTTAAAAATGGTTTTTAATGGGAAAGCAGTGACTCTTCCTCTATACTTACCTAGTTTCATACTCCTTATCTATACAAAACAGACGGATACTGAAAACATTTGAAGTTCCTCCGTTCAAATCCCCCTCCTCAGTCTCCAGCAGAGGTGCTGCTGAGCCTATGTTGATGACATTACCTACCAGTGGTTCAGTGGGGGAAACGGTAACAGCTCCATCTTTCTGCAACAATGACAGACAGGGCTCACTTACAACACTTGACAATGTATCTTCATTAGTTAAGCCCCATCCTCTCTCTCCTCTCTGTGACCCTTTCTTCCCACCCTGATGGCTGCTCATGGGGAATTGGATGAGTAAACTCACCCTGACCAATAACTCTGATCCCCTCCCTCCAGACCCCAGCCAGAGCAGCTTCTGACCCATGCCCCACAGCAGAGGCACACATGGGCCAGAGCAGAGGACAGGGCAGGAGAAAAACAGCAGTATTTGCTTGTCCTCATCTCCGCCAGCCTTGCTCTGTATCAGCTGAGAGCCAGCAGCACTGCTGGGTGTAGCAGCATTACCTGCAGTGCTGCATCTGCACCAGGAACATGTTCCAAGTTTTGAGAAGAAACAGGGTCTGGCTTTTGACTTGTTTGGTTGCTTTCATCTTCATCTGAGTAAAGTAAAAGAGAAAGTGCACAAGGTTTAATAATGTGAGCTTTACTCTCAGAATCACAGTAATAGCTGGAGTGGGCCAGGCTACCTTTATTGAAAGGTTTCATTTTAACATTTAAAGCAGACCCTCCTACAGTTACTTGGCTAGAGCTTCATTAGACTACTTGATCTCAAAGCAAAAAAACCCAAAAAACCAAAAAACAAAAAAAAACCAAAAAAAACCCCAAAAAAACCCCAAAAACCAAACCAAACAACCATCAAAAATCCAGGGAATTGGTTGTAAAATAAGATCTGAACAACCTTGGAGGCAATTCCTAACTTGTGTTTATCCCTGTGTCAAATCTTTACCCCATCTGAACTGAAAAACAGGAGCCAGTGTATTGACTGATATCTTAAATCCCACGTGTTGCTAACTTGCTTTCTGGTGATCACAAGGACAAGCAAGGGCTCTTCATTCTCAGATTAGTTCTCCTAAAATAATTGAAATTCAGGTTAAATCCAAGTCAAACCAGAGCTCCTACTGGTGCAGTAAGAGACAAGAAACAGGGATTGTAACTCCTTTGCAAGTTTTACACAATAAACTCTTGAGGTGTAAGTGTTACTGCTGAAGAAAACACATCAATCAGGGACACACTTGCATTTGGAAAATCCAGTAACATTAAGGAAATCAACGTTTCTGAGCTCCAAGAAGAACACAAAATAAGCTTCAGAAAACAACAGAATTCATCCCTTCTCCCTCTGAACTCTGCCTTGGGACACCCATGTAAGCTACATTCATAGACAGAAGCATTTCTTCACACAGTAATGGGCACTTTAAAACAAACAAAACCTCAAAGGTTTAAAATAATTTAGCCAGCAGTAATTAGAAAAAAGAAAATCTTGTCTCAAAATCTGTTCCTCTGTCAAGAAAAGAGTGCAGATGCAACATGCAGGGCAAGGAGAAATGCAGGGGTTAGGAATCATGGATTCTCTGGGGGTATCACAGATGTGAGCCTTCACAGAAATTATCAAATGTCGTCTTGATTAACCAGCTCCATTTCTCATTACCAACAGCCTTGCAGGTGTCAGAAGTTAATTAATACAACTCTCTTGTTGTCATGTAAATATTGATATGTTGTTTCTGACTTTATACTAAAATGCAAATCCTTAATGGCTCCACCATCCATTTCTGTCAGACATGGCTGCATTGATGTTTACAGACATGCTGTACACGAGTGATGTGAAGAACTGCAATACTATCACTAAATCAAGTAAAGACCATAAACAAAGAAAATTAAAATAATTCTGTGATTGCTGGGTTGTTAGCTGAGGTACAGTCATCAGGATCAAGAAGCCAGTTCACCATGAGGCCTGATGAAAAGCCCTTGAATCATTCCCACTGCATCATGTTTTCTAGCAACTAATTCATGACACCATATAGAGTAACAACCAAATTACTGTAATTACCCTGAAACCTAAGTGGCATATCAGTACAGACTGTGGTACACTCTTTCATTATTATTCAGCATTACATTTTGAAAGGAAAAAAAATATCAACCTGTGGTCTCTACTTAAAGCTAAAGAGCTTGAAAAAATAACCTTTTTATATGTAGGAACATAAAATTACAAAGGAATGCAGCTTACATTTTAAAATTTCCAGCCTTCAGATTCCATAAAGCCAAGTCCAGACCTTCTATTGATGTTAGGTCACTGAACCTGCTCTGCTCTCACAGCAGGACACCATCCAGCAGCAAGTTCTCAATGCAGCCACTAAAGCAGTCTTCATGGAACGGGCATGGCTTTGCAATATCCACAAATGCAAATTATATGGGACTAACACCACAACAGATTTGAAGGACATGGGCTGGCCTTTATGTTGGAAAGGCTTAACAGGGATGCAACTCTTCTATTCTAAATTGTGCAAAGCTACAACAAAAATTTTAACTACTATTCCACGATAACAGAATTAATGTTCCTGAGCAGTGAATAGACAACTTTGCTATTAGGTTTCTAGCGTCTCTCTCTAGGAATAGCACCAGTCAGGCTCTCATCTTATGATACTCAAGTTTCTCCTCACACATCCAAGATCATTGTCATGGTTTAACAAAATCCTGTTTTTTCAGCTGGGGAGGAGCAGGCTGTTTCCCTGTGGGGATCTGTCAGAGCTAATGAACTGGCTGGTTTTGAAGGGCCAATCAGCTGGCTAAGTTTGGAGATTTGACATCCAGTTACACCACTTGAAGGAGTTAAACACGCCCCTGTGGAAAAGCACATTTAAAAACTAAGGAAGCTTGGGAAAAACTCTCTTGTTTTTGTGCTAGAACAGCTCATCCTTAAAATAGCACCCTAATAAGTTGACAAAGCCCATGAAAGCAGCTGTGAGATAGCTGTAAGGTATGGGAGAGACCTTTCACACTGCAAGCAGATTTTTCCTTTCCCAGGCAGCTGACTCACTGTGACATTGAAGCCTGGTGGTCGGTCACCTTGCCCAAGCCTCTACTCAAGCAGGGTCACCCAGAGCAGACAGCCCAGGACTGGGCTCTGGCTCCTGAGTGATCTCTCTCCCTCCTCAGTCTCATTCCTCCTCCTACCTGTCACCTCTTCTGAACTAATACTCCTGGAGCTGCAGGAGCACAGGATCAAACAGGAGACAGGCAGCTTCCTCCATCTCCTACATGCAAGATGCTTCCTTGCAGGGGAGGGGAAGTCCACAGGAGCAGCTACAAGACCTGTTTCTCTCCCTTGTCTGTTCTGTGACTGCCAGCTTCGAGGTAACAGCTGGTGACAGCCCTGCAGCACCCTGGTTGCCTTTTTTGCCTGCTGCTTTGTATTCAGAAAAGCAGACACATAACCTAGTGGTGGAGGTGCTTTATTCCACTAATAATTAGTAGATAGCAAGATGCTGCCCTTCTGCACAAAATGCCCTTTGACATTGAAAAAAAGAGACAACAACTGTAAATCATTTACATGACACTTCTGTTCTACAAACAGGTGACATATTTGTGCTCCTGGTTTTTATCACTCACAGGAAGTGGCTTGCACATGTGTTGCTATATTGGGCCCAATATAAAGGCAGAATAAAGAGACAGTTCCCTGATCTCCCAAAATCTTGTAACCCAGGAGACTGCAAACAATAAGCAAAGAGCAGAAGCTGAACCACAAGGAAAAAAGATGACATAAGTCAACAGGACAATGTAACAGGCACAGTTAGCCAGCTGCTCAGCTACCAACAGACCTCACCTCACCACCAGATTTTACAATCACAGCTTCCTTTACCAGCACAACTCTATCTGATAGCTGCTGTGTGGCATATACTGTCTTTCTGAAACTTCAAGCCCACATTTATCCCACAATTGGTATAGGCCAACTCCCCACAAACAATCACTTCTGAGTCAGATACCAGGGGCTATCAAAATTCCCCTCCTCAATTAAAAAACACCAGGCATCCTATTTCAAAACCAGGTATGTTAATTTCTGTTTTCTTCCTAGTAAACCTATATATCCTTTTCCAACCTTCTGCAAAACCTACTCACAAGTTCGACACAAACACACCTTGAATTTATTTAGCACTTTAGAATATAGATACCTTCTTGAATGCTTGGCTTCCGTGGCACTTCAAGAATATCCTCAGGATGTGGCTTACAGAGTCCATGGAAAGGCCCCAAGTCAAAACACTCTTGAAACAAGGAAATGTTCACGTCAGAACATAAGCTCATGAATCCTACTGCAGTGCCACCAACCTGGAAGATAAAAGCCATGTCACATGAACCTGTCATTCTAGGAAAGGGCAAAAAAAACTGAACAAATCTGAAACATCAACTTCTATGTTATGTTTCATCTCTGACTGTGCATAATGGAAAACTATAAAGGAACTATTTCAGCAAAAGTTAAAGATCCTCTTTTATTTTTTCCTGTAACATATGTACTAGGATTTCTAGAGCAGATGCTCTAATTCTTTTTTTTGCTATGACTTGCAAGAGTATTAGGTTTATATATAAAGGCCAAATAATGACCTGGAGTTTCAGTAAAACATTTGTTAGGCCAAATACACAATATACTTCCAAAAATGTATCATTTTGTTTAAAAAGTTACAGTGCAGCTGAAGTAGAACCTGCATTCAGTTAGCTATAATAGTTGGCTCATTACTGAACACTGATTTGGACCCAAATTGGGGTCAGACTGAAGGGTGTATTTAACTCTCCTAAGAAATTAACTCAAGAAATCAATTATGTATAATATAAGGAGTACCTAATGCAGTACTTATTATTTGCAGCACTTGTAAACCCCAACTATGTCTGTGTTCTGAAAAAAATCCAAGAGCTAGTCTTAAAACCCAAATGCTCTGGCAAACATGAAAGTGATGGGATTCCTGCAATGCTGGCACCCATGGCACTCTGGATGCCTGATTGCTGCTGGAGCTTTCAGCATGACACACAGTGGGACCAGGGAGAACTGGCATCTGGAGAGCTTCTGGCTTTAACCTGGGACAAGTCTAGAAGAAGGAAGCTCTTAAATTTTTAATAGTGTATGCAACTTTCTGGTGAAACACATTATCAAAACATATTTTTGTTCCTCCTCAATACACATAATGAAAGCCTTTATAAACCTAATGAAAACTCACATGCTGGATTTGTACAGCTGTTTTATCAAGCCATCAGCACATCAATAAAGACTTGAAAAAGTGTGACGTTTAATTTTTCTGCCCTCAAACAACAAGTGATTGTTTGTTTGCCTTGTTTGCGTAACCAACAAAGCCAGGGTGCCACAGTTGCCTGGCTGCTGTGTAATTTCAGGCCCAAGGCTCAGCAGAGGCTGATTAACCAATCCATCTACCATATGTGCAAAAAGAGGCTGCCAGCTTCCTTCTCTGCAGGGGAAGCTGGCATCCATCATGGTTTGCGTGGAGGTGCTTTCCCAGCCCGCCATGGCAGTAGCAGCTGGGATAAACTGGGGGCTTGGAACACCTTTTGGTGGTCTCACTTTGAGCTCTGAACATGCCGCTGGAATATCTTATTTATAGCAACAGCCTTCTGCAATGTGCCATTACACTAATGGTGCATTGTTTCCTATTTGGCTCCCAATGGCAGTGATTACATGTTGCAATTTTATAAAACCATTTGCCACAAAAAGCAGATTTCAGGAATTAAGGAGGTTATATTGCCTATCAGCTTGCACTACCATGCACAATTACCAACACGTGAAAATCTTAAGAATTTTCAGGAGAACTATTACCACTCTTTTCTTATTTAAATTAATTCCTGGGTTTGTCTACATTTCAGCAAAAATTTGTTTGATCCAAGAGAAAGAAAAATTATCTAGAGGACTTAAAACTGTGAAAGGATTACTGGCTACTCATTTTCACATGCAATTTTAGCTTTCACTGGGAATGAAAACAGGTCAGCTATAACGCAAATGTCTGAAATGACAACATGGCTTCATCAAGACAGTCTGTCCAAATTACTTGAAAATTACTGGGAATTGCTGCTTCATTTCTGAACTGGAAACATCACTCCTGAGGACAGACACAAACTACATTGAGAAGGGTACTCACTGTGTGGGTATAGAGCATGAATTCTTTTCACAGGTGGGCTGCTGATTTTATGCCCTGAGATGGAGTAAGCTGTCACACAGGACATCACTAAGGCTACAATCAGACAAAACCAGAGGTCATGGCAGACTGACCTCACAAACAGCTGCCTGATTTTCTTCACCTTCACGTTCTAGGAGATCAACAAGGAGATATTCACCATAGGTTTCCTTCAGAGACTCACTTTGAGGTGTCCAGATTAGCATGAGATCATCATAATCTTCCATCCTACAAAACAGAGATCAGGTAATGTCCTATGGCTCTGCCATTAATAGGCCCTGATACTTCTGTTCTACTCCATTAACATACGGAAAAATATTACAAATACTTGTTCAAAGCCTGCACCCACAAATCGCTTCACCTAGGACACATTCCCAGTGCACACTAAAGTGAGAGCCAGCACCAGAGAGACAACCCAAAAGCCAGCAGAACCCACCAAAATCTATACTGCTCAGTGGAGATGCTTCTGTTGCCCTAAGAAAGTATATGGGAACCCCAGCTCAAAATTCTCCTGCCTCACTCTCCTACAACTGTTGTGGAGCACTCATACAGGTCCCAACCTACATGTATTTTTATTTAAACAGGCAACAGAGACTCTTTCCCATTTATAGCCAGGTTCAACATAACTCTGAATAAGAAAATCCAGCGCTTTTACCAGAACGGTGGCAGAATTCATCAGTCACCCATGCTGAGACTATGGCACAAAGGCAGGTGGCAAACCAGCTTTAGCACTCAACTGCTATCAATAACATGAAGCCACTTGTATTTATCTCTTGGAAAAATGCCGGAATTGAGTGGTGCAACCAAAAGCAGCAGAGAGGAAACTTCGGCTGCATTGGGCTGCCAGAAGGAACAACTGCAACAATCTGCAGGGAAAACCCTCCCCGCTCTGGGCCGGGAGCGGGCAGCTACCTCGGCTATCACACCGACACCCCAGGAACACTCGCGCTGACCGTCCCGACGAGTAGGGCTCGGCTCCGGCCCCGCGCGGCGACACCGGGGCTGACAGAGCCCCGCGCGGTCTCTGCCGCCACCCGGCGGCCCCGCCAGGCAAGGGCAGCGGCTCCTTCGCTTACTTAGGATGCACAAACCTCCTCCTCTTCCTGCTCGGGAACCGGGACCGGCCCGCGGCGCTTCCCTCGCTTGTCAGGGATGCACAAACGTGCTGGGCCAGGGAGAACCAGGAACCTCAAGAACTTCCCGGGGTTTTGGGGGAAACTCCTGTTGTGTTCCCAGGGTCCCACTGCTCAGGTAGGGAAGTACCTGTATGTGATACCTCTAAGCTGGAGATAATTGTTCCTCACAGGCAGGAACCCAGAAACAATAAACAGATTCTCAGTGCTACTCTTTATGTGTGTCTGGATTTGGAAGGAGCTTTAAAGAAAACACAGCCGGGCAAAAGAGGTTCTGTTTCTCATTGTATCAAACACTGTCCAAGTTCCTAAGCACTGCCTGACTCCGGCACAGGAGAGGTGGTCAGGGGGTCTCTGGATGCTTTTTCTGCTCCTGCACACCAGAATGGATGTAACCTCTGCGTAAGACCACCTTTGTAACCAAGGCTAAGGAGCCCTTGGATTCTGACCTTGTTTCTGCTTTTTTTTTTCCCCCCCTCAACTAAAATGAAGCTCCAGCAGCAATGAAAGCTCCATAAAAACTTATAGTAACTAATTCCTTACCCTCAAACCAAAATGGTTACCCTCATCTACTTCACAGGAAATCTGCAGTGAGGTTTTCTATTATCAGAACATCACCACCTCAGCACAATTAATTAGTACAGCAAATCTGTTAATAAGCTCTCAAACCTCAAAAAACAAAAAAAAGAGGGGTAACAAAATGAGACTGTAACCTAATTGAACCCTGTTATTTCGTGGAGTCCATAAGAGATGCACACCTCCTCCAAATGGAACATTGTGCCAAGTGTTTTGAGTGCCCCATGTCATTCTGCTCTGTGGGACACAGGACAAGATCCCAAACAAAGGTACAGATGACAATTCCTGAAGCCTGACCCTGAGACAGTCAATGGGACTCTCCACACCCCCATTCATCTCCCTGCACACTACTCCGTAGGAACACAACCATTTTAACTTGTTTATTCTGCTTTTAGTATCTTCCACCACTACCACAATATTAAACAAAGTAAAGAAACCCTCCAAACCCCAGTAAGCTTTCCAATATAAAAATGCCACAAAATTCTTCTACTGCGAGTGCAAGCACAGAGCTGCAAATTTGACTCTTGCCTACAGGGCACAAACCCAAGAACAGCAGGATATGGACAAGACACCAGCAAGAACCTTAAATATCAAAGTTTAGTGGGCTGTATTCTGACACATTCTCACATTATAGAGGCCAGACAGAGTAATTTGGAAATCGATGGCTAAACAAAGTATCGGTTTACAGCTGCTTTTCCCCTCTGTAAGCAAGGGAAGAGGGGACAGAGATTAGGCTAATCTCCTCTCACTGCCCCAGAATATGTTGCTAGGCAGGTGGCTGCAGACAACATCCACAGAGGAGTCTCTAAGGGCTCCCACTGACTGTTACTATGGATGCCAGTGAAGCACAGAGGTGAATGCAGAGGAAAGGGAAAGGCAGAGCTCCTTCTGCAAACAGAAATTAGCCTTACCTGTTATCCACTGATGGGCAACACTGAAGTATAAATTTTGTATCACCACTGTATAATTTCAGAGGAAAACCAATTTCCCAGTTAATTTTCTATTAACACCAAAGCTGAAGAAATTTTTACTTTTTATAACAAACTACCAAAATCCCAGACAAGATGGCAGCTCTTATCAGGAATATTGCTATGGCCTAAGTGACATTTCCAGCCATGCAAAAGAACATTTGAATTGACAATATCCAATGGCCACCAAAAAACAAACCAAAAAAAACCCAGCCTAAACTGAAAAAAAAGACAAACATGATAGTCAGAACTAAGACATATGGAAAGACTTTTAATCTTCAGGCATTAACTCACCTACTGATACCTTCTCTGTATAAAAGTCCATTAACTTAGTTATAGGTGATATACTCAAAAAGCCTAACAACTGTACATCTAGTTAGTATGAGAGAGGTTTTTAACATACTGAAATATCCAGAGCTACAGTAGGAGGATGCAAAGCAGCAAAGGTCAGGCCTAATGCTTTTTTCTTAAAATGCTCAAAAGTCAAGCAACAGGAAGAGCACAAGCTGCAGATTTGCTTCAGACCCATGTGGGAAAATTCAATATATGCAATAAAGCACCTCAGAGACAAGCTTCTTTTAGAATGCAGCCCAAGCTGGCAGCATGAACCAGCCATAAACAAACAGCGTGGCTTTACCAATTAGACACACTCAACATGGCATCACCATCTGCAGGCACTGGTCAGTACAGAACCCCCCAAATCCATACCATGTGCTAGAGTCTCCAAGGAATACGTTTTTTCCCAAACTCCAGTCTCCACGGCAGGCATCAGAAACGCTAATTTAATCACCACTCTGCTACCTAGCCATAGGTAGCAGAGTGGTGATTAAATTAGCGTTTACATTTACTACCTGCAAAAACTCCTGAATAAATAAGAGTTAAATCAAACCACTGCTTCCTAAAACATTACCCTACCAGCAGTCTTCCCACGGTGAAGAGGGCAGCAAGTAACCCAAAATTTCATGTTCTATTTCAACCACACTACAAGGAAGCATCTCCACAGCTACAACAACAGGAAAATCTCCAGGCCCCTGGGTCAGAAACTTAGCATTTCTTACGTCCTGGATGCAACACTGGTACAGGCAGAACACACATGGCTGGAAAAACCAAGAGTGCCAACAGCTGTCTAGTTCAGCCAGCAGATCACAGAATAAATATCACTGACAAAAAAATAGTTTTCCTACATAGCTAACTAGCATTTGAAAAAATACATGTTGTGATGAAATAAAACAAAACCAGCATAATCCTAGAACTACCTAGTTTGGTTGTCACAGAAAACTATCTCTAGCTGGGGGCAGTGTACAAACCATGAGCAGGACGGGACTGCTAGGAACGTGCCTTGAGCTGTTTCATTTTCCAGCATTGCTCTCATTACATGGTTATGACAATGGGAAGATGCCATCAGCTCACATCCCAGGCAGCAAAGACCTTAACGTTACAACTTACTCTAAAAGTTTTTTGACCAATCACACAAAGCAAAAGCATATTAACTGTTTTAGAGCAGCCAAGCTAAGCTACTGATGCTGCAAACCAAAGAAGGAAACTGCTTCAGTTTCCCCCAGCCAGATGTGCTCAGGGAAGCAGAAGCAAGGAGCTGTGTTACCTTGCTTGGCGCACGTACAGCCGTGGGTGACACCAATGCCTCGGGCATGCCAGCAAGGTGAAATGTCTCTCCACCTGTGAGCGTGGAACAGGCACGATCCTTTCAAAGACATTTCCCAAGTCCAGCTCTGAATGACAAAAACCTGTCAAGGCAACAGAGAAACTTCATTATGCAAGCTTTAAATTAGCAGCAAAACTGTCTGAGGAAAATGGAGCTTCAAACTTAAACCACAGATAGCAAAATATTCCACGTCTTTTAAGTTAGGCAATGAGACTTAAATGACAGCAGCATAAATGTGTGAGAATTGTCACCGAAGTCATCTAATTAACCCAGCAATCCAAACCTGAATAAGCTTCAAAGCAACCAGAAATTGGCAGAAAACAATCCCTATAAGAATAATACAGCCAATTCTCTACGCCTCTGGAGAATCTCTCTCAGGACTCACAATACTGAAGGAAAGCTGATGTTGGTTGCCAGGGTGGATTTGACAAAACCCTGAATTCCAGACCTGTTTTCTGTAATTGACACACCACTACAGTCTTTTAGTGTGACTTGGAACCAATGCATAGGAGCCAGCATACCAGAAAAGTTCTAGCTCCCTTTTCAGCTCAATCAAGTGCATGCTTGGTTTATCAGTCAGAATTCAGGACCAAAATTCTAAATTCCACATCTGGTGCTGTTCTCTGCCTAACTTGTGTATTCTCTACTTTTGTACATCTCTTCTAGAGGAAATAATCTGAGTTTCCTTCTATGTCTCCAGCAGCCACCCCCCAAGCCTCACCAAAGGGTCCTCTTCCAATCTGGACTGGCTTGGCTAAGTAAGAGAAGATGCCCAATTTCAAGTCTCTTAGCTCTATTCAACAAGAAATCTTCACAAAACCTGTAGGTATTGATTTTTGAGATCTTTACTCTTTTCTGATGTCCTGTTTCTGGCAAATATAAAGATTGCAGGGAATGGACAGACTGCTGAATGGCTGCTGGAATGAGCATGGAACCACAGGTACCTCTTGCACATGGGATCCTCACAAGAAGATACTTTTAGACAATGTTTTTCACATGTCTTGAAACTGATAACTGTTCTCAGTATTAAAAAAGAGAACACCACAACAAGCTGTCAGTGCATATTAATTAGGTGTGGAATTGCTCTCACTTCAAGAATAAAGCAGTTTTAAGCTCTTACCTAACCTCTTCTCAGCTGGTAAAAAGAGAAGTATAAATTGCAGATCTGGTAGTAAGATGAAAGCTTTCCTAGACAAATAACAAACATATTCAGTCTTTCATTAATACACCCATCAATCACAGACAGCAGCTATCTTTTTTAATATATACTTTTTTTTCCTCCAGTGTCTCTAACCTTCCTTCATAAGACCACATGGCTCAACAATTAAAACATTTCTGAAAAACAATATCATGTGAAATTTATCTGGGTAATTTTGACTGTTTTTTCTTACCTTATTTCTTTCATATTTCCCAATCTTTACATTTCAAACATCCTCTTTTTTTTTTAGCAGCTTCCCAGTGGTGAAATATTTAAGATATCAGGCCTCTGCTGGCAGATCTCTGTCAGAGATCAGGGCATCTGGGTGAGACTGCTTGACCTGACAGATGTGATTTGACAGCAGGAGAGGGCACATGCCTCACTACCCAAGGCTACACAGGAACTCACCTAACAATTTCTTGGGAACATCCAGCTGCATAACCTTCCTTTGCCACAAAGAGATGCACAAAGAGCGTGTTCAAGGGCTACAAAATAAGGAGTGAAAGTCTACACACCATGCAGCTCATGTTCATTCCATCAGCCCGAGTATTAGTACACATATACATTTCCAACATATGTAATCTGCACTCAAGGAGCAAAATACACATAAGTGACTTCAAAGCATGTGTGGGTAAAGTTATGTGATTAAATTGCTTCATAAAATTTTGTGATTCTGCAACATTTTTTCTTTCTATTCAGTTTATTATTGTTTGACTGCAATATACACTGTACATTTCGTACATTGAACATTGTTAATTCTTGACTGACAACATTCAACCACATTAAATATTCAACAGGTGTCTGACATTCTTTTAGGGTTAAAAAAGTAACCTCAAACCAAAAGCTGACCTGCTTCTCATAATCCTAAAGCGGTTTTTCTTTAAAGGTAGTAAGAAAAATTACATATTTTAAGATGACATCATTAGACACACAAATACCAGGCAGAAACAGGGCAGACTAACAGACACCTTAATCCTGTGCACCTTCCAGTAAACATGGAAAACCCCTGTGCTGGAGTGGCAAGGGCTATTAAATCAGCTGCTCTCTAGCATATTCATTACAAGCGCTGGGTCAGTGAAGGTCTGCCTGTAGATAAAAATACTTAAAATGGAAAACCTGAGATCTCCTGAATAGTATAATATTCAGTTAAAACACCATAGCTAGAGGCACCAACAAACTTCAGCAATTTAAGAGCAACAATGATTTCAATAGAAGCTGCAGAACATGGACCAGCATCAGGACAACAAGCTATTGTAACAAACATCTAAAGACAGCCCTAAACATTGGGCAGTTTGTTTGTTTTCTTAGAAGTAAAGGGAAGAAATGAAAAAATATATTACTGTTGAGGTCTGAGAGGACACCAAGTAAGCCAGACATGGATTGCAACTGTTTCTGAATAGTGCTGGTAACCAGACAATCCAGTAAAGCATCTTCACTTATTTCTTTCTGCACAAGTCAACTCCCACTTCAGACTCTGAAATTTTTTCTGTACACTAGGAAAAAGACAGGTCAACTATACTTCACAGAATCCTATGTTCAGATGACCTCAGTTTTGAAAAGCCCTCCTGCATGGATTTAACCTACAGTTCACCAACATCCTCTCATCAAGTTATACCCCAGAAAATTTTCAGAGCTTCTGCCAATGCAGAAGCATAAAACACTGAATCTTCTACAGCTACTTTAGCAAATAAACTTAATTCTAGAAAAACAGAATGCTGCCTGTCTGTTTCACAGTGTTTTTCACTACTGGTTTTGAGCAGTAATTAATTTTTCTTGTCTTTTCTCTGTAGGCCCCTACAGCAGATCTGCAGAGCCACCAGACAGCCTGAGGGAGGGAGATCACAGCACAGCAGAACCTGCAGAGCAGCTGCAGCTGTACCCTGAATTAAGTGGCTGCCCACAAGTGCTGCTCAAGGGACAAAAAGTCCATGACAAGGAAATCACAGGTCCTTTTTGCATGCTCCCTTTGGCTGTACTGGTGGCATTTCCTTTAAGAGCACACATTTTCAAACACTGCTTTTGTCAGTTTACCTCCAAGCCATTGCTTAACATCACAGAGGACCCTGGGAAACTGATGAACAAGACACCCAGAGATAACTGCAGCACGGCCAACACCTTATTATGGCATGTGCTCCACACCTTAGGGTGCTTGGGGTTCAACATTTTCTGTATTTTCTTAACAATCCCACGATCTAGTTCCCAGCTGGACTTGGTGATAGGGGAGCATTTGAGTGCTAAACTCATAAGGGCCTGTTTCCAGTCTGTAGATCCTACCAGAAAGTCACAATCTTGCCTAAGTAGCAGCCTCCCCACTAGCACTGAACAAGTCCACTACAGAACTAAGGTTCCCCTTGTCAGCAGGGTTGGACAAGGACTCCATCACCTTCTGTATCCTGAATGCCTCAAATCTACTGGAAACAGACTATAGACACCCATGTGTACTTGCCATACCTGAGCCTTAAATGAAAACTCAACTAAAATCAACTAAAACTCAACTTACAGTGCACTTATTGTCAGGATAGTTTTCATTCAGGAATGGTTCCCATTCAGCCTGATCGGTGATATTCCAGTTTGGATAGTCCAGAAAGGCGGCATGGGCTATAACCTCATTCTTCTCATTGCAGAGTGTCAAAGCAAGATTGGATAATTCTCTATAAAAACAATTTAATTTTGCACAAGTTGAAGAAACTCCACATTGAAAAGAGACTGACTGTGAATTTAGCCTGCTGGAACAGCAAAATTAGTCATGTTCAAGAGGGTTCCCAGGATCAGACCTCAATAAAACTTCATAACTTGGAATTTTTGCTTCAGTTCCACATATTTGTGTTCTAACACTATAAAAATTCAGGTGAATTTTCAAATCTTTAATCGTATTAGTAAATTTGAGAGCAAGACTTAAACATTCCCTTCCATTATGTTTCTTCACATATCTCTTTTCCCCCAAAGAGCTGCTAACTGGGATTTTTGCTATTAAGGGGGAAAAACCAGTCACCCACCAGTACCTGTCTGTCACAAGCCTGTCTGCTGATAGTGGTTTTCCTGCAGCATTTCTTCTGAGCTTTTACAAAAGGAAGCTACTATAGAATCAAACCTTGTTCACCATGGCAGAGACCCAGGTTTGCAAAGTCATGCATATGACAGACATGAAAGTAGATTTTCTTTCCATTTTTAGAAACAGCACAAAAAGTCATTATGTCACTCCATGTCAAGGCTCAGAATGTTTTCTGCTATTTTTAGTGTAATTTCCCCGAAAGGTGACAACCTAGAACACCATTACTTACAAGAGATAAGTGACGTCAATCCTTCCAAAGACATCTTCTGTGACAGGGCTGAAGAGGCTGATAATGCCTGGGACATCACCTGACTCTGTCCTTCTGACAATGAACACATCTGTATTTTCCTTTGAGGAGGTTACCACGGCCATCCCATCGGCTGTCCTGAGAACCAAGGAAAACACTGCTGGCTCCAGCCATCCCCTTGCCACCCCCTGCCCAACACAGTTATTTCAGGGGGGGTTTCATAACAACTCTAAATTGGGGCAGCTTCTATGGATTGGGTGTCTGGGTCCTGCATACCTCTACATAGATATGCACTGCCTGTCCAGTGCACACCTGAAATGCAGCAGACAATCACTCCTGAGGTCTGGATCCTACAGAGCAAATGAATTGTTTTAACAGGTTACAGCTGCTTTCCTGTTTATTCATTAGCATGCTAACCAGCTCATCACCAAGAACTTCAAACTCAAAGCCCTTCAGTGGGAGGTTCAGCTGTGGGCAGTCAGGAGGCTCAGCTGCAAACAATCAGGGACACAACAGCTGATTAAATCAGCAGCTTCAGGTGAGTTAACTGTACTTTGTCCGAAACAACTCATCGAATTTCTGTTGAGGTCAACAGCAGGGCTTAAATTTCTAAAGGAATTCAAAGTTCTGTGGCTATTCAAAGTTCTACTGCTTTCCTACGCAGAAAAAAAAAAAAAAAGTTAAGAAGTAAAAAAAAGGGTGTTTTTTTTTTTTTTTTTTTTTTTTGTGGTTCCGAATTGACAAAAATGTGCCAGGCACAGCTGATTTGTTGATCCTCCCAGAAACTTTAGAACACACGGGGCAGCAGCTTCTCAAAGCACCTGTGACCAACCCCTCGGGTCGAACACCCTTTAGCTGCTCAGTACAGCAGCCAACAATCAGGCACGTGAAATAAAGCGACCAAACAATGGCTTCCCGCAATTTCTTAAAATATATGTGCAAAATAGAGTAGTACTAACTAGGAAAAAAAAAAGCCTAAACCAACACACCTAGACCAGCAGAGCAATCTCACTATTCTGCCAAACACAACAGCCACTTCCAACAGTGACTCCAAATGCTAATGTGATGCTCAGTTGTTAGGCAGCGCAATTCCGAACTAAAACGAAAAACCAAAAGAAACGCAGATTCTCACACCTTTTAAACACAGATAGAGTCACATAGACTCCTACATCTTTCACAGACAAACAAGACATTCCAGCGCGGGTCCTGAAATTAACCTTAAGCGACACATCCTCTGCAAACACGCGTCAATTTAAAAAACGAAAACTAACACGAACTTTAAAGGGCCATTCACCGACTGAGGTTTAGCGCACCAAGACGATTTCAACTGTGGAAAACCGCTTGCCACACTTTCAGTCAATTGTTTAACTTAAGGCAAAAAAACAAAAATACGCCCGCCTCTCCACCAGCTCCCCTAAACGCTCCCGCAGGCAGAAAAACCAGTATTTTCACAGTAAAATTTTACCATTCTCGTAAAAAAAATGCTCTGTTCCTACAGCAGCTCCTGTACTCGTCCCGCGGAGCAGTATCCCAGAGACAGCCGACAGAACGAGCAGAGGAGGGCGTTCCCCTCCCGAACTCAGAGCAGCTCCCTCCCTCCTCCTCATGCAAACACTCTCTTGAAGCATAAGCAAGATTCCACGCGGGTTTTTTTCCTGTTGTTGTTGTTTGTAGCCCAGAGCGCACCGAACGCACACATACCTTAGGAGGGCTTAGAAGAGCCGCGGAAGGTTGCGGCTCTTAGGGGGGACCCCCGGTGGCTCGGGGCGGGGGCGGACCAGGCAGGGGTGGGGCCAGGGGCGGTACCGCGGGGTAGGGCGGGGGCTGGACACCGGGGGCTGGACACCGGGGGCTGGACACCGGGGGCTGGACACCGGGGGATGGACACAGGGGGATGGACACAGGGGGATGGACACAGGGGGATGACCATGGACACCCCCGAGGCGGCCTCACGGACCCCCGGGCGCGAGCGACCCCCTCAGTCAGGCGGGCCACGCCCCCGCACGCGGACAGACCGGCACCGCCGAGCCGCCAGGGGGCGCCCCGCGGAGCGCGCGCGCCGCTCGGGCGCAGCGCCGGGCACTCACCTTCCTTGTCCCCGGCCACAGAGCCTCCCAAGGACAGGAAAGACCGGACAGATGGAACAGACGAGCCCACGGACGAGACAGGCCGAACAGGCGACCCCGCGGACGGAACGGACAGTCCCGCCGCCGCCGCCGCCGCCGCCGCCGACGCCCGGGGACGCGTCTCCGTTACCGCGGCAACGACGCTCGGGCGGTGCTGCGTGAGGTCAGGGGTGCCGGGGCGGGGCCTGCGCGCGCAGCGGCGGCAAGATGGCGTCCACGGCGGCTGGGAAGCAGCGCATCCCCAAAGTGGCCAAGGTGGGCGGCGGGGACCCCCCGCCACCCCTCGATCCCCCTCGATCCCCATTCGCCCCGGGCCGTCGCGTCCCGGCGGGCTCCGGTGCCGCCCGCGGCGGGCACCGCGCGTAGCGAGGCGCCGGAGGAAATTTGATGGTCTCGGTGCTGCGTTAGGGAACGCGAGCCGAGCCCCCCTTGTATTTGTCTTGCAGGTGAAAAACAAAGCACCCGCCGAAGTTCAGATCACAGCGGAGCAGCTTCTGAGAGAGGCAAAGGAGAGGGAACTCGAGCTTCTCCCACCGCCTCCGCAGCAGAAGATCACAGATGTTGAAGAGCTAAATGACTATAAACTCCGGAAGAGGAAGGTACAGTAAAAAAACCCAAACAAACTGGTTTAATCTCGACACTCACATAAAGCACGACAATTCCACTTGTTCTTAAACAAGATGTAGGCCCTATTCCTTGTGGATTTTCCAGGTAGACAGCAATTCTTTAAAACCCCTTTTTCATGCTACTCTTTAGTAGAACCTACAATTTACAGATGTGTTGCTCGACAAAATCTGGTAGCAAGCAACATCTCCCCCCGTGCCTGTGTTCAGAACACTGAAAGGGTAATTACTTACATGATTAATAGGTGTTTTCTTCAAGTTATAAATCTTCTTTTGAAATAATTGCTTGGCTGTGGATTTACCCATGGTTTTACTTGGCTTTTTGCTTCAAAAATGCCTAAACAAAGCAAGCATATTCCTAATGTTTATTATAGTGGTTATATATAATAAGCTTTTTTTGATGTGAATGGGGTCTGCAGAAGGATTTCTGACTTACAGGTGTATCTTTTTCCTCAGACTTTTGAAGATAACATAAGAAAGAACAGGACTGTTATCAGTAACTGGATAAAGTACGCACAATGGGAGGAAAGCCTGAAGGAAATCCAGAGGTAAGGATGATGCGGCTGCAGGCATCTCTTACAAGCCTTTTTAGACACACACCAAAGTCTGGGAGGCACATTTTACCTGCCCTGTGCTTGTGTTTTCCAGAGCCCGTTCCATTTACGAGCGTGCCCTGGATGTGGACTACAGGAACGTCACCCTCTGGCTGAAATATGCCGAGATGGAGATGAAGAACCGCCAGGTCAACCACGCCAGGAACATCTGGGACCGGGCCATCACCACCCTGCCCAGGGTGAACCAGTTCTGGTATGGTGGCTGAGCACTGAGATCCCCTTCTAGACCCAAAGACCCCCCTGGGGTTATGCAGATTATCCTGCATCTCCAAGTCTTCAGGCTAGTCTGGAAAAAAATGGAGGAAGGCTGAATTTTTTTAATTTTTGGAAAGGTTTTGTACTTTTTAAGTGGCAAGAGCCTTGGGAGAGAAGGATGTTTGTGTGCCTGGATGTTGCCTGTCACTGGTGTGCTAACAGGCATTTCTGGGGTGGGAGGAAATAGGTGAGGGGAGCTCAGGGATGCTCTTGGGAAACACTCCAGAAATCCCTGAGTGGAGGTGTTCACCACGTGGTTGCAGAAACTCCATCTCCCTTGCCCAGGTACAAGTACACATACATGGAGGAGATGCTGGGGAACGTCGCTGGCTCGCGCCAGGTCTTTGAACGGTGGATGGAGTGGCAGCCAGAGGAGCAAGCCTGGCATTCCTACATCAACTTTGAGCTCAGATACAAGGAGGTGGACAGAGCACGAAGCATTTACGAGAGATATATCCTTTGCAGAACCTTGTGACTCCTGCCTGGGTTAAGATCTCCATTCTTTATTTTCTTCCCAAGTATTCCGTGTCTGGCGAGGTCGCTGTACTCCTTTTCTCTGTGATGTGCTGGGAATGAGCCACCACCCTGGGAGCCAGGAGGAGGTGTAAAAAGCATATTTAGTGAAAGCCTCCAGGTGCAGTTCAGTGGCTGCTGGTCCTGGCACAACAGTGTCTGTTCAACTGCACTGCTCATGCAGTTTTCATACAGTTTCAGGTTTCTCCTCAGATTTTCCCTGACCCTTATCCCTTTTTAAATTCACAATAAGGCACAAAACCTTTTGCATGCTTATACCTGTCAGTGTCTTCTTCCCAGCTGCACTTAGTGTTCCCCACGTGTGCCATGCTGGGAGATGTCCCCGGGATGTGCCACTCAGGCAATGCTGTTTCTTTAACAAGAGCTGTACTTGTCCTGGTTCACCCCGAGGTGAAGAACTGGATCAAGTATGCACGCTTCGAGGAGAAGCACAGCTACTTTGCCCACGCCAGGAAGGTGTACGAGAGGGCAGTGGAGTTCTTCGGGGAGGAGCACATGGATGAGCACTTGTACGTGGCCTTTGCCAAGTTTGAGGAGAACCAGAAAGAGGTAAGATCTTCATCTGAGTCCTGCCAGTGTTTCTCCTTGAGTATCAAAGCTGAAGGCATTTAACCTTCACTGCAGTACTTGCAGTTCCCAGCACCTCGTGACTGCAGTCTGAGTTAGGGGGACAGTTTTCTGCTCACCTCTGGTTTGAGAGGTTATGGGCCTGCATGATACAAAACTGTATTGGTCCAGATGTTTTTCACAGTCTCTAAGGTTCCCAGGTTGTTGTGAAATTGAAGGCATTCTGTGAACTCCAAACCACAACCTCTTAAATTGGTTTAAATATTTTAAACCTGTAAATGAATAAGAGATGATGGGGGCTGGCATTTTCAGGTTTATTTTTTCCCCCCTCAAAGTTTACTCTTCAGGGGGATCTCTGTTAGTCCTGTTCGAAAACAATTGCTTACATTGGAATGTCCCACAGTTCTGTATTCTATTAAATATTGCCAAAAGCTCGTTGAAAAACTGTCAGGGAGGACAGAAACTTCTTTGTAAATATTTTTCAAATTATATTTCATATTTTCAGTTTGAAAGAGTGAGGGTCATCTACAAGTATGCCTTGGATAGAATTCCAAAGCAGGATGCCCAGAATCTCTTCAAGAATTACACCATCTTTGAGAAGAAGTTTGGAGACAGGAGGGGAATTGAGGACATCATTGTCAGCAAGAGGAGATTCCAGTATGAGGAGGAGGTGAAGGTATGTGGGACAGGTACCCTCCAGGCTCATTGTATGGCCAGCTGGTGCTTAAGGGACACAAGTATTTTGTGATATCTGATGAGGCTGATGAGTTTCAAGTTACCCTTGAAAGTCAGTCCAAAAAAACCACAAAGGAATGTTCATTTTAGAGCCAGAATTCCATCTCTGGGGAAGAGAATGATACCTGCATTTACTGCTTTTTTTGTTTCTGCTTTCTGATCTAGATTGTGCAGGTGAGGGTTATGGATTGAACTCAAGGCTTGGTATCCTTAAGGATAATGCAGTTTAGCTTGTAGTTACTACTTAAGTTAGGGAATATCCATTACAGAACATCTCACCTGTGCATAAATACCGTTTTGTGAGAAAACACCAGTGCCACACCTGTTAGAAACGGGAACAGACTTGTGGTACTAAAGTGATTTCAGCATTTATTATAATAAAAAGAAAGGCCTGAAGCATGGGGGCTTGTGGGTCAAGGAGGAGCGTTCCTGTTGAGGGTCCACCACTGGGGCTTCTTCTGCAGTGATGTCTCTGAAGTTCCAGGTGGAGCAGCACTGATTTCCTGGGTCAGATGGCCCTTTTTATCCTGTTTTTTGTCCCTTTATATTGTTTTCTTTTTGGATCCGTCATTTGCGTGAATTTTAGGCACTTCATTGGCCCTTTCTCTCCAGGTTGGCTCCTTTTGCTTGGGGAGTGGTGCACTTTACTTAGGTGTAATATACAATTAGAATATATATATATACACTATATATATAGTTATAATTCTTATAACTACCCTTTTAACCCCTTTTACAATAACCAACTAACAGCACATGCTTAACAATTATCAACTATTTCACAACATTTTCTAACCTATTATTATCACACCTGTCTGCTGTTCAGTCCACACTGTGTGTTTCATCATTCCTCATCCCTTCTGACACTTGGATTGCCTTCATTGAGACAATGCTGAGGGCAACATAAAAACAAAATTTAAAGCAAAGCTGCCTCAAGACTGACAGTTTTCATTAATATTCCAGTGATCCGTTTTAAAGGGGAAACTGAAAGGGGAATTTACTTCTCTAAGTAAAGGATGGAGGCTCTGTTTGTTGTAGTGACTGCAGTTTGTTTGCTGTTGCCCCCCTCCCCTGCCTCTGGAAGGCAAACCCCCACAACTACGACGCGTGGTTCGATTACCTGCGGCTGGTGGAGAGCGACACGGACGCCGAGACCGTGCGGGAGGTGTACGAGAGAGCCATCGCCAACGTGCCCCCCATCCAGGAGAAACGCCACTGGAAGAGGTACATCTACCTCTGGATTAACTATGCTCTCTATGAGGAGCTGGAGGCAAAGGCAAGTAGTGACAATTCCAGGTTTCCCTTTCCTTATAGGAAATAGCTGCTGGTATTTTAACAGGAAAACCAAGAGCTAATAGTAAAAACCAAGAGCTAAGTATTCTCTGTGTTACTAGTTTTGTGTAACATGTTACAGGATTTACTGTTTAAATACAGATAATTTTTCCCCTTCCAGTTTTCCCTCCTGGGCCATAGGGAGGGAAAAAAACAAATTTGTTTTATCCCAGTGTTGCTATAGGACACGAAATAAAAGGATGCAGACACGCAGCTCTCCAAGGTAAAAAAGAGGCAGTTTAATTTCTGACTCCCAACATTTATAGATTTCCAAAAAGTGACAGTGGATTGGAGGATGACAGTGCCACCTCTTCAATGACACTGGACAATCCAACAGTCCATCAAATTTCTCCTCCTCCATAAAAGAATGAAAAACAGTAAGTTTTTTACATAAAGTGCCTGAGAAAATTTGTTACAAGAAACATCAGAAGGCGTAGAAAAACTTTAAAAAACAGGGTGGCACCCCAATTCATTCAGAAACACACTGATAACAAAAGCAGGAGTGGGGATTTCTGGTGGCTGTGGCTGAACTGCCCATGGCAGACTGTTACCTGAGCTTGTGAAACAGTTTTATAGTTAACAAAAACTATTTGTGAAGCAGCCACATTGTTGCTATTGTGACCTCAGAGGCTGTACAAGTATTTATTGGAACATTAGAGCTGCTCTGAGTACAGAAAACGAGTTCAGTGTCTGTTAAAGGAAAAGACTTATTTTTCCTCCCACAACCGGGACACTCCTCGTTTTATTGTCGGGTTCCTAGCACTGAACCTTGCTTTGAGAAAGTGAGTCTTGTTGATTCAGAAGCTACCACCTTTGAACTGTGCACACTAAGTAGATAAGCATTGCTGATTCTAACCAGCTTGACTTCAGTTTCAAATTCAAATTCACTGCAAGATTCAAATTCAGCATGATCTCAGCATTAACAAAGTGTTTTACATGCTGCCTGTTCTTACAGGATGCAGAGAGAACCAGACAGGTGTACCAGGCATGCCTTGAGCTCCTGCCCCACAAGAAGGTATGGCTCCTCCATCAGTCTGGCTTGAGTTTTGGGTTAAAGTGCCCCAGATAAAGATCCTTTAGTTCTCTTCCCCTGCTACATTCAGGGGTGTAAGCAGCTTCAAACGGCTGCTAGTGGGTTGATGAAGACTTTGCTTGAAACTTCAAGTATCCCTTCCAGTTTCTCAAAACGTCCACCTTCCAAAATGGTTTTCAAGCTAGAGTGCAAGATGTTTGTAATTTTCATCACAGAGGGAAACTGCAGGACAAGCACTGGTGTCAGGATGCCCACATACGCATGAGGCACAAGGGTTTTTTCCAGTATTTTCAAATTACTAAGTAGCCCTTAAAAAGATAACATTACATATAGTCAGAAATTGGGGCAGACCACGTAGATTTTGCTTGCTTGCATTCCTTCTGGGCAGGATAGTTTGTAGCTGCTCACAGCCCAGGCTCTTGTAGGGCACTTGAGGCTCTGCTTAACTGGGTTAACACCTTTTACAGCATCCAGTGGCCTCCATGGTCACCACCCCTGAGGCAGTTTGACAAAACAGCTTTGTCTTCGCTATTACCATTGGTCTTCAAGGCCGATTGATTGGGGTTTTCTGGGTTTCTTTTTGCTTGTGAACTTTAACTAAAATATCCGTGTGGCCAAACCCTTACAACTGTATTGCCTTGGAATGTTGGAAAATCCTTGTTCACGTTCTTTTTCTAGTTTGTCATCTATTGTGTCATTTGAGTGTCAGATTAATCTCCAGTTATTAAGAGCTGATTAACTATTAATTGATTCAGCAATAGCTTATGTTTTGCCAGTTGATGATTGGCTTAAACTATTTTTTGCATTCTGTCCTGGCCATTTTTGCTTTCATCCCAATATATTGTCCTGTCGTAGAGGCTGTTTTACATAATGAACCCTAAACCTTTCAGCAGGAAAACACTGAGATCAAATGAGATTACCTGCAGTAGCAGTCATATCTTGTATAGACAGAATGCTTATTTTTTTAAGCAACGTGTACAGTATTATATACTGACTTTCCAGCCTAAATAGCACTTTGTTCTTTTTTCTTCCAGTTTACATTTGCTAAAATGTGGCTGCTGTATGCACAGTTTGAAATTCGCCAGAAAAACCTCCCCCTTGCCAGAAGAGCTTTGGTAAGCTTTTGTCAGAGCCATAATTGACTTCACTAACTAATAGTAACACAGGAACACAGGCATTAAAAGATCTTAAATTGTCCTTTTTAAATAGCTGATTTAATCCACTTAAAATAAAGCATCCAAGAAGTCTGTAGGGGCCAGCATTTACTGTCATGTATGATTTAAAAAGAAATGTAGCTAGTTCTGATGAATTAGCCCCGGGCAGAAACGACAGAGTGCTGCTCTGAATGCAGAGCACCCACATCAGCTCAGTGCTCTTACAAGTTCTTAGCTGCTGCTGATGGCTTACAGTGATACTTGTTCTAACAATAGTGTTTTTAAAAGCGTTGTAGATTAATGGGAGGTTTGCCTCGAGGAAGTAAGGACCTGCCAAACTGTGTGCCAGTCCCAGCTGCTGACAAAAGCAATCAGAGGGACTTAGGGCAGGCTCAGGAGCTGTTGGGCAGGTTCACTCTGAATGTCAGCACGAGGGGAGAGCAGGGTGTGATGAGGCAGCAAGAAATGGCACCTTTTGAAGTGAAAAACTTCCTTTTCTTTCAGTTCAGATATTCTTAGTAAGCTCAGAGATAGCCAGTGTTGGTAGCAGTTGAGATGGTTTGACTTTCAAGAGCAAACTGATGGGGTTACCACCCAAACAGTGATGGAGGGCACATGGAGGAGAACTGAGCATATTCTGAAGTACCAGAGGCATCTGCAGAGCTGGAGGCCCATAACAGTGACCAAACTGATAATCCCAAGCAGTGGTTTCCTCCATTTTTCATAAATTCCAAGGTACTAAACATGTAGGAACATTGTGCAGGAGAACTGTGGGAAGGGACTTCCTCACATTGGCTTGACGGAGCAGGAGCCACATTGGTTAGTAAACAATACCTGTCTATAGAAGTGACTCCAAGGCCAAGCTCACTACAGCCTGTCTCAGGTGTGCCCATTCTTAACTCTTGTTTTAAGAGTTTCCCACACTAAGAATCCAGAATTTCCTCTCACAGCTTGGCTCAGGACAGACAGTTTTCTTCAGAGACTGAGGTGCATCAGGAAGGAAGTACTTTGTGAAGACATTATTCTCCACTTGTCCATTGCTGCCAGCCAGCAGGCAGGGTGGGCAGCCATTCTCTGTGCCAGGAGGAACAGTGTGGGACCACAGTTTGTTTGGTATCATTTATTTAATGAGAGGCTTGGGAACTGCTCTGCTGCTACAGACTGGTACTGTGCAAAAAACCAAAATGTAATTCAAACACTTAAAAAACCAAGTGAGGGTTTTAATTCCTGCAAGATCACTAAGTTTTGTTTTGTTTTTTTTTTTTTTCAATGCACAACAGGGGACGTCCATAGGTAAATGTCCAAAAAACAAACTGTTTAAAGGTTACATTGAGCTGGAGTTACAGCTGCGTGAATTTGACCGTTGCCGAAAGTTGTATGAAAAATTCCTGGAGTTTGCTCCAGAAAACTGCACATCCTGGATTAAGTTTGCTGAGCTGGAGACCATCCTTGGGGACATTGACCGTGCCCGGGCCATCTACGAGCTGGCTATCGGCCAGCCCCGGCTGGACATGCCTGAGGTGAGCAGGGAGGGACTGAGTGTAAGGTATTTATTGCAGTGGGGCTGATGAACGTGTTGTTAGGAAACTAATCCACAAACACCAGAGGTTTATGTCCAAAAAGGAGACAGAGGAGTCCTTTTACTTTATTTGAATAAAGGGAGAGGCCATGGGGCATTCCCCTGGGATCTCTCGAATTTTTGTAGGACACAGCTTCCCTTTTATCCCAATTTCCCAGCCACACTTCCCTTCTCTCTTTCCCCATTGGCTGAGGTACTTGAGAGATACAGACTCCCTGATACACCTGATACCAGAGATTTCTCTCTAATGTATAACCCTCCCTTTTAATTTTTAATTCCTTTGGAATTTAGGGTTTTTTCTTCCCCATTGTTTCTTTCATCTTTCAATGTCGAATTTTGTTTACCAGCAAACCTTATGTTTATATGTAAGACCAAATATCTTTTTCCATTCATCAATCAGTGGAATGCTTCCCATTGTTTCTTTTATCTCCCAGTGCTAGTTTTATCTACCAGCAGACCCACAGCTTGTTTTTAAAGACAAATCTGCTATTCCTCTCAATGTCAATAATCCACCAGATGAAACATGAAGTGAAAGCTGAGTGGTTGATGGGCACCATTTTGGTGCTGCTCAGCACTAATCCCATCCTGTGCCACCAAACACCCTGGTCCCTGAACCTTTTCTTGTGGTATTTTCAGAGTTCCCCATCATTGGGAAGAAATTATTGGATCTGACTCCATGTTCTTAGAAGGCTCATTTATTATTTTATGATATTATATTATATTATATTATATAAAAAATGCTATACTAAACTAAACTAAAGAATAGAGAAATGATACTTACAGAAAGCTCAAAGATAATAATGAACAGCCTGACCGTGATTGGTCATTAAGTTAATACAATTCACATGAAACCAATGAAACAATGACCAGTTGGTAAACAATGTCCAAAGCACATTCCAAAGCAGCAAAACACAGGAGAAGCAAATCAGATAACTATTGTTTCCATTTTTCTCTGAGGCTTCTCAGCTTCCCAGGAGAAGAAATCCTGGCAAAGGGATTTTTCAGAAAATATGATGGTGACATTTCCTTTGGAAATTTTACCTTTATCTGTTCTTTTCCCCTCCCATTGCACTAAGGAATGGACATGATGAGAGGCTTCTCTGTTGCAGGTGCTTTGGAAATCCTACATTGACTTTGAGATTGAGCAAGAGGAGTATGAGAAGACCAGGAATCTTTACCGGCGGTTGCTGCAGCGCACGCAGCACGTCAAGGTGTGTGTGGGCACCCAGGACTCTGAGCCAGCCCAGGACTTGGCCCCTGGGCAGGGAAAGCCTGAGCTGCCTTGGCTCAGATCAGCCCAGGTTCAGGTTCTGAAGGGGGGAAGGAAGTTCCTGAATTCCATACCACAACAGGCCTATCTCAGGCGAAAGGAGCTTTTCCAAGCAGCCCTCTTTGCTGAGCAGCTTTGGTTGCTAAAACATTGCAAGGAAAACTGACTTTTCCAGTGTCGCTTGGTGCTGTCATTGACAAAATTCACACAGATTTCTCATGTCTTGGAACAGCCACAAGAAACTGATCCACATGTGTCACTCTTGTGCCGAGAATGACACAGGAACAGGCAGGAGGCAGTAGTGTAGAAGGAGCAAAAGAAGGCTTTATCAAGAGAAACACGTGGTTTTATAGAGTGATATAGATTCTGTTTGATTGGCTGGCTAACAAAAATCCTTCCTCATACTCCATCCTTGAGGAGAACAGAGAGACAAAGTAGAGAAACACTACCTGCAGATGGCTTATAGTTAACAAGTTACCACATCCTTACAACTCCCTAGAAGTTCTCACAAGCCCCTGTGAGAAACTTGCTGTTTCTCTTTCTCTGTCCCATGGTATCCACATACATGCCTTAAATGGATGCTGTGTCCTGCTGAAGCAGGGCCAATCTCACTCATGTGAAGAAACCCTGATTTTCTGGGCACCTGTTGCCGTTGACCTTTGCTTTTTTCCTTTGCTGCTTTGTTGTTTTTAGCCTCTGCCCTGTCTGTGGTGGCGCAGAGCAGAGGTGGAGCTGGTCTTTGTGTGCTGTGCCCGCAGGTGTGGATCAGCCTGGCGCAGTTTGAGCTGTCGGCGGCGGGGCAGGGGGAGCGGCTGCAGCGCTGCCGGCAGATCTACGAGGAGGCCAACAAGGCCATGCGCAGCTGCGAGGAGAAGGAGGAGAGGGTCATGCTGCTCGAGTCCTGGAGGAGCTTCGAGGAGGAGTTTGGCAATGATGCCACGAAGGAGAGGATAGATAAGCTGATGCCTGAGAAAATAAAGAAGAGGAGGAAGCTGCAGGCTGAAGATGGGGTAAGGAAAAGTGATGGCAGTAGTGGGTGTGAGCCCTTGTGGCTTTGTGCCTGTGTGCAAACATGGGCTTTAATTTTCTGTTATTTCTCTCATGTCACCCTGATTTTTTTAAGATTTTCTAAGCCTTCTGATGTTTACATTCTTGTAACAAACTTTCTCACACACTTTCTGTAAAGAACTTATTGTTTTATCAAATTTCTCTTCTCTTTTATAGAAGAAGAGAAATTTGATGCACTGTTGGTTTGTCTAGTGTCATTGGAGTGGTGGCACTTTCACCCTCCAATCCACTGTCACTTTTGGAAATCTGTAAATGTTAGAGTCAGAAATTACACTTCCCTTTTTTCACCTTGAGAACAGCCATGTGTGCACATTGCATTGTTTCATGTCCTGTAGTGACACTCTAATTTCTCTTTCTTGTTAGAAGCACCTCCTAATAGCCAACGTTAACATGCAAGTTAAACTCACTTTGTGGTATTTTCCTCTCTAGTCTGATGCTGGATGGGAGGAGTACTATGATTACATTTTCCCAGAAGACACTGCCAATCAGCCCAACCTCAAACTCCTGGCTATGGCAAAGCTCTGGAAGAAACAGCAGCAGGAGAGCGAAGCTGCAGCCATGGATCCTGACAAGGACATTGATGAAAGCCAGACTTAATTCCTTGCCTTTTCCCTCCCCTTTCTTGGGCCATTGTACAGTATTTTCATTGGTGATAAATAAATGTATTTGGAGAGTTTTAGTATTACTGACTTGTGATGGATTTTGTGTGGAAGACAAGCACCATCTTGGGGTGGATTCCCTTTAACAGTCCTGCAGGTGTCCATCAGTTAAAGGAGAGGCCCTGGGAGCAGTGCAGGGCTCTGCAGCTGGCACCAGTGACAGCAGAACTGGGAGAATTGGGCAATGACTTCACTTCCAGCACAAGGACCTGTCCAAGGCTCCCACAGCCTATCCCAGCACTGCTCAAGGACATGTATGTGCCAGGGCAGCAGACCTGGAGTGAGAGAGACCTCTCCAACCATCATCCCTGATGAATTCTCCAGTAATTCTGTTTAATATGACTATTGTGAGAATAGTTAGAAACAAAAAACCCAACTTCCTATCCAAGGAAGGATGCTTTTATCCCAGAAAACTGTAAGGGGAGACAATGTTAGAAGTTTCATACGCTGAAAGCAGGCCCTGGAGAACAAAGCTGTAGAGATCAGTACCACGCAGTCAGGCTGTGTTTGAACACTTCCATGTGCTGGCAGACCCCAGCAGAACTGTGTCACTGCTCTGGGCTGAGCATCACTCTGGCCTGTCCAGCTGTGGCCAGAGCAACTTTTTTCTGCCCCAGCTGCAGCTCTAATAACACGTGTCTCCCCTCCCCTGCCCTCTCATCCCTGAGTGTTTCTGCTGACCCACAGCCCATCACATTGTAAATCCCATTTCTATTTTCCGTCTTTCAATCCCTCCTGCTGCTCTGTGCTCCATTGCTTTTCACACTTCATTTTGGTGTTTCCCTCTGTCCTACTCCCTATCTCTGCTTTTTAATTTCATTTCATTGAATTTGTTACGGAGTTTTCAGCAGTGTTAAGATTGTTTTCTTGTGTATATTTTGGGGAGGTTTTTTTAGATGGCTTTTATTTAGTTTCTGTTCTTGTATTGCTTCATTCTCTGAGCATGGCATTTGCCAGGAATTCCTTCATTTTTTGAAGGTGGAACCTTGTCTCTTTTTTTGCCAGCTTTGTTGCATACTCTGCCAGTTGCTGGGATTATCTCTCTTGATAAGGCCAATAGTGAGGCTGTCAGCAGGGGCTCAGGTGAGCATCTTGTCTGTGCCAGCACAGAGAGCCTTAGCAGCTCTCCAGAAAGCAGCAGGGCTGCAAGGCACAGGGTCTTGCAGGGGAAGAGCCATTGTTACTCTGAGTTAAAAACCCAAGAATTCTGGATTTTCAAGCTGGGTTGATTATCGTGGGGTGGTTGTTTGTAAGAACAGGATTTGGGGTTTTTTGCCTTTTCAAGCCCTGAAACTCCTGTGAGGAGTGATCTGGACTGACACCCTGAATGCAGCAGTTCCAGGAGTAAAACTATTCCCCCTTTGGAGCACTAGTGGGACTTGGGGGTTCAATGGATTTTTCTCCTTCCACAGCCATGTTCCCACCCCATTTCTCTCCCTCTGCCCTCCCGTTACAAGCCCATCCTGAAAAGGGCAAACAGGAGCTTTTTATTCCATAACAAGTAAAACAAAACATATCTGCTCCTGTGCCTTCTGGGCAGTGAATGGTTCCGTGGTTGAAGCATTACCTCAGGAGTGATAGTGGATGCAGATGTCTGCCCTCTTTTCCCTTGGAATGTGTGAGGCACCTGGGAAGCAGAAGCTTTGTGCCAGAGATGCCCTGCTCTCCAGGAGCACTTGCCCAGACTCATGCCTCTGTTAGACCAAACATGAACCTGAGGTGCTCTCTGAACAATTTCAGCATTAATCTTTTGCACACTTCCAAGATGGGGAAGCCAAGCTCAGCAGTGGAACTCTGTTTTCCAGGGATCTGCAGCAACAGTTTTCCCTCACTCAGACTTTACATTGCTGAACTGAGGAAGGAAGGAATTCTTCCCTGTGAGGGTGGGGAGGCCCTGGCACAGGATGCCCAGAGAAGCTGTGGCTGCCTCTGTATCCCTAGAAGTGTCCCAGGCCAGGTTGGATGGGGCTTGGAGCACCCTGGGATAGTGGAAGATGTCCTTGCCCATGGCAGGGGTGGCACTGGATGAGTTTTAAGGCCCCTTCCCACCCAAACCATTGTGGGGCTCTCTCAGTGCTTTGTGCCCTGCTGACTCTCTGGAGCCTCTGTCCTCTCTGAGTTTGTGCTCTAAGAGGTGCTGAGATATTCCTGCCCATTTGATTGATGTCCATTTGCCTCTCTCCTGCAGAGCTGCTGTTCTCATGTTTAACTTATGAAACCCCAGTGCCCTCCTGGCTCGTGCCTGGCCTGCCTGGATTTATCACCAGGCTGGGGGGAAGAGAAACACTCCTGCTGGAAAGGCTTCCAGCAGGGAGAGGAGAAGGGGGACACCCCACTGGGGAAATGGCACCCAAAGGTTTAACCCTGCAGCAGCCTGATACCTGAGGGGCTTTGGGAGAATGGCATGCTTTTAGATCTTGCAAAAATCAAGATTTTTTGCAAAAATCAGGTTTTCATGTGGAAGAGGGAATAGAGACTGGATTTGTGTAGTGGAAATGTGATCAGCTCACCTGCTACCTGGTCCACAGGGTGGGCAATGGAAAGGTGTTAGGATTTAGGATGTATTTATTCTGGGACAGCTATTTCAAACCAGATTTGTTCATAGAATTGCTTGTTTAAGAGAGGGCTGACTCCATCACTAAGTAAGGAGTAAACAGATTTTATGCTCTGGAACTTGTGTGGCCCAACTTAACTTGTCCCTGTCTCCCACCAACGGAGCAACAGCTGCTGCTGTGTTGGGGTCTGGAAATTAAGGAGTTCACAGGCTGCAGGCCACCCTTGGGTTTTTAGGGAGCATATTTTTGATTTCCTGATTCTGTTCTGCACGGTATCTTTTGTGAAGCTGCCTTTTCACCTGTTTTTATGGAAAAAATATCCTTCTTCATGAAGGATTTAAAGTGTTTGTGTTCGTTCCACTTCTGTAGATACCATCGGTCAATAAAATGCTGCACTTGAAAGAAGATAAATGCTTGTCTGTGCTTGGAAGTTGTGCTCTATTAGTGGGTGGTTTATCTGCTGCTACAAGAGCTCAGGAGCGAGATAAATCCAAGGACAGTATGGAATATCCTTCCTCAGTGGGAGCTGAGCCCTGTGCAGGTGGGAGGTGAGGGCTTCTGTCACTCTGGAGCCCTGGTTGGTGGCAATTTAGGGTAATTTGAGCTGTTTCCTCCTACCTGTGCCACGGGCACAAGGGTGGGCAAATCCCCATAGGATAATTCCCAAGAATCTTCCAGAGAGGGGAAGATCAGGGATTTCTTTTTGCTCCTGGCTGTGATACAGAAAATGTCACATGTCTGTTAATGGTCTGCAGCAGCTTTGCAGCTCCCAGCATTACTCTGTGAAGTGGGTTCAGAGAATGCTTTTTGGGAGTATCCATTTGGATAACACTGGAAAATGCTGGTTTTCATGGAGAGAGCAAGGACCTGGGGCAGCAGCTGTGGGATGGGATCTGGATCCAGAGGCTGTAGCAAATGTCTCTGCTCTCCCCATGAATGTCCACGTAGGGCTCAGCTAAGGCTGGCTCTGCCCAGAATGATTTTTGATTCTTCCCATTTGGGGGAGGCTGGGAGTGGTGGAATCTGTCTGTTTTGTGAGGAATTTGTGCCTGGTGAGAGGCAGCCAGTGAGAAAGGGAAGAGGGAGAAGTTTATGAGGTTTCTCAGGAAAGTGACATGGTGACATCTGAAAAGAATAGAAACCTTTGAGAGCATTATGGATAACTGTGAAATTCAAATTGGGCATGTTCTGTGCATTTTTCATCTCCCTGCCAGGAGGAGTATAGCAGTTCTAATGTTTAATGCATGGACAGTAATAGAAGGCTGAACTGATCTCCACAGGCCTGTTTGTTCCATTACTGTCCAGAAGGAAATAAATTAGATTCTATCAAATTCTAAATTCTGTTCTGTTCTATTTGGACCCAGATGCTGCAGAGGGAGAGATCAGGAGAAGGAAAGATGGGTTTTAGAGGGTTGATGTTGGGGTGACACCAACATAACATGCCCAAGGTGCAGCTTAGTTAAAACCAGCACCAGTGAGTGCTGCTCTCCTTTGGGAGTGTGCACAGCACCCTTAGGCTGAGCTCAAAATCTAAAGGTCCTCAAGAGGAGCCTTTTTATCCATAAGGGGATTTTACATTTGGTTGAACTGATGTGCCTGGTGTCCAGCATGCTCCAAGTCCCAGAACTTGAATTATGGGAACATTTTGGAGACAAATGACTGTGCTGCTCACTCTTTAGAGATTTGGTAGAACAAACCTGGGGTTTCTTGTTGGGTGTTGTGACTGAGACTGTTGAGAAGAGTTTGCAGACGTGTCTGTGGAGTTCTGATCTCAGAATGGGCATCAACTTGCACAGAAAGACCAGAGGAGATTTGGACTGCTTGGGGTATTTTAAAGCATCATCTTCTATGCCAGTCTCTGACCAGACAGAGGATCTTCTCCAAGATAAGGAAATCACCCTTCATACACACTTGTCTGCCCCATTTTAATCTTTCTTTTCCAGTTATGTAAATAGCACCAGACTAATATTCCCTGTGTACCACTGGTAAGCTGATTCGCTCACTTCACTTTATCAGACACAAAAGCACTGCAGGGCTGGTTTGTAAATTTAGTTGGATTTTTTTTTTTTTTACATCTGTGTTATTCCAAGCTCTTATGTAAATACTTGGAAAGGAATTTCTATATATACTCGGTTTGTTATGCAACTACTCTGTGCAGTGATGCCAAAGGGATTTAATTTTCTTATTGGTGGTTTTTAGAAGAAGTGATCAAGCATTCTTTCTGTGGAAGGCTCAGGGAATCACAATGTGAGAACCAATAATGGCAGAAAACAAGGGCAACTTCAAAATTAAAAAGAGGGAAAAAAATAAAGTGTTCCTGAGTTACAGAACTATTTAGGAAGGCTTTCACTGAAGGCCTGATTATTGCTCCAGTGTGAGTTGCCTTTGTTCTTTATGGAAATTATTGAATGATTCAATCCATACATCTGTGTTCCAGCCCTGTGTGTGTGCTATTGATGAAACATCTTAGAGCAGATGTTGTTGGGCTGGCCACTGCTCTACCAAAAACCTCTTGGAAACCCAAAAACTCCTTGACATAAAAATCAATTTTTAACTGAAACTGATTTAATTTGGCCATGAATTAATGCGCTACATTGAAGGATAAACAAAGGCTGAAGCACTGGGTGCTGAGGCGGCTGTAGCAAAGCTCCTGGAATCCCAGAGGGCTTTTCTGCCCATCTTACAGCCATCCCTAGAAAGCCACTGTAGAAAGCCAGTCCTGATTCCAGCAGGCTCGTCTGACAGTGAGCTCCCTCCCTCCGTGCATCCTGAGCCTGCAGCATGCAGCTGGGTTGGGACATCCGTGCCAGGTATCCCAGAACCTGGCTGCTGCTGAGGGACATGGCTGGGGGCCAGCTGGGCTGCTCCTGGAGCAGGCTCCAGGATCCCCATGAGCTTCAGGCTCAGTTCTGGGGCATTACTATGGACAAGGAGATGATGAGGAGATGCTTTCACCAGGAGCAGAGCTTTGGCCACCAGCGGGGCTAGTTTAGCATCCTCGGTTGGGTTTGCACAGCTCTGGGAGCCCAAAGTCCAACACATTGTGACAGATGAGCAATGCAATGATTGACTCTCACAATTAATGGACAAATATCATATATATAGGTTAAGAAAAGTTTTATAGGTTTATAGTTATGTTTTACACCCTCAAGTGGTTACCAAGGGACAGCCAGGGTTGGGACATCCGGGAGGGCTGGCTTGTCACTGTGGTGACATCTGACCTCCAATCAGGATTTGAGGGAAAGAGCTCCACCCCTGGACAGAGAAGAAGGACAGAACTTTGGGAGGGGTTAAAGGGTTAAAAAGGCAAAACCTCCATTGTGAGGGGGCTGAGCACGTGGCCAGGAAAATCTTTTGCTCCCAGCGCTGTAACCTTTATTCTTTATTCAGTCTTCCGTTGTATTTTTGATAAGGTTTGATAAACCTTCCTAAACTATGAAAAGTGAGTAGCTATTTCTCACAACATCATTTGCTTAATCCTTTGGAAGTCAAAGCAAACACATACTAAGTGGATTTTAGAAATAAAAGTCTGTAGTTTTACACATTTCTCTTTTCAAAGTAACCATGCAAGCTGGAGGTTAAACTGCAGCAAAACCTGGGTGTCTTTTGCCCCTAGAAGGTGGGAAAAACGCCAATCACTTGTTTTTAAAATTTTAAAAGTTTAATAGTAATAAAATGGTTATAAAAATAGTAATACAATTGGAGTAATAATAATTTGGACAATTTGAATTAGGACAATATGAGACAATAGAAACAAAGAGTTACTGACAGTCCAGGAACCTCTTTCTGGGCAAAATAAGCCTGAAAAAGGTCCCACGTTAACAGAGGATTAACCCTTGAAAGCAACAGCCTGTTGCATGTTCATACACCTCAAACATGGTGCAAAAATTCCATTCAAACACAGGATTCTGTCTGGTCAGTGTCAACTTCTTCCTCTTAATCCTAAACGGTGCCTTCAGGGCTGAGTGAAGCAGGAAGAAGTTCATTTCTGCTGATAATGGACCAATAAATTCTCTTTCTCGGAAAGATTCAGGTGACCTGTGGCTGCTGTCTCCATGCGAGTCCTTTCTTTAGAAAAAAGTATCCTAGATAGCATAGTTTCTGTTTTAATATTATGTTATAACCTAAAACTATATTTAATACACTACTGAAGAGAATTAATACAGCATAACTTTCCAACACAACACATGTAACATTCATTTTAATATTTGTGAAAAGCCAATCATAAAATACACATTTTTCACAAAGGGATGGGAAGAGGACAGAACTGCATCTCTTGTGCTCTGGAGTGGTCCTGCTGATCTGGCCCGTGGCTGTTGTGTCCTGTAAGAGCAGCAGAGCTGGATACAAGGGCTCTTGGGCATTAATCAGGGAGATTATCCGGCAGCTGCTGCATCCGCGCGCGTCCCCGCTGGGAATGACGCTGTGACGCCACGTCATCCACCCGGACTTCTTCCCTTTCCTCATCAGGGATGTGCCTCATCCAAATGCCAGCATATAAAGCTGGGGGGGTGCTCGTGGGGCTGGTTTATGGCTGTCTAGAACCCAACTGGCTTATTTCCTGGTTTACATAATGTTTTGGAGTCCCAGGACAATCTCTGCAAACTCAGATGTCTAAGCTGCCACAGGCTGTGGGCAGGAAATAAATTTGCTTGTTCCTTCATGAGGCTGATGTGAATTTCATTTAAAGGGGAGCTAAAATGATTTATTTTTAACTTCATTGCTGAGTTAATAGTTGGACTCTATGGTCTGAGATGTCTTTTCCAATTTAAGTGGTTTCCTAACTATAATTTTCTGTATTTGAAGAAGGAATACGTTGCCCTTTTACCACTTAAAAACTTTGCTCCTTTTGCATTTTGCTCTGTTTCAGTATTGTAAAAAATGGCATTCATTTAATTTTGTATTAATTTTCTCAAGCATGTAATGAAATCCAGTTCATTAATCTTGCTTGTTAAGCCAGCAATGTAAGCAAACACAGTCTAGGACCATTACAGGAGAACACTTAATCCCCCGTCTTGTTCCTCTCTAATGTGCTTTTGACATTTTTAAGGGTGAAATGAGAGTGTTTCTGTGCAGACAAGGCCAGGTATTACCTTTACACCTTCACTACCCAATCTAAGTTGCTAATGTTGCTGATACACGCCCAGGAGTTGTTGGTGACTTCTGTCTGTACAATTTTTGTGTTCAGGAAACCAAGCCCCTGCAAAGGGGCTGGCACGTGAGAGTTTCAGACTGGGAAGAGAGCTGAAAAGCACCTGTACATTCAGCAGGTGCCAGGCTGTCTTCTCAGGCTCAGAGGTAATGAATTGTATGGATTTGAGGCTTTCTCTTGAATCAGAACATCTAAACCTGGGCATTCAAAATGTAATTTAAACTTCAAATTTGAAGATCATCCATGCTCCGATCTAATTTTAGGTGTTAAACTTGTTCCCACCTGCTCTCTAAAACCGGTGGAGATGCCTGAGTGGGCCTCTCCTCTGCTGACTCCAGAGCAAGCCTCAGGGTGGGCTGCTCCTGACCCCCCTGGAAGAAGGTGCCATGATCTCTGGAAGTAAAGGAGAGCTGTGTATTTCAATCTCTAAAAAGTCTGTCAGCTCCCCAAAGTGCATGAAAGCAGAACATCTTCCTTTTTCCTAGCTTTTGCTAAGGATGCCTGTGTATTTTCACTTATTGGTTCCCTCATCTGGCTTCAGTTCTGCCAGATGACTCATGCCAAAAGCTCAGAAAGCCTGCAGTAAACAGCCCACTGTTCATCAGAGCAATTTGGGAGCTCCTTCTGGGAATATTGCTCATGTTCCAGCCCCTGGGGTGTTACAGTACTGCTGCTTTCAAAATCATTGGAAATCCTTGGGAGCCCTATATTTTTGTTCCTCAGATGTCTAAGTTTGATGTTTGGAAATTAATAACTACCCCCCTTTCCTTTTGAAAGCAATTCCTGCCCCCTGAGTCTGGTGTCCTTTGGACTTGAACTGCTCCTCGTTAGTGGAGGTGTCCATGGAGTCATGGCATGGTTTGGGTTGAAAGGGACCCCAAAGTCCACCTGGTTCCACCTCCCTGTGCTTTCAGCATTTATGTCTGGGCAGGTGACTTGTCCAGCCCTCTGTCCAGCTCTCTGTCCTTCCCGAGTGAGAGGAATAGCAGATTTGTCTTTTCAAACAAGCTGTGGGTCTCCTGGTAGATAAAACTAGCTCTGGAAGATAAAAGAAACAATGGGAAGCATTCCACTGATTGATGAATGGAAAAAGATATTTGGTCTTACATATAAACTTTAGGTTTGCTGATAAACAAAATTCGACAATGAAAGATGAAAGAAACAATGGGGAAGAAAAGCCTCCAAATTCCAAAGGAATTAAAAATTAAAGGGAGGGTTAAACATTAGAGAGAAATCTCTGGTATCAGGCATGTCAGGGAGTCTGTACCTCTCAAGTACCTCAGCCAATGGGGAAAGAGAGAAGGGAAGTGTGGCTGGGAAATTGGGATAAAAGGGAAGCTGCGTCCTCCAAAAATTCAAGAGATCCCAGGGGAATGCCCCATGGCCTCTCCCTTTATTTGAATAAAGTAAAAGAACTCCTCTGTGTCCTTTTTTGGACATAAACCTCTGATGTTTGTGGATTAATTTTCCTAACATGAGGAACCAAAATGGAAACCCTTGTGAGGGTTGCAGAGGCAGCCCTTCCTGCACTATGCCCGATGCCTCCCGGCTGCTTGAGGATGCCCCCGGTCCCTTCCAGCCCCTCGTCCTCTGCTACAACATCCCTGATTTCAGACTGTCAAACATGCATGGAAACGGTGCCAGGCACTGAGGGATCAGTGCTTCTCTCATCTGGGTAATTAAACTCTCAGCTGGCTGCACAGTTGGATCTGAGCTCCACTGAGCTGCTCATCAAACCCTTCCTTCCTATTCCCATACGTGCAGCTCAGTCTGGGCTGTGATTTACACAGCCCAACATCAAACACTGCTCACAAAGCTGCTGGGAATTTTATTCTTTATTCCTTTTTAAATCCTCCCTGGCAGTCAGAGATGGTGGGGGGGGAGATGCCTGTTTGTACACGGGGTCATCTCTGTGTGGCATCAATTTGAATGAATTCGCACAAGGTGTTGAGTGGACTTCTGGGAAGGCAAGAACTTGTTCTGGATGGAGTTTCAGAAGGAATCAGGACAACTTCCAAGCCACTGCTCCTGTTTTCCTTAGGCTCAGGGAGCAGCCCTGGCCACTTGGGAAGGGCTGCTTATTCCCTGGACTGGCTGTGGCATTGCAGTTGTGTAACACAGCAGCTGCATGGGCTCCTGCTCCCGTGGGCTTTGTGCTCTGCAGCCAGCAGGATCATCTGTGCTCCTCTCCAGGCCAGGGTCCTGCTGGGAAGGGGAAGGTTACCTCAGAAAACAGAGGGGAAAAAGGCACCTCTGCTCAGCAGCTGCTGGGGCTTCCCTCACTGCTGCTGGATGTCTGCTGGGAACAGAGCACTGCCATCAGGCTCTTCCTCCCATCTGCATTTAAATGCATGGAAACAGGGAATGCTTTAGGAATGTTAAGTAATAGTTCAGCACTGCTTTTCATGCCATGACAATAAGATGCTTTTTTTCAGCTGAAATAATCCCATTTCCCCCTTTTTCTGTTTGCTTCTCTGCAGCTCTTCCTCATGCAGGATCTCCAAAGGACCCTTGAAGGGTTGGCAGGAGGCCTGGCCACTGCTCCCCTAGGGGCCCTTTGGAAAGGGATAGAAGAAAATGAGGAAGGAAGCAGCAGGATCTGAGAAGGCCACACCTTTCTCAGGGTGCTGGAATGCCCCAAACCAGGTGCTGGGCTTGTGATAGATGAGCAATGCAATGATTGACTCTCACAATTAATGGACAAATAGCATGTATGTAGGTTAAGAAAAGTTTTATAGGTTTATAGTTATGTTTTACCCCCTCAAGTGGTTACCAAGGGACAGCTGGGGTTGGGACATCTAGGAGGGCTGGCTTGTCACTGTGGTGACATCTGACCTCCAATCAGGATTTGAGGGAAAGATCTCCATCCTTGGACAACGAAGAAGGTGTTGATGGACAGAACTTTGGGAGGGGTTAAAGGGTTAAAAAGGCAAAACCTCCATTGTGAGGGGGCTGAGCACATGGCGGGGAAAATCTTTTGCTCCCAGTGCTGTAACATTTTTTCTTTATTCAGTCTTCCGTTGTATTTTTGATAAGGTTTGATAAACCTTCCAAAACTATGAAAATTGAGTAGCTATTTCTCACGGGCTCATGGCTGAGAGCAGCAAGAAGATGTCTGCAGGCAGCTACTGCTGGGAGAAGGGCTCCTGCTGCACATGCTCTGCTTCAGACATAAATCCCAGTTTTTCCTTAAACTTCAATCCTGAGCACTGCCAAGCACACTCCATGCCGAGTCCCACTCTGAAGTGCCACATCCTGCCTGTCCCTGTGGCCGTTTCTGGATGCAGAGGGTTATCACTGGGCTGTGCCATTCACATTCTCTGAAAAAATCCCTTCACCCAGGATTTTTCTCCTGGGAAGCTGGGAAGCCTTAGAGAAAAAGAAAACAATTCTTATCTCATTTGCTTCTCCTGTGTTGTGCTCACATGTGGAATGTGTTTGGAGATTGTTTACCCATAGGTGATGGTTCCATTGGATTCTGCTGGGAGTTGTTTTGACTCAATGGCAAATCAGGGCCAAGCTGTGTCGAGAGTCTGGAAACAGTCGTTATTTTTTATTACTATTTTTATATAATAATTTTTATTATTATATAAACTATTTTATTACTATTAGACTTTTAAAATTTTAAAAACAAGTGATAGGCATTTTTCACATTCTTAAAACTCTGACAGGGCCTCTTGGTGGGGTGTCTGTGAGCCCCTGTGGTGCTCACGTGTGCCAGGCAGGCAGTTTTCCTGCTGGAAATGCCCACCAGTTACCAACACAGTGCCAATCTGAATACAAACCTTTTTTAGGACTTCTGTTAAGTGCTGGCAAACCACAGAGTGGCTGCAAATTACTGCTATTGAAATTCACATTCGCATTCCTGCTTGTGCAATTTATTGTAGTTTTCTTTAAAAACTGTTTTTATTTTCTGAATAGAAAATTCCTCAAGGAAATCTCCATGGTAACCAGAGATTATGTTAGGGGTCCTATGAAAATGTGCTGCTGGTTTTCATGGACTCTTGGAAGAGAAAATAATCTTAGCAGTAAAAAATCCTGATCAGTTGGTATCTCCCAAATGTTTCAGTCCAGGTGCTGAATTGAAGGGCCATTTTGCTCCAAAAAGCAGGATTTTAAGGGTGGAACAGCATGAAGAAATGATGTTGCTCTGGCAGGCCAAAGATACTGGTAAAAAGGATTGGAGGTGTTTAATTTGATCCATAAATTAATTTGATGGACTGAAAGGGAAATAACTTCTGGCTCTCAGTCAATAAGACCAATCTCCAAGTGCCATGATTAAGGTGGAATGGATGAGTTTGCAGGTTCCAATCCTTAGGACAGTGTGAGCAAGGAATTAAAAAATGGTCTGATTTACACAGGGTGTGCATTGTAGTGGCCGGGTAATAGTTAACATAGACTCCATGATTCACAGAAAGCTGATCAATCTCTCTTTATATTGTTATTATTATTATTATTATTATTATTATTATTATTATTATTATTATTATTATTATTATTATTATTATTATTATTATTAAGAAACACATTGCTTTTATAGACAGTTACAATACAGGTAGACCCAATTGGTCCTCCAATCCAAACACCATTACCACTGGCTAATTAAGAAACCAGCCTTTGGTAAACAAATCTCCATAGCACATTCCACATGTTCACAGCAACAGGTGAAGCAAGTGAAGATAAGAATTGTTCATCACTCTTTTCTCTGATCTTCTCACAGCCTTTCAGAGAGCTGCTGCCACAGGTGTGGCTCATGTTTGATCCCTGTTGGGAGCATCAGCTGCCCCTCTCCATCCCACACCAGTGGCTGTGTGACAAATGGGTTTCTGTCTCACCTTCATTTGTGGCACTGCCCTAAAATCAATCTCCAGGTGTTCCCCTAAACCAGGGCAGCTGTTTGTCTGAAAGCATGCTGTAATTTCCTGCTGAAATGAAGTGTTCCCAGGGTGCATAGCAGTGCAGAGAGAACTCTGGCTGCTTTAGGGCAACTGGAATGGGAATGGAAATGGGAAAGAGGAACCAGTGCCCCAGGGCAGGGTTGGCACCACCACCTCATCTCAGGTCTCCATGAGCTCCTTTCTTCTGCTCCTTCCTTTAGAACTGTCCTCCTGTTGTCCAGCTTGTCCAGAGAGGTTGTTGGGGCTTTTAAACATCTTCCCTGCTGGGAATAGGAATATATTCAAACACGGTAGTGGAAGGAAGGCTGGCATACTGGTGAGGCAGAGCTCCATGGAAGCAGCCCTGGACAGCAATCCATTGCCCTGGATCCCAGGAATTTCTGCATTAATGGGCAGTGCTAGAGCCATGACTCACTGGACCACCACTACTGTTGTCTAAAAATACCTCAAGAGAACGTTTCCGTTTCAGATGGATATTGCAAGTGAGTTACTCTTCCCAAGAAAAGAACTTCAAGAAAAGTACATGTGCTGATGGAAATGACTCTCATCTCCAGGGCAGAGGTTTTTAGGGAACACACAGGCCTTGGGCATCCCACTGCATCCATCCCAGCTGCTCCAGGTTGGCTGTTACTCTGGAGCCTCTGTCCTAGAAGAATGAGAACCTAATTAACATCAAAGGTAAAGGGATCAATAACCAGTAGGAAACCAAACAGTACAAACTGTGTAACTTGGGATCAATGAGCAATGAACCAATTAATTTCTCTGGGTTTAGACTGTGTAAGTATGGGAAAGATCTAGTAAAAAATTCCGTGTGATGGAATGATATTCTCTGCACAACCCAGGCAATGTGTGGATTAAATGATTAGTGTTGCACATCCTGGCCAGAAAAACATCCTGGACAAAATAAAATAATGCCTTCATTCTCTAACTCTAAAAATTGCTGTTGGAGAGTTTTTGTTTTTAGCCTCAGTTTCAGTGACACCCTTGGAGCAAGGTCTCTGTCTTGGTTTGGAATGACAGGTGTCTGCTAAGGAAGGCAGGAGCCTCCCCTGAAATGGAAAAATGTAAAACTCTCCCTCTGAATTGTTATAAATTTGAAATTAAGGGGGCTCCTCAGGCAAAAATAAGGGAGCAGGAAAAACAGTTCTTTATTAGGGAAAAAAATAAAAAGATAAAATCAACAATGCAGTAAACTGAAACAGCACTGACAGAGTCAGAACACAACCTGACACCCTGTGGATCAGGGTGTTGGAAGCAGCCCCATTGGAATTGTGGCTGCAGCCCTCCTGGAGTGTCAGGTGTAGTTCTGCTGGAGCAGGGATCCTGTAGAAAAGGGTGTAGTCTTCCTCTGAGGATCCAGTGGAAGAAGAGGCAGCTGCTGTTCCTCTGGGAAATCCAGTGGAGAAGCTGTGCTGGTGTTCCAGGACCTCCAGATTATATCCAGGTAGGAATGCTTGGCTCCTCCCTCTGGGCTCACAGCTCCCAATGGGATGCTGTAGTTCTTATCAGCCATGCAGTGACATTCAATGGCCTCTTATCAGCTGGTGTCTCCTTGGAGGGAGGAGTGGGTGTGGAAGAGATAAGGACAACTGCCCACTGAACAGAAGAGAACTGCCACACAGATGGCAAACAGAATACAGTTTGCTTGGCAATCCAGGACAGCAGTGAACAAACCTGGACCAGCAGAGGGATGTTCCTTGCAGTCCCAGCCTCTCCCACAGGATTCTTCCTGAGGGGTTTCCCCACAGCTGGTGCCTCCCAGTGTGGGCAGCTTGGAGATCCTGCTGCTCTCCAAGCAGGGAAGCTCCCAGGACAGACAGTCCTGGATTTTGAGCTCTAGGAGCTCATACTGCTGCCCAGCCTCGTGGCCACTTCCACGGGCAAACAGGGATTTAAAGTAGAGGCTTAAACCCTGTTTGTACTGATAAAAACCCAGAGTGTGTCCAGTGATCCCAAGGGAGACTCCTTCCCAGTGCCAGAGAGGCTGTGGGGAAGTTGTTCAGTTCCCTAAAGACTGTGAAGAGCAGCTCTGGAGGCAGGCAGGGAAATGCCTGCTGAATTCAGGCAGCCCCATTTCCTCCTGTTGCACTGCTGCCTCCCATCCAGGAGCCTGAAAATCTGATCTTGGAGTGCTAAAATCTTCACTTGCAGTGTTAAAATCTTCTCTTGGAATGTTAAAATCTGCTCTTGGAGTGTTAGCCACAGCTTCAAGAAGTTTTCCTGTGTCACTGCTCACAGGGACTTGCTGGAGCCCAGTGCTCAGCCTGGACACTTCTGGAGCTCTAAGTGCAATTTATGGTGTTGTTTGGTCACTTTCTGACATTAATCTGTTCCTTGGAGATTACATTCCTTTACAAAATAGCTCCAAAATGAAACACTGCTGTTTTCTATGAGTTTTTATTGCGGGTAGGGAAAGAATGGGATGGGCTGGGATCTTGCCTGAGGCAGTTTGTTAAGCACAAGGAGAAGGCTTATAAACAAAAGGACAGTGAGGGGCTGGAATAAGGCTTGGGGCAGATTTAAGAGCAAATTTCGTAATTTTTTCCAAACATTGAGAGATCTTCTCCCTCTCTGCAGCTACTTGAAAGGAGGCTGTGAGCACAGGTGGGGCTCAGCCTCTTCTCCTGCTTAGAAGTGGCAGGAAAAGAGGCAACGGCCTCAAGTTGTGTCAAGCCCTGAGACACTGGCTGGAGAGATCATTAGGGGTAAAATGAAGTCCCCTTATGTAGCTGGCTGGCCACATAAGGAGCAGAGCTAGCACATGGATGCCTTCACTTATTTGGGCTGCTCCCTGTGCTCCCAAGCAGCGGAAATGTCCTTTGTTCCTTGTGGCAGGGTATAAACATTCACCCTCTCCTTCCTGACCCTGTGGCTTTGATCCCTGAGCTTTTCCAGCCATGCCTACTGGCCATGGAAAAACACATCAGCCTGAGCTGATCTGTTTTTCCTTTACAAATCAAGTGAATTTAGTCCTGGGAAGTGGGACAGGGAAGGGAGTTCATGGAGCTGCAGGGCAAAGCAGCACATCCCTGACAAGGCTTCAGGCATGTTGGTTATTGCAGGCAGGGGAGATTTTGGGTCATGGCACCTCTGCTTCTTAGAAAGATTTGCTGTTTCTTCTTTGGTGCCAAACAGGAAGCTGTTTGTTGCTTCTTTTGGCATAAGGAGAACAAAACCCTAAGGTGTGTAATGACTCTGCCCTCTCTGAAGGCTGTTTTGCTTCAGCAGAGAAGATTAACAGGAAAAGAGACACTCAGGAAATTGTATCAGCATAATTCCAGGGACCAGCCTGGGAGTGAGCAGGGATCAGGTGCTCCTTTTCTGGATCCATTCTGTTGCTTTTGAGCACTTATCCCCATCCCTTCCCTCCCTCTAAAGCTTGTGGAACATGAAGAATGAGCCTTGCTTTGTGAATCTCACAGCCCTGAAGGGAGCCCCAGGATTTGGGGGGCTTGACAATAATTTCTGCATAGCTGGGGCTGACAGCTCAGCATTTAATAGCTGTGTGCCTGGAGGAGTGACTATAAAAAGTCATGTTTAGATTTCTGCAGCATTCATCATTTATTTGAGAAAATACAGCAGCAAGCTTGTAGGCAGACCCAAATATGGTAATTGCTCTGCCATCTCTGTCCCAGACAAAGGAATAATCCAAGTTCCAACGCCTTCTCCTCACCCCAACCCACACATGACACTAGCCATACATCTGCAAGGCTGTTCAGCACCCACCATGAACCACTGAACTCATGGAAAAGCAGGCCCAGCAATTAGCAGTTTAATGCTTAGAGCTTGGAAATATTTTCCTGTTTTGTTTCTGGTTTGTTTTTGTTTTTTTTTCTTGTCTGTGTAAGTGGATTGCTTAAACTGAATTTAACATACACGGGGTCAGTCCTCTCTGATTGAAAGCTGTGTTAATATTATTTAAGTTTGGAAATGACTGGAGGTAAATCAAATTTAGGTCATTTCGCTTCTGAATAAGAACTTGCATTGAGGGATTGAATGCATTTTAACTAATCCACTTAAAGTCAAGCAGTGACTTAATTTAGATTATTTTTCCTGAGCAAGTCTGTCTAGGTAAGACCTTGCAGTGCTTTCTAACCCATCCTGCTTCACCCTGGTGGAGCTGTGTGCCACCAGCAGAATGAAATCCACGTACACAAATCACAGTGCTGGCTTCCAAAGTGTGAAATTAAATACAAAATATAAATTTGGGAGCATGAAGTCATGGTCTGGATGAGGTTTTATTTCTCTCCTTTCTAAACAGCCAGTAGAAATACAGCACATGTTTATTTGGGGAAAAATGCAGTACATAGGAGAAGAATTTGAAGCAAGTCCAGAGACTGTCCCTGAGGCAGTACCCACTGCAGCAGCTGGGCAAGGGTCTCAAGTGATTTCACGGTCCCACCTGCCTTCAAAATACTTCTTTATCTGTTTTTTTACAAAATACAAAAAGTGTCCTGATGAGTGCCAGCTCCTTACACGTGGTGTTTGCATGGCAGGCTGTTCCAGGTCCCCCAGAAGAACTGGGGCTAATTTGTCACTGAAACAAACAAGAGCACAAGTGGGTGATGTGGCTGCCTTTCTTCTTGGTGGGGCTGCTCACTCAGGAGATGGTAAAAGTGTTGTCCTTCAGGTGAGCAGAAGTTTTGTTTAGTAGTGCAAGCAAGTGGGATCCTGGATGCTTCATTAGGAGTTCATTTCACCACAAATTAACCTCTATGAAGTAGGGATTGACTGTGCTGCTTTTCCAACACAGCTTCTTTACACTGAATCACTTAGGTAGGACAAGCCCTCTGAGACCATCGAGTCCAACCATTCCCCCAACCATGGCCAAGGCCACCATGTCCCCAGGTGCCACATCCATATGGCTTTTAAATCCTGCCAGGGATGGGGACTCTGACACTGCCCAGGGTGGCCTATCCCAAGGCTGGACAGCCCTTTCCATGAAGATATTTTTCCTAATACCCACCCTAAACCTCCCCTGGCAGAACTTGAGGCTGTGTCACATCAGGGTCTCCCTGGCAAGTGCCAGCCCTGGGCAGTTCAGTGCCACAGCTCCTTGGGCAGAACAGCCCAGCTTGTGAGAGCTGTTACATGAAAAGGGATACGAGGAACAAGCCCAGGGCTCACAGACTTCCCTGGCTGGCAGCAGAGCTCGTTGTTTGGGCTGGATGTGCTGGCTGGTTCCTGCTGGCCGTGATAATGTGTTGGGAATGGGGAACGGTGGTGCTGGCCGGCTGGGAGCCAGCCCGGGATTATCAGCTCCTCTCAGGGCTGCTGCCCTCTTCCCTGTGGCTAGAAGTGCCAGAGGGCTGTGCTGCATGCTGAAAACGTGCTGGTAACAGGAACTCCTGAAAACAGAGCACAGCTTTTGCACTTGGATATTAATTTCTGAGAGACTTTGGAAATAAAATTTAATTTTACGAAAAAGATTTGAAATTAATTTGGCTAAATTGCAGATACAGTTATGCCTGAGAACTGGTGTCAATCTAGTTAAACAAAACAGTAATGTATGTCAGAGTGTAGTTGTTTTATGTAGGTCAGGCCACGCCATTTAGGAAAGTGACAAAGTGTTGCTCCAAACTGTCACCTCCTGACATCTGAAGCACACTGTGTGTCAGAACCTGGGCCAATAGTTTTGCTAAAGTAGGGGGCGCTGAGGAGAAGCAAGAGAGTTCTTTCTTTCTTTCTTTCGTGAGTTCTGTCGTTATTCTGTTCTGTCTTGGTGCGTTATTGCTTGCTTTCTGTCTTTCTTTCTTTCTTCTTTCTTGCTGTCGTGTCTTCGGGAGTTAGTGGCGGTCGGGGAGGGAGGGCGGGAGGGAGGGCGGAGGGCGGGCGGGAGGGCGGGAGGGAGGGCAGGGCGGGAGGGCGGGACGGGACGGGGGCGGAGGGAGGGCGGGGAGGGGGCGGGGGCGGGAGGGGAGGGAGGGGGTCACGGAGGGCGGGAGGGGGCAGGGAGGGAGGGACAGGAAGTGAAGGAGGAAGGAAGGACGAAGGAACAGGAAGGACAGGAAGGAAAGCGACAAGGCAAGCGGTAAGGACGGAATGGAAGGGACAGGAAGAAGGAAGGAAGGAAGGAACGGACGCAAGGAAGGGAGGAAAGGAAGGAACGGGAGGAAGGAACACGGACTAGGACATGGAAGGATAGGAAGGAAGGACGGCAGGGAAGGACGGAAGGAAGGCCGGAAGGAAGGGAAGGAAGAAGGAAGGAAGGAAGGAAGGGAAGGAATGGAAGGACGGCAGGGAACTTCAGTATTAACGGAAGTAATGGATTACACTAATTCCTTAAGTAAATTATTCCTTACTTCCTTCATCATCATTACCTCATTCATCACTCCTTCCTTCTCCTTCCTCCATGACATGCCCAAACAGTGGCTGTGAGACACTGGCATTTGCTGTTTCTGGGGTGCTGAAGGGCTCAGAGACCAGAAGTGATGGAGCTGCTTCACCAGCATTGTACAAGAGCTCTCCCACAGCAGCTCTCCCTCCCCCCAGGGACATTTTTGGGTGGCTGTGCTGGTTTGCATTACGCTGATGCCTCACTAGATGTCTCCAGGAGCAACCTGAGATTCACCGCCTGATAAATCCGGGACTGGAACGGGGCTGGAACTGAGTCCAAGCAGGAGCTGGCCTGTTTGCATGCTGACAGTGCCTCTTCTGGAAATGAGAACCCATCTCTGCAGCATGCTTTGTTGATGAGAATTGGTGACAAATTCTGTCATGTAACACATTTAGGCAGAGAAGTGAGGGTTAGGGTTAGGCTTTCCCTGCTGGGCAGAGGGAAACATCCCAGTGAACTCTCTCTTGGTCTTCTGTCAACCCAGGGAGGTTTCACTCACAGTTTAGGATGCCAACAAAGCTTTCTACATAAACCACCCCTCCATCTTCTCTATCTGGAAATGAGAAAAATAAATGGTAAGCAATAAACCATATCTCTGCTCACAGAAAGGATGATCACAGCTTCTCTTCCAATGATTTTAATTAAGCCACTGTGGCTGGGCCAGTAAGTTCAGCTCCCTCAGCCAAGCAGCAGCACTTCTCCTCCTTGTAATTGTGAATTATCTCAGGGAGCTGCAGCCCTGCACTCCGATTGCATCAGCTCATGTGTGAAGTGCTGATGAGCTGGTTTCAGATGGGGACCCAAGACAGTCCCAGGGATCTCAGGGAGCTCTGTACAGGTCCTTCCAGTGCTAAGGGAACAAACAGTGCTGGAGGCTCTTGCACCTCCACTGTAAACCCTGTGCTCCTCTCCTGCTGGCAGTGGCCCTTTCCAGCCTTCCCTCAATCCAGGCACGCTGCTGGGAGGGTGGAGGGGAAGGAGGAGAGGAATGGAAGGCACACAGAGTGGCCTGGGAGAGGCCACTGGAATCACCCCAGGGCCACCTCTGCAGAGCTGAGGCGATGGAGACCCTGGAGGGGTCACAGGCTCACAGGCTGGTGCTGCTCAGTCCTTATGAGAGACCTGGGGATGGTCAGAGCATGCTCCTGGCAAGCCCAAGGGCATTCCCAAGCTGGGGAACTGACCAGAATGCAGGAAGGAGGCAGGGCTGCCATTCAGGGCACGAGGAGGAGCAGTGGGCTGGCAGGAACCAAGTGCTGGATGTGTCCCTTTTGTGGAGGGCAAAGCCCTCCCATGTGCTTGCCATGGCACCCTCCAGAGCAGCCCAGGGTGATGGTGCTTTTTGGAGGACAGCATCCCTCACAGGCAGGCCACTGGGGAGGGGTCCAGCAGTAAAGGGGGGCAGAAGCATTGGTGATGATCCAAGATTTATATTAGATTTCATGGTCTTTTTTTTTTGTTTTCTCAGACTTTTACAAGCTGTAAACTGTGAGCTCTGGATAGACCAATGTTAGGATTCATTCTGACATTGCTATTTTCAATATTTACAGAGCTACCCATCCTTCTTCTCCATTTCTGAATTTCTTTTTGGCTTCAGAAACATCTTCCTGTGGCAAAGGGTCCTCCAGGGCAATTTCACTGCATGTAATGGGGTTTCATTTGCATTTGTTTTGAATTGTCTGCCCTTTAATTTTATTAAGTGTTGCTTTTTTTTTCCAGTGCCGTCAGGCAGGTAGAAGAGCAGAGCTTTTCTCTGGAGCAGTTGTGATTCCCTGGACTTTCCCAAGGTGGGATGTACACACACCCACACCCACACATCACCAGCCTGCCCTGTGCCCACAGAAGGGCAGGACAGCCCATAAGGGGACACAGAATCACTCTGTTTGTAAACCTGACCATTGACTGGAGAGCAAACAGGCTGCTGCTGAAAGGAAAAAAAAAAAAAAAAAAGAAAGTGTCATCCTGAGGCATTCAGCAATGAGCTATGCAAGGCACAGCCTCAAACCACAGGAAGCCCTGATATCCCATGAAGTAATAAATATTTTTCTATAAATACCAGCGTTTTTATTGCCTCTTTCATCCAGAAAGAACCCTAGTTGGCTTTTATGCACTGCATACTCAATTTGGTAATTGCTTCTCACCACTGAAGCACAAGATATTCCCAAAGATTCAGCAGTAGCAGAGAGTTAATTGCTGGAACAAGCAGCTCCAACAGGGGAGGGCTGTCCTGCTCCATCCTGCCTCACTGACTCCCACCCCACTGGCCTTGGTAAGAGAAAACAGCATTCAAAAAACAGGGTTGCAGGAGAAAATACCTCCAAGCCTCAAAAAAGGGACCAATACACATACAAATACAGTGTACACAGCTTCTTTAGTCTGTTTGCTCATGTGTGTGTTTAGCTGTGGATCAAGAAGAGAGGACGTGGAAAGCTTTAGAAAAATCTGTACCCTAGGGAAAGGGTACAGACCAGAAAAGGAGTGAGCAAGCTGGATGCTGCTGCTTTCCTTTAACAGCCAAAGACCCCCAAACCCTGTGGCACAAGGAGAGCCAGAAACCAGCTCTGTCACAGCCCAGTTTGTTTTCCCAGAGAGCTGAAACATGGTGAGTGTGTCCCCTCTGCTCCCTCCCGTACCACAGGCATCCCTGAAACCCTGAGCTCACCACAAAGCCTGGAAGTACAAACACTTTAGTTCAAGCTTTTCAGAGAGAGGAGAGAGCTGCCAGCCTTCAGGAGGAGGACACCCAGCTTTATCCAAGGCTGTGACCTCAAACTGTTTTATCTAAGCAGATGCAAACTTATTTAAATGTTCTTAAATAAAATGGGAGCAGGCGTAGCCTAAACTCCTGTAAACTATTTTTACATTAAAATTGCATCAGCTGGGCAGCCTTTTGAACCAGCCTGAACCTGGAGTACGGGTGTGGGTGACTGGGAGGAGGAGGTTTGTCCTCACTGCATGAGGCACTGCCTGGAGCTGACCAAAAGCATCCCTCCTTCAGCTGCAATGACATCCCTGGGCTCCCTCGGGGCACGGCTGGCTGGATTTGCTGAAACCAGCTCATTCTCATGGGCAGCTCTGTTAAAAATAGGTTAGAAACTGCTGTAAAACAGTTGATAACTGTTAAGCATGTACTGTTAGTTTGGCTGTTATATTGTAAAAGGGGTTAAAAGGGTAGTTATAAGAATTATGGTACATACCATATTACACACAAGTAAAGTGCACGACTCAGGCCAACCTGGACAGAACTGTAATGGGTGAATCAAGGGCCTAAAACCTTCATGCAAATGAAGGATCCAAAAAGAAACCAATCCAAAGTAACAGGAAACAGGATAAAAAGAGGCATCTGATCCAGGGAAGCAGTGCCGTTCTACCTGGAACATCAGGGACATGGCTGCTGAAGAAGGCCCATTGTTGGCGCTGCAGCATCCTCGACAGGAACACTCAGCCTGCAAGCCCCCATGCTTTAGGCCTTTCTTTTTATTATAATAAAAGCTGAAATCACTGTAGTACCAGGAGTCTGTTCCCATTTTTAACAGCTCGACCTGGGAGCAGGGCACTTGGGCAGGCTTTCTGCTCACTGAGCAGGCAGGAAGGAAAGAGCAGTAGTAATCAGCAGCGTGTTTAGTTGTATCCTCTCTGTGCCTTGCAGAGGATGCATGTGTGTGTCGAAGGTTTGTGGCTTAAACAGCTGGTTTGGGCCAGCCCCTCTTACCTCACAGGAGAGGCAACCATGCCAAGCCACCCTTGCTGCTGCTTTTAAGCTGGAACTGGAGCTGTGCTCAGCCACAGCCCTGGCACCGAACCACTTGGGGAGGAGGAACAAGTAACTAACACATCCAGCAGCACACACCGGAGGTGAGGGTGCAGCTTTTTGTGTAGGCAGACACTGGCAGGGAGGGTACAGGAGCTGTGATGCAAAGGCAGGGCCCAGGACTGGAACCCAAGGCAGGGAACCCTTCCCCTGTCCTCTGTGACCCAGCCGGAGTGCCGCAGGTGGGTCTCCGCAGCAGTTCCCTGCATGTGGAATGCAGCAGCAGTGAGACTTGGTGATTCTGCCATGCAGGTGCTCTCTGCTGGGCAGCACTGCCCAGCCCCAGCCTCATGGTGCCCCTGTCCATGTTGGCACTCTGAAGTGCAGCTCCTTTCAACCCTTCAAACTGGCTTGGGGTGCTGCCTGCCAGCTGGGGATCACCCTCGCTGGCAGCTGGATTCTGCCCGGCCAATGTACATCGATTGTGCTCTGCTTGAATCCCAAATATTTTTCTCCAGGGTTGAAAGCTCTTTGTGAGCATAATCTGCAAGTCCAAACAGAAGAAAAATCTCTGTTTGGTCTGAAGCTCAGAACTTGGCGTGGCTTGTGGGGGAAGATGCCAAGTACGCGAGGGCTGTTTGCTCTCCCTGCAACAGTCACGACTGCTCCTCAGCTCCGCTAAGGCACATCTGGCTGTCATCTCTGCACATCTGTATCCTGTGATTTACACAGTTTTGTCCCAGTGCTTTATGTGATTTTGCACTGTGGAAGGAACAAAAGAGCATCTTTCTGCCCCTCTGAGAGGCAGCTCTGTGGGAATCTTCCAAGGGCCCCTCTCCAGAGCCACCGTGGCCCTCTGTGGAGAAAGCTCTGCATGGCACCAAGCAAGCATGGCAGAGGTGCCACAAAGCAAATCCTGTAGCCCTCATCAGCATGCTAGTCACATCTGGTCTTTAGCAGGTTTTTTTTGTGCAGAAGACTTCTGTAGAAGGTAAATATAGAGTGTTTCTTTTAGAAGAGTAGCATCCACCATGGTTCCCTTCCTTCTGTTTCTTCCAGCAGACGGAGCCGCTCAAAGCCTGCTCCACCCACACACCAGCTTATCAGTGGGAGAGAAGAGGGAATTCTCCTGTCTCCTGCTCCCCAGAAATGCACATGCTTCAGGAGCTAGTACTCACTACACTAGTAAGGCATTCACTAACTTGTGATTCTGAGTGGAAAATTTGTTCCTGAGCTTCCCGGATAGTCCCAGTCTCCATTCCCAAGACAGTGAGCTCTCACCTAGTATTTACAAGCAGCCCTGCAAAGTGACCAGAAGAAGCTTATGATGGAGGCATGAATAATGATTTTGCAGTGACTCTCAGGGTCACATTTTCAAGAAGTTACAGACTTCAAAGGGACATTTAAATGTAAAGAGAGTACTTCAGGAGCACTGTAACAGTGTTCTGCCCTGTCAGCAACAGGGGCTTTCACCCCCAGGCCCCTCTCACTCCGCAGTGGGTTGATTGCTTTCCCATGGCATCAATCGGTGACAGTCAGGATCCCTTTCCTCAGCTGGAGTGACTTGCTGTAGTGTTTGACAGTGCTGCAGGATTCAGAGCTGTTTACCATGGGATAAAACCTGCCCTGCCAGGGGGAAGGGAGTGTATCCTACCCGGAAAAAACACAAACCAAAACAAAAACCTTCTTCCATAGTTATATCCTAGGCCAGTTCTCAGCTCCGTTTACTGGCTGGGTGGGAGCTGGCTCTGCCTACCCCGGGCCAACAGAGACACCTGTGTTGTTAAAGTTGTGTGAAGG